>NC_083723.1:46537527-47144402 GCF_028564815.1 Eubalaena glacialis | reverse complement strand
CCCAGAAGTTATAAAAACACATATTTGAGAATGTTTTATAGTGATTGATGTTTTTAGAATTCAAAAATTACCTGGTTATTGTCTTTTTTCAGTTTTTAATAACCTATTAGGTGTAAGACTTTGAGCAGCAAATTCTATCATTACTGTTGCACATTCAAAAAAATTCAGATTATCTTAGTTTTCCTATTAAAAGTTATTAGAAGAGGCACTTTCTAGGGATGTAACTGAAGTATCATCTATGCAATCTCAAACTTAAACAACTGGTTAACATACATGTTGATATAATTTAAACATAAAGAAAATGTGTTTGCTCATAATGCTAAATAATAGATAAAACCATTCATGTGTTCACTGTGTTCTGGGAATTATTTCTAAACCAAGGTCGGAGTAACAAGTTTCCTTAAGATTGAATATGCTTACATTCAAATCATTGAAATGATAAAATAATACTTTGGTTTCTGTGTAGTATGATCAAACAATTTCTGCATGCATTTTAAAATAGTTTATTGGATTTTACAATTAAAGTATTCTCAAAAATATCATATTTGAAGACACATACTTAACAGTACTTAATTCTCACAATGACTAAAACCATCTTATGAATTTAAAAGTAGTTTGTATATTCACTTGGTTATTTTACTGTGGTTCTTGTAGGATTTGTAGGAAGTTGGAGAGGCAGAGGAAAGGGAACTGTGTTCAAGTAGTCACTTCCCTATAGATCGCATACTCATCATTGAAACCAAAAATAAAAGGATAAAAGAACTGGCAAAATCTTTTGAACTGCAGTACTGCCCCAGTGCTAGTGGGAAACTGAGTAAGGGGAAAAGAAGTTCAGCTGGTATATCTTAGGACAGAGCAAATCATGTAGTTCATGATCTCAGGTATATATCTAGGTTAAGATCCTAGTTATCTGTATTTTTCATCAGTTTTATTAATGTGTCTAAATAGTTTTCCTGTTTACAACTAGAAGCATTTATTCATTTCACTGGATAAATATGTTTCATAAATTTGCCCCTTTAAGCTGTGAAAAATGAACAGGTAAATTCAACAGAAGAAGCATGAAGATTATGCAGCTATTTCCTTTCATAGAATTTGCTCCTGCAGAAAAGTGACAATGCAATTTCTGAATTATAGCACTATAAATTTGTTTCAATTCAGAATCATCTGTTCATAAATGTACTCTTTCTTGTGACTAAGAAAATGTGTGTTTTTCAGTGTGCTTTTCCTCTTTCAGCTCTAAATTTTTCTTTAGTGGTATTATCACTGTCTTTTATGTAATTTTCTTATTTTATGTGTACAACAGCCTGGGATTGTTGAAATAAACCTAAGGCCCATCTGAAGATAAAGTTTTCTTGGAGTAAGTTATAGAAAAGTCATTCTTGTTTGTGTTACTGTGGGCATTTTTATGGACTTCTTTTGCCATTTCCCAATAGTAAAAGAACTTCCCTTACTTGTTTGCAACTGGTAATATGCTTTCCAATGTATATCAAAATCATTAAAACTTTTAAAGACTCAGTCATGCCATGTTGAGAATTTCCCATGGAAGCCAATAGTGAGTAATAGGGAATTTCACATTGGCATCTGTGAAGCTCATTGAAAACCTAATTGTTCCACAAGTATTTCTTTTTATTTAAATTATAACCTAGTCATGGCATACAGGTATTTTTTCTCAGGTAAAGCTGGTAGCATTCACAAATATCTGGGTACTATAACTCTGGATGGTTTCATCGAATTTATATCTAGCCCACATAGCTACATATTAGGACCGTGTGATTTGTGCCAAATACGTTCCCAAAATTATTTGACAGCTCATATAAAATGGACATAAAAACTAAATGTAAAATATTGAAATATTAATTATGTTACTACTTTTTTGTATGAAAATTACCTTTCTAGAAAGAGAGGAAACATGAAATGCTCCGTAACCAGTCCAGCAACATAATTTATGGGACCCAGTGCAAAATAAAAATATAGGACTCTTTGTTCAAACAGTGGTAAGAATTTCAAGATGGCAGTAGCAAAGCATTAAACCAAGCATGGGGCCCTTCTGAGCACAGGGCGTACTGTTGCACAGGCCACACACACACCCATGACACTGCCCTCTGTATAACATTTCTGCTTCTTCTACTCAGGACTGTCTTGCATGCAGCGAAGAAAAACACACACCATGGAAATCTTTTTTATCAGAGCAAAGTTGAAGCTGTAACAGTTTCTTAAAGGGAGCTTCGCAACAAAATCCTAATGACTTTTTTTCTACCACTCCTATTCCGCAATAGAATGGAAGTTTACACTCTTCTAGTTGCTCGTTGCCCAGTGGAAAAATTATATTGGTGGTTGCAATTATTTTTTTCCGCACACAAAATTGGTTTAAGCAATATACAGTCAAGAATGTTTTCTTTAAAGCAGTGTGAACAAAATGCATGTGTTTGATACTATTTAATAGATTTTCAAGAGCAACATTTTGCATGTTCTGTTTGACATATTTTATATGTTCAGGTAAGTTGATGAAATCAAACTTCATATGATTTTGATATTAATGTTCCAGAGAACTTTGAACTGATGTTCTCTGAAATGGTGTGCTGAGTTGGTTTTTAAATGCAAAGCAATGTCTTCTGTGCCTTGTGGACCCAGATGAGACATAGCACACCTTTTTTATTTTATACTTGAATTTGTCTTTGTAGGCATGCAAGTATTGGAATGGAATGGAATTCCTTTAACTTCTAAAACATATGAAGAAGTGCAGAGTATCATTAGTCAGCAAAGTGGGGAAGCAGAAATATGTGTAAGACTGTGAGTTTTTCCCCATCTTTTTGTTTCCATTTTTTGGCTATTCATGGCTCTTTTAATTTAAAATTGTTAAGGTGGAACCTTTGCCAGTCAGCAAGATTTCCTGTAATTAGAACATGAAGTGAATACAAGTTTTATAGATTTCTTGTGTTCAGAATCAAAGTCTAAAGCATAGAAAGAATCCAGCTAATTTTGTCTCTGATTATGTCCCCTTTCATGCTTTTATTGAAACATGCATCATTTAAATGAAAGCCTAAACCCATTTAGATTTCATGGATGTGTACAGTATTTCAAAATGAACTTACATTTAATCCATAAAGATTTCACCTTAAATAATCATTTTTATCAGCTGACTTTTAACAGCATTGCAAATATAGATTTGGTTAGAAGGGTGAGCATGCTTTGAAATTGCTTTATATCATTAACCACTTCTCATTTACCTACTGAAAAAAAATATTCAGCATAGTTGGGAAAAAAGACCTTTTGTCTCAGACTTCCTCAGTTGCTTTCTTAATTTTTTTTTTGTTTGTTTTAATTTTTAGGGACCTCAGTATGCTATCAGATTCTGAAAATCCCCAGCACCTAGAACTTCATGAACCACCAAAAGCTGGTAGGTGAAAGCAGTCTGCTTCCAACTGTGGGTAAAGATGTAGATTTAAATGGAGAAGTAATTGTAGAGGCAGATGTAGCTGTAGATGAAGATATAGACATATACATAGATATAGGCAAAAATAAATTTATAGACAGATGTTTATATATTTATGTAATCATAAAGAAAATCAAAAGCATTGTAGCTACACTTTTAGTGTTCTAGGAAAACACATATTTACATGTTAGACCCATTAAAGAAATTCATATGAAATTCTTACTGTGAGAGTTTATATTTTTAATTCTTTAAAATTAAATTCATTGTATGAAAGTAATCCATGGAGCCATTTGTTTGGGGTCCTATATAATTTTTAGGTGATACTGGTTCTTTTTTAGCAGTTGGTTTTGGAACACTTACTCCTGAACCTTTTGATTGCCTTTTATGATAAATAAAATTCCACATACAATTTCATAACTACATGATGAAGTAGATTTATCTCTTAACTAACAAATACAATCTATAAATTTAAATCACTTATAAGATTAAAAGTATCACTATAGCTTTGTTCAACAAATATTTATTGGGCACTTCCTATGTTGTAGTCAGCATTTCTAAGAGGCTGGGTCACTGCACTGAACAGAGCAGGCCAAGGCCTATAGAAATTTTCATACATCTGTAAATGTAAATATGTTCTTTGAAATTCCTCCCTTAGAGAAATAGATATATAAGATTTCAAGGAGGAAAAACAGCCAGTCATACAAATTAAATTCCAGTGAGTAAAACAATATTTTATCATGCATAGAATTCTTTATATAAAACATTTTAAAACATTTTTCTGAAGATATAATAGGAACCTCCATTTTCCTCTGTAATTTAGTATTCTTTCACTTTTCTCTGAGCCTTCCAGACTTCTTTAAAAATAGATTCATAAAGGTACAATTGCATGTATTTTTTTTATTTAGCTTGTTTTGTAAGTAACTATAAAACTTTTATAAGTTCTAGATGACTTTGTTATCTAGAACTCAGATAAGTTCCATGGTGTTAAGTACCTATGAAACTGAGACTGTGTGAAGCCACTTCATTTTGTTGTAGTGGATAAAGCGAAATCCCCAGGGGTTGATCCTAAGCAGTTGGCTGCAGAGCTCCAGAAGGTCTCGCTACAGCAGTCACCACTGGTTCTGTCGTCTGTCGTTGAAAAAGGATCTCACGTTCATTCAGGTCCTACATCAGCAGGATCCAGTTCTGTTCCCAGCCCTGGGCAACCAGGGTCACCCTCAGTGAGCAAAAAGAAACACAGCAGCAGCAAGGTGAGAAGTGTCCAATGCAACCTCCGAGTTACTTATTTTCTAGCTCCTTATTCAGACTAGGAGATAGGAAATACAATATTATTTCCTAAGGTGTTTTTCGTGTGATTTCTCCTTTCCTAATGATGTACTGAAACAAACAAAAAATGTTTCCGTTTCTGAGTTTATAACTGATCAAGATGTATCAAAATGATGTGTTTCTACATCTCTTAAAATACTGTAGCAGTTATTATCATGGGGAACTTGAAAAATGTATCTAATGCTTCATGTTCTTTTTCTTTGTTGTTGTTACACAAATCTGAGCCTCTGTATATCAAATATATCTTTGTATCTTTTTGGAAACAGAAGATATACATTACAATAGATTTTGTAACTTAAGTAGAAGGTAAAAAGGACAAAGAAATGAGGATAATTTAGGACAACAAGAAAGAAGGAAAGCCAGTAATATAGTATTGCCATTTTGAAATTTATCCCGAATTCCATACTAATAAATTTTCTCTTGATGCAGCTCTTCATTTAGAACAAACGTTTCTAACATTATTATTTTAGAGTTACTGGGGAATTAAAAGAAAACATGAATTAATTTTTTAACTTTATAAAATCAGATGATAATATAGACAATTTGTGATTTTGCCCCATAGATTTGATTATTAATAGAGAAACTCTCTTCATGGTTGATAAATACATTAAAAAAGGTTTTTTGTTTGTTTAACCACAAATAAGATTTTCTCTTTATGTGGTGAGATATATAGGAAGGACAGGCTATGGTTGGATAAGTTGACTAGACTTCGGAAAATAAAGTTTTTTCTAGTAAGTATAAAAACACAGCAGATGTCACTAAAAAACCCTTTTATTCAGAAGCAAAAAAGAATGGTAGGGTGATCTTAATCATTGCATCATAAAATGACTTGTTTCAAACTAAATATAGTAAGGTTTTGTGAGGAATAAGTTCAAGGATAGACTCAATTTCAAAATAAATTTTAACACAACTATATTTTACCACACGTGTTAATTTTGAAGAATTACCTCATGGAGGCGCCCTGTTTCTGGAGTTACACACTGATACCATTTCTGATTCCTTTCTCAGTATCTCCACACAGTAGAACTAAAGACATGACAGACTTGGCTAGCAAAGTTTTCACACCAAGCACATTGTAGTTCTATAAGTCTGTCATCCAGGTATTTTTTATTTCAGCATTTGATATCACCATCCTCCCAGAAAATTAAGTACAAATGTAAAAGCACCATTGCCTCCTCTTTTATCTTCATTCACTGAATCTTAATCCTGTGAATTTTAATTTTTTAATAAGTCTTTAATAATTTTTTTATCTTCTCTGAACTTGCCAACTTCTTTAGCAAAGCATTATTCTTTTTTGCCAACAGTATTGCAGTAGTGTCACTCCACTCACCAGTCTCTTTTCCTTCCTCTTAAACTACCCTACAACTATCTGATCTGTGACACCATGTTCTGATTGGATCACTATCCTGTCGAAAATGAAGCCCTGCTCCCTGGAATGTCAGCTTCCCTACCTCTGTCTAAGACCCTGTCCTGCTCATTCTAAGAGAGCCTTGTCAATGGTTTTCCTTAGAGGATTATCACCATAAGCTTAATGTTGTCAGATCTTTACAATAGCCTTGCTAATAAGTACTCTATTTATTAGGGTTTTAAACTCATTCCTACTTTCCACAGACATTTTTGGATGCCACCTCAGTGTCACGGGTCGTAATTGGTACCCAAGATACAAAGAGGGATAAAATCCTTCCCTGTGTACTACGTAGACGAGTGGTTCTTAAAGCATGCTCCCAGTCCAACAGCACCAGCATCATCTAGGAACTTGTTAAAAATGCAGACTCTTGATCCCACCCTAGGCCTTCTGAATCAGAGACCCCAGGGATGGGACCAAGCAACCTGGGTTTTAATAAGTTCTCCAGATGAGCGTGGTGCCCCTTGTAATTTGAGAAGTGCTGATCTACGTATAGATAAAGAGGATATATAAACACATTTAGTAAAGCTGTAATGTTGGTGGTCATTAAGAAGTACACAGAGCACTCTTAGGAGAGTGGGGTTAGAAAAGCTGGCATTTAGCTAATGAACTGATTTGGTAAAGGGGAGAAAGGAACCAACATCCGAAGAAGAGAATGCAACATGAAGAAAATCTCAGAAACAGAAAATTGTATGCTTAGGACATAGGTGTACAAAAGATATAGGGGTAAGAAATAGAGGCGAAGCCTAGATGATTGTAAATTGGAAGACATTACATGCCATGCACGGCTTTTACAATCTGTGGAAAATAAAGAGCCAGTGATAAGTGAAAATAAAATAACAGGAAGCCTTCCTCCACAACGTCTTTCCATATTCTAATCCTTCCTTAAGTCAGAAGTTATCCTTCCTTCCTCCTTCCCTCCATCCAAAGTGCCAGATGCTTTATGTACTTCTTAAGACAATTTGTGTCTTGATTATAGTTACTTGTCTCCTTATTTTATCCTCCCAAATGGGCTGCAAACGCATTGAGAACCAAGAACCATTTCTTATTTCTTCTAGCTCCCTAAGCGCATAGTAGAGTAGCTTGCATAGACCGTAACAAAATAAATTAAAATTAAATTAAAACATCAGTGGCACCTGTGAGTCTCTGTAATATTATGGGGGTACAAAATATAATTGTTTTGTAATATGTTAACTTTTTTGGTAATGAGTAGAAGATGAAAACAGGTATTGTAGGACAAACATCAAGGAAATAATATGAACAGGTTTTATGATATGTGGTCATTCTTTTCTATGCCAAGAATGTGGCCTATGTAGTTTTTATAGAAGTTTTGCTAAGATGAAGAGTTACAGAGCTGCACTGTCCATGACAGTAGCTGCTAGCCACATGTGACAGCTGAGCACTTGAAATGTGGCTAGTCCTAATTGAGATATGCTGTATAAGTGAATTACACAGCAAATTTCAAAGACTTAGTATAAAAAACGAATGTAAAATAGCTCATTACAACTATTATATTGATTTCATCGTGAAATGATAATATTTTTAATGATTTGGATCAAATAAATATGTCAGTAAAAATTAATTTCACCCATTTATTTTTATATTCTTAATCTTACTACTAGAATATTTCAAATAACCTGTGTGGCTCACATTATATTCTACTGGAAAGTGATGGTATAGAGATTACTTTTTAACTCTTATTAGTAGTAATAACAATAATCAAATCTGGTTATTTTTGAGATTTTATATATATATAGAAATGTGTAGTCAATAGATGTTAACACTTTTGAAGAAAGGGACTACTACCCATTCATCTTTTGGGGGGGTTTATCATCAACATTTAGCTGGTACTGAATTTCTTAAAACATTTTTGCTGAATGAATGAATAGATTTAATGATATTTCTTGGCCAGTCAACGTGTAGTATGCATAAAAAGCAATACTTTTATTTGTTCTCCAAATTCTGCAATGTTAAAAAAATTGATATTGGGAGATTAGAGAAATATCGAGCAACTGTCTGAAACTCACATGTTTCTGAGTCAGATAATATAATATTTCCAAATGTAGCATATGTTCATCAGTTAATTTAGAAAATTATAGTTTTAACATCCTTTTGTTTTTATTAGGTATGAGGCTAACTATATATTAAGTTATAAAACATTAATGTAATGGAATGTATTAAAACTAAAATATTTAAATCATAGCATAATTATACATTTAGATATTTAGAGCACCATCTATTAAACATTTTGAATGATTATTCATAAGTAATTATTAATCTATTAATACTCTAGTTTAAGTGATTGCTTCTGAGTAAATGTAAGTAAAATATGAATCTATTTAGATATATGTTTAAGTTATATGTTATGTATATAAGACTTTTTATTATTTTGCTTACTAATTCAATATGAATTTTTGTCTTCAAAATTTTTAGTTTACTGCCTCAAGGTCTTTTATTTCTGAAGTCTAATCAGACTTTCTTCATTTTATCTTTAAAATCTGAATAATTTCTTCCAAGTCATGGTATAAATAAATAATTGAACTAAGTGCTTACTAGTTTTAAGTGTTCTAATGAAATAGGTTCTTGCTTTCCCAAACTTTTCTATCATGGCACACAACATCTCAGTAATTTTTTCATTATGCCCTTATACCCAAAGAAATACCTAAAACAATTTCATTTATTATGTAATTAGGTCCTAACAATTTAACTAGTATTGATGCCCTAACATCTTAGTAACCATTGGAAAAAATAATACCCATAAAATGAAATAAAAATAATATATTTATTTCATTGTTAATAATTCAAATTATGTATCAGTGGGGTATGTGCCTGATGGGCACTGCACAGCTACTCAAATGGTGGAATTGGTTTGGACACTGACACTCTCATTTCCTGTTCCACACTGATCTCACTGATTTTCTTGCAGTACATTTTTTTTTATCACCACAGTCATCACAAACCAGCCTCACAAAGGTATGACATTATCGAAAAGAAATACTTGTCTCTAATCTTAAACTGTAACTATCTGGAGCTGGTAGTTTGCCCACTGTACACCAGATATTACAATATCCTTCTGTGCTCTTATGAGTTCACTGACATACCGCAGAACATTTAAAGATGGTCCATACATTGATTCTCTGTGTTGAATCTAGTTATGTTTGCACGATCATATGTCAAATGAGTTACAACTGTCAAAAGTAAATCAAGACAAAACACATTATCATTACTCTTTTTTTTCTCTGGTCTTATTTTTGACCTTTTATCTCTACTTATTCCCCAACGTTCCTAACTGAGATGCAAGGATATCTGGTTTTAGGAAACTCCCCATCTTTAATTGAGATAGAAATAGTTTCAGGAAGTTGTGTGGTCCTTTTTCTAGATTCAGTTTCTTTTTCTTAAAATTTAAACAGTAAAATAATTATTAAGTAAATATAATGGTTCATTACCTAGCAGTTTATCCTTTGCAGCCAGAGCGTAGTTTCTTATAAAAGAGCTGAACTAATAAAGGATATATGGCTTAGAAAATTTAACCCCTACTCCATAACTTTACCAATGATTACATTACTTTTATTCTTATTTCACAGAACAAGACCTGGAATATAGCTGTCTTCTTTGATTGCTCTCATGTCTAGCATAAATTTATAAAAGAAAAGGTAGCAGAACAAGTATATACACCTAAGTATTATGAATTTCTCCTTTTCTGGTTAATTATTAAAATAAAACCAATATTATGTATATATAGGGAGACAGGACCTTATTTGTAGGGTAGCAAGCTTGCTTCCATTTTAGTAAATATCTCCCTATAGTGATGCCACGTTGCCTGAAATTCTGTTATAGATCTAGAGTCAGGGACAGCATCTCTTTTTTGGTACAAAATTGTACATTCTATTGAAATGTAACAATTCAGCAATTAGTCCCTTAATCAGCAGAATGAATCACTTTACCAGATCACAGTCCTAATGGTTTTTAAGGCTTTACTGACATAAGGAAATTATTAAGGAGATGAGAACTTATATAGACTGGGATAGAATTTTAATTAAAGGAGTATGAAATACTAAGAAGTGATTGCCTGGGTGTTCCACTCTAGAAGGGAGTAGGAATAGGCTGAGAACCCAGCAAAGGAATATAAGGGTGGACTTTTATAACTTCTGGGCTCCTAGGCAGTTGAATAAAAACAGTACCTTTTTCATTCTCGTATAGATACTTAAAATCTGTTCATATTTAAATTGAATACTTTCAACTAATATTGTTCCATTTCTTAGGTAATTGAACGTAGATTACTGCAGGTATAAAATTATAGCCTCGAAACAGGCTTCACAAAATGAAAAAGGGATTTACGTATTTATAAAATTAAACATGTATTGAGAAGTGTAAGTAGACACCCTAATCTGAAGCAGCCAGATGGGTGAAATGTGTTCTCCAGGCAGGGTGTGCTCTGACCAACAGAAATTAATTCAGAAGGAAGTTGAAATGGTAAATCCTATGAAAGGTTTATCTATTAATCTATGTTTTGACATTGCAGCCTACTGATGCAACAAAGGTTGTCTCTCATCCAATTACGGGGGAAATTCAGGTATGAAAGTTTTTAAAAGATCATTGTTATACCATCTTTTGTGGCTCTTTTTCCCACTGGTCTGTTGAAATTGTAAGCATTGTTAGAACCTTTCCTGTTTTATAACATATATAGATGTATAATGAAAAAATACAATTTTACAGAAAAGTATTTTAATACAAATACATGTTTTATTAAATCTAATGATATCTGTGGATTTCTATACTTCGAAGTCTGCCTGATACCTTAACAGTATCAGTGTATTATGCCTCGGTTACTTTATACATGTTGAAAGTGTTTCAAACATGATAGATTCTCCTGGATATTTGAAGGTTCCTCTTAAAGAGTTTCATGAGTCTAATGCTGTCCTCTTTTCTTCCTCTGATCAATAATTGTCAAATAATTGCTGAGCAGTTCTTTTAGAGCAGTGTTTTTCATACTGGGGGTCATAACCAATCTGTAATTTATCAAATCAATTTAGAGGATTTTGACGAAGAAAATAGTATAAATCACTATCTTTTTTAGTTCTGTATGTGTGTTTCTGTGTTTATATTGCATTGTACATGGGCAAAGTCAAAAATGTTAGAAAAACTGTACTTTAGATGGTACCAAAAAGTAATTTAGTGTAGATAAGAAATGTCATGTGGAAAGAATTAACACAATACCAAATAATAACTATTTGAAGATAGTACATTTCAGAAAAGGGAAAGAGAACAGTGAGTCTTAGTTGCATCTACAGTACATTTTCACAAAGGGTAACAGAGATTTGAACTAATTTGAGGGTAAGCATAGAGAAAGGGGGAGTGTTTTCCTGGAAGAAATGGTACAAGGAAAGATTCTTCTGCCAGAGGGTAGTGAAGGGAACAGATCTGCTTTGCTGCAGGAAAATGTTCCTGTAGAGATAAGTTGAGACTAAATTAAAAGAACCTTGAACAGAAGCCAAGGGATGTTAGCCACGACATAATAGAGTGATCAGGAAATAAATATTTTGGAGTGAGGGAGAGGCTAATTCAAAGCAATATGTGATAGAAATTCATAGAGCCTTGGCCTCTAGAAAGTATTATGAAGAGTAGGACACAAAGACAAAGAAATCAATTAAGTGTTATCTAGGTACACCCTGATTCAAGCAGAAGTGGAGTATGAGATTGGAAATGGAGAAAGACTGCAGAACGTGGGCACCTTACTAAGAAGGACCCAGCAGGAAGGAGTCGGGATCACCTGTGTGCTCTTGATCTTGCTGTATCGCTGCTATTTCCCACTTCTAGAAAAACAGACCTGATGTTTCTTTATTTCACATGCAGCACAGAAAATGCTAGGTGTTGTCATTCATAATATCTCCTTCTCTCTGCTCATTTTTTTAAACTTCTTGCTCATGGGCCAATATGTGCTGTTTCTTTTTGGCTTGTTGTTTTTATTTGTCCTTATTTTATTTTCCTTTCCCTTCAGTAGTAATATTTAATTCTATAGTAGAAATTTACTCTAATAATTTTCCTTCTTAACACCCAGGTTTTCTTTTCTTTTCCTTTTTTTTTTTTTGGATATTTTCTTATGACAGTGATTTCAATTTTTTACATTTTATCTTTTGTCTTTTAGCAAAACCGTATTCCAAATGAAACCGTATATAAACAAAACCGTATATAAACACCCAAACAATGAATTGCCAGCATGGCGTAGCTTTGGTTTAGGGTTACTAGGGGCATCTCATTCTCTCTCAGATGTAACCTCCAAGCAACTCTCAGTGTTCTCTAAGGCACCAAATTTACAGAGTACATTTTGGAAAGCACTGTCTTAGGGTAGCCTGCAAATCTCAGTTTCAATAAGAAATGATTTTACTGCCTTACCAGTTAAAAGTGGACTTGTAGGCTAGCAGAGAAAGGAGAAAATGGAGAAGAATTTCTCCTTAAAGATTTGGAAGCCATTCTAAACCTCAGTGAAATTAATTGCAAAATAATTCTTCTATTTCAGTACTCCATCAGAGCACAGTTACTGCAGTTCTAAACTTTTCATTTCTCCTCTTCCTTCATGGCCCTTTTTTTCATGTTTCATATTGCTTCCATGATGCTCAGAGAGACTCTGGGCCTTCCTGTACAGAGGAAAGCAAAGATTCGTTTTCTGCCACAAAACATAACCAGATCAAAATTATGCTGAAATTAGGAAATTATTTTAATTATTAACATGAAGACTATCTCATCTAAATTATTCCATTTTCAACATAAACATAGCATATCTGTTTTGTATGATTATAAAAAATACATTCATTTTTTATTTATAGATTTTCTTTTTCAAAATATAGATCCCTTCCTTTCTGTTATTTGATAAACAGAAACAGCAACAAACAGAATTGTCTTATTCTAAATGATGCCAAAAGAATCTTTCATCTTTGATGGTGAAAAATTAGTTAATTTGATTATTTTGAATCATGCAGGCTTCTCAAATATTAATTTGAATTGTAAGTCTTTTACTATTCAATGACAATTTTACAACAGCCATTAAGCATCTATGAGACAGTGTCTCTTCTTTTCTCTTCAGCTTCTAAAATTAAAGAACAATATTTGATTATCTTAGCCTCACTATTAAAGCACGCACAGAAAGAACAGCTATAGGTTTATCAGCTAATGTAATATAGCAAGGGATAAACTCTACACATTCTTAAATATTCTTACAATTCAGTACTAACATCTTTGTCTTTAAATAATGATTCCACCCACTGCTAATTACTTGATGAAATGCAAAAGATATTTTCTAATAAATTCATCAATTATTTAATTTACTTACAAAATTCTGGCAATTGTATTTATGAATGTTAACATTTCTGATTTTCCTAAGAGTAGAAATTTGGTTTAAAAATGGAACTAGCATTCACTGTGTGATTATCCTAAATGAATTTTTGACAGGCCAGAACTTTCACCGTGGAAAGAATGAACAGCACATTTACTAGTAATTAATGTGTGCCTGGGAGCTCCCAATTAAATTAGACATTAACTGGTCTGTTCAGTTTCAAATAAAATGAAAGTAGCAGTTGATGCTTCTTATGAGAACTTTTTTTAAATGCTGGTAAAATACTGAATAATAATGTATTATATGTTTTTTAAACCAAAAAAAAATAATGTTCATGGAATATTTGCTGTCCCTTTAAGCTTCAAATCAACTATGATCTTGGAAATCTCATAATACATATTCTCCAAGCAAGAAACCTTGTCCCTCGAGACAACAATGGTTACTCAGACCCCTTTGTTAAAGTGTACCTTCTTCCAGGGCGAGGGTAAGTAAAGAAGCAATATATTCTAAGTATTGTAAATATTGCCCTATGGTTTAAAAAATAGTGATAGTGTCTTCTGGTCTCTAATTTAAAGAGTTTAATATCTTTTCCTTAGTTTTATCTACATGTCATATTTATTTATTTCCAATTAGTAAGTAAGGTGGAATTAAAAATTTGTAATTAGGCCTTAATGGGTTTTAGGAGAGCCATGATCGTAACAAAACCTGCCTGGATGAGAACACATCAGTATTTCAATTCTGGAAAGCACTTGTGCTATGACCAATCAGGTAGACATTAAAATCATTTCAGGAATTATTTGTGGAAGATTTAAAGAATTAGTTTACTTTTCAAAATGTATTTGTGAAACCAGCGTTCAGGGACTCATCAGTTACTCTTTTATAGGACATGTGTATTATTCAATACATTAAATGTTCATTAACTGACTTGATATATTATTATTCATATGCATATTTTCAAATGAGTGTTTTAAAATTATAAAATAAAGCTTTAGTTAGCATCTATCATCTCATACAGGTAAAATAAAATGAAAGGAAAAAAAAAATCTCCTTGTGATGAGAAGTCTTAGGATCTACTGTCTTAATAATGAGATAAACAATATATTTAGTCAGAAGACACAATTAGCAATCATGAAGACAGGTCAATTGAGATTGTTTAGTTTAAGGTACAGAAAGAAAAAAGAATGAAGAGAAAGGAACAATGCCTTAGAAACCTAGGATATCATAAAGTATACAAACATACACAGAGAGGCAGTCCCAAGAGGAGAGAAAGAGAAAAGGGCAGAAAACATTTTTGAAGAAATAATGGCAAAAGATTTCTCACATTTGTTGGAAAAAATCTGCACAGCCAAGAAGCTCAACAAAATCGAATCAGGATAAACAGAAAAAATTTATACCAGGTCTCTTCATAATCATACTATCAAAATCCACAGACAGAATCTTGAAAGAAGCAAAAGAAGTGGCTCATCATATCCAAGGGATCCTCCATAAGATTAACAACTGATTGCCAATCAGAAACCATGGAGCCCAGAAGGTAGGGAGGTGACATAATCAGTGTACTAAAGGAAAAAGATGGTCCACAAGGAATTCTGTATCCAGCAAAACTGTCCTTCAAAAATAAAGACTTTTTTTTAAATAAATAAGACATTGGAGAGGACCTTCAAGATGCCGGAGGAGTAAGACGTGGAGATCACCTTCCTCCCCACAGATACATCAAAAATACATCTACATGTGGAACAACTCCTACAGAACACCAACTGAATGCTGGCAGAAGACCTCAGACTTCCCAAAAGAACAGATGCCAGAGGGAGACCTACATGCAGAGACGGGGCCAAATCCAATCAGAACACCAGGAGCTGTGCGAACAGGGAAGAAAAAGGGAAATTTCTCCGCACAGCCTCAGCAGCAGCGGATGAAATCTCCACAGTCAACTTGATGTACTCGGCATCTGTGGAATACCTGAATAGACAATGAGTCATCCCAAAGTTGAGGCGGTGGACTTTGGGAGCAACTGTAGACTTGGGGTTTGCTGTATGCAACTGACCAGTTTCTGATTTTTATGTTTATCTTAGTTTAGTTTTTAGTGCTTGTTATCATTGGTGGATTTCTTTATTGGTTTGGTTGCTCTCTTCTTTTTTTATTATGTATTTATTTTTCTATTTTAATAATTTTTTTTAAATTTTTTATTTTAATAATTTTCTTTCTTCTCTTTCTTTCTCTTCTTTCATTTCTTTCTTTCTTTCTTCTTTCTTTTTTCTTTCTTTCTTTTTTCTTTCTCTCTTTCTCCTTCCTTCCTTCCTTCCTTCCTTCCTTCCTTCCTTCCTTCCTTCCTTCCTTCCTTCCTTCCTTCCTTTCTTTTCTTTCTTTCTTTCTTTCTTTCTTTCTTTCTTTCTTTCTTTCTTTCTTTCTTTCTTTCCTTCCTCTCCCTTTTATTCTGAGCCGCGTGGCTAACAGGGTCTTGGTGCTCCAGCTGGCTGTCAGGCCTGAGCCTCTGAGGTGAGAGAGACGAGTTCAGGACATTGGACCACGAGAGACCTCCTGGCCCCATCAATCGGCAAGAGCTCTCCCAGAGATCTCTGTCTCAACGCTAATACCCATCTCCACTCAACGACCAGCAAGCTCCAGTGCGGTACACCCCATGCCAAACAACTAGCAAGAGAGGAACACAACCCCACCCATTAGCAGAGAGGCTGCCTGAAATCATAATAAGTTCACAGACATCCCAAAACACACCATCAGACACTGTCCTGCCCACCCGAAAGATAAGATCCAGCCTCATCCACCAGAACACAGGCACCAGTCCCCTCCATCAGGAAGCCTACACAACCCACTGAACCAACCTTACCCACTGGTGCAGACACCAAAAACAACAGGGACTATGAACCTGCAGCCTGTGAAAAGGAGACCCCAAACACAGTAAGTTAAGCAAAATGAGAAGACAGAGAAATATGCACCAGATGAAGGAGAAAGGTAAAAACCCACCAGACCAAACAAACGAAGAGGAAATAGGCAGTCTACCTGAAAAAGAATTCAGAGTAATGATAGTAAAGATGATCCCAAATCTTGGAAATAGAGTAGAGAAAATAAAAGAAATGTTTTATAAGGACCTAGAAGAACTGAAGAGCAAACAAACGATGAACAGCACAATAAATGAAATTAAAAATTCTCTAGAAGGAATCAATAGCAGAATAACTGAGGCAGAAGAACAGATAAATGACCTGGAAGATAAAATGGTGGAAATAACTACTGCAGAGCAGAATAAAGAAAAAAAATGAAAAGAGGACACTCTCAGAAACCTCTAGGACAACATTAATCGCACCAACATTCAACTTATAGGGGTCAAAGAAGAAGAAGAGAAAAAGAAAGGGACTGAGAAAATATTTGAAGAGATTATAGTTGGAAACTTCCCTAATATGGGAAATGAAATAGTCAATCAAGTCCAGGAAGTGCAGAGAGTCCCATACAGGATAAATCCAAGGAGAAACATGCCAAGACACATATTAATCAAACTATCAAAAATTAAATACAAAGAAAAAATATTGAAAGCAGCAAGGGAAAATCAACATATAGAATACAAGGGAATCCCCATAAGGTTAACCGCTGATCTTTCAGCATAAACTTTGCAAGCCAGAAGGGACTGGCAGGAAATATTTAAAGTGATGAAAGGGAAAAACCTACAACCAAGATTACTCTACCCAGCAAGGATCTCATTCAGATTCGACGGAGAAATTAAAACCTTTACAGACAAGCAAAAGCTAAGAGAATTCAGCACCACCAAACCAGCTTTACAACAAATGCTAAAGGAACTTCTCTAGGCAGTAAACACAAGAGAAGGAAAAGACCTACAATAACAAACCCAAAACAATTAAGAAAATGGTAATAGGAACATACGTATCGATAATTACCTTAAATGTAAATGGATTAAATGCTCCAACCAAAAGAGATAGACTGGCTGAATGGACGCAAAAACAAGACCTATATATATGCTGTCTACAAGAGACCCACTTCATACCTAGGGACACATACAGACTGAAAGAGTGTTCCTGGAAAAACATATTCCATGCAAACGGAAATCAAAAGAAAGCTGGAGTAGCAATTCTCATATCAGACAAAATAGACTTTAAAATAACGACTATTACAAGAGACAAAGAAGGACACTACATAACGGTCAAGGGATCAATCCAAGAAGAAGATATAACAATTGTAAATATTTATGCACCAAACATGGGAGCATCTCAGTACATAAGGCAACTGCTAACAGCCATAAAAGGGGAAATCGACAGTAACACAATCATAGTAGGAGACTTTAACACCCCACTTTCACCAATGGACAGATCATCCAAAAGGAAAATGAATAAGGAAACACAAGCTTTAAATGACACATTAAACAAGATGGATTTAATTGATATTTATAGGACATTCCATCCAAAAACAACAGAATACACTTTCTTCTCAAGTGCTCATGGAACATTCTGCAGGATAGATCGTATCTTGGGTCACAAAACAAGCTTTGGTAAATTTAAGAAAATTTAAATCATATCAAGTATCTTTTCTGACCACAAGGCTATGAAACTAGAAATCAATTACAAGGAAAAAACTGTAAAAAATACAAACACATGGAGGCTACGCAATACGCTACTAAATAACCAAGAGATCACTGAAGAAATCAAAGAGGAAATCCAAAAATGCCTAGAAACAAATGACAATGAAAACACGATGACCCAAAACCTATGGGATGCAGCAAAAGCAGTTCTAAGAGGGAAGTTCATAGCAATACAATCCTACCTCAAGAAGCAAGAAAAATCTCAAATAAACAACCTAACCTTACACCTAAAGCAATCAGAGAAAGAAGAACAAAAAGCTGCCAAAGTTAGCAGACGGAAAGAAATCATAAAGATCAGATCAGAAATAAATGAAAAAGAAATGAAGGAAACAATAGCAAGGATCAATAAAACTAAAACGTGGCTCGTTGAGAGGATAAACGAAATTAATAAACCATTAGCCAGACTCATCAAGAAAAAAAGGGAGAAGACTCAAATCAACAGAATTAGAAATGAAAAAGGAGAATTAACAATTCACACTGCAAAGGATTATGAGAGATTACTACAAGCAACTATATGCCAATAAAATTGACAACCTGGAAGAAATGGACAAATTCTTAGAAAAGCACAGCCTTCCGAGACTGAACTAGGAAGAATTAGAAAATATGAACAGACCAATCACAAGCACTGAAATTGAAACTGTGATTAAAAATCTTCCAACAAACAAAAGCCCAGGACCAGATGGCTTCACAGGCAAATTCTATCAAACATTTAGAGAAGAGCTAACACCTATCCTTCTCAAACTCTTCCAAAATATAGCAGAGGGAGGAACACTCCCAAACTCATTCTATGAGGCCACCATCACCCTGATACCAAAACCAGACAAAGATGTCACAGAAAAAGAAAACTATAGGCCAATATCACTGATGAATATAGATGCAAAAATCCTCAACAAAATACTAGCAAACAGAATCCAACAGCTCATTAAAAGGCTCATACACCATGATCAAGTGTGTTTATCCCAGGAATGCAAGGATTCTTCAATATATGCAAATCAATCAATGTGATACACCATATTAACCAGTTGAAGTATAAAAACCATATGATAATCTCAGTAGATGCAGAAAAAGCTTTCGACAAAATTCAACAGCCATTTATGATAAAAACTCTCCAGAAGGTAGGCAGAGAGGAAACTTACCTCAACATAATAAAGGCCATATATGACAAACCCACAGCCAACATTGTTCTCAATGGTGAAAAATTGAAACCATTTCCTCTAAGATCAGGAACAAGGCAAGGTTACCCACTCTCACCACTATTATTCAACATAGTTTTGGAAGTTTTAGCCACAGCAATCAGAGAAGAAAAAGAAATAAAAGGAATCCAAATAGGAAAAGAAGAAGTAAAACTGTCCCTGTTTGCAGGTGACATGATACTATACATAGAGAAACTTAAAGATGCTACCAGAAAACTACTAGAGCTAATCAATGAATCTGGTAAAGTAGCAGGATACAAAATTAATGCACAGAAATCTCTTGCATTCCTATACACTAATGATGAAAAATCTGAAAGAGAAATTAAGAAAACACTCCTATTTACCACTGCAACAAAAAGAATAAAATACCTAGGAATAAACCTACCTAAGGAGGCAAAAGACCTGTATGCAGAAAACTATAAGACACTGATGAAAGAAATTAAAGATGATACAAACAGATGGAGAGATATACCATGTTCTTGGATTGGAAGAATCAACATTGTGAAAATGACTATTCTACTCAAAGCAATCTACAGATTCAATGCAATCCCTGTCAAACTACCAATGGCATTTTTCACAGAACTAGAACAAAGAATTTCACAATTTGTATGGAAACACAAAAGACCCCGAATAGCCAAAGCAATCTTGAGAAAGAGAAATGGAGCTGGAGGAATGAGGCTCCCTGACTTCAGACTATACTACAAAACTACAGTAATCAAGACAGTATGGTACTGGCACAAAAACAGAAACATAGATCAATGGAACAGGATAGAAAGCCCAGAGATAAACCCACGCACATATGGTCAACTTATCTTTGATAAAGGAGGCAAGAATATGCAATGGAGAAAAGACAGCCTCTTCAATAAGTGGTGCTGGGTAAACTGGACAGCTACATGTAAAAGAATGAAATTAGAACAGTCCCTAACACAATATACAAAAATAAACTCAAAATGGATTAAAGACCTAAACATAAGGCCAGACACTATCAAACTCTTAGAGGAAAACGTAGGCAGAAGACTCTATGACATCAATCACAGCAAGATCCTTTTTGACCCACATCATTGAGAAATGGAAATAAAAACAAAAACAAGTGGAACCTAATGAAACTTAAAACCTTTTGCACAGCAAAGGAAACCATAAACAAGATGAAAAGACAACCCTCAGAATGGGAGAAAATATTTGCAAACGAAGCAACTGACAAAGGATTAATCTCCAAAATATACAAGCAGCTCATGCAGCTCAATATCAAAAAAATATCAACCCAAACCAAAAATGGACAGAAGACCTAAATAGACATTTCTCCAAAGAAGATATACTGATTGCCAACAAACACATGAAAGGATGCTCAACATCACTAATCATTAGAGAAATGCAAATCAAAACTACAATGAGGTATCACCTCACACTGGTCAGAATGGCCATCATCAAATAATCTACAAACAATAAATGCTGGAGAGGGTGTGGAGAAAAGGGAACCCTCCTACACTGTTCATGGGAATGTAAATTGATACAGCCACTATGGAGAACAGTATGGACATTCCTTAAAAAACTGAAAATAGAACTACCATATGACCCATCAATCCCACTACTGGGCATATACCCTGAGAAAACCATAACTCAAAAAGAGTCATGTACCACAAGGTTCATTGCAGCACTATTTACAAGAGCCAGGACATGGAAGCAACCTAAGTGTCCATAGACAGATGAATGGATAAAGAAGATGTGGTGCATATATACAATGGAATATTACTCAGCCATAAAAAGAAACGAAATTGAGTTATTTATAGTGAGGTGGATGGACCTAGAGTCTGTCATGCAGAGTGAAGTAAGTCAGAAAGAGAAAAACAAATACTGTATGCTAACACATATATATGGAATCTTAAAAAAAAATGATTCTGAAGAACCTAGGGGCAGGACAGGAACAAAGACACAGACGTAGAGAATGGACTTAAGGACACAGGGAGGGGGAAGGGTAAGTTGGGACGAAGTGAGAGAGTGGCATCAACATATATACACTACCAAATGTAAAATAGCTAAGGGGAAGCAGCAGTATAGCACAGGGAGATCAGCTTGGTGCTTTGTGACCACCTACAGGGGTGGGATAGGGAGGGTGGGAAGGAGACGCAAGTGGGAGGGGATATGGGGATAGAAATATGCGTATAGCTGATTCAGTTTGTTATACAGCAGAAACTAACACAACAATGTAAAGCAATTATACTCCAGTAAAGATGTTAAATAAATAAATAAGACATTGCCAGAAAAACAAATCTGAGAAACAGTTTTTTCCCAGCTGAGTTGCCCTTCGAGAAATACTAAAGAGAATTCTGCAGGCTGAAATGAATTTAATTCAGACATTACCAACTAGCCATATAGAACAGGAAAGGGAAGTTTTTATTTTATGTTAGTTTATATCTTTATGTAGTAGTTTTAACTGTAATTTGTCTACTTTTTTGAAGTATAGTTGATTTATAATGTTGCATTAGTTTGTAGTATACAGCAAAGTGATTCAGTTATACATATATATGTATATATATTCTTTTTCATATTCTTTTCCATTATAGTTTATTACAAGATATTGTATAGTTTCCTGTGCTACACAGTATGACCTTGTTGTTTATCTATTTTATATGTAGTAGTTTGTATCTACTAATCTCAAACTCCTTATTTATTCCTCATCCCACCACTATTTTTTTTAACATGAATATGACAAACTGATAACTTCATTCTGCCTTTGATTTGGGTCATTAGACCTTCAGTGTTATTTAATGACAGTATTATGGGACAAGAGGAAATGACTGCCAAGGGTATATCTCCAATCAGCATTTGCTAATGAATGAATGAAAATAAAGCACTGTCTTTTATTTTCTGTCTTCTTTAATATCCTGGAGTATCACCTTTTATACTATAAGAGAGTGGTTATCCTTTATTTGTTACAGGATATGTTTCAATTAGACTATTGCAAACTTGAATAACTGGAAAAGTCAGGCAGGTGGCATGAATATGTCAGTCCATTCTGGAGTAGGTAACAGAGAAAGAGTGGGAACTATAGTGAAATGAAGAGTGAGGTCCCACCTAAAGCTATCCCCATGCCATTTGTCAAACAAAACATGCCTTCTGGGTGGGATTTGACCAAAAAGCAGGCTAATGTGCTACTCGTATTCAATTCCTAGCCCTTTCATTAAATTACTCCTAATTATTATAGTGGCCAAGACCTTGGAATTTACTACACTTGTGAGGTATTATTTTCCCTTTAGTTCTAAGATTATTTTCTGCCTCATGTTGTTAATATATTATGGTATAGCTCCTCTAGTTTTTATTCTCACATTTTCTTCCTTATTTCTGTTCCTAACTTTTTTCTTCCTGTCTTTCCTACTTTCCTGCTGTATCCTTCATTCTCGCTCTTGGAATCAATGCAGTCAAGTCATGGTTGTCCAGAATGCAAGGTAGAGTTGGTTCTCTTTCAGTGTCACACTTCAATGAAATGTCTAGAGTTCTCTTGTTTGCCTTTTAAGTACATTCACCTGCAGTTCAACTTTGGCTATAGTTTTTATTTTTCTACATGTTGGTATCAGTTGAATTAGGCTAATAGCAGACTATTCTGACCACAGCATTACTAAATATGTGTAGCAGGTATGTGCATTGGAGCCCAGAAAAGTAGAAAAGAGTTAAAACATAGAAAGGTGTGAATAAGGAACTATCACTTTGAAATTAGATATAACTAAAGTTTTCATTTATAATTTGTCTGCTAAAATTCATTTAGCTTCTCATGCAAAAATCATGGCTCAGATTCTTCTGAGTCTTCTATGACAACCAAACAAAAAAATCTAGTCATTTTTCAAAAGGAATTAACTGATCTTCTAGATGACCAGTACTGGGTGTGTATCTCATCTTAAAGATGATAGCTGTCTGGTCTTTTACCCTCACTTAGACCTGGTATTGAAACATTTTCATGCCTTTATACCTTCTGTACCACAAAATTATTGCTGTGTAATATAGGATGCCATAATCTGCCTGCTCTAGGGTGTTAGCAGCAGCATAAGAGCAACCTCCTTGGTTTGTCTGTTTTCTTCTAGAGCATGTTGCATCATTACATTGTCAGCTAAGGATATTTCTTAACACATAGCCAAAAGCATTTTTTTGCACATCTCATTGCATTATAAATTAAATGTGTTATTTAGTTGGGGAGGTGAATCTTGTACCATCTGTAGCAACAGGGTGATGGGAATTTTAGTCCCACCCAGAATATTAGCAGTACAGGATTTTTTGTCTGTGACATTAAAATTCAGCATCTTTACTAAACCTGACAAGCTGTTGCCCAAAAGAGGCAGTTTCTGATTTGTAAAGGCTTAAATATTTGAAGATCTCAAAGAACAGTATTAGTCACTACAACCTTTCTGGTGCCCAGAAACTTTGTTTCTTTGCAACCACATAATTATGGCAACCAGTAAAATTTGATACTGAGAAAGGTTGCTTGTTATGACTGGCTCTCTTATCTTCAGATCTTTCAGACTGATACGCGAAATGAGTTTTGTTTCAAAGAGATAGTGTCATTTTACAATAGACGTTATCAGTCACTTTATTCAGAAGCTTCCTCTCTTTTATCCAGAGAAACCAGGGGGAAATTGTCAGAATGACAATGGTTGTCTATATTTAACTTAGAAGAGAACATGTTTTCTGTAAATGTAAATAATGGTCGAAATAATCTGGGATGTATTAGATTACAATTTAGAAGATCTAGAGTCACTTTCTCATCATATCTTTCATCTTGAAATGACTTTCATCATCTCTTCGAGAATTGTCAATGTGGAAAGGAATTATACTGATGAGGTACTGACATTGTAAGTTAGGCTGAGGAGGCCAATGAGCGAAGTCCTTAAGAACTTGGATTTGAATTTCAGCCCTGCCACTTAGAAGTTGTGAGGTTTCTCTAAAACTATTTCCTCTTCCACCTAGGGATCATAATAGCCCCTCTCCCAGGGTTTTTGTGAAACACAGAGAGAACGCACCAAAAATGATAAGCATAATGTCTGGCACGTAATAAGCTCTCAATAAATGGCAGTTGCTATTATTGCTAGAAATATGTATAATAAACTTCATGTAGCCAATGGTCAGTTATCCCTGCAAAAAAGAAATGCAGAATGCTTGGGCTACTGAACTACACCAAATTATTTAACAACACTATATAGAAAATCAAACAACTTTTCTTCAATAATAAGTGTAACACATCCTTCATTCTTAAAATTTTTTTTAAAATGTCGTGTTAACTAAAAGAATTTCACTGGTCCAGTTTTCTTGTCTCCTTTCATTTCATCTTGCCATCCTTTAATCAAGATACTCATAAGCTCTGACAGCCCAAATGTCAGCCGAGATGAGGTGAAAGAAAGACAAGGAAATAGCCTGAAGAGTCCATGAACTCAAAACTTGTCCCCGGATAATTAAGAAATGGAAATGAGCATATCTGAAGGATTTCGTTGTGGTTTTCTCTCATTACACTGTTGGACAAAGTGCAGATTTTTTCCCACTAATGAGATTTTGCCATGACTGAAGCTGATATTTACTATCATGATAGCTGGAAGCCTAATTCCTGGCTGGACTTTCTCTAAACACCCTTGTTAGCATCTCAAACTATTTCCTCTGGAAAGAATGTAAAGCAGATTCAGGTGTTGTATGTATTTACAATTTGAAGGCCAAAACTTTTTATTTCAGTAGATTTTAAAGGAAAAAGAGAAGTACAAACATGTTTTAAAGATCCATCCAAAAACTATTTATTTAGCACAGACTGCTCCAGACTCTGTGCTGGGGTTGGAATTGAGAACACAGCCATAGTGTCAGACCTCAGGGAGCACAGAGGACAATCAAGTGACAGCCCATAAATGCACTATTGCACACAGAGAAACAGAGCTTATAAAATGGGATATGCTCTGTGCTTCTTTCTAAATTAAAGGCAACATCCTCAGAGGAGTAATTTTGAAAAAACTACACACATACACACACACACACACACACACACACACACACACACACACATATATATATATATCTTTATTGGACTCATTATATATTTTTTCAATAAATATATATGTATTTTTTCCAATCAAGAAAAAACAAAAGAAATGAAGACCTTCAGTACTTTAGATAATTCTATGAAGGTTAAGAACAACCAAGCCATTACATTCCATTCTTCTTTCTCAATTTTTTTTTACAGAGAAACTCAGAGAACTTTTTTTCCTGCTGGTTTAGGAGAGGGTAATTGAATTTTAAATACCTTTTTCTGCCAGCCTTAAAATCATGTCTACCTATGAGAAAATGATTGTCCAATAATAAGAGAAAGAAAGAAAAAAGAAATTTGTCAAAACTTTAAGGAAATAAAGGTTTAGATTTTTTTAAGTTTTTGGCCGTGCCCCACGGCATGTGGGATTTTAGTTCCCCGACCAGGGATCGAACCCACGCCTCCTGCATTGTAAGGCAAAGTCTTAACCACTGGACCACCGGAGAAGTCCCTAGATTTTTGTTTGATAATCACCGTGTTCCATCTTGATTAATTGACTTTTTATTTTCCCTTATTAAAAAACTTCTCTGATTATTACATATGGCTTAATTGTCCTAAAATAATGTCATTATTGCAGTCTTCCCATGAGGGATTGTAGTGTGTTTAACAGACATGGTAGGAAAGGAAAAGGAACTCCACTTATTTCTCAGCCTGGATTTCTGCTCACATTCAAGAATCCCTGTGCTTACCTGGCCACCTTCAACTTGTAAATCCACAGATTTTGATATGGCAATGAGAACTGTGGAGTTTTCAATTGTGTAAAGTGGGAACACAGCCCATTGACATCATGCCCAAGATGGTCAGTACATGGTAGCTATGAAACAAGGGTTCTTAAAGGAAGAGCTTTGTGTGGCCATCTCTGCGTGTCAGGAAATTCAAGTGTGAAAAGATTGCAAAGGATCTCATTGACACTTACACAGGTCAACCAGGGCTGGTAGAGGCAGGATCAGGAGAAAGTTGTGTTTACCCTCGTTAACCCTAAAGGACACAGACCTTGAGTCTTGAGAGAACTAGAGATTCAAACTTATTAGTAAGATTAAGGTAACCTAGTAAAGTGAACATCTAGATTTTTCCCAACTAGTTGGGGTTATATGTGAGTGTATCGGAGCAAAAGTAAATTTTTATAATAATTATCCCTAGTTGTTCCACAGCACTCTCTTAGTCTTAGGATATACCATTCAATATTTCCTTAGGCAACTCTAAAGCTGTCCTCATTTTCGATATGTGTATATATACACACACTATAAATTATTTATGTTATATATATAAAACATTTAATTTGAAGTGTACAGTTTTTGACTGTAAAATAAAGAAGACAAACTAGACACTTCAGCTAATGAAACCTGCAATTAAGAAATTTTATGATGGGCCTCATCAATTGAGTTCATATAGCTCATGTTTCAGAGCAAGAAATTAGTTTCCCTGTGTTTGAAACCTGGTCCTATGAATTACTAACTATGCAACCTTGCCAACATGCCTGAATTCCTCTGAGCTTCAGTTCTTATCAGCTATAAAATAGGATAATAAATAATACTGGACTCATAGAGTTGCCTTGAGGATTAAATAGTGTAACACATGAAAAGCACTTAGAACTCTGCCTGTGGAAAAGTAGCATTTCGTAAATGTTAGCTGTTATTATTTCAATGTGCTTACTTTATAAAGTGCTTCTCATGACATAATGGTATGTCAGTACAATTAAGAGTTTTGCAGTTGTACATTTTGATAGAGCATAATTCCTGGTGCAGAGCTGGCATTCAATAATTTTGCTACATATGGGTGACAAAATGACTAAAGTATGCATGTGAAATACAATAATTATTAATATTTATAAATTAAAATATGTTGACTAATACATCTTTTTGAAGACATTTCAATAGTTCAGAGTATTTTAATATATACTGACATATCTAGAATTTTAGTAAAAACACATGAGTTTGCATTTGACATTAATTTCAATCTTATTTTAAAATTTTGTGCATTCAATTTTTCAGAATTTGAAAAAAATAACAATTTTACCACTGTTCACTGTATTATGAATCTTATCCTTAATATGTTTTTCCCATGGTCTCACCACTTGGATAATTAAGTCCAAAACAAATAGAAACTTTAAAGCTCATACTACACAATGTGTTTTTTTCTTAGTATACCTACTACAGGAATAGCCATGAATTCTAAAGTAGCAACCAAAGTTGGCTATTAACTTAAAAGTGGTCATATTCATTCTTCTTATGTCATTAATTTAAAGAATCAAAATCATAAAGTATAAAGGGACATAATTTGCTAAAATAGTTATGAATTTTGTTATAAAATATTTTAAACTTACTGAAAATTATAGAAAATACTGTCACAAATACTTGTGTTCTTGCTATCCAATTTTATCAAATCGTAACATTTTGCTATATTGGCTTCAGATTTTTTTTAATAAAAAATATATTACAGGTACCCCTGAAGTCCTCTGAAACCATTCCCCTGTCCTCCTGAGATAACCACAAAATAGAGTTTAACGTCTATAATTCCCAAGCTGTCTTATGATATTAATGTTTGTCATACATATATACAAGCAGACATAAATAATTTACAGTATTATTTCATGTAATTTTAACTTTATATCATAATTTATGATAGGTTTTCTTCTGCAAATAATTTGCTCAAGATTTTTTTTAAGATTTATCTATCTTGATAAATGAAGGTGTATTTCATTTAATTTAACTGCTGCTTAAATTTCATTGAATAAATATATCATAATGTATTTATTTATTATATTATTAACACACTATTAGAAACAATGTTGCAATGAATGTTCTTTAACAAATTCCTTTTGTACATGTGGGAGAATTTCTCTAAAGTAGAAGTGGAATTAAGTCAAAGTGGAATTTTCTGGGTACTTGGGTACATAAACTTCACTAGACATAGACAAATTTACCTAAAAAGTATATGTACAAATGTATACTTTCTGTCCACAGTCTATGAAAGTTCCTGTGTCTTTGAATCATTGCCTATACATTTCCCCAGAATTATTTGCACTTTGTGCTGAATGACAAAATTGTCAAATCCTACTCTCTTTTTTTGTACATTCAGATAGGTTGGTTACAAATGAGAATAGTGCTGCTTCATTTCTTAAATTGGATTCAGTTCACAGTGGCTGAAATGTGAGGTCTTAGGAGACATGAGCTCAGTGGTTCTCAGTGGTTCTCAATCTTGGCAATACTTTAGATTTACCTAGATCATTTTTAAAATTCTAATGCTCAAGCCTCACCCTAGACCTGTTAAATAAGACTCTCCTTGGGGGTGAAGGGCAGGGGGATGTGGGTGCCGTGCTAGTTGCCCCACCTACCACCCTGGGAACTCAGATCCCAAAGTGATCCTAATATGCAGTCAATGTTGGAAATTATTGCCCTTGTGTATGTCTGATAAGAAAGAGAATAAAGCCAGAGGGAGAAAAAAAGATACTTGGCTGTAGACCCATCTCTAAAAGTGAGTGGTGAACTGGAGTTTGATTCTTAATAGTTTTATCTAGAATGAATAAGTAAATTAGCATCTGGGGAACAATAGTAGGTATTCCAGAATTTGGCAATGCATGAGACCAGGAATATAACAAGAGTTAGTCTGCTGAGAGTTGGGAATAAAACTACAGATCCAGGGTCAGGATTAGGGTAAGGCAGTTTATGAAGTCCAGGCACGTGAATGGACCCCAAAAAAGTAGGTTTGTTTTCTAGGCAGAAAATTTGAAAAAAGCTAGTGAGTGTTAGAGAAAAGCTTTGTCTATGTGGGCACCATTGGCTCATAGCAAATAGCAATAATTCCAACCCCATTAGCTGGTTGATGCCAGTTATAAATGCTTTGTCAGACTTAATTAGAATAAGTTTTGAAAATAAGTTATGCTTAAACGTGTAAGATATAAGCTTCTAACTGGTGATCAGAGGGTATGGAAGAGTCAAGGATAAACTGAAATGCCCCAAGTTATAATGAATGAGGAAAAGTTTTGATTTGGTTCATCATTTGTAACATAAGCTATTGACATAAACCAAGACTTTGTATTTAATTAAGATTGTTTCATAACTAGATTAAGTATTCTACTTTACCAAGGGTGTCAAAATCTACTATAAATATAAGGTAACAAATGTTCATCGAATCTCAGCTATAGCAACAGCCATTTTTCATCCTTTCCTCAGTCAGTACAGTTATTTCAGCTTTTTACAGAAAAAAATGAATTGAAAGACCATTTGGCTTTGCTGACATGATCAGTTGCAAAACTATTGGAAAGTTAAATATCAAATTATTATTTATAGGACAAGAAGATATTGATGTTACTGTATAGTACATGTGATTATCTCACACATTCAGGAGAGATTAAGATTTCTAAAATTGTATTCTAGTTAGAACACCTAAAAGCTTTTCTTTAAAAAAAATATACCTTAGGGAAAATAAAACTAAAGGCATCCAAGATATTTTTAAATTGTCATTGTGCATTCAACTTAAAATACAGTTTAAGACATGAGGATGATGAGACGATTACATAGTGATTCAAAACAAAATACCTTTAAAAGTCTGCATGCCCTTCAGGTTGACTATGAAGTCATCGGTCAAGGTAAATAATCAGGGTAATTCTTTCTCTTTTTCCAATTCAGTGCTGAGTACAAGAGAAGAACTAAATATGTTCAGAAAAGTCTTAATCCTGAGTGGAATCAAACAGTAATTTATAAAAGTATCTCCATGGAACAGGTATGCAATGATTATTTTCTATATGACAGATTCAGGCTAATATAAAAATAGTGATGACAGAATTATTGAAAGATTGTGATTCATATCAATTTTTCCATACAAACAAAAAAAATTAAGTAAAATACATGCAAGAAATATAGCCAGTAAAAGGAACTGGGTGCAGTTCGAAGATACAGTGAAAGAAAATGTGCACATTTTGACAAAACAGCTAAAAAATAAACAAAACGAATAAGGCTAGTGGGACATTTTCCCCTGATTATTTCAAAATTAAATATTTCAATAGACTGGGCTCTATTTATCATATTTTGAGGGAAAATATTTTCCAGCTAGCTGTATTTTGACTTTCATAAACAAAGAAGAAATAAGATTCAGATGCACTGAAATGAATTACCCCTCCTGGCAACAATTTAGGGATCACCTCTTTTCTAAATTGAGGCTTCCTACGGATCTGGCATTGTGCACCTAAACTGTGCAGAAGAAAGCATGAAGAAGACTAGTGTAAAGGATTATCACAACAAATAGATGACTCTAAGCAAAATTGCATCAATGTGTTTCTGAAAATCTTCATGTCATAACTTTGTATCAATAATAGAAAATAACTGATGGTTTATAAAGATGAATTCAGAGAGAAAAGAATACAAATAGAATAGGAAGAAGACATCCATGAAAACAATGTACAGATGAGTTGTCTTTCAAAATGAGGTTTCTAATTTATCCTTTGGAAGATTTCTAATTTGACTATGAAATTGAAGCTGGATATAAATTGTAATCTGGGTTCTTGAATTTAAAATAAGTTAAGTTCACCTGCAGAAATAAGACAGTGCTACTAATGGGTTTTGGCAATTTACTGAAACAAAAAACTATAATCCAAATACTTTGAATAACCTAGACATTTTTGCAACCTATGAATTTCATGTATTTAAAGAGTATATATAGATTCTGCTTGGTACTTTTAATAATGGGCAGGGGTAGAATAACAGGAAATAAGTAAAAATCACCCTTTTTTTTTGCAAAATAGTGAGGTATCTTATGATCAAATACTTGGTTGGACCACAAAATGATTGACAGTTTACATAATATTGAATGTAAGTATACAGTTTTATATAAACTTAAAGTATTTTTACATAAGCGGAAAGAGTTCAAGGAATGAAAATATAAATGAGTCTATTATATGAGTATAATGAAAATTTATGATGAGAAATGAGGTTAATGACATTTTGATTTGAACTGTAGCTCAAGAAGAAAACACTGGAGGTGACAGTCTGGGATTATGATAGATTTTCTTCCAATGATTTTCTTGGTGAGGTGAGCCTATGGTTTCCTTTTTTTTATTTGCTTCACTATAAACCATCAATTAAATCTTTATGGAAAGCATATTTCTTAAGTGTATAAGATAACTATTTCTGGATAAAATTCTTTGGTGGATAGAATTTATTTATGAATGACTCTTTGAATAGATGAATAGCAGCTGGAGAAATAATTTTCACTTTACCACTTGATGTACTTTATAATTAATTTGCAAGATGAAATATTAATTGTTTTGATAGAAAGTTATATAATCATGCTGTGAATCCAAATGATTATGTAAAAGATTTGAGATAAATTTATTATATTATAAAATGAGCTGGATTTTTTTCACATGCATTTTCAGTTTATTAATTGCTATTCCTCATTGCATGTATGAATGACTTGATGTGACATTTTACATATTTCTTTTAAGTGTCCCACAAAACATCTCAAAATATTTTAAGAAGCAAAACTAGAAGTAGGAGAAAACAGTAAAAACAATTTTTATAAATTCACAAGGAATGTAACCTAATTATGAAATGTGGCAGGATGGTCAGATTCTGTGATATTTTTCATCTGTCATAGTCCAAAAATACATATTTTGTTTAGTGATCTTTGCTTAAAGCAGAAGTTATGAATTAATGTTAAAAAAATAAATCTCCAAAAATATATAACACCTAGAAAATACAATATCCTTTTGATAGAGACAATAGAAAACAGTTCAGTAGTCTGGGTGACATGAGGTCTTGTTTGGTTCCTACACTCTATGCCTCTTTCCCATCAAAACTAGATCATTTGAACTTCACCTGCAGGCTCCATGCGGTATAGCCACTTGGACTAATCTTGGTCTTAGACAGGACTACTCTAGAGTACGCTTATATCTGATTTATTGTCCTATTTCAAAAAGCTGATTTATTGAAGTCCTTGTAATTTATTGTTCACATGAACCTAAAGCATATATCCATTGTGTGGTTTTATGTTTTTAATATCTGCTCAAATTTAAGATGCCAACTACTGTAAAATGCGCCATTGTTTATGTACCACTAAGAAAGAAAAAATGTTGCCAATTAAACCATGACACAGCACTTTCTTATTGTAAACTGTTGGTAATATCTCTGTTTCAAATGTGAACTAAAGTATGTTTTAAAATAGAGAGAATAAGTTAGTAATTGAAAATTAGCCATTCTTTTTCATTTTGTCCCTCTTGTAACTAAAATCAAACAATCTGCAAAAACACACTAGCCCAGTTTAAGAATATCATGTGTCCATTTAACAAAAGAAGACTTTATTTCATAAAGAGATTGACTTGTGACTCTACCTTTTTGCATCATCTCCAAATAATTTAATTAATAGTCAGAGATGTCATACAGTTCGATTTAACCAAACGTTTATACAGCATCTGGTATGCACAAGACATTCTCAGTATCATGGGTGAAGAAAAATGAGGAATACCTCATCATCCTAAAGGTTATACTATATCCTTTGACTTATGTCCTTGAATAAGTTTCAGATCACAGAAACAAACAACAAATGAATTACAGCTTAATCCATAAATTTTATTCACTTATTGCACTTTTTTTCAGGTATTGATTGATTTATCTAGCACATCTCACCTTGATAACACGCCTAGGTGGTATCCTCTCAAAGAACAGACTGAAAGCATTGATCATGGCAAGTCCCATTCCAGTCAAAGCAGCCAGCAGTCCCCAAAGCCGTCTGTCATCAAAAGCAGAAGCCATGGTATCTTCCCTGACCCATCCAAGGGTAGGAGATATTTCAAGTAGAAAAAAGCTTTTGTCTGTTTGTTCACTCAGTATCTTCTTGAATATGAGTGCCTGTATATTTAATATCTTTTGAAAGGTATTATATTGGGAAATATTTAATATAATATCATGCAAAGAGTAATGGATATGGAATCAGGAGAAAAGGGCTTTAGTCTCAGATCAGCCCATAATTAGGTTGATGCCTTTGTGATCTTCACCTCTCTGCTTCTCTGTTTTTCAACCTATAAAATAGAGGAGGTTGGGTTATATGAGCTATTGGGTCTTTTTCAGCTCTCAAAATCTTGGTTAATATGACTTTATAAAATACGTTGGGGTATTTCATAAAGAAAACATAAAAATCCTCAACAGTTCATTGACTAGGCATAATCATCATTACCATTTACGCATGTTTCTTCTGTTTAAATCCCTATTTTTTCATATGTATATTCTTACTCATAAATCATATATATAATATATGGACATAAACAGTTTTGCATTCTGCTTTTTAATTATATCAAAAACATTTTCCTCATGTCATCAAAACAATTGGTATGCTGAAAATTACTTAAACCTTTCCTAAGTGGTGCATTCAAACTAATTCTATGATATTTTTTAACTACTATTATTATTTTTAAATTGCAGCATCATACGTTGGGTTTGGCAATATGCACAGCTTTCCCATTGGAATGAGCTTTTCCTTTGGGAGGTTCATTAACCAGTTATCCTACAACACAACAGTAATCTTCATCATCACATGAGTTACTGCCTGTATGAGAGAACCATGTAGTATCTTTCCAGGATATGCTGAGCTATTTATAAATATTAAATAAAAATTTTTATATTGGATCTGAGTATTCCTTCCTTTTCGCCTCTTCTCAGGAAGTACAGCAAATTGAAAAGTGGTTCTTTGCAATTTGGATTGGAAATGCAAGTGTTCTAGGAGATGAAAAACTGAGGTCATGTCCAGGAGGCCACTGAGTTGATACAATAAACCACTGACTACAATAAGTGCTATAGATTACTTATGAGTTGTATAGATCATTTCTAGATTCCACTTAGCCAGATCAACTCTGCACTAATTAACATTCTGGAAGATGATTGGTATAAAGACCTCTCTCTCTATGACTACCACAGTAAATGTGTGATCTTATATATACAGTCTCTAAAATTACCTGAGATGATGATATAATACAGTCCCCACTTCCATGTATCCCAGTGACTCACACACCTTCCTCCAGGAATTTTACTTAAAACTCCTCCTGTGGCAGTGTCAGCCTATTGTTTACCTGGTCCCTACTAGAATTAGCAGAGTTGCTTGGTGAAGCTATAAGTTAATATATTCATTTATATGAGACTGCTTAGGATGTATTCCTCTTCTCAAACCTCTCTTCTCAAGATTATCATCCTCTTGCCTTTCCTCCCAAATGTTGAATCGCATTGCTGTATGGTGAGCAGTTGCATAAATGCGCCAAAAAAGAAACAGAATTAACATAAATCTTAGACGGTTTCAAATTATGTGAGACCCAGCTTGACAGGAGGAACGCTGGAGCAACTTTAACTCGTGTTTTACCCTTTTGTAACCAGACATGCAGGTTCCCACCATTGAGAAATCCCATAGTAGTCCCGGTAGCTCGAAATCCTCATCCGAAGGCCATCTCCGCTCTCATGGACCATCTCGCAGTCAAAGCAAAACCAGCGTCACTCAGACCCACCTGGAAGATGCAGGGGCTGCTATAGCCGCTGCCGAAGCCGCCGTGCAACAACTCCGCCTTCAACCAAGTAAAAGACGCAAATAAATTCCTCAGCATGGCAGCTTAATGTTCATCTGTTGCCTTTCTTTCCTGCTGTCCTTCCCCATTTGCTTTGTTTTGTGCATTCCCTGCTCCCTCTGTTCTCTGTCCCTTTGTCTGTGTAGGAACAGTATCGATACATAAATATGCTCTCTCTCATTTAGTTCTTTTTTGTTTTAATTTACATAGAACGAAATAAAACTGGCTGTTTCTCCTTTGTCTCCACCATCCATCCAACCTGGCTCATAGTATTTGGTAGCTGTGTCTGTGATGCGTGCAGGCAAAACTATGTTGTGTGTCCTTTTTGTGTGCACTTAAATATCCTTTAGAATACAGGAATTATAAGCACAAGTGGCTGCCGGTTTTCCAGGCATTACACCAAAAAAAGGCACACACATAAGCATTTTGAGCAGATTAGCAATGAGAGTCTCACCTCTGAAAAACAGTAAAAAATTTTAGGCAGAAGAGTCATGTAACCAACAGTCAAGTTCTAGAACCTAGGGGAAATGGAAAAACCATTTTACGCTTAAAATTTTTAATAAATTATGCATGTGAAATAATGAAGCTTTCCGTGTGAGAAACTTTCTAGTCTTTTGGGAAAAAAATCTGTAAAGAAAATAATGTTTCTTATATTCTCAAAAAAGTATGTAATATTAATATATGTTTAAGCATATTCGATGAGGCCATGTTACCTCGTTAAGGAGCACAGTTGGGTCCATTCTGTTGGATCACACTGTGTATATGATACAAGAGAATTTATAGGGTTATTCTTTTTTCTAACCATTGGAAATCCTTTGGAAGTCAAGATATCAATTAAAGCATAACAATTCACCCATCTTAACTGCTGTAATTTTCAATTGATAGAATTATATAAGAACTTAGTGAGTACAGAGACTTTAAAAATGTAGGGGCACTGTTACTTCCAAGAGGCATCAGCCAAACAACAGAGATAGATGAATGTTCTCCCCATCTCCCAAAGTCATCATTTCCAAAGAAACAGCCAGTTTTAACCCCCTTTAGTGCTGTGCATGTGGTGTCATTTTGGCATTTGAAAACACAACTTACTTCGATAGAGCAAAAGATCACTTCTGTTTGCATGAATAACATTCAAGCTGGTTCCATCTGAGGATACATACTCTGGGTTTCCATTTCACCCACACTACCACAGCAGCACATAAAAGCGGTCAGTCTAATCATGCCAGGAAGCAGCACAGACACAGCATAGCAGGAGTCCTCCCCATTCAAAGATCTCAGTCTGATAATCTGCCTCCACCAGCTAATGGCAACCAAGACCAAAGCCAGCTAGCCCTCAGGAAGGTGATGTCTGATGGACCAGTCAAGCCAGAAGGAGGTGAGCAGAAAGGCGCTATTCAAAGCACACAGCAAGAACATCCCCCAAATTTAAAGCCCTCATCTTTTAATTTTTAGAGATTGTCTGATAAAGTATGTTTATCCACTTTTTAATGTGCTTTTGTGGGCATGGCATTTCAGGACTTCATCATCACTGTGTAAGTCCCAAGATCAGTCCCATAATATATTGACTACAGTGATTTGTATTTTTCTATGCACTGGGCATCTTTTGACTTTTGTTGGGAAATAGATTAACAGTATTCATATTGCAGAATGGAACGCATGCTACTAACCTAATCTGTTCAAGCATGACTATAAATATGTTTCACTGTGATAAAAGTTTAAACTGCTCACAATTCGAGTTAGCATACCAGTTGGAATGTAGATCAGTTTTTGTTGAATATTATTTCAAGTGTAACTTTTTAAAAAAATTCAGTGGATTTTGGAAATTCTTAGAAGAAAGTAAAGGAAAAAATTGTTAATGCACTCATTCACCTTTACGTGGTGAAAGTTCTTTCTTGATCCTACGAACACATTTTTTCCACTCATGTTTCCGTAGTTGTCAAGTGTATCAGATGTGTTGGGCATGTGAATATCCAAGTGCCTGTGTAATAAATAAAGTATCTTTATTTCATTCATAAACCACTGGGTTCTGAGCCATTGTTATATGATACAGCTTAAAATGAGTGTGTCAGTTTTTGCTTTCTCATTTGATTCCTTGCAATAGAGAATTTAAAGTTACTGCTTCGTTGCTAGTGCAAGCTATAATGATAGAATATTGAGTTGCAGGACAAAGTTTCATGTCGGAAGCATAAGATAGATGGGGAATTATTACCAAATAAAAGCACCAGAGCTTACATAAACGTAAATAAATAATGGGGTTGGGCTACTCTAGGCAATGCTTCCACTCTTCCTTTCTTGCACGTGTGATCTACTTCACAATCTTCTCAGCTTTCTGGATAGAGGAAGACAAATCCAATGAGTCTTGCTCCGGACAGGCACCTAGACTTGATTCCATGGCTTTGTTAGGAAGGAAAGCAAGTTAATATCTGTCCCTAACTTGACACCAACAATTTGTGGAATTTTCCCCAAGAAAGAATGCCACTCACTGCCAGTGACAGGGATCAAACCAGGGTGATTATAAAATTATCTTCATTGTAATTCAAATTTAATTTTAATTTTAATTCAAAAACATATATCAAAGAAAGGATTAAAAAAAAACGATAGCAGTGTTTGCCCCCTTAAGTCCCTTCCAGCCCTAAAACACTTGATTCTATGATTCTGTACTTTCCACAAAACTAAAATTAAGACTTGTACTCTCCTACTGCATTTCTCTGTATTCTCAGAAATTTTTAAAATTTAATATGCTTTTGTCCCAACTAATCAGATATTTAGGAGCAATGGAGGATGTATGTGGCAGTACAAAGGGCAAACCACTGTGATGTTCCTTGAAGTAGCAGGCAGTTAAGGAAACAGCTTAAATATTAAGATAATTGTGAATATGCATTTACTCAGCTCAGTTTATAGACTATCACCAAAGCAGTTTCCCTTTTCTAGTTAGCCTTACTAGTACTGTCCAAGAGTACTTAAAATTCCACCTCTCACCTTTTTTTCCATCAAATAAGTTCAGTTGATTTCTTACTTCATTTTCTTACTGCAAATATTTCATAATTGTAAATGTCACAGTAGTCAAATGCTTCTCTTATTTCACTCTATTTTTAATTATCATGATTTAAGTATTCCTATGATACTTTGTCTGAGTTTTCCTAGGTGTGGGTCTTAAAATGTGCAGCAAAATGCATTTTAACTCCCTTTCTTTGAATAATGCTCTAATGGATATTCTCATACATTTAGAATAGCTCTTCACATTGTGCAAAGTGTTTCATCACCCATTTTCTCATTTTGTCACACCTAGTGGATGAGGGATTCGTTGCAGATATTTTCATTTCTGTTTTCTGAGTGAGCCATCAGAGAGTCGGGGTGTGCGGGTGGCAGCATGACTGATGAAGAACGCATAGCTGGAAATTGTCAGAATCGGCAATCTAACCCGTGTTTATGACTGCACCTAATAAGCCTTTGCTTTTTAAATACGTTGGCTCCTTTGAAATCAAACTCTCCTGATTTCACTAAAAACAATTGTCATTTACTAATTTGCTGTTTACACTCCAGTCCTTACAAATGATTAGAGGTTGCTAGAAATTATGGCGGAATGCAATTTAGACTTGGTCTACCTAATTGATCCTCTTTTCTGAAGGCTGATAATTAAGCTGCCACAAACCAAGGAAGTAAAACCCTTCCACTGCACAAGCTGAGTGCAGCAGTAAGCAGGCTCTGTAGAGGAGGCTGTGTGTACATCTGCAGTCATTTCTATCAAGGGTGACGAAATTGTCCCTAAAGAGCTTTTCATAGATATATATATATATATATATATTTTTTTTGGTGAGCTTTTCAGTAGATTTCTGCTTGAAGTAGCAGAAAATATGGGTCAGGTAAGAATTATGGAGTAAGCCAGGAGGAACTTTTTCTCTCCCTCCAGGGTTTAGTTGCATGCTAGGAAACCTGAAGGACAGGATTTAGACAGATTGTGCCAGATCATCCTGATACCTAAACAACTCTCCGTTTGTATTTAGAAATCCCTGGAAATGTTTTTTTCCAAGCCAGTTGGTTGGGTGGAATATAGGCCCGGCTGCTTTGGAAGGTAACGCCAACGAGGGAAAAGAGTTTCAAAATAGGTTGTTTTTTAAAACCATACCCAAACTAAAACAAATTGAAGTATTTTTAAAACCTTGAAAATTAATTTAGTTGCTATGGAACATATTACATTTTATATATATATTAAGGGCATTTTTAAATTCCTGAGCTGTTTTTGTTTGATGCTGAGATTTTAGGTAAGCTTTAAGTTTAGAAACACTCATACAGGATGGATAGAAGTATCCCTCCACCCTGGGCAATAAGTTGAGAGCTTGGAGAGGTTAGTAAGAAGATGAATCATTAACTGAGTTGTGTGAGGAACTATGACTGAAGGTCACTTGTTGTGGCCGAATTGTAGGAGAAGGTCCTGAAGCTACTTCCACAGACCGCTGCTGGAAACTCCACTTTCCGTAAGGCTCCTTTGCGGCACCTGTCAAAGAAGAGTTTCCTCTCCATATTGCCGTGGTGAACTCTGACTAAGCCATCTCTCTGTGAGAGCTGCTGTCTTGGGCAAGTGGTATGGGTGGCTGGGTTGGGAAACAGGGCGGGCACTGGGAGTGGAGAGAAGTGATGGTTACAAAGGCAGTAGCTGATCAGTGGTCCATTCTCTTCTGACCGGAAGCAGATGGTCACTTTTGATCAGAAGGAATTTGGTGTTCTCTGTTTCTGGAAAGGAGAGGGTTCAAAAGGGAAAGAAATCAGAATGAGATCATTTGGAGGTGAAGTCTTCTGGAATGTGTGTAAGAGGTTAATAAAAACAGACTTAACATTCCTCATTTCAATGTGTTTGTGCAAAGAAAAGAAAGGCAGCAGAGAAAAGCTTTAAAAAGGAAACTTTGGATAGTTTAAAATAAAAAGAAAACAAACTGTAATGATGTGAACACAGCAAATAGTCAGCAAAAATCTGAGAGAATCAAATTGGATTTCAGCTTTCAAAGTTTTCTGCCTATTTCTCTGGGGGCAAGGGTTGTATTTCTTTGTTGTCTGTGAAAATCAAAGTGTTCTTCTAAAGTTTTGGATTTTTAAGAGTTTCCATATTTTCTTAGAAAGATTGGTTATGCATTTTCAAATCTTTCTATAGTCATTTCACATTCATTGCCAGAAATATCTCTGCTGCACATGCAGAGGCACAGACAGTAAATATATAGCTCTGAACATATGACACTGTCTCTTGTTTATGCACCTTCCTTCCCAAAGGTGAATTCACTGACGTATCATCAATGGATACTTTTGTTCTTTTCTAGTAGTAGCCATGAGTGTGTCAAGCCATCCACTTAAAGAATTACTGGTTCATACTGAGGACTTCTATGTTCATTTCATCTGACATGAATAGCAGGACCAACTGGCCTATCTAAGTATCAAACTTGGCTTCAGTATTGCTGTGCCTTTGTCACGTGATCTAACTATGGGCCTATATGATTGAGCGGGACTATTAATACATGATCCGAGAAGAGAAAGGCCTCATTTTTAACATGTCAAAGTCCCTTAAATGCTATTTATGACATGTCTTTAACAAAGTTAAACTTACTTTTTGGATTGCAAATTATTTTATTTTAGGTGTAAACAAATTTATTTTCAAAACGTTAATTTACCAAATTACCAGCAGAGAGCAGGACCCAGAGCAAATGAGACAGGCAAGTAAATGCTGATGGAGGAAAGAAATGAGAAGCATGGAGCATGAGAAGGCTGATGGGGACACAGTGCGGGACCATGGACAGAGGGTACAATCTGAGCTTGGGGCTGGGAACGTTATCACCTGGGTAGGAAGGATCCTGGAACTGGGTGAAATGCCAGCTGGAGAGAGGTGGAGGAATGCCAAAGGCTAATAGGTAGCTACTTAACAACATTGCCTAATTCCAGGTATCTATCCATGAATTACTTGATTTTTTTCCCACTTTTCATCCGAATGTACTACATTATGTAAAATCATGATATTTCACCCATTCTCTGTTGTGCAAGATAATCTTTGGGAGGGAGGGGGACATATGGGGATGGGATAGGATGAAAGGAATCTTTATGTATAATGAGTCAGACTGTGAAAAATAGCCTTTTTTTATTTTATTACTTTGTTAAGTCTGTAAATATATATTTTAATCATTGAGGTGACAAAAAAAAACTTTCGGATTTCAAATGAAAACATTTCAGCAATATTTTGATTGGGGTATTATGGTTTTCAGATGTATAAAGAGAAATAATGTAGATAGAACCATAGCTTTATACCTCAATGTGTTTTAAAATACTGAAAGGTAAAATTAATTAAATGATCATTTGAACAGAACCTAATCAAAATATTAATATTACAAATCAAACAAGAACAGATAAGTTTTTAAGAAGAAAATGCTTGATGAAAATGAGGAGGTAGGAATTCCCTGGTGGTCCAGTGGTTATGACTCCACACTCTCACCGCCAAGGGCCCGGGTTCAATCCCTGGTTGGGAAACTGAGGTCCCACAAGCCTCAAAGTGCGGCCAAAAAAAAAAAAATTAAAAAAAAAAGAAAAAAGTCAGGAGGAAGGTCCCTATTTCTAAACATAAGAAAGACAATGGAATAAAATTTCTACTTCTACTTTATTCTTAAAAGAACACAGAAGCAAAATCTACTTTTCCTCATTAAGACATTTGAAACTAAAAACTACATTATTTTAAGTTCTATAGGTCACATTATTTTTTTTTAAGAGATCTTATAGCTTTTATTTTTATTTAAAAAAAATTTTTGAAGTATAGTTGATATACAATGTTGTGTTAGTTTCTGGTATACAGCAAAGTGCTTCAGTTATACATACAGGTCACATTATATTTTTATCTGACTCTTTAGGTAAAATGAGGTCGGAATCTAGAGAGAGAGAAAATGTAATTTTTATACTACACAATTCAAATTTCTATATGGATATATATATACTTTATATACCTTTAGTTTACTGTAAAGCATTCTCATTGCTACTGACATTTTTAAAGTAAATACTTTGGCTCCATCCAACTATTAATGTACAAGAAAATTGAAGAGACAATGTAGAGAAAAGCTGTTTTGGGAAGAATTTGCATTGTTTCATGCCTGCCAAATTATTTACTCTGGATTTCTGTGTAATATGGATTTTTGTGGGGTTTTTTAGGCAAAAATAGAAGAGACAAGCAACTTTTTATGATACATATAATATTTAATTTAGACCTTATAATTCTAGAGTTGCGAAGTTCTGGGTGAAACAAATTCTGAAGAAGCTTAGAGAAATTAAAAGGGTGATGATAATAATAATAAATCTTTTCAAGTAAGGCGTTAGAACTTGATTTTTTTAGTGCAGAAAATAAAAAATAAAAGACACCATAGAATGATTGTCATGTATATACTGGTTTAAGATGATTGTCAAAAAAAGTTGATGCTAATTGTTTCTTTTTTTTTTTTTTCATTTTCACAGTTCATACTTCATTTTCATCACTGTAGATGTAGACCAGTGATTCTCAAAGTGTGTCCATTGATCCCTAGGTGTCCCAGAGACCTTTTCAGGACTCTACAAGGTCAAAAAATTCTTAAGACTCATAAGATGTTATTTGCCTTTTTTACTCTCATTCCTTCCTTAGTGTGCAGTGGACTTTTCCTACATTTCCATGAGATGTCATGACATCATTGCTTTGATGGTTAATGGAATATGTATTTGTCAACTGCTTATGTTAAATTTTTCTTAATTTTGAATATGATAAATATTGATAGATATAACTCACATAAAGCTAAGTTCTTTAAGAAATTCAACAATATTTAAGACTGGAAAAGGGGTCTTAAGACCAAAATATTTAAGAGCCACTGATCTATACCTGGGCATAATCATAATTTTTCCAATAGTCAATGATGTTGGATAATTAGAAATTTCTTACAAGATATAATTATCATATTTGCCTCTAAATTTTCTATGCCTTTTATATCTTGTATTGCATTTTGGAACCCCTACTTTCTTTTCTTATTTAATGTTAATTTGTAATTTAAGATTGACAAATGATTTTTTATTTTATATTTTTATTTTAAATATTTTATTGGGCATGATTTAGATTAAGTTATGATTACATGCCCATATTCATTATTTACATTTGCAGTTTGACTGGTAAGTTGTCTATCAACTTTAATCAAGTTGTTCCTAGCCTAAGGTAGAATGAGAGGGAGTATTACAAAGGTAGAATCCGTTTTATTTGTGTCCTTATTTTAATGATAAAATTTATTGGAAAAACATTTATAAATTATTTGTTTCTTTAATATTCTATTGTATTATCTATATTAGTGGTCCTATTCATTGCAAATTCATTGTTAGCATAAATAACAATAGAAACACTGAAGATCATCACTTTGATTCAAATGTGAGGAAACGTTAAGTTTCTTACCTCTTACCTAATCCTTGATCCTTAATTTCAAACATATAATTTATTGTGTTTTTAAATAATTAAAGCTAAAAAGGGAATTCTGAAAATATGTATTTATCATTTACAGAAAACATTATCTGAATTACCCATATTAGTTGCTCATCATTTATTCACATTCATACACACATTTTTTTTTAACGAATAGTATGTTTCAGAAACTCTTCAAAGTGTTAGTGATTCTGCAGTGGACACAATAGACAAAAATCACTGTCCCCATAAATCTCCCATCCTAGTAATATTTATCAAATAACCAATTAAAGATATGTGGGAAAAATTTGAAGAATGACAAAAGCATGAGTTTTGTCTGTCTTCAACTGAAATTGAAGTAGAACATTGCAATTAGTCATTGACTTAAGTGTATATGCACAGACACCATCATGTTTAGAAATATCTGAAAACAGAATTATTTTGTTATTTGTTCTGGTCTGGTTCTCTCTCGTAATCTTTACAGTTCACTGGGATATAACCAAGTATAGGAGGAGAGAAAGTGTTTGAAAATGATCTATTTGGAGAAGGTAGGAATATTAATGAAATTAATTAGAGATGTTGGATTCCATGGGACTGGACATGTGTTTACCAAATAATTGTCCAAATTCCTCTTTACTTTATGGCCATTGACTACATTTGAATGATATGAAAAATAATACTCAGTGTTTGTTGTAGCATTAGCCATGTAAATCAATATGCTATTATTAATTTGTATTTGTCTACACTGGAAATGTCTCCTTTGGGCAGGATTTTTATATAAATCAAATTATTTGGATTCCGTTTAAAGATAACATCCTTGTTATCTTAGTATTCATGATCTAGGTGATCAGTTTCAGGATTATGTAAGAACATTTTTCAAAACTATTTTTATAATTACGTTCACTCAAACAGGACCGCTTGTTTTGCAAGCAAACTGAGAATATTTCAGTTTCAAAGGAGAATGAAATAAATATTGAAAAATTGAGTTGCCCTTGAAAAATTGATGTAGATCTTGAATATTTTTTTCTTTCAAATATGATTCTCCTTACTATTAATCTTTTAAAGGTAGAGATCTTTATTGTGTTATTTAAAGGTAAAGATCTTAATTGTGTTAGCATTTTTTTAGCACAAAACCAAAACTTGGTCCTTGATAAACTCTTTGTTCATTCTATTTATTTGGACATAGCTGGAATTATAAACTAAACTTACTAAAGATAAAATGAATTTACTTTCTTTATGATGTCTTAATCAAACTTTTATCCATTATTTACTCTGAAATTTTGGTCCCCACTTAAACTGTATTTATTTTAAGTGTCTTCTTCCAAAATAAGTTCTGAACCAAAAACACCTTTAGAAAGGAAGACACACTTAAAAGGCAACATTATAGCATAAATGCAAGAACTATAGTACACTGAGCCATCACATATTGTATTTATGTAAGAAAAAAATCCTCTCTACCATGTTATTAAGCTAACTTTACTCTCATTTCAAATACGTGTTGTATTGAAGTTATATGCTATTACTTTTGTTCCCTAAAGTGATCATTGATCCTATTATCTGTAAAGCTAGGGAGTGAATGGGAGACAGCTGCAAAATGGTGATGCATTAGATCAAAAAAGATTGAACTGATTATTAAAATGTCTTGAAAAAGTCAGTTGTAAGGCCAATGTGGATGGAGAGGGAAGAGTGCGAACATGATTTAAAGCTTTACCACCTTTCCCAGGACATAGAAAATAGAGGCATCGCATCTTCATCTCCCTCTCTGAAAGAAGCTACTATGTGAATAATATGGAATATCTTGAGGGACATATTTTGATTTTTATAAGTTTGTTATAACTTTCTGATATATATAATTATTTTTTCTGAGTGACCAAGCCCAGTGTTAGTGTTAATTTCATCCTCAACGACCCTGGGAGAGAGGTAATATAATCACCAATAATTTTTCATTTAAAAAATATTTCAGTGACATCCTTCCTTTCACTGACCCCACCCAAGGGTTTACAAATCACTGATATATTGTAGAAATCAGAGTTGTCTATTTTAAATACTTTTATTTGTGAAAACTTGTAATTTGGAGGTATGTGAACACTCCTACAAATAGTTGTATTGAAGCTACCTATGCCATTTTTCTAGTGTCTTCCTTTAAATTTTTCCAAATTGGATAATGAATATACTGAAGTAAATTCAGAAATAAAGTATATTAAACTTCTAAAGTCCTTGTAAGATGCAACACCCCTTCTTAATACCTCTGGATGATAGTAGAAAACCTAAAATGTTATTGCACATAATTCAAGGGGAAACCTACCAACAGTGCTGGTAACAGTGGAAAGCAAAAGTTGACATTTTTCGGGGCTACATCCAAATCCAATCAACAAATGAGATAAAACTGCAAAATCTCTTTAGTAAATATAACAACTAAAACAACAGCAATAATAAAAGGTAGATAGATAGATAAATAGAAAGAGTGAAAGGTAAAGGAGATAAAGTAGAAAAGGTCACTAAAGTTAATACCAGCTAAATTAAACTAGCTAAAGAACCAAAAAAAAAAGCATGCTATAAGTATATAATTTCTAAAATAACCAGGTAGTTATTTCAGTTCCATCATTATACTATTGGAATAAACAAAAGAATTATTGATTGATTTCTCTTAATTTCAAGCAGTTGATCCTAAAATCCTATACATTGTATCTATGAAGGTAATACTAATACTGCATCAACCAAGTAATTTGGGAAATTACAGGTTACCCACATAATAAATTACTCCTGAAATATTTGGAAATACCTTTGAGCTAGACCAAAGATATAAAACCAATGCAAGTGAGGCTTCATACATTCCAAGCACTGAATTCTAAGGTAGGCAACCTCTCTTAATTTGAGACAATTCAATATGATAGAAAAGTGGATGAGCACTTTTTAGTTTTGATTTGTGACCTGGAACAAGTCACTTAAACTTTCCAGGGCTTAGTTTTTCTATAAGCAAGATGATGGTTCTGGAGCAGGTTATCTTTAGAGTCCTTACCAGCTTTTAATTTCCATGATTCCACAATTATAAAATCATCTACAATTCTGATCCGAGACTTTGCGCATGGTGCTGCCATCGCGTGGTAGGCACAGTGATAGTTCTGCATTTTTTAAGTATGTATATATAGTAGAGGGGAAAAATCAACAGAGCAAACTAATTGAAGACAGATGTGCAGTCAAAGAGACACTACCAGGTTTAATTAAGTTTAGCCACAGAAGAGTAATAAAACAAAATGTTTTCTAACCACCTAGCAGCCGCAGAAAATGAAAAGGTCAAAGAATAATTTAAAACAGATTGAATTGCCTCACAGAAAATAAAATTTGTTTACCTGAAATGTCCCCTCAATAACTGAGTCACAAAATGATTCAACACGCTAGTATTTATTCTTCTAGCGTATAGGGACCCTCTCTATAAGAGTGGACTTCTTCCATCACATATTTATATGATACATTCTTTTTTCTAGTTGGTACTTAATAGTACAAATAAAAATTCAAAAAGAAAGTAGGCCCCCCAAAATGTAACTCTTTAAGAAAATGGCTCCAAACATGTTTTTCATTATTAAATCTCAATTCTAATGTAAAATAAATATTTTCGTATGTAATACACAGGTGCATAATACATGATTTCTGAAATTCTGATTTCAAGATTTGGAAAAATAAAGCAGATAGAATATTTTTAAATTGTTAATTTTGAAATCATAAAATTATAGAAAGTCATATTTAGTTTTAATGTTTTAAAATAATATTTTCTACAAGAACATAGAAAGAGAGACATTACACTGAAATATAAACCAGAGCTCACCACCTGTCTGTATACCAAGAGGTGCAATCAGCCTAAGTACTAGTATCTGTATTAGCACCATCTAGTGCCTCCCATGGAATGTTACCATACAAATTATTTTGTCACTTCAATTTAGAAATATATATATAATATTCATGGTCTGTTATGGATTTTTTAATTCATAAGTCTCTGCTCTCCCATGTTTCATGTATTATCATTAAATATTTCTTTCAGTCAAACCAGTTTTGAGGAAATTGGGATAACAGAACATCTGGTTGAGTGATCACATTTTTATATACACTATGACAGATTAAAGTTGAATCTCTGATTTTAAAAGCTACCAATAAAAACTAGGTTACCCAAAATTTCATTGACAAAGAACGTGGGGTTAAAAAAAAACCTATATTGTGGTGTCTTTGATGAGATTTTTTTGATTTGTATCAACAGAACTGGATTAAAAATGAAAAATCTACTAAATCACTCAGATGTTTTAAGTTGTTTGGTTAAAGGAAAGAATTATTAATATGTTATCATTATTATACTTTTACTATCAATTTATTAAATATTGCTTAAGCATAGTCCCAGGATTAAGCTTTTAAGAAGGCTACCATGGAGCAAACATAGGTAGGTTCTGTTTCCAATAGCCACATGAATGTAACAACTACAATTAAAGATAGAAAGTGACAATTGCCATAAAAGACAAAAATTATGTGCTATGAGAGTCTAGGTATAGAAGTTCCCTTCTGATTGTAAAGATGAGGAAAATGTATGAAGCAGGTTCTATCTGAGCTGAGCCTTTCCGGATGAGTATAATTTAGATATGAGAAAGTGACAGGGTCAGAGGAGGGTATAACAAAACAGGAAAGAAGAGGCTTGGCTAGAGCTCAGGAGAAAAAAAGCCAAACCATAGGGATTCAGAGTGAGTGGTCTGAATGGGCTTCAATGAAGGGTATACAAAGGAAAATTATGGGAAGTACATATGGAAAGGAGCAGACGATAAAGGACTTCGAGAGGCAAACTAAAGAATTTGACTGAAATCGTGAGATGTCTTGAAATTGCATACGATCTGGCCTCCAATATTAAATCCTAAAAGCACTTTATTCATTAAGAAGTTTGCAGTAATACAGATTTAGTTCAGTTTAATTGAGTTGATGGTTTCTTATGTGGGGGCCGATTCAATTAAAAGAAATTAGCAAATAGACGTGTTGTTTCAAGTAACTGAAAAAGAACTTTTAAAATATTTGGACTCTTAGCACCAGCTTATCAGAACCTCAGCATTTCTGTATTTTTAATCTCATTTTATGCTATGTATATATAGCCCTGTACAGGGAAGATCCACTCTGCATTTTAGTTTAAGTCATTTTCAGAAACTAAATGCCAGGCTATCTATCTCTATGCTTACATACCAGGTTAAGTATAAAAAAATTCAGTCATGCACCAGATGTTTTGAGATAATGCCAAATATCTAGACTCATTTGAATTATTCACCTAACCGCCCAAAATTTCTTTAGATTCAACATTACATGTAATTTTGTTTTGCAAAGGTGTTAAGGTAGACTTAGACTTATTCTGAAATATGTATATGTTCCCTATATTTAGTTTTCTTTCTTGTAATATTTCTTATAAACTATTACTTGTTTGCATTTAAAATATTGACAACACTTGCACAGGTTTTCCAAATGAAATTTCTATTCACCTAGGCAGTATGACAAAACTGGCTTTCCTTAAATTTATTTCTATCCTTGTTCTTTTTCTATTATTATATTGTTTTACATTCTGTTCACATTTCTCAAATTTCCCAGAAGAGGAATAGAACTAGAAATTGCGTCAGGTAAAATCAAAGTTTGCAAAAGAAAAGATTGGATATTTTGATATGTAAATAAGAAGACATCATTTCTATAATGTGGATATTTTGATATATTGTGAGATTGCTCTGGGATAAAAAAAAGTTTTAAATTAGTAAACATAAATTGATTTTAAAATTAATGTCTATTAATTAAGGTTTGTCTTTGAAAATGGTAAATTGAGATTTTCCAGTTGATGAAATTAAATTTTTACATTCAATATCATACTAAAAATTATTAACAATCTAGTAGGTTGGATTATATAATGACAATCAAAAGGTATGATAGCTTTTCCTTGTTTACAATCAGTTGACTTATCTGACTCATTATGTGGTTGGTTATACAGTTTAATCTTCTTTATAATGTTCATAATTTTATATCAGTCATATTACCTTTACATTTTTTAACTTATCCTTTTAAAAGGTCTTTAACACTAAATACGTCAGCTGGGTTTCTTCTACATAAGTTGAAGAAAATATTAAACAAACATTATGACTATTATTCTTTTCCTGGAAATCTAGTCCTATGAGTTACTCTTAATTCACTGGTGACTGGCTATTTAACAGGATTCAGACCCTTTTCTAACTAGCTATTCCCAATTTATAGATACCTGATATATAACTAATTATCAAACATTTCTTCCTTCTCTATTCTGGGAAAGGAATCCTACTATCACTGGAATAGATAGTATGAAAATTTCTGGTGGCTTTAGAGAAACTGCTAGTTCAGAAATAGAAGGGAAGAAGTGAGGAAAAGCTAAAGCCTTTGCAAGACTTGATCCTGGCTAATCTGATAGAGAGTTTCCTGCCCTCAGATGATTTCCCTTACAGTATCTACGCTTTTCACTTTATTTGGGTATATTGGTTAAAACTCCACCGGATTGTCATTGTGTTTTTATACATTTCCTTAAGAAAAATGTCGATAATTTAGAATCATTAAATGATTATCAACTCTTTACCCAGTTGTGTGGATCTATCCAACTGCTTGAGAAACTCCTGAGTGAACAGGAGGAGAGTATTTATGGAGGAGAGAGACTCTTAAGTACTTTGCAGCCTAGAATACACCTAAAATTAGAAGAGAATCAAGATGAATTCATTGTCCGGGACTAGGTGCGCTGTTCAGTGAGGAACAGCCGTTGACAATAAAGCCCTGAAGAAGAGCTTGGGGGTACAGCAAATTAAATCACAAGACAAAGAAGAGTGAGTTACTGAGTTCCTGTTTTATCTCACTCCTCATAATCACAGTCTTATGAGGGGGGCTTTACTGACCCCATTATTTTCAAATGAGGAAACTGAGACCACCTAGAGTTAACTTCAGCAGGAGTTGGGATTCAAAACCAGATCCGTGTGATCAGAGCTCATGCTCTTAAACTCTGACCATGTGGCAGAAGACAAACGACAATTTCAAAAATTTGCCTAGAGAATCTCCACCCCCACAAAAAAAGAGGAAACACTTGCCTTCTTTTTTTTTTTAGTTATTTCTGAGATATACATTTTAAAGTAATAACTAGAATTATGATTTATAACATTATATCAGAACATATAAGATTTTTAGAGATTTCATGTAATGTCTGAAACATTTATATTAACATATTTCCATACAAATAACCCAAAGAAAGTTTAGTATTAGTTGTTTTTTTGTTTGTTTTTTTATACTGCAGGTTCTTATTAGTCATCAATTTTATACACATCACTGTATACATGTCAATCCCAATCGCCTACACTTGCCTTCTTTTCATTCCTTTTGCAACAGAATTTCCTCCCAAATCTCTAATCTAGAACTCTGCTAACAATATTACCATTCTCTTACTGCATAATTTATAACACAAATTCATAACTCTTCTATGGGAATATGGATTCTTATATACAAAAAATCAAACTCATGGGTTATTTAAAACAAGTCCCAGTCATAAACTAGGACATGCCTAAGGGGAAACAAATATCTTCAAATTTAAAAACCTGCTGGAGGTAGTTGGTAGAGCTACATACAAACAAGTCCAGGATTTTCAGTCATTTCCTGAAATTACCTATTCTATTTTGCATCTTCACTTCTCAGGAGAAAAACAAATTACTGGTTATTAATATGGGAAATAAGCAATTTTCACATATTCTATCATTTCTATCTACCCAAGTCTTCCTAAATTCCTTTCTCCATGAAATAGCCACAATTCTTATTTGTTTGCCATATCGTTATTGCAATACTCTATAAAGAAATCACAAGTAATAATAATACTATTTAACTCAGTCTAAAAATCTGATGGTTGATTCCTAGAAGTTAATTTTTTTTTTCTTTTATATCCAACAAAAACAATCAAGGGCTTCAGTGTTGCCACTGAGAGTTACTGGTTAAGGAAAAGAAAATGAAAGGCAGGTTAAGAGATGTGGAGTTCTTGCTAGAGCTGTTTCTTTACACACGTAAATGAAGAAAACATATAAGTATGCATTCGGAGATCAATGGGAGGTTCATTGATTGACTGTGGTGTTGACTCTTCCCACACCATGCAGCCAAGCCCACCAATCACCGGCCTGCAGAAAGCTCCGTGTCCACTGGCTCCTCGGGCAGCAGCTTTGGCAGTGGGTATAGCGTGGACAGTGAAGGAAGCAGCAGCACTGCAGGGGACACTAATCTATTTCCTATTCCAAGGATGTAAGTGGTGGTTTTTTTTTTTCCCCACTGGAAAGTTAACAGCCTCATGAGTAAGCTTTTCTTAACATTGAAAAGGAAATAACTAGATAATTATCCAAGTGTGAGTCAGTGTCCCTGAAGCTCTTCAACTGTTTATGCCTATGTAAAAAATAGACTGTTCAGGAAAGATTGGATTAATTTAGTGAATTCTAAGCATGAATGCTGGTCACCACCAGGACTACTTAATCAGTGCATTCTGTATTTAATAGAAAAACTGCTAAAATAATAATAACTTAGCTATGCCTGAATCAAGTTCAGCAACAGTAATGCATGGATGCTTTAATCGCATAATGCATAGATTAATTGATTTTGAATCAGGAGATATTTAAACATATTTAAAGAACTCATATATCACATTTGAAATAGCACATTGGGCTACTCATATAGACTTTTCAACTATAAATTCCTCTACCATTAAAATGGAAGGTTTTGAAGTGGATCCCTATTTTCTAGAACAAATAACAAGCAGTACATAGGTCCCCAAATAGATACTCTTGGAATAAAGTTAATTTATAATACGTTAAGCCTCGAGAAAATCATATTGCAAATAAAATGCAAAACTAAAGCAGACTGTATTTAAAATGTGTTAGAATGGGTTTAGTCATATCGGTGGCAAAATCTAGCAGCATCCAAGATAAATCCAAGATAAATATGTTATCTCTATTCCAATATCAAAATCTAAACTTCCTGACTTTCTCCAGTAACTAGTTTTCTAAGTTTTCAAAAACACCATTGGGCCATGCAGCTCCAGGATCTAGCCCAGGGTGAGTCCAACCTGCTGCCTGGTTTTGTAAGGTCTGTGAAGAACTAAAAATGGCTTTTGCATTTTTAAATGTTTCCCCAAAACCCAGAAGAATAGCATTTTGTGACACATGATAATTACATGAATTTGAAATCTCAGTGTCCATGTATTAACTTTTATTGGAACACGGCCATACCAGTTTGCTGATGTGTTGCCTAACGTTGTCTGTGCTCTAGGGGCAGACTTGTATAATTACAACAGGGACCATTCAGATCATTCACTGTCTGGCCCTTTGCAAAGTGAGTTTGAAGATCCCTGGTCTGGGCCCTTGTTAGAGGGTCTTTTTCATTTTCTCTGTTAAGTGAAACCATCTCTGGAAGTGGAACTTCTATTTCTCTTTGTTTTAATATCACGGTTTTTTATGAATCATTCCTTTTGATCTCCAGAATAGTTCTAATATTTAGATAATGGCTCAAGTTTATGAAAGCAAAATAATGGGGAAAATGGATTTGTAAGGTGAAAAATGTGTTTATTTTGTGATTTTTGGGTTACATTTTTCCTACTTAAATTGACTAATTATTGGATCATCTGTCTATTTTTTTGGAGACCTAGGCTGTGGATTCAATGGAGTTATTTGTATTTAATCAGTTCTTTTTTTATTGGCAGTTATTTCTAAAAGGAGTGTGATCTCATTAGTCCGCAGACTCTGATGATCCAATTTAACTGAAGAGAATTTCTACAAATTCATTACATTCCTCTCTCTCCAAGCTGTGAATATCATATAAATTTGTAAAGATTTTGCACCACACATCACTTACTATCCCTCCAATTTATCTGTACCTTTCAAAATATATAATCTAACACTGATGATAAAGTTATAACTTTCAGAGCATAAAATACATTATTTCCTCAATATCTGAATGTCTGAAGTGGAAGTAGATTGGTTTTTTTACATACAAACCACATTTCAATTTTGCTTTTTCCCATTTTCCTGTTTCTCTTGTAAATCAAAAGCTTTTAAAACTGCGTAGGAGGCTTTTGTTTTTGCCATATGAGCCCAAAGAAAATTCTCTTTTCTAAAGCATTACAGGATATAAGTCAAAAGCAGTATTTGGTGGTTCTTTTCTATCTCTCTTTGTATTTAACACAGTTTTGCTTGGGCTAGCATAAGTGTTCAATAACTATTTGGTGATTGTTTAACAAAGATAAATTATAACCTGTGCAGTCAGAATGTTCTGAGATGAAGATTATTTATTGGGAATTCAGAAAAACTGCATCCTTTATGACCCACAGTTACATTTCCTTTGTACTTCATTTAGCTTCACAGTGCAGCAAGTTTTCTGTATGATCTTAGAAATGCACCTAATACACATTTTGGCTAAATACCAAATGTTAAAATCAGTTTTCATTAGAAGCAAATACTGCAGCTGAATGGCATCATTAGAATATGAAATGTGGGCCTCAAGATCAAATAAAAATTATCAAAAAAAATTTTTATTACAATTACTAAAAATTATACTTATTTTGTTAAAGTTTGGCATAGTATAGGATAGTAATTTTTCAGTACTCTCATCTACTCGATTAGCACTACTAAAATGATCCTCACTTTCAATTGAGTTTGGTTCAGTAACTGGATGTGTTTTGGCCCGCTCTGCTTGTATAGTATACTGCTAAAGGTGAGATTGCTACTAAGTTATAAAGCTTTCTCCATGTCTAATCCTGGCAGACAAAGTTAATTTTTTTAATTTATCAACTCTTTGTCTTGAATCTCATTGAAGTAATTACACAAATTGAAGTTTTGTGCATTGCTTAAGCCTTTTTTGTATATATTCAGATGCAAACTATATATAATTATATATATAATTTATAACATTTCTTCATGCACTTTATCCTTCACATAATCACTTAATAAAAATTTGTGTTTAAAACTTTGACCTAGAATTGTCGTCTTGGAACAATGTAATGGCTTTCAAGATAAAATGATTTTTGAATTTACATCAGTTCCTCTTTCATTATGTGCAGAACCATTTCAGTAGAATGATGAGAGGATCTTTAGAGCAATTCTCAAGTAAGATCTAATTGGAGTCTTAAGAAATAAGTATGGTTACATTTTCAGCTGGTTGGGCAAACAATATTTTTGTGAGAGTAAAAATGAATTGTTAGTAAATACTGCTATGTTTGAATTATTGTCTAGCAAGTATAGTATCAAGACATTCCTTTGTTCAAGCACCATTTCTAACACTTAAACATTTTTATTCCATCTTTTTAGAACATCTTATATAACTACATATAAAGGCAACTTCCAAATCTTTTGTACGCCATGTAGCTTTTTCTCTGAAGAAATAAGAAGTGACCTATAATCTTTTGGCTCTTACGTTATCAATATTCTGAACCCACAGTGCTCAGAGTATAATGAAATCTTCATCTGTTTGGCCTTCCAAGAAGTTTAAGGCTGAAATTAAAAATGGTTTGCAGCCTTTGGCTGAATTCTAAAGCTGTTAAGTACATATCTACCTATTAGTACTTTATATTTATTGAATATTATGATGTTTCAGACACTATGCTAAGCACTTACATACATTTTCCATGTGATTTTCCCGTAACCAAATGGTAGCTCATGTTACTATCCTTAAATTACAAAAGAAGAAATAGTCTTCACCAGATTAAAAGATTTACCTTACATGACGTATAGCATAAAGTAGCAAAGGCAGAAGTAGAAACCAAGCTGTATGACTTCAAAAGTCAATGTGCTACACACAGCTGAAAACACAGGAAGGATCTGAAAGAAATAATAATCCATGTAATTACAATATTATATTTATAAATTATTCAATTCAACATTTCCCTTCTCACCAAAGGATCTATACAACTCATCATAACAAAGTGTGAAGATATAAAAAACCCTTCTCCTTCTTGAGTTAAAAATGGCAGGAAAAAAATAAAACCCAATTCTAAAACAAAATTTGAAGATTTCATGATGGTCATGTCTTTGATAAATGAGTCCATGAACAGGACACTGAATTTTGAGGTACTATGTTTGGACTAAATAGGAATGATAAACAAATTTCCACTTTAAAATTAACATGATATAGAGTGATTTATTGTGTTCATACAACATTTGCCATTCAAGTAATTTGTTGCAGGTCTGAATATATGATGTCATTCTATTTTTTCAAACTTGGACTCCTCATTTGCGTTTAGGATTGTAATTGAATATATAAACTTTTATTTCCTTTTTAAACAGAGGAAAGATGGGGCAGAATGGGCAAGAGACTATAAAACAGCCAGGAGTAGGCGTAGGACTAGCAGACACTGAAGGTAAGTTACAGTTTACAATACACTGGATTTTGGTTGTATCTGTATGCTATACTGTTTGCTTTGTTTTTGTTTTAATATGAATGTTAATTTCTAAGTACTAATACCAGAAGCACTAGGAAATAAGTCACCATTATCCGTATGATCTATTAAATTAGAATGACTTTGTCACTTCATTTAACATTCATATTTAACATTTAAGCACTTTGGGAAACTACAAATTTTAAAGGGAAAGAAGAATGAGGATTACAGAACGAAACTTGAAGACTTTCTCAGGGAAAAAATATCTTGAAATTTAAAAAAATGTTTTCGTTTAAAATACTATACAAATAGAAAATCATGAAACCTCATTTAAGTCAATGGCAAGCCTTAAAAATGTGGAACTAAGAAGAAACTAATGGTGTAAAAATCTTTTTATAGAAAAAATAATGACTGAACTAACTTCTAAAGTGAAAACTTAATTTGAAATTAAACTTTGTTTTATTAAATAGTATTATAAATGTATTACAAAATGAAAAAAAAAATCCTTTTCTTCCACACATAATCAGTATCTCTAAGATGCACAATGACTTATCCTTCGTTTAAAAAAATTTTTAACTAATGTTTTGATAAGATCTGATAGCACTGGTATCCATGATGACTTACACTCTCAAGAATTTTAACTATTCTAAGTACTTAACACTATTCTAAGTACTTTTCACATATTATCTCATTTAATTCTTACAATTACCTATGAAGGTACTTGGTTTTACATGAAAAGAAACTGAAGTGCAAACATCACACAAGGTAAGAGCAAGTGATTGAATCCAGGAAAATGACGCCAAATCACACGCTATTAAAAAGAATGATTAATGGCATGGTACCATATGGACATTCGATGGGGAAATAGGAAACCCAGATTTAAGGTTCAAATCTTGTCTTGACTGGTGACCTGATCTTTCTATCTTTAGAAACCTGATCTGAAAAATGCTGGGTCTAAGTGATGCTTAAGTTTCCTAGTGGACTTAAGTAGATATCACATATTTCTGGTTCTACTAAAAAATTTTCTTTGAACTCATTCAAAGACTGTGCTTCCTCTACTTGTTGCCATGGTCCCACGGTCCCATCCTCAATCCACCATTCCTTTTACCCATCTTCCTTCTGCATAAACTCATCAACTCTTGTCTATATGTTGATTGCCATCCAAGCTCACTGGAATTCAGACTCAGATGTCCACCAGGCATTTGTGCCGAACCAAGAAAATAAAAACCATATTAAAAATATACGTATTTAAAAAATAGGACATTTATGGCTGGCAATTATTATATACGCGTGGAAGATGCTGAGAAACCCAGCAGGGGGTAGGGAGGTAGCAGAAGAAAGCCACTGTCCCTAAAGGCTGGAGGACAGGGAGCGCTGAAACCAAGATAAGCCTGTCTGCTGGGATCAGGAGGTAAGGAAGAGACACAACAAAAGATAGAAATATATATTGAGATAGACAAGGATAGGGAGAAATATCCCAGTTTCTCCCTTCCTCCCCTTCTCCAGTCTCTGCCAGGGCCTGGTCAAATCAGCTGGAAGCCAACTAACAGGGGAGCCTGGAAAACATGCTAGGGAGCAGCTCTTCTGAAAGCAGGGCAGAGAAAGACCAAAGATGCATCCAAGGGCGCACAGGCATAAGGCTGGTACAATACTTTACCTGGAAATTCCATAGATGCATCAAACTACATATGCCCTGAATTCAATTTTTCCTCTTTCTCCTCCTATACTTGTCTATCACTCACAAAATCTGTACCTATTTATACCGTAATTTTCATATTGTGTTATCATTGTTCTTTGACTTAAATTTACCCATTTCTATGCCTGTCTCCTTCATAAGGCTGAACAACTCTCAGACCAGAGCTATGATTTATTCATCTTGGTGTCCCAGCACTTAGCAGAAAGCCTTGCCCATAAAGTTGCTTCAAGAATGTTTAAGTGAATGAATAAACAATATAATCTTATATTAAAGTAATGGCCATTGATTTTCATCTGACTCTATACTTCATGTATACAGAGAAGCAATTCATGGGCGCTTTTCCCCAAAAGTTTTAGCTACTTAACTTCATTTTTCTCTTAACCTTAAAGTTTATAAATAAAATTATTTTAGTATAGATGTTAACATTAGAAAAGAATAGAAATTGTTCATCCTAATGCTGCCTTCTTATTTCCTATCAGTCTCACACAAAACATGCTTGTTTTCCAAGAAGAAGCCAGTCGTAGGCTACTTTATATTTTATTTAAACTTATGAGTCAATGTGTTTATATTTTAGTGAACTGACCGTTATCAACAGTTAATCTCAGATTAGTTACTGAGCAGAGGGGTGGGAGTTGAGGATGGGAACCATATGGAATATGTAATGTAATGTGAGTCATGCCCTTTTGGCAGCAATATTTTGGACAAATTATTTTTGACTGAGTTACTTATGACATTTTGACAATAAGCAAATTTACAAGTAACGCATTTATGTGAAGTTATGAGTAGTTCTATAAGAGATACATAAGAGATTGTTAATAATATGAAAAAGAAAACTGTAATAAATATTAAACCTTTATAGGAAAGTTGTACTTCAAAATCCAGCAGGTATACCCTGGACCAGCTACAGGGATATTCTGGCCTCAGAGAGGCTGCCAGTGGGCTAGCAGTGCCCTGGCTGCAGCAGGGTCCCTGCCCCTGCGTGAACAGTAGCATACAACAGAGAGGGGTATCTCAGTTAGGCCTAGCCACGTGCCAGAGTCAGAAAGCATCCATGTCTAACAACAAACAAAAAAGTACCATGTGAAGTACTGTGATGATTAAAGTCCCAAGTGAAGAAATTTTACTTAGATACCAAGTAAATATACATTATACTTGTAGGAGCTTTAAAATGGAACACAAAATTTCTCCATTTATTTAGTCGAGTCTTCAAAATCTATGAAAAAATTCTTTTTCATTTTCACCTTTCTTTGCTTTTCTGTATTATTTTTCACAGGGTGTAGTGTGTACACTTACAATTAATGCACTAGAAAGTCCCCTACTAAAAAAAAAAAAAAAAAAAGAAAGTCCCCTACTTTGAAATAGTATAACAAAAACACAAAACAAATTGGTACTGATCATATCAAAGGAAATAGCTAAATAAGGAGACAAAATACTTGGTATAGATTCATTTTATAAATCATTTCATTAAGACCTTTTCACTATGCTCTTCATGTAATAAAATTTTCATATCGTTAGTAAATTTTAAAAAAATCTAAAATAATATTTCAATATAGTTTTCTTTTAAACTATGGTCAGACAACAATATTTACTGAGCAAATGCTATGTGCCAAGTACTGTGCTACATACAATGATTAAGACAGACTGCCCTCATGGAGCTTACAATCTAGCGAGAAGAGTAAATGTTAAACATTTATTACAAGTGTGATAAAGAAGATGTGGCACATATATACAATGGAATATTACTCAGCCATAAGAAGAAACAAAACTGAGTTATTTGTAATGAGGTGGATGGACCTAGTCATACAGAGTGAAGTAAGTCAGAAAGAGAAAAACAAGTGCTATATGCTAACGCATATATATGGAATCTAAAAAAACGGCACTGATGAACCTAGTGGCAGGCAGGAATAAAGACGCAGACGTAGAGGACGGACTTGAGGACATGGGGGTGGGGGAAGGGGAAGCTGGGACGAAGTGAGAGAGTAGCACTGACATATATACACTACCAGATTTAAAATGGATGGCTAGTGGGAAGCTGCTGCATAGCACAGGGAGATCAGTTCGGTGCTTTGTGTCCACTTAGAGGGGTAGGATAAGGAGGGTGGGAGGGAGGCTCACCAGGGAGGGGATATGGGGATATATGTATACATATAGCTGATTCACTTTGTTGTACAGCAGAAACTAACACACCATTGTAAAGCAATTATATTCCAATAAAGATATTTAAAAAAAATCTTTATGAACAATTTTACATTAAGAAGAATATATAGGCACAGGTTGGGGAGAAAATTATTGAATCAGACAGAAATTTATTTGTTCTAAGCAGATAAGAAGAAGATACCAATTTAAAGTGTAAGATTTTGTTTTGTCCCCATAGAAATACGGACTCAACCTTGTGTTGGACTTGAGGTATATGTATGATGTAAATTTTGTCTGTTTTGAGTGATCCAGAGGATTGCTTTCACTTCCTTTTTTTGTCAGTCAACATAAACAGCCAATTCCTGGGAAAACAAAGAACAGACAAAACAGTTAGTTCAATTTGTTTTTAAACATATAGTTTCCTGACCAGAATTTTCCTCTTTTAATTCTTCACCATAGCATCAGAAAAATAGTGTCTCTTTGTAGATTAGTACAGTTTTCTTGAAATTGTAAATATGGCAATGTTCCACTTCATCTTGAACCTTTCATATTATTCATTTAAGCACTTTGTTTTGTGAACACCTTGGTCCACTCTAAGTGAAATTGATCTACAATGATATGCCCTAGGATGGTCATACTTTAAATCAGACATATATCATAGATTTTAAGTAATCTTCTTTAGACAGTCTGTTTTCATAAAATTTTTATTCTTGTTTTGGAATTATAGTGTACAGAATGCAAAAAGTAATGTTTTGTGGGACTGAAATTTTGTGTTGAACACATTGAGTTTTTTTTTTAATGCTAAATAGCTGTGTCCTTATTCTACTTATTGAGCAAGTCTACTTATTCTAGGTTCTGATTTTTAAAAATCTACTATCCTCTTAATCATTTCTCTAACAATGATACATCTTCTGTACAGCAGTGACATAAATTTTAATCCTAGCATGAGATTAATTCAGTAGGTCAGAATATAAGATCAATCAAAAGTTCTGGAATTCTGACCTAAGTTGTAGTGGAAAATAGTAATAGTCTTGTGGGCTGTCTCTACTAATGACGGGTTGAATGCCCACAGTTTAAGTAAGTACACAATGTAAGGAGCGAGTAAGGACCATGTGCAACGCGTGATTAACGTTCTTTAAATTGTAGCTATTATTAAATGAGAAGTGGATATAAGAGAGAGCCATTTGGATCCCATTCAAAAGAGTGATATTAGTCAAGACAAAATATGCACTTTTTGGAAGAGCTAGACCACTTCCTATAAAGATTTAGATCAAATCCATTAGACTTTCCAAGTCTGACAAGTGTTTTCCCAGTTTACCTTAAAAACTTCGAATACCCTCAAAATAGACGATCTGGTTCTTTCCCACGTTTTTAAAATTTCTAATTGTGTTATCTTTGCTGGTGGGCATCCATGTATATTACATACAGTGACTGACTTGACCCACTTTTTCTTCTAAACCAGGTGTTCACAAGCTTTAGCAGCAGGCATTAGGATTGTGACTTTGTATGAAGCTTAATTTGCCTGGCTGCGTGCATTTAAAGAACAAATAACCCTAATACATCATTTATTCTCTTAAGTATCTTTGGAAGCCTGAATTTAATTACTCAATTTCAATTTTCAGTGGACCAGAACAAATAAACCTCTACTACTGTAGAAATATGCTAAGGTCTACTCACACATGTGTTCAGATACATGAGTGTGTGAAAGCACATCACCTAAGGATGTGGTGTGGAGGGGTTTAGGGTAGAGAGCAAGATTTGATTTAATATATTATTTGAAGTGGGTTTTTTTTTTTTTTAAAAAAGCATAACAATTTATGTAGAAATAATGGAAATCTATAATAACCACAACAATCTCATTTTAACTGGCATCTCAAGTCTATTTTATATAGGTATATATTTCATACATAGCTCTAACAGTGATTAGTTTGAATCCTTGTTAGGTGAATGGACATATTTTGCAAAGCCCATGAAGCAAGTGTACAACAGAAATGACTTCCTGAATTAAACCAAGAAAAATCTAGGCCCCAGGATTGGAGTCCTCTATCTTGTTGTCTTGTTTTGATAAATACACAAAAAAAGGTTTTTAAAAGTATTTCCTCCAAGTATTTTCTCTTTTTAAATAGGGAAAAGAAAATGGAGTAAATGATAGTTATCTCTCTAGGGGGTTGTAGATTGGAATATCCAAGTGCTCTATGTAAAATACTCATTTAATTTCCTCATTTCCCTGTCCAACTGGGTTGTTTAAAAATTAGCTTGCAAAGGCAAAAATACAAAACCATTCTGGAAGACCCCCCAACTAGAACAGAATAGCAACTGTTACTAGGGCATCCAGAGAGTCCCTCAGCAAATGCTGTGGCTAACGGCACTAGGATTAGCCCTGGGGATGCAGTTTGGAATGTGGCATAATCCTTGGCCTCCAGGAGCTTCCAGCAGAGTTCCCACAACTCAGATTATAGTTAACACTCTTGTTACTGAAGAAAAATTCATGACGACTCCAGACATTCCCATTTCTTCAGGCTCTGTTTCTAATTAAATCAAGGAACTTTCAAATTAAATAGTAATGCCTTTTTTGTGTCTTCTATCACTTCCCCTTTTATCATTTTGGAAGTTTCCTAATTCTCTTCATTTTACCGAGGTCAAGAATGATCTTTCAAGGAGTTAATTTTTAACTTAAAAAGTATCTGTATTTTGTTCCGTTTTACTAAAGCTGACAATAGATAAAATTTATTGACAACCTATTTATATTGCAGATGTGTTGTTAAAATTAACAAGGAATTGTGATGTTATCTGATTTTTACCTCAATTTTGAGGTCAGGATATTGTCAAAAACAATGTGATTAGTGGATTCTTTTGTGTCATTTGATTATTTGTCCTACACATATTGTCTTTAAAAACCAACCACCGTGCACATTATATTGTAAAATTGTTTTCCATCGACTGAATATGTTTAGTTGTTTGTGAGCTTGTTGCCCCAATTTGACTGATACATCGTTTTCTTTTTTATATTTTTTAAGTTGCTTAGTGATCAATGTGAGTATGTCTATTATGTGCAAGACATTGTGTTAAAAATTTGGATGCTATAGAGGTCAATTTAATGTATACGCGGATCTGAGGGAGCTTACGATCTAGTGTGGTCCTGTCTCATCATCAACCAGTAGGCATGCATGCTTAACCAGTGTGTACAGTCATTGAGCAATGGCATTGGTTGGAGACTGTGCCATACCCCTTGTTAACTATTTTATCACCTTTAATAACAGCAATGCAAGGAAGAATTAGGATGAAAATTCATAAGTGAGAGAGCAAATTATGTGCTTTGGGATTTGAAAGCATTGCTAAATCTGTAGGAGTCAGGGGGCATGGTTTTGTGAGAGAGGTAACAGGTGGTGACTGCTTTGGAAGGTGGACAAGCTCTAAACATGTGGCAATGGGAGAGGCAAATTCCAGACTGAGGGAACAATCTGAGGAAAGACACAAATGGAAGAAAGAATTAGGGGTATGTAGGGGAAAGGTAATTCAGTGCAACTGGAGCAAAGCGTGCTGGGGAGAGCAGAGAAATTGGATCTAACTTGTACAAAGTTAGATCAGACAAGGGAGTTCAATGCTTCTGTGAAAGTGCGAAGCTATTAAATGTTAATGAGGAATTTAGACAGTATCAACACTTAACAATATTGAATTTTCTATGGAAGAGCAAAGGTAGACCTCTGTTTTATTCAAATCCCCTCTTAGGACTTTTCAAGGATTGAAGTAAATATAGGCTATCCAAGTAGAAACAATGCATATTATATAGTTGGACTGTGAATCTAGAGTTCAGGATATAGGTCTCAATTATGCAGGTAGTAACATCTGTGGAGCACTTAACATGAACCAGGAGCAGAGAGGAGCATTATCTCTTCCAAGCTGCAACCACCAATACAAGAAAAATCTCAGTAACATCTAATAGACATTTTTCCCCCTGCAAGTCATACAGGGAGATTGAAAATCAGAGGATTTTAGTGCCATTAGGGGCAAAGTCAAGACCCAAACCTGGTTGTGTCTGATACTAAAGTCCATACTTTTAACCAGCACAGTGCTGCCTCCCAGGAGTTAGAAGTTGTTGAAGTTACTGAGAAGAATGAACAGTGCAGAGGGCGTTTGTTCAGTCCAGGGTGTGAGTAACATAACATGTGAACAAAGGGTTGCATCCAGTCCTTTTAAAATGACAAATTAAATCCCTGACTTTTATCCCTAAACTTAAATACAAAAATATGAGGGATCAAATTTATAAGTAATTTTATTTATCATTTCTTCTTTAATCATTTGTTTAGATATTCTTTACACACACAGAAGATATTAGGTACATAATGATTTCTATTTTCTTCTAGCTCTTTTGTGGTGTGAAAGGTAATATTGAATTATTTAAATAAATTTTACTTATTCCATGTGATGAGGTAATAGTCAAGAAATGTTCCTGGAAACATTTGTTGAATAAGCTTTCCTTTCCTCACTAATATGAAATACCATATCAATCATACTCAAAATTTTCAAGAATATTCATGGCTGGTAATGAACTTTATGGAATATTTCGTTGACCTTTCAGTCTATTTGTATCTGTCAGTGCCAGTCTCATTGTTATTCTGACTTTATTTTCAGTTTTTTCTGAATTAGACTGTTTTTACCCATTTATTTTTTTAATATTAAAAAAAAAACTTTAGTAAGGCCAGACACTATAAAACTCTTAGAGGAAAACATAGGCAGAACACTCTATGACATAAATCACAGCAACATCGTTTTTGACCCACCTCATAGAGAAATGGAAATAAAAACAAAAACAAACAAATGGGACCTAATAAAACTTAAAAGCTTTTGCACAGTAAAGGAAACCATAAACAAGATGAAAAGACAACCCTCAGAATGGGAGAAAATATTTGCAAATGAAGCAACTGACAAAGGATTAATCTTCAAAATTTACAAGCAGCTCATGCAGCTCAATATCAAAAAAACAAACAACCCAATCCAAAAATGGGCAGAAGATCTAAAGAGACATTTCTCCAAAGAAGATATACAGATTGCCAAAAAACACATGAAAGAATGCTCAACATCGCTAATCATTAGAGAAATGCAAATCAAAACTACAATGAGATATCACCTCACACCGGTCAGAATGGCCATCATCAAAAAAATCTACAAACAATAAATGCTAGAGAGGGTGTGGAGAAAAGGGAACCCTCTTGCACTGTTGGTGGGAATGTAAATTGATACAGCCACTATGGAGAACAGTATGGAGGTTACTCAAAAAACTAAAAATAAGACTACCATACGACCCAGCAATCCCACTACTGGGCATATACACTGAGAAAACCATAATTCAAAAAGGGTCATGTACCACAATGTTCATTGCAGCTCTATTTACAATAGCCAGTACATGGAAGCAACTTGACATTGACAGATGAATGGATAAAGAAGATGTGGCACATATGTGCAATGGAATATTATTCAGCCATAAAAAGAAACGAAATTAAGGTATTTGTAATGAGGTGGATGGACCTAGAGACTATCATACAGAGTGAAGTCAGAGAGAGAAAAACAAATACCATATTATAACACATATATACAAAATCTAAAAACAAACAAAAAAAAATGGTTCTGAAGAACCTAGGGGCAGGACAGGAATAAAGACACAGACGTAGAGAATGGACTTGAGGACACAGGGAGGGGGAAGGGTAAGCTGGGACGAAGTGAGAGAGTGGCACTGACATATATACACTACCAAATGTAAAATAGCTAGTGGGAAGCAGCCGCATAGCACAGGGAGATCAGCTCGGTGCTTTGTGACCACCTAGAGGAGTGGGATAGGGAGGGTGGGAGGGAGACACAAGAGGGAGGGGATATGGGGATATATGTTTATGTATGGCTGATTCACTTTGTTATACAGCATAAACTAACACACCATTGTAAAGCAATTATACTCCACTGAAGATGTTAAAAAATAAATAATTTTAAAAAACTTTAAAACTCTCTTTGTTGAGAAGCAAAGGAAGTTCCACATGAATATTTCTTGAAATTATATTAAAATTCTAATATAATTTTGATGGAATTGACATCGCTACATCAAATATTTTCTTACTCATGGACATGGTATATCTGTATACGCCAATGTGCACATGACAATTTTTGTATGTATGATATTAGACAAGTTACTCATATTCTCTAAGTCTCTGATTCCTAGTCTACAAAAGTAAGAATAACAATAGTATTTACCTTATCAGTGTGTTGCAAGGATTCATGGAAATAACGAGTGTAAGGCGCTTGGCACTGTGGCTGGCACGTAGTCAATAAATGCTAGCGGTCATTGTCCCAGTCATTGCCTATATCATGTAAGTGAATACTTCTGACCTGATTTTCCCCAAGACTTTTAAACTCATGTTTTCTAAAATGGTTTCTTTTTCTGCCTTTGGCATTCCACCAGAAAAGACGTTTTCAAGGTCCTACATTTTCCAGTTTGTTTTGAAAAGATGATACATATATTTATTACAGTATTTCAAACTACTCTTCTTCCCAGAATATACCTGATGTGATCCCTTGTATAGTAATGCCTCCCCTCTATGAAGGATGTCTTTTCTAGACCTTATTATGCTTTACTAAATGGCCTGAGTTTAAAATTCAGTGCTACTGATTTCTAGTCCTGGATTACTCACTGGGAATTTAACATTGAAAGCATATCCTAAAAATTGTCTATTATTGAAATAAAAAATAATTCTGGGTCTTTACTGTGAGCCAGATTCATCAGTGGAGGTTATTAATTGACCACTAAAAACGAATTAAATGAATTAAATTTCTGGAATAGATCTTGACTGTTTCTTAGCCTTAAGCGCACATCAAAGAATCGGCAATTGCTAAATTTAAGCCCAGAATATTTTAGACTTTCAGGGATTAATATCTCTAATGGCAGTTTTTAATATTTTTTGAAAATGTCTTCTTTGCCTAGAAGTCCCCAAACTGCTTGCATTGGGAGTTGGTGCTCTGATTTATTTATGGGAGAGAGGCTTTTGAGTCAAGATAAGGACATTAAAACATAACAAAGGTAGTGAATGAATATAAACTAAGAATATTCTCTTAGCATAGTTGTAGAAAATTAACAAAACAAGACATATAAATATTACAGATATATAGTTTTACTTTGTTCTAAATGCCTTTACATTATCCGGTTCATTGTCACAAAACAGTAGGGGATATAAATATAGAATAATGATTTCGATTTTAAAGTTATGGAAACAGAGACATAGAACAATGACACCATTCACCCAGAGTCAACTAATTAAACAGTGTGGGTTAAAATCTACAGATATATAATCTAATATCAACTGACTCTTGCCTGTTGTACTTTCCAAGATTGTTTAACATTAATGGTTACAGTGCTATTGCATGAAAAATAAATTTATAAAACTAGCTGCAACTATTGGAAAGAAAAATAACATTGTTGATGATTATGGCCAGTTAACTAAGATTAATATCAATTACATTATAGGTACTATGTAGCTTATAAAACCATTTTAAATCTTGTTCTATCTGATATTAAAAATGTCCATAAAATTACTGTACTCAAAACAGCAAGAGATATAAAGAAGATTCCGATATTCCTATAAACCTAATTAAAATACATTACATACAAAGGAAGGTTAAGAATCCATACGATGTCTCAACAGCAATAATAGACACTTAAAAGAGGGTCATGGGTAATGCCCTTGAAATTCCAAGTGGGAGAGAGTATAAACTAAAATTCTATCCACAAACTATCCATTAAGTATAAGGGTTGAATAAAATCATTTTGGGATGTCTAGGTCTCAAAAAATTTTAGGTCTCCATGCTACCTATCTGGAAGTTACTTGAGGGTATGTTCCACCAACATAGAGAATAAACCACACTCAAACACACACTGACCCCTCCCCCCCCACACACACACAACTTGGGAGCCAAGAGACAAGAAGGGTAGAGAAAAGAAGAGGGGATGTCAATGGTGAAATGAGGAGATTCTAAGGACAGTAGTCATGCAGCAGGCAGAGAGAACACATGGGAAAATCTGATCAGATATGGTGAGTTCTAGCTGCAAGAGGATGACGAGTGAGGTGTTAGTGTGGGAAGGAAAAGAGGAATTGACTGGCGTCAGTATCTAGCCAAGTGAAAAATGGTCTTCAGAGGGGTTAAGTACTCTTGGAAATTTTGAGAACAGTTAGGAATAGGTACATAGAAAGCAAAGCAAATTGTAAAACACAGTAATTAATAACTTGAGGATAAAACACAAAAGAAATCTTTAAGTAAACAACTCCATGAAATACCCAGTGGTCTCAGAAGTGAACAATATTAGTCACATTAATGTAAATTCCAAACATTAGTTTAATCAAGATTGTAACATAACTATATGTCAAGGAGGAGGAAGGCTAACTCTTCATCTACCAAAATTTAAATATCAATAAATTATGAAGGCAACACAAAATTATTCTGAGAAATATGAATATAAAGAACCAGAGAAACAGATAAAAAGAGTTGACAGTAGATTTTTCTTGGCAATTTTATTAAGGGTTTGGGGAAATGAAGAGTTGGGCCAAGGGAGAATTGATTTTTGAAAAAGAAGTCATAAAATTATGTAAAATGATTCAATCTTTTGATATATGAGGAAATAAAAAATGAGGGATAATGATCAAACAGTGCTAACAAGTATGAGAAAAAAAGTGGCAGTTTGTAATAAATAATTTCCTATTATTACCCTAAATGATTATGAATATCCATTCTCTTAAAACTTTTTTAGTAATAGTTATTGCAAGTAAGTACTCTGTTTAACATACTCATTAAAGATATTCTGATAGCACCAGTGCTATACACAGGGAGCTTGTTCACTTTTAAGAAATTTAACTGTAGCCAATAACAATAAAATACAAAATCTCTGGGGAAAAAATGCTGTAAAATTCAAACTACCAAGTAGTTTTAACCTTTTTTTCACTTCACTCAAAAGTCGGAATGGATTTTCTAAATGCCCAGCAAGAAATAAGGTTCAGAATTTTGGAAAATGCAAAATTCATTGAAGATAATTCATTTTTCTACCATTTAGATTATTAGTTACTTTCTCTAACTGAAACATTCTGATTTATTTTATCCAGAAAGTCATTTGGAAATTTATATAACTTTCTACAGGAAAAAAAAAAACCCTACATTTAAGTAAAAAAGAGTAGAACTGACAAAAAAAAAACCCCACAAAAACAGCACATTTCACAAAAGTAGCCCTTGCTCAACCAAGTAACACTTTGCCTAAAGGAACCAATTTTACAGATAAGAAAGTAACCCAGACAAGAGATAATACACTCTGAGGAAAGTCCACACTGCTTCTTTATTAAGTGACTGTTAGTCTCTAAAAAAATCAATATATTCTGCTATTTGCTTTGCGACAATACAATTGTAGAAAAGAAGCATTTGCCTGTTTAAATCTTTTATTTTAAAAATATGCTTTGCTATCTACTCAAGTCATCTTTTGCATTTGAGTATTTTCCTCTACCAAGCAAATGCAATTTTAGACTGTTATCACAGAAGATGCTTCTTATCCATTAAAATAACATACCACTGTGATTTCTGTAATTTACATAACCCTCTGAAGCGCAGACAACTATCACTGGTGTACGAAATACTAAGTAGCAGTAACAGGGCTTTACCTTACATGTTTTATTGTGACATTGTTGCTATTGAATAAATAAATATATATACATATACATATTATTCATTCTACTTGATGACTCATCCTCTCAAAAAACCCAACACATCCTCCTTAACAGCAATAACCACAGCAACATTACAACTGACATTTATTTGCTAAACATTTTGCTGGGATCTTTAAAAATTTGGCAGCTCCATTCTCACAATAACCCTCTAAAATAGATATTATAATATTTATGATATTCCCAATGTCTAGCACTGAGACTTCTACAAAATACCCACACAATAAATATTTTTTGAATCAAGACATTAAGACTCCAAGAGACTAAAGGATAAATCAAGCCTAGTAATACACCTGTGAAATTGAAGTGAATATTTACGCAAAAAATATTTCGTAAGATGCTATGGAAAACCGAAACGAACTTTTTGGCCAACCCAATGTATCAGATTTTAGTGTAGTTTTGTTTTGTTTTGCTAGAAGATAGAATGGAAGACTACAGCTCTTAACCTATAAACTCTTCCTCTTCCTATATTTTATAGTTCAGGTTTGGTTGCATTAGTCTTCCAATCACTTTCTCATTTCCTCACTTAGGCAATTGCCAAATTCTTGAAGATTTTACCTCTTAAGTAGTTTTTAAATGTCTTCTCTCTTTTCCATCCCAGTGACTGCCCAATTTTAGGTTTTCATCACAGCTTACCCAGAGAACTTCCTAGTTTCCTAATTGCTCTCTTTGCCTATAGTATCATCATCTTCAAAATCATCTTTGATGGCACTGTCTAATCTGGCTTTGTCACTCTTCAGTATAAAACATTTCTGGGGACCCCTATTGGCTACCTGACTCTAGCAAGGTTCTAATACAACAAGCCCCTCCTTCTACTTCTCCGGTTTATCCCCTGGCATGTTCCCTCTCCCACTCTATATCCTGTTGTATCAAAACTGCTTACGTTTGCTTATGCTGTTTTCTTAATATGATCACCACTTCTCAAATGGCTTTATCTCGGAAGACATCTATTCATCCTTTGAGGCCCACTCCTCACCTTACCTCTTCCAAGAAGCTATCTGTGGCACGCACTCCCACTGGCTCTGTTAGGGAAGTCTTCTCTTTGTACCCTCAGCGCCCCTATCATCGCATTAACCACATTGTATTGTAATGATCTTGTTAAGTTCTATCTCCTCACCAGACTGCGAGCTGAAATGACTGAGGTGAAGAGATGGAGGGTTAGAGAGATACATGGAAGCATTTCTTAGCTTATATCACTGAAGGGTTTTTTTTCCTCAAGGACAATTAAGAATAATTGCTTTCTTAAGCTAAAGGCAAAAATAAAACATTAAATACTACTGATGAAACATAAATTATTTGGTATGTAAAGACTTACAAAGGCATTTGTAAAGTAATGCTTTCCAGTTTGTGTATAGTGTGTGTGTGTGTGTGTGTGTGTGTGTGGCTGTGAAAAGTTGGAGTCAGTATATGTGTACATTGCTGAAGAATGCATAAATAAATCACATGATATGCAGGTAAAGGAATACTATGCAGCTGTCAGAAAAAAATGACCTAGATTTACATATAAGAAAATCAGTAGATTTCAAAAACATAACTTTGAGTGGGAAGGAAATGAGTAGCAAGAGATTTTTTTATTGAAGTATACTTGATTTACAATGTTGTGTTAATTACTGCTGAACAGCAAAGTGATTGTTATACATATATATATATACATTCTACTTTTTTTATATTCTTTTCCATTATGGTTTGTCATAGGATACTGAATATAGTTCTCTGTGCTATACAGTAGGACATTGTTGTTTATCCATTCTATATATAAACGCTTACAGCTGCTAACCCCAACCTCCCACTCCATCTCTTCACCAAACCTCTCCCCCTTGGCAGCCACTAGTCTGTTCTCTATGTCTGTGATTCTGTTTCTGTTTCATAGATAGGTTCATTTGTGTCATATTTTAGATTCCACATGTAAGTGATATCATACGGTATTTGTTTTTCTCTTTCTGACTTACTTCACTTAGTATGATAATCTCCAGTTGTATCCTTGTTGCTGCAAATGGCATTATTTCATTCTTTTTTATGGCTAAGTAGTATTCCTTTGTATATATGTACCACATCTTTATCCATTCATCTGTTGATGTACATTTAGGTTGTTTCCATACCTTGGCTATTGTGAATAGTGCTGCTATGGACATAGGGGTGCATGTCTCTTTTTGAATTAGAGTTTCATCTGGATATATGCCCAGGAGTGGAATTGCTGGATCATACGGTAATTCTATTTTTAGTTTTCTGAGGAACCTCCATACTGTTTTCCACAGGGACTGCACCAACTTACATTCCCACCAACAGTGTAGGAGGGTTCCCTTTTCTCCACAGCCTCTCCAGCATTTGTTATTTGTAAACCTTTTAATGATGACCATTCTGACTGATGTGAAATGGTACTTCATTGTAGTTTTGATTTACATTTCTCTAATAATTAGCGATGTTGAGTATCTTTTCATGTGCCTGTTGGCCATCTGTATTTCTTCTTTGGAGAAATGTCTCTTTAGTTCTTTTGCCCACTTTTCAATTGGATTGTTTGTTCTTTTGTTGTTGAGTTGTATGAGCTGTTTGCATATTTTGGAAATTAAGGCCTTGTCGGTCTCATCATTTGCAAATATTTTCTCCCATTCTGTAGGTTGTCTTTTCATTCTGTTTATGGTTTCCTTTGCTGTGCAAAAGCTTGTAAGTTTGATTAGATTCCACTTGTTTAGTTTTGTTTTTATGTCTGTTGCCTTGGGAGACTGACCTAAGAAAACATTGATATTATTTATGTCAGAGAATTTATTCCTAAGTATTTTATTTTGGGGGGTCTGATTTTAAAAGGCATTTAAAAAAGAATAAATTTATTTATTTATATTTTACTTTTGGCTGCGTTGGGTCTTTGTTGTTGCACGCAGGCTTTCTCTAGTTGCAGCAAGTGGGGGCTAGTCTTTGTTGCAGTGCATGGGCTTCTCATTGCGGTGGCTTCTCTTGTTGCAGAGCACGGGCTCTAGGCGAGCGGGCTTCAGTAGTTGTGACGCATGGGCTCAGTAGTTGCAGCATGCGGGCTTAATTGCTCCGTGACATGTGGGATCTTCCCGGACCAGGGCTCGAACCCATGTCCCCTGTGTTGGCAGGCGGATTCTTAACCACAACACCACCTGGGAAGTTCAAAGGCATTGTTTTTTCACATTCCCTTTCTGATATTTCATCGTTGGTGTAAAGAAATGCAACTGATTTCTGTATGTTAATCTTGTGTCCTGCTACCTTGCTGAATTCATTTACAAGTTGTGGTAGTTTTTGTGTGGAGTCTTTAGGGTTTTCTTTTTATAGTATCATATCATCTGCATAAAATGACAATTTTACCTCTTCCCTTCCAATTTGGATACCTTTTATTTCTTTTTCTTGTCTGATTGCTGTGGCTAGGACTTCCAATACTATGTTGAGTAGAAGAGGTGAGAGTGGACATCCTTGTCTTGTTCCAGATTTTAGCGGGAAGGCTTTCAGCTTTTCACAATTCAGTATTATATTGGCTGTGAGTTTGTCATAAACAGCTTTTATTATCTTGAGATATGTTCCCTCCATACCCACTTTGGTAAGAGTTTTTATCATGAATGGATGTTGAATTTTGTCAAATGCTTTTTCTGCATCTATTGAGAGGATCATGTGGTTTTTGGCTTTTCTTTTGTTTATGCGGTGTATCACATTGATTGATTTGTGTATGTTTAGCCATCCTTGTGAACTTAAGATGAATCCCACTTGGTCGTGGTGTATGATTTTATTTTTTTTTATGTGTTGTTCAATTCAGTTTGCTAATATTTTGTTGAGAATTTTTGCATCTATATTCGTTAAAGATATTGGCCCATGATTTTCTTTTTTGGTGGTGTCTTTGGTTTTGGTATCAAGGTGATCGTGACTTCATAGAATGTCTTTGAGAGTGTTCCCTCCTCTTCAATTTTTTGGAAGAGTTTGAGAAGGATCGATATAAGTTCTGCTTTGTTTGTTTGGTAGAATTCACCTGTGAAGCCCTCTGGTCCTAGACTTTTGTTTGTAGGGAGTTTTTTAATTACAGATTCTATTTCTCTTCTAGGTTGTATGTTTCTAGAAACTTGTCCATTTCTTCTAGGTTGTCAAATTTGTTGGCATATAATTTGTCATAATCAAGAAAGAGATTTATAGCACAATATTATTTCTATTAAAAATAAATAAATACAAAGTAATACTAGATTTTTTATAGCTACATCATTATGTAAATATTCATGTAAACAAATATATGGAAGTTGGATTGAAAGGATTGTAGTAAATACACAAGATTGGGTGTCTGTGGTTGGGAGGGTGATGAGTTGAAGTTATTGGGATGAAAGGGAAAACTATAAAGATAATTAAATACCAAACAAAGAAGGAACCTGGCAGAGACAATGCTGATTGAGTGCTTGTGGGCTGTGAATTGAGGAGTGTGAGCAGCTCAATTCTGGGCACCTGCAGTTAAAAAAAAAAGTTGGGAATAGTGTTTTCTGGGAAAGCTTCACTGAGAGACAGTTGTGTCAACACTGGAGGAGATGAAAGAGAGAGCCATGCGGATACCTGGGGGGAGAATTGTCCAGGCAGAACAAAATATTTTTAAGGAAAAATGAGCCCCACATATCCAGTGAAAAGGGGGCTAGTGTGGCAAGGAAGAGCAGAGGTGAGGAGGTCAGAGGAGGAACAGGAGCCTAGGAGAACACAGCATGAACTTTGCCTTCTATTGAAAGTGGTGTGGAATATTGTTGGAGGGTTTTGAGCCAAGGAATGCAACAGTCTGACTTAAGTTTTAAAAGGTTCATCCCAACTACTCTTTGGAGACTATTCTGCAGGGAAGAAAAGCAAAAGAAGGAAGAACTGATGGGTATTTATTGCAGTTATCCAGGGAACAGATGATGATGTCTCAGACCAGGTTTAGGGTCCAGTGTAGTGAGAAGTGCTTAGATGATACATATATACATAGTAATAGTATTAAAATATAATCATCAAATTAATAATGATTACTCTGGGGATGTGGGAGAAGGATGCAGTTGGGGAAGGGTTCCATAACTGGCTTCATCTGAATTTATGTTTTATTTCTTAAGCTGGCCTGTCATTACATGAGTGCTTACTATGTATTATTTATACTCCATTAAACCTACCTAAAGTATTTTAAATTTTTAGAAAACAATATTGAGTAATTTTGACATTTATTTGTTCATTATATCTAGGGTGCAATTTTTTAACATGATATTTCCTCAACTATACCTATATAAGGCAGTATCTTTCACTGTTGAGAGACAGATAACAAGACAAACTAATTTAAAAGAAAAGAATGTTTATAGGTTGCTATAATTGAGAAGTTCATAGCTGGAAATAGCCTCAGGAAATACCAGCCTCCAGCCTGTTCTAGATTGTCAACTGTTTTCTCAATTTTCTCTGCAAGTTAGCCTTGTACTCAGGCTGTTCCATGAGGCTTGGGACAGAGCTCCCAGCTGTTCTGGGACCCACTTTTAAGCTCTTGACTGAAAGGAAAGAGAGATTATGTCTCAAATATCCTCAGTGAAGTACTCTGCTTTTTCCTACGTGGGTCAGATGCCCACCTCTGGAACAATCACTGTGGCAAAGAAAATGAAATATGGTGGTTTACAACCTAACAGACCCATTTGGATTTGGGGGCAGACATTCCCAGTGTAGTGGTAGAAGAAGACAAGGGATACTAGAAAGATAAAATAAGAGATTTATGTTAGAATATATCTGTGTATACTTTCAAAAATGTACTGAAATCCATGAATCTGAATGGAGCAGTCAGGGATATGGCAAAACAAACACACACACACAAAAAAACTTCTTAAATAGATGCTAGAAAATTTTCTACTAAGTATTAAGGGGAATTTTTTTAAATAGGTAAAGAATGTAACTAATAAGAATAATAATAAAAATAAGTATGGTAACTACTTATTACATAGAAACGGTAGAAGAGTTTTGCTTGGAATGAAATAGAGAACGGGGCTAGAATAAATTTCTGAAATGTGTTTTGATATTCTATAATAACGTGAAGAAAGTTTCAAAGTTCATCAAATATTAATGGATAATTCATTTAGCGTATCATTTTCAAATGTGGCATGGGGACTATTTCCAGAAATTCAACATTTTACTCTCTTTTTTATTTCTGGCTTCTTCTGGCTAAACATATATCACCACAATAGATTTACAATCTTGGATGCACTGCATTATCAGTCCTCTTAAAACTGACACAGCCAGTCCCTATGATTTAAAAAAATAAAATAATAATAATAATAATAAAACAAATTATTTTATTGTAAAGAAGTTGCTGTTTTAACCCAATCAAAAAATGGACAGAAGACCTAAATAGACCTTTCTCTAAAGAAGACATACAAGTGGCCAACAGGCACATTTAACATCGCTAATTGTTAGAGAAATGCAAATCAGAACTACTATGAGGTATCCCCTCACACGAGACAGAATGACCATCATCAAAAAGTGTACAAATAGTAAATGCCGGAGAGGGTGTGGAGACAAGGGAACCCTCCCGCACTGTAGGTGGGAATGTAAATTGATGCAGCCACTATGGACAACAGTTTGGAGGTTCCTTAAAAAACTAAAAATAGAGGTACCATATGATCCAGCAATCCCACTCCTGGGCACATATTTGAGAACGATGAAAACTGTCATTCAAAAAGATACATGCACCCTAATGTTCATAGCAGCATTATTTACAATAGCCAAGACATGGAAGCAGCTTAAATGTCCATCGACAGATGATTGCTTTAAAAAGATGTGATACACACACACACACACACACACACACACACACAATGGAATATTGCTCAGCCACAAAGAAGAATGAAATATTGTGATTTGCAGCAATATGGATGGACCTAGAGAATATCATACTAAGTCAGACAGGGAAAGACAAACATTATATATCACATGTGGAATCTAAAAAATAATACAAATGAATCTATATACAAAACAGAAACAGACTCAGACATAGAAAACTAATTTATGGCTACCAAGGGGGAAAGGGAGGGGGGGAGGGATAAATTAGTGGGTTGGGATTATCATATACACACTACTATATATAAAATAGATAAGCAAAAAGGATTTACTGTACAACATGGGGAACTATATCCAATATCTTGTAATAACCTATAGTGAAAAATAATGTGAAAAAATATATACATGTATAACTGAATCACTTTGCTGTACACCTGAAACTAAGACAATATTGTAAATCAACTTATATTTCAGTTTTTAAAAAAGCTGTTGTTTTGCAGGATGAGAGTTATGCAGTCATAGATACAGCAATTCCTTTATATCAAAACAAGATTATAAATCATAATATAACAAAAATGATTAACTTATACTAAAATGTTTAGGAACATGATCTTCATCTTACCTTAAAAAGATGATATTATTGGGATACGGGCTTCCCTGGTGGCGCAGTGGTTAAGAATCCGCCTGCCAATGCAGGTGACGTGGGTTCGAGGCCTGGTCTGGGAAGATCCCACATGCCACAGAGCAACTAATGTCGTGCGCCACAACTACTGAGCCTGAGCTCTAGACCCGCGAGCTGCAACTAGTGAGCCCATGTGCCACAGCTACTGAAACCATGCTCTGCAACAAGAGAAGCCACCTCAATAAGAAACCCGAGCACTGCAACAAAGAGTAGCCCCCACTCGCTGCAACTAGAGAAAATCCGCGTGCAGCAACAAAGACCCAATGCAGCCAAAAATAAATAAAAATAAAATAAATAAATTTATTTTTAAAAAGATAATATTATTTGGGTAAATTTCAATTAAAAATTAGGTCATTGCCTTTCTTTTCAAAAGCACTGATTATTTAATTTTTAAAATATTTATTGGTGTTTTGATTATTTAAAAATAATTTACTCTTCTTTTTCAGAAAACTCACTCATGTCAATCCACTATTGATGAAGCATTTTTATGTGAGTCTGATTTCAAGGATTATTTTACTGTGAGCTAAAGTTACATACCGATCTTTGCAATGCCTAGTAGTATAGTCTCAGTATACTTTGGCCAATCTAAAATTATGGTTCATCCATTTCCTATAATTTCAACCTTTAAAAAAGAAACCAAAGAAAGTCTGATTTACTAATTTGGAGGATAATAATGCCAAGTGCTTTTGTACCAGATACTATCTTTCTCATTTGAGGAAAACGATTGACTTATGAGGACTTAAAAGAGAGCTAATATTAACTACTTATTCAGAGTATCACTGTGTAAGCTGAGTATAGAGAGAATATAAGGAGGCTTTTATTTTGCTGTTGAAGCACTTGGGGAAAGGATAGCTATTTTTGATTAGAAAAGGGCTTAGCTTCAGTCAATCAGAAATAGTGAAATTGGTAGCAGGTTTTCAAAGGTGGTGGCAAGCAGTAGCAATTAGTCCATAGAACATTCTATTTTTTGTTCTTTGAAGGTAGGTTACTAAATTCTCTACTTAATAATTTCAACTTTAATAGTAATTGTGTTTTGTATTTATCAGGAGTATCAGTGATCTTGCATGCTTCACTTACTAGGCAGCCTGAGGTCAGTGCTGCTCATGTATGTAAGATGAGCAAAGCCTAGTTCCAGGAGGCACTGTTCACCTAAGCCAATTAGTGATTGGTACACTCTGGAGGTATCAGTGTGAAGTTCCTGCCAGAAGGATAGGGTACAATATCCTGCCTGGACTTGGGGTCCAAAATGATTTGGGGTTTATAAAAATTGCATAATAAGAAATGATTTCCATTATAGTAAAGAGGAAATGTAAATAACTTACATCTGTCAAGAGCTTAAATATGCTGAGCACTGTGTTAGCTCATTTGATGTTTGCGAGAACCCTGTGATGTAAAATCCTTTTCTCTCTGAGCCATATTATTGTGTCTGGAAGGTAGACGTGATGCCTGGATATGTAGCATGCATCTTGCAACCATTAGACAAAAAGGGCAAAAAAACAAGTACTAAAAATGACACAGTAGAAAGAAAGAAAGAACTTGGGTGCCTGCCTCATTACTGAAATGACAAACCTGTGCCTATCTCTGGATTTCTTTTATATTAAGAAAATGAATCCCTATTTGTTTAATCATTCTAAGCAAGTTTTTCTGTTACTTACAGATGAAAGCATTCCTTAAGGAGGCAGAAGAAAAACAATAGAGAAAAGTGCAGTTTTAAAGAAAAGAATTTAAACAGAAAGTAAAATTAATTCCAAATTACTTCTAACTTGTTGATGTATTAAAATCACCTAATGAAAGAGAAATTTCATCCAAGTAGTTAAACACATCTAGCTGCCTGCTATTTACAGAAAATCTACCTAAAGTAAAAGTCTCACAGATGAGTTGAAAAAAAAAGAAGTGGAAATATATACATCACCCAATTATTATTCAAAATAAAGCTGGTGAAATGGTATCAGAGTCAGAAAAAATAGAAAAATCAAGGCAGGAAATAATAGCCTTCTTATGTCACCTATAATGACCACTTCAAAAACATTATTTAAAAAGAGAAACTCTTCACAGTAGAGATAAGGTCTAAGATTCCAGGAGATAAATCTAACAAAATACTCACACTTTTATGAGAAAATTGCAAAATACTGTTGAAATTCCAAAAAGAAGGCGTGAATGAATAGGCATATAGAGCATGTCATAAAGATTAATATCATAAAGATTGCAATTGTTTCCCACTTAATATGGGAATACCATGAAAGTTCAATTAAATAACTAAAAGTTTATAGTGGAATTTTGAAAGCTGATCCTGAAATTTATATAAAGGAAGTAAAGGCTAAGAAATTTTGAATAAAAATGATAAAGTAGGGTTATTCCTAGTTATCAAGATTAACTAGAGAGTTATAGAATACAAAATGCTGTGGTGCAGCACATGTATTATCTAGTAGAACAATGAAACAGAGCAGATGGGCCAGAAAATATTTTCATGTATATGAAACCTTAATTTATAACAAAAATTGCATTGCAGATAAAGAAATTATTAAAGGAAATTTGGCTGCCTGCAAAGAAAATAAATTCCTACTACCTCACACTGTAAAAAATCAATAAAGAGTAACTGAGGATGGTTTGAGTATCTAAAGTGAAAAACTTTTAGAAGAAAATAGAGACTTTCTTCCTAATGGCAAAATATCAAAGAACTGTTAAAAAACAAACAAAACAACAAAACTATTTAAACACAAAGCCAAAACTGTAGTGTAAAAGACTAACAAATTTGACCACATTACAATTAAAATAAAACTTTTGTTCAAAAAATTATAACATAAACAAAAACAATATGAAGACTGAAAGTAGATATTTGTTAGGCCTATAGAAGAAATGGATCAGGATTCAGTATGTGTGTATATGTATATATGTATATATTATTTGTCTAAAACTCCTTAAAAAAATTCAGGATTTGCAGAAGTGTGACAAAATTATTATACTGCTGATAGAAAAGCAGTACATAAAATGTTAGTATAAACAGTTTTGAGACTAATTTGACAGTAACAACTAAATTTGAAAATTTGCATCATGTTTGAATAATCATTGGCTAATGATTCCAACATATCCTAAATATTCTACTATATCCTAGCTAAATTCTTTTATCCATGTGTGAAGAGTTGTGTAAAAAATGTTTATTTTAGCTTTGTTTATAATAGTGTAAATTGGAAAACCATATTTATGACAGATTGATACATAATTTTAATATGTTCACTAATATAATAAATTAAACTATATGAAGAAAAATCATTTGATTTACATTAAACATCTGTTTTTGATGACAGTTCCTGGCAAATTAGGAAAGGTAGGGCCTTTCCTTAATTTTGTAAAGATTATATTAAAAATTATTTTACTTATAGGTGAAATTTTGGCACATGCCTTTTAAGATCAGGATTGACAAGGATGTCTACTATTAATATTTAACATAGCATTGGTCTCGGTTAATATATAGGGAAAGAAAATGGAGTAAGAGGTACAGTGATTGGAAGGGAAAGAATAAAACAAATTATTTGTATACAATTTGAATATGTATGCAGAAAATCTGATGGAATCAACAGATAAATGTTAGAACTAATAAGAATTACTCTAGATCACCAATAATTAATCATAAATACACAATAGCAACAAAGCAACAAAAATAATAATATCACTCATAATATCAAAACTAAACAGTATCTTAGGTTTAACTTGTAAAATAACCAAGATAGCCATGACAACTTTTGGACTCTATTAAAGGGCATAAAAGGAAATCTGAATAAATGTAGAATCATTCCGTGCTTTGTAGTGAAACAATTTAAATATAAAATTATAAATCTAATAAAATTCTGATTAAATTACCAGCTAGATATTTTTGAGGAACTCAATATAATTATTCGAACATCCATATGAAATAATAGAGAACTTTCAACATCCAAGTCAACTTTGAAAAGGAGCAAAGAAAGTTTTGGTGTTCATTAGTGTTGCTCACTAATTATTTCTGTTTCTCTGACTCCCAGACTGTTTGGCTCCTTTGTGACACAGTTGGCCCTTTGACTAGTTCTAGCCAATGAGTCATGGATGGTCAAGATGTGTGCCATTTTTGGACTGAACATTTCACTGCTGGTGTGAGACTTGTAGAGTTCTCTTTTCCTCCAGACATGGCAGTCAGCAAGGGGGAAAATTGTGACTCCCCATCAGCCTGAGATGGTGTGACTAAAAAGAGCAGAGACCCTGCCAACTTTTATTGGATGTGTACAGTGAGAGAGAATAAAATCTTTCAGTTTTTTTAAATTAACTTTTTTTATTGACATATTGTTGATTTACAGTGTTTTAGTTTCAGGTGTACAGCAAATTGAATATATGTACATATATATATGCTTTTTCAGATTCTTTTCCATTATAGGTTATCACAAGATATTGAATATAGTTCCCTGTGCTATACAGTACATCCTTGTTGGTTATCTATTTTATATATAGTAGTGTGTATCTGTTAATCCCAAACTCCTAATTTATCCCTTCCCCTACCCCTTTCCTCTTTGGTAACCATAAGTTTGTTTTCTATGTCTGTGAGTCTTTTTCTGTTTTGTAAATAAGTTCATTTGTACCATTTTTTTTTTTTTTTTTAGATTCCACATGTAAGTGATATTATGTGATATTTGTCTTCCTCTGACTTACTTCACTTAGTATGATACTCTCTTTTGGTAGTGTTTCTTACTACAGCAGAATCTAATCTATCCTGACTGAAACAAGGGTGAGGTTACCCTGCAAGGTGTTAAAACATAAAGACAAAAGAGTCTGGTACTTGTGCAAGATGAAGGGAACAATGACATAGAATACAAAGCATAGAGATAGACCCAGGAATATATGGGAACTCAAAGTGGCACCACAAATCAAAGGGGACCATTTCATAGATGGAATTGGGAGAATGTCTCCCTATAGAGAAAAAGCAAACAAACAAAACAAAACAAACCCTGGATTACTGTCTGACTTTATATGCAACAGGGGATGTCCCGCGAAGCCCTAGTGGGAAGCAGGTAACACATTCAACGGGGTAGTTTAAAAGAATTTAATGACCATTTACAAGGTGGGGAAGGTTAAAGGAACTAACAAGGAAAGGTGATGCGTATTAAGGACCAGCCGCAACAAAAAGCCATTCCCACCCTGGGTCTAATGAAGCATGGGGAAGGAAGCTATTGCCAGAACCCAGCAAGATATACAGCCACGGTACAGGAGATCGCAGACAGGAGTGGTAGCCTTTGTACCGAGGCACAGCCACTGCAAAACTAGCTGACAGAGAGGATGGAGTCAAAGAAGGCAAAAAATAGCCCAGCCTCTCTCCTCCTACCCTCACATCTCCTGCTGGCTCTTCATTTCTAAAACCTCACAGAAGTCATATAAGGTAAGGACACCCAGGTGATGAAGTGCAAGCGAGCGTTCTTCTTGGGGCAAAGCAGGTAAGACTGATGAAGAGGGGAACTGGAGCGGCAAATATATACACACACAGTCCAAGTGGGCTGAGAATACAAAACTGAGGTAGAATTATAGTGTGCTCTTTTATCTAGCATGGCAGTTAAGGACAAGGAAGACAAAGTGATTGCTGCAAAAATTGTATTGAGGAATTGAGGAATGGTTTTATAGAATGGAACAAATATTGCATTAGTAGTAAGTGAAAAACTGGAGAATTGGTTAAAACTGAGAGGAGGGTCAAAAGTACTGTATGTTAAGAGTGGTAGAATTAATCTAAGCACAAAGAAAGCAAAATGATGTAAGTAACCTAGTGGGCCAATGGAAACATATGACTCTCATAATCTATTTAACCCTCATTCAGGTGGTTTTCTCAGGTTTATTCAGAGGTCATCTGACTGCCTGATCACCATCCACTCCTGTGAGAAACTGGAGATTATTCTACAGTGGATCGGTAGCTTCACTCTTACAGAGACAAACTTTTTTTTTTTCACAAGAACTTCTAGTTTCCCTAACATTTTACTATTACCTGATTTTATTTTCTAAAATCATTACATGACGATGCTAAGGTTTCTCTGTAAAAAGAGAATATGTGTAGACCCATCACTTCTCCTGGGTAGGTAATCTTCCTGGTTTTAGATCAAAGGTCAAGAAGTTTAGATGGGAGGTCTAGTCAATGCCTTGTGAACTCAGGAAGCTAGCCTTGTCTTCTTAAACTTGACGCTTCTCTGGAAAAGAACATTACTGCCCTCTTGTTATATCATACCAGCTCTCCGATTTCACTCATTTTAGGATTTGTTTTCCTGACACATCTGAGGGGTATTTCATAACTGCAAATATTTAAAATGTAATGTCCTTTTAGGTTTTCAATTTTTATTCTCTAACAGCGGATTTTTTTTGTTTTTGTGAGGACTTTTGGGTTTTTGGTGTTTTTTTTTTTTTAGGTCTCATACAAGATAATGGATGGGAGGCTTTAATTAAAAGTTTTTTTTTTAAAGAGCTCTGGTTATTTTCAGTCACAGCAAAATGAATGCTAAGAATCATGTACCAAAAGAACAAAATATGCCAAAAACACTGAAGATCAATCAGAAAAATCTATTTTTTCCTTCTAAGATGATGTTCTTTCTGGTTTTGTCTCAGAAAGAAAGGCTTTCTTTATGTAAGAAGACAGAGAGAATGTTCAGGCCTGGCCTACTTTCACAAAACTCTTAGATCATATTAGACCCAAATGCCTGCCTTATTGTATAAAATATCTCCTTGAATCTGGGTTATTTCAAATAAGGGCCTTAATGAAAGCTTACAGAACTCTTTTGCCTTGCAAAAAAAAACTTAATGAAAACATAGCAAAATGCCTCCTCCTTTGGCTCCATTCAGCCCTGAGACATGACCATGTACTAGGATGTCTCCCCGTGGCTTTGAATAACAGAGGCTTGTATATGCCCGTAAACAGAGAATGCAATTAATAAACTGACAAAAAGCATTTATTTGGGGTGAAAACCATAGGTTTGAAAAAAGATTCCAAAATATCTCCAGATCTATGGCCTCAGCTTAGTTTAATGGGAAGAGCATGGGCTTTTAAGTCAAGCCTTATCAATCACTTTCTTAAGCGCTAAATGAAAATGATACCTAATTTGTAGGTTTGCTGTAAATATTAGAGAAAGTTTTACAGATTCATTCATTAAACATCTAATATATTCTAGGTGTCTTTTCTGTGGGCTAAAAAGACCAGGATAAATAAGGAACAGTCTTTACCCTTTAAAGGCTGTAGTAGTCTACATACATAATGTACCTGGAATAGGAGAGTTGTTTAAGAAATTGAATGCATTGTGGATACCATTCGAGTATATTGTAATTCCCTACATGCAGCAAATCAAGAAGTATATGATCACAAACCAATGCTTTGGAAAGGAAATGGGTGAGCATTTGCTCCTGTCTGTACCTGGTCTTTCCAGCACAACTTCCCCACAAAACCTGAAATTTCCTCCCCCCAACATAGGCATGCTCACAAGCATATACATGAATTTGGCACATAATCACTTTTACATAATAGGTAATCAAAATTTTGGCAATAACCTTGGGGTGTCTTGCTGGAAGCATCTAATCTAGCTACGTGACTTTTGGCAGATTAATCAACCTGAACTTTAGAGTCTCTTTTCTTGAAAGTGAAGTTAGTCATACCTCTGGCTATTTCAAATAGTTTAGGAAAAATTGAGATGATATGACTGATGTTTACATGTTATTTTATTTTTTTGTTTGTTTTGTAATTGAAGTATTGTTTATTTTCCATGCTGTGTTAATTTCTGCTGTACAGCAAAGTAACTCAGTTATACATATATATATATAACTCAGTTATAATGTGTATACATATACACTTTCTTTTTTTATATATTCTTTTCCATTATGGTTTACCATAGGATATTAAATACAGTTCTCTGTGCTATACATATGTTATTTTAAAATTTATTTAATCTGTATTCTTTATCTATAATATTATAGTAATACTTATTCACTTGGTTACAGATGAATATATACTTAAACTGTTAGAGAGTAGAAAATTATATTTTGCGAAATATATTTGGGATGAGGATTCCTTTTTTTTGAAAACCAAATATATTGAATTGTCCTATAAAGGAATTATTTATATCTAATCACAAAGCATTTCACAAATCCTGTCTTGGGAATTCTCTAACACTTTATTAATGGTATGTTTTAGTAAAAAGTGCTGGACCCAAGCATTTACAGTCATCTGTTATATACAAAGGTAGCAAAGAAGTCAGATAATGGAGTTGGCTGCATGGTGTCATTCTCATTGTATGAGCAAGCTGATTTATGGAGAGTCAACTTCAGGAGATCTTACAGTGAGAGTACTTGGAATAGAATTTAATACAATATAGAATGAAGAAATTAGTTTCATTTTTGCTTCCTCCTTTCGAACATTAAATTACTGGGATAAACCTTTAAAAACTAATTCTTCACTCCTTCTATTCAGTCCTGCATATAAAGTGTTCTATACAGGTAAGAACCTTTGTCCAGAAAACATGTTTCTGAGAACTAAGTTTAAAACATATCAATGGCTTGAATACAGCCGCTAGAAAACAACAATATACTAGGAGGTGAAATTCAATACAAATAAGATTACCAGACTAGTTAAAGATCTAGTAGTAGCTTTCCCTGCTACTCAAGGACATGGTGTAAAGAAAAAGGAAGTACCAATTTTAGATAATTATTGAGTACCACCATCAAATTAGTGAGTACCACTTTGAACTTTTGGAAGAGAGAGAGAGAATTTCAGCATGGAAGGTAAAATTTATTATAGGCTGTAGGGTAAGGTTGATACACATGGTTGCAAATTATAGAGAGACCGTTGAATAGAACAAACTATAGTTAGCTCACTTCCTTTCTCTAAAAGGCTCAGTGAAGTAGAAGAAGACCTTTTATTAAAGAAATTTCCATTTAAAAAGTCTTGATTTATATGGATATATCAAGACATATTTTTTGTTTTATTTGTTTACTTTGAATAGATTGAGCAATTGACCTAAAGGTATAGATACACTTGCTAGGTGTAAACTGTCAATTACTTCTAGAACTGATCTTCCATTGCATCAAATGTTGAGACATAAAAAAGAATTAATGCTTATTGAATAATTACCATTTTAGGCATTCTGCTAACAATTTGCCATTGTTGTGCTACCTTTTTTTTAGAGGATCATCACTTAGACTAAAACTGATAGAGTAAAAATAATTGAAATGAAGGAAAATACAATTATACATGAGGAAATATACATCACTACTTTGGCTATTAATAGGTATTAGCACATTATTAAGACTTTCTATAATGAGAAGGTTTAGAATCCCTGAGTAAACAGACAAAATTATCTAGGATAGAAGATGCTTAGTAGAGGGTCAGGACTAAATAATATTTAGATAATATCAGAAAATGTCTAAAAATTTATTATTCTGTAAAGTTGAAAGATATTATAAATGGTCTATAAATTATCTTATTACATATTTTCACTTTACAATATGAGGAAATACAAAACAGAGATATTTAATGACAGGCCTGCCATCTCACAGGGCTAAAAGCCAGAATTCCTGGTTTTTAAAATCCATCTTAATTCTATATTGGACTTTTCTTAGACTTGGAATGAGTGATAGGAGCTAGGTAACAAATTATGAGGTGATAGACTGTCAGAGCTAAATATGCATCTTACCTAAAACCAGTTCAGACTGTATTAGCTAGCACTAGTGACCTGCAACATTGCTATGTAGTATTTATTAACAAAAATTTGCAAATGCAAAGAAATCTAAGTGTTGAGAATTTTATTTGCTCTGTTTTTTTCCTTACACAGACTTTCCTTTTACAAAGTAACATTCTCTGCTTCTTTACTTTTCCACATTTTATTCACTTCCAGCTCATTAAACATTGCCTCTAAAGAGATTTTTGTTGGAAATGGTCTTGCATTGGCAAAAGCTGCTCAAGTTGCAATATAATGCTTACAATTTTGGGAAAACGTAAACCTCAATTTGTACTCCATCCAGTTAAGTGTTAAAAATACCAATAATGCAAATAAAAAGGAAATATTTTCTTAATCAATAGACACTTCTTTTACTTTGTGTGTCTAAGTCAGTTCCGTATAGACTCTCATATAATTATGAATATTTCAGAAAGTCTGGCTGTTTTTTGTTCTTTAATATAAATATCCTGTATAATCGATGTAGTGTATAAAGGTAGACGATAACTTCTAGCTATTGTTTAACCAACTAAAATAATTGTTTGCTATGCCTTCCCTGCTTTCTAAAGTCCTATGTCTGGGTAAAATAAAATAGCAAAATAGCCCCTGAAAAATCCTTTCGTTCTGATAATATTATTAAAAAATATTTTTAAATGAATATTTCCATGAATGAGCCAGTGTTCTACAAATATTATTCATAAGAAAATATAAGGTGTTCATGAGAGAACAGAGCCCTATGCTTAAAATCAGAAGATCTAGAGTAAAGTTCTGCCTAGGACGCTTAACAATTTGGCAAGCTACTTAAAACATGCAAGCCACTATTTTCTCATCTGTAAAATGGGGATTTTACCAACTTTATTTCTTGTGAAATAATGATTGTGTTCTGTTAATTGCAATTTTTTCTTAAAATATACCTTACTAAAAATATAAAGTAGTTGGAGATATAGATATAGGTATGTGTATAAATGTTGCTTACAGATACAACATACACATTTTTTCAAAGATAAAATATATGTAAACTCTTTTTTAAGAAAATAAAGTGGAAAGAACACTGCATATCTTAAAGGAGAATAAAGCACTGGAGAGTGTGAAAAAAGAAAGCTGTGCAAGATAAAAGTAAGCCAGTTTTACAGTTCCACTTACTTGGAGCACTTCAGCTAGCTAAAGAGAGGGACACACACAATTTTGTTAAAATGGAAATAAATTAGTCCTGTTCTTTGTCAAAAAATAATTATATTGTTTTAAAATTTAACAAAAAAGAACATAACATTGTAAAAATAAAGGAATAACTTAATTTCAATAACTATTTTAGTCATGTAAAATATTTCAATATATATTTTAGCCATAGTTTATGAAAGATCTCACTAAGTTTAAGAAACAAAATTGAAAATATTAAGAGATTGAGTAATTATGTTTTTTAATACTCTATTTCAAATTTAAATTTTATTGATTAACTCTCCGCTTAAAGCAAATCAACACTCTTCCACTTTCTTCCACTTTCCTCTTCCATTGTTTTATTGGTGGCCTGGATTTCATCTTCAGATTTTCCCTTCATTCCCTCTTCCCTCCCTCTCTCCCCCTCTCTCTCCTCTCTTTTTCTTTCCCTCATTACTATAGCCTCTATGTCCTTGACATAGTCTTTTATATATTTTAGGAAGGCTGTTTCTTTTATACACAAATGTACTCTTTCAGAGGACTTACTTTTTTCCCCCTGGATTTTTAAAGAATGTTTTCTGTATCCTTGAAGTAGCTTAAGCTGGATATATCAGTGTACCAACTTATCACTTCAATGAGTATAGGATGATCTTTTGGTCCAGAGATTCACTCTTCTGTTATTTCAGAGAAATAGCTTTATATTTTAAATAGATGTTATTTTCTATTCTCTTGAATTTACTTTTTCTGAGCAATAAGATATATTGGATCATATTTTTCAGTTCTAATATATCTGTCATTGTTCTGTAACTTCTTTATTTTTCTCTCTGTATCATCCTAAGCCTTCTTCCCTCTATGTCAATAATACTGATTTCTATCTTATTTAATTTTGTTCCCAGGATGTTTCTAATTCATTAACAGCTTTCAAATGGGATTATTTGTGTTTTAGCTCTGTTATGCCCATTTTCACCCCACCTATTATTTTGTCATCTCATTTTTGAACTATGCCCTCTATATATCCGTCATCTCTTCCTCTTCTTCTTTCTATTCTTTTTTTTTTAATTGAAGTATAGTTGATATACAATGCTGTGTTAGTTTCTGGTGTACAGAAAAGTGATTCATTTATATATATATATGTATATATTTGTACATACATATATTCTTTTTGATATTCTTTTCCATTATGGTTTACTATGGGATATTGAATATAGTTCCTTGTGCTATACAGTAGGACCTTATTGTTTATCCTTTATATATATAATAGTTTGCACCCCTCTCCCACCACCCTCCCCCCTGGCAACCAAAAGTCTCTTCTCTATGTCTGTGAGTCTGTTTCTGTTTCATAAATAAGTTCATTTGTGTCATATTTTAGATTCCACATATAAGTGATATCATATGGTATTTGTCTCTCTTTCTGACTTACTTCATTTAGTATGATAATCTCTAGGTCCATCCATGTTGCTGCAAATGTCATTATTTCATTCTTTTTTATGGCTGAGTAGTATTCCGTTATATATACATATATTGATCACATCTTTATTTTTCTGTTGATGGACATTTAAGTTGTTTCCATGTCTTTGTTATTGTAAATAGTGCTGCTATGAACATTGGGGTGTATGTATCTTTTTGAATTATAGTTTTGTCCAGATATATGCCCAGGAATGGTATTGCTGGATCATGTGGCAACTCTATTTTTAGTTTTTTGAGGAACTTCCATACTGTTTTCCATAGTGGCTGCACCAATTTACACTCCAACCAACAGTGTAGGAAGGTTCCCTTTTCTTCACACACTCTCCAGCATTTGTTATGTGTAAACTTTTTAGTGATGGCCATTCTGACTGGTGTAGTTTTGATTTGCATTTCTCGAATAATTAGTGATGTTGAGCATCTTCTCATGTGCCTATTGGCCATCTGTATGTCTTCTTTGGAGAAATGTCTACTTAGGTCTTCTGCCCATTTTTTGACTGGGATGTTTTGTTGTTGTTGTTACTGAGTTGTATGAGTTGTTTGTATATTTTGGAAGTTAAGCCCATGTGGGTCACATTGTTTGCAAATATTTTCTCCCAGTCCATAGGTTGCCTTTTCATTTTGTTTCTGGTTTCCTTTGCTGTGCAAAAGCTGGTAAGTTTGATTAGGTCCCATTTGCTTATTTTTGCTTTTATTTCTCTTGCCTTGGGAGACTGACTTAAGAAAACATTGGTATTATTTATGTCAGAGAATGTTCTGCCTATGTTCTCTTGTAGGAGTTTTATGGTGTCATGTCTTATATTTAAGTGTTTAAGCCATTTTGAGTTTATTTTTGTGTATGGTGTGAGGGTGTGTTCTAACTTCATTGATTTACATGTGGCTATCCAGCTTTCCCTACACCACTCCACACAAAAACTACTAGAACTGATAAATGAATTCAGCAAGGTAGCAGGATACAAGATTAGCATACAGAAATCTGTTGCATTTCTTTACACTAACAACGAAATATCAGAAAGAGAAAGTAAAAAAACACTCCCTTTTAAAATTGCATCAAGGGCTTCCCTGGTGGCTCAGTAGTTAAGAATCCTCCTGCTAATGCAGGGGACACGGGTTTGAGCCCTGGTCCGGGAAGATCCCACATGCCGCGGAGCAACTAAGCCCGTGCACCACAACTACTGAGCCCACGTGCCACAACTACTGAAGCCCACGCACCTAGAGCCTGTGCTCCACAACAAGAGAAGCCACCGCAATGAGAAGCTTGTGCACCACAACGAAGAGTAGCCCCTGCTCGCCGCAACTAGAGAAAACCCGCATGCAGCAACAAAGACCCAACACAGCCAAAAATAAAATAAATAAAAATAAAAAATTATAAAATAAAATTGCATCCAAAAAAAAAAAAAACGCTTAGGAATAAACCTGACCAAGGAGGCGAAAGACTTACATGCTGAGAACTATGAAACGTTAATAAAGGAAATTGAAGATGATTTAAAGAAATGGAAAAATATCCCATGCTCTTGGATTGGAAGAATTAATATTGTTAAAATGGCAATACTACCCAAAGCAATCTACAGATTTAATGCTATCCCTATCAAATTACCCATGACACTTTTCACAGAACTAGAGCAAATAATCCTAAAATTTACATGGAACCATAAAACCCCCAGAATTCCAAAGCAATCCTGAGAAAAAAGAACAAAGATGGAGGCATAACCCTCCCAGACTTCAGACAATACTACAAAGTTACAGTAATCAAAACAGCATGGTACTGGCACAGAAACAGACATATGGATCAATGCAACAGAATAGAGAGCCTAGCAATAAACCCACACACCTACAGTCAATTAATCTTGGACAAAGGGACAAGAATATACAATGGAGAAAAGACAGTCTTCTTTCTACGCTTAATCATAGCTATGTGTCATGTTGTAAGATAAATATATTCTCTAGAGTAGGATTAATTTTTATTCTTTTAATACAACCAAAACATAAATTTTGGGACACCAAGAGACTAGGAGGCTGGTCAAAGCAATTTTTACTACCCATTTACTCTCTACTCCAATCACAATGACAAAACACCCACACATGGCCTCTATGTGTGCGTTGTCTTCTTCAGTTCAGAGGCCCAAGCAGATCTGTAGTTGCTGACCCCCCCACCCACCACTCTCCCTCACCCTGTGGAGAGAGTGGAAACAGAGGTTTTTGTCACCATCCATATGCATCTGTTTCCAATGACAAAGGTATTCTGAACCAGTGAAAGGGCAAGCACGATTGATAGTGACAACTCATAATTAATGCAAGCGTCCTTTGAGACCACCTCAGTAGGTATGTTCCTCTCCTCCTTTAGTAGAAACAATAAAGAACAATCTGGAGTAGGAAAAACTTAACAAGAACTTCACAAGTATCACACTGTGAAGCATGTGAATTTAACCTTCCAAGAAAAAAATAGGCAATGTGATGCTTTGAGAACTTCAGTTAGCAAGTGTTTAATTCTACCTTTCTTCTGAAGTGAGAAAGTGGTAAACAGCAACAATAAATTTTATATGCTTGGCATGTTGGAGTTTTAGAGGAATATGACCCATAACAGTGAATTTTTCCCAGAAAAAAATTGTTTCATTTCATCATGTTCAGTGGTGTGATCAATTCTGTCCACAACCCCTATTGGCTCCAAATAGTGGGAGTATTTTCCTTGACTCCCTCCTTATCAGTTAGAATACTCTTTTTTCCCCTCCATCCCAGTTACTGTTTGAGAGATGGAGCAGTAGTAGTTCTATCCAATTTTCTATGCCTTTGGAGGAAAGAAATAGAGCTGTTTCACAGATAGATTTGCTGCCCTGATTGACTACGTTTTGCTCTCTCTTGAGATTTGATTTAAATGTTTTTTGGTTTTGTTTTTGCTTTTGTTTTGCCAGCATTCACTCAACCAAGCCCAGGTATGTCTTACTCCAATGAAAAGACTCTCTCAGCTTTGGATTTTGCTCCTCCTTAACCTTGGATCCCCAGTAAATGGGGAGCACTGGTTGTTTTTCCTATTTTCAGTGAAACCCTCAGATCTTCCTAGTGATGAGCCAAAGCTGCCACTCTCAAGGGTTTAGTATGACTTTTCTGGGGCTGCCTAAGCTCATTGTTCATCCACTTCTCTGTGCTGGGGACTTGGTGATAATTCTCAGGGTTTTGGCAATTCATCTCTCTTTTCCTGGCAAAATTTTGTGATACGTGGTATGGTTGGGGATGCTGCTAAGCTGAGCCTTCCCAGAATCTGCCTTTCCATTCCTACACACCACTCAGCATTTTCTGGCAGGAGACTATTCTTTGGTTAGTTGCTACTGGCTAATACTTTCCTAAATTTTACTTTTTCCCCTAGTTTTTTTAGGTATTAAAGAAAGGAGATTCTAAGATCTGTCTTGTTTTCTCATTTTTATATTGAAGATTCTTCATTTTCTTGCAAAGTTCTTTAAAATAAAACAGATTGATTTGAATGGGCTTGTTTATACTTATTTAAAATAGTTCAGTAACCTGAGCTAGATGATCCCTCACAAGTTCAAAGAAATATATTAGACATATTTGCTGTTGCGGCCTGTCAAGAATGTGTAAACAGAATGTGAGCTGATAGTATTAGGGTATATTCAGGACACTAAAATGTTTACACCAAATCACTGAGAGGAGAGTAGTGTCATAGTTAAAAGACCACATGCCATTTGTAAATCATAATATTAAGGCCACATGTTATTGACTAAATTCATTATTGGTTTTTCTATTTTATTGATGCTAGTCAAAGTACCAGAATTTTAATTCATTAATTTTATCTACTATTTTTCTATTTTTTCTATACTCTGCCTCATTAATTTCTGTGTATATTTTTATTATTTATTTTCTTGTACTTTCTTTTATATTACTTTGTTGTTCTTTTTCTAGCTTTTGGAATTGGAAGTTTAAATCAAATGTATTTTTTTAAATTTTGTTGATGGAATATTAATGCATATATGCACTTTCTTCTGATCACTGCTTTAAATGATATAGGTGTTTAAGACTGGTGATTTTCCTCTGATCATTATTTTAATTCTCATCAATTCTGATAGTGTTTTCATTATCATTGTTCTTCAGAACTTCTGTATTTTCTCATTGTATTTTGCTGTTCAGCCAAGAATTGTTTCGTTAAAGCCTTTGTGTGTGTGTGTGTGTGTGTGTGTGTGTGTTATCAGACAATGTATTAGCTTCCTTTTATAGAACTTACCGTTGTCTACTTTGTAAGTCATACATAATCAGTCAATATGATCCATGTTCCGTATTTAATTGAGGAAAAGATATTTTCTGTCTTATCAGGGTGTAGTGTTTAATATATACATCCTGAGATCTGCTGTATTGGTTATGGTGTCTCAATATTCTGTCTTTACGTATTTTAGTCTACTTCACCTGTCTTGTACTGAAAATACTGTGTTAAAGTATTTTATTATTATTCTCTTTATTCTGGCTTTCATCTCCTACATCTTTACACCTTATTTTCTAGTTTCAACATATTTTAGTGGTGCATAGATATTCATAATTGTTTTGTCTTCATTATGATTTATGGATGTTTAACTTTATAAAATGTCCTTTTTTTTGTCTTGTTTACTACATTTCAAGCTGATTTCTATTTAGCCTCACAGTAAGATAGCAACCCCTACTCTCTTATTGTTTCCATACATCTGGCATGCTTACAATTTATGTATTTGTGACTATTTGAAACGAAACTAAGTTTTAGCATAGCATAGCTTGTAAGCTTTGCTTTATGGGCCAATCTGAATATCTTTTTAAAAATATGCTCACTGAACCTGTTCATGTTTATTGATATGACAGATATGTTTGATCACAACTCTGCATTTTGTTTTATAACTATTGTGTATTTGATGTTAGATTTGTTGTGTTTCTTTCTCCATTTGGTGTCTTTAATTTTTTTTAATTTCTTTTGTAATTAAGAAAGCTTTGTATCTTTGTTCCAATGATTGTCTTTTTTTATACGTTTATTACGTTTGCTCTTCTTACTCACCATTTACCATCTGTCTTGTCAATTTTAAATAATATAACTTGTCACCTACCATTTACCTATTCAAAAATCAACAATCTCATTCTACTTGTCCCTTTCTCTCCCTTTGTCATCCATCTCTTTCAGTTTCATCCTTTATACTCTATCAGAATACATGACAATTATGTGCTGCCCTTCTACCCACCTATATTCTCACTCTTATTTTAGTCTCAGTTCTACAATTAAATATATTAAATATTCACCATCACTCCTTTGGCTGAAGTCTCTCTAGTTATCTCTTTGATGTGATGAAATTCATCCTCTCATATATTTCTTGAGAATGAACTTTTCTATGGTATTCTTGAGTTCCTTATGCTTAAACTTATAGGCTTGCTGCTTGAAAGACACTTTAGCTGTATAAAAAATCCTTGGTTTGCACTTTATTTTCTTGAATTTCTCAAGGGTAAAGCTAACACCCAGCTACTGTGAAGTGTCTATGATCATTGGCTGCTGAATTATCACGATTTAACTATGTCTAGAAGATCTGTGTTTCACTTTATAAAACATATGGAGGGCAACTTTGCCTATTTGGGGAACTTAGTGTTTTGAAAGAAGGAAGAGAGCAGGCCGAAGTATGGTATTGGTAGATATTTTCCCACATGTCAGGGTACATCTAGACATGAAAATATAAGTTAATTAAAGCAAAAATTAATGCAGGGAAGAAATACATTCTAAAAACCCATATCCAAAAGTGTGATAAAATTAAATCGAAATGATTAAATAACTACAATCTAATAGATTTTGTACATGATGCTTTTGTTACTTTAATTTCCTCTTGGAGATTACTCAACTATATTCTTTAACAGTCATTCTCAAAGCATGGTTCAGAAATCCCCGTGGGTCCCCAAGACTGTTGAAGTGCATCCAGGTCAAAATTATTTTTTAAATATACTAAGATATTATTTACCATTTTACCGTGTTGGCATTTACATTGATAATGCAAAAGCAATGCTGCAGAAAACTGCTGGTGACTTAGCATAAATCAGGGCAGCAGCACCAAATTGTACTAATAGTGACTGTATTTATTTATTTTTTACCACCATGCACTTATATGAAAAACTTGCCTGTTTCACTTAACAATATCCTTGATAAAGAAATTAAAATTCTTGTTATTAAACCTAGACCCTTAAGAACATGTGTTTCTAATAGTCTATGTTCTAGAATATTCTGTGTGATAAAATGGGAACTACACATAAAACACTTCTGCTGCATACCAAAATATGAAGGTTGACTTGAGAAAACATGTTAGTGCAATTTTTTTGAGTTGCAAGCTGAGCCAGCCTTTTTTTACAAGAAATATCATTTTTACTGGAAAGACAACTGACAGATAAACTCTGCTTATTCAAACTTTGGTAGAGTTAGCCCTTGGTATCCATGGGAGATTGTTTCCAGGAGCCTCCCCAACCTCCACAAATACCAAAATCTGCTTACACTAAAGTCCCTTATATAAAATGATGTAGCATTTGCATATAACCTATGCACATCCTCCCATATACTTTAAATCATCTCTAGATTACTTATAATACCTAATACAATGTAAATGTTATGTAAATAGTTGCCTGCATGTGGCAAATTCAAGTTTCGCTTTTTTGAACTTTCTGGAAAAAAATTTTTTTGATATTTTGATCTTCGGTTGGTTGGATCCATGGATGCAGAAGCCATGGGTGCAGAAGGCTGACTGTATTCAGCTGCCATTTTCTCAAAAATTAACAAAGTGAGTTTTTCACTTTAAGAAAAACAATTGACAATAGTTGTTGTCAATAATAAAAATCAATTTTTAAGTAAAAATAAAAATTTCCAAAACTTATACCTGCCTCCCTGAGCTTGTCAGCTTTTCAATAGTCAGACTTTTTTTATGATATTGATGGTGATATTAACAAATGTGCCTTTAATATTGTATGAATTGTGCCAATGTTTTGAAGACCTGCATAACTCAGTAAACCCGTATTTTCCAAAACGAACAATATAGGATGTTACCAATTCAGGCATAATTAACTGGTCCATTCAAGGTGCAAGATAGACAATTGTTTTTTAAAGTAACAGTCCAAAGGTTCATTGATACAGTTTCAGATTTCACATTTACACTAATCTTAAAGAAACTACCACTTTTCACGTGTTAATGTAGTATCAAAGATTGTCCACAGTTGTCTGAAAGGATATTAAAATACTCCTTCCTTTTCCAACTATATATATATATAGTTGTGTGAGACTGTCATATATTTCAAATAAAACAGCATATTGAACTGGATTTAATGTAGAAACAGGTATGAGAATCCAGCTGTCCTCTATTAAACCAAGCACTAATGAAATTTGAAAAATATAAAATGTCACTCCTCACTATTTTTTGTTGCTTTGGAAAATACAGTTATTTTTCATTAAAATACTTATTTATAGGTATATTAGTGTCATTTTAACTGAATCAATAAATAAATTTGTAAATATCCAATTTTACTTTTTAATTAGAAATTTTAATGTTCTTTGAGTACCACCATTTTTTTTTAAGAGTATAAAGAAATCCTGAGACGGAAACGTTTGAGACCAAATGATCTACATCCATGTTAAAGACCTTTAATAGATTCCTATTGTTCTAAAGGTAAAACCCAAATTCTTAACATAGTACCACTTAACAATATCTTATAATCACACGAATATTTATTTAGTTCCTCAGTCCCATGATGTTGCCTTCTGTGAACACACTGTTCCTTCTCTTTATAATGTTCTTCCCCGTCCATGTCACCTAGTTAATTCTTTCTTATTCTGCTGGTTTCAGCTCATGAAGCCCTTTCCTAGGCTTTCTTGTAACCATGCTCTTGTACTTCAGAACCTTTCCTCTCTTTCTAATTGTACACTTATTGACAAAAATATTTCATTGATGGATTTCTTCCCAATAGACAGAAAAACCAGAAGACCAATAAGCATGCGTATGTTGGCTTATCATTGTATCCATTCTTCCTAACAGAGTGCTTATCACAGAGTAGGGTGGAAAATAAAATATTTGTTGGTGAATGATAAGTGGATAAATATATGCATCGATAGAGAAAAGGATGAATCAATAAAGAATTTGACCTAGTGTGAATAGCTTCTTCAGTAATGTAAAGATCCAAGATAAACACTAGAAAGAAATACATTGAATTCATTTCAATCACTCATATTTTCCCTTGTGTAATGTTATTACCATATACTCTTGTTGCCTACTTCTTTTACAAGAAAAATAGAATGGAAGTAGATATAATATACAACGACATTTAGTTGTGTTAGCAAGCGTTCTTTTGCAAGCCTGGTAAGTAGTGAGCAATTGTCGGCAAACAACTTCTTGCATTTCACTTGACTTAATACTTCCTATATATTATATTAGAATTCTATTATTTTTATGTATGACTGTCTTCCTATAGTCCCCTGTAGTCTCATCTATTACCTCTTTTGGCCTAAAAATCTACAGTTGAGTAATAGTTACCTACTTGCATTTCTCCCATACCCCTCTTGTTACTTGCTTATCATTATACTTAACATACTTTATTGTAAGTGTACAATTTACCAGTCTCTCCATGAGACCTTCCTCTCTTTAAGGGCTGGGACTGTATTTTATTCATTTGTGTATCCACAGGATGCGATAAGGTGTTTAGCACTTGATAAACAATAAATGAAAATATGAGTAAATTATTGAACTAACCACTTAATTAATGGCATGACATATTCCTTAACTTTTAAATTAAATTGTTCCAGTTAAAACTCAGGTAATGGGAGAAATCAAGATTGCACTGAAGAAAGAAATGAAGACAGATGGGGAACAACTCATAGTTGAAATCCTCCAATGCAGAAATATCACCTACAAATTTAAATCTCCTGATCACTTACCAGGTATCTAATTTTATGATAATGAGCAATATAATGTATCTAGGAACTCTTTAGGAGTGTGTCCTAAATAGCCTAGAAAATGCTAATTAAAATTTGGGCTGTGTACCAAATATATCTGAAAAATATGAAATAAGAATGAATTTCTCTTATATAGAGCAAGTTGATATTTTACTAGTTAAAAATTAGATTTTTTCAGCATAAATGTAGAGTGATGTATTTATTATACAACAAGAAAACATTTAAGTTGCTAAGAAAATTGGTGTATATTTTAATTATGTTGTCTGAAACAAATTGTTCACAGGCTACTGGCTTTGTGTAAAATGTAGGAGAACTCTTCGTATACGATTATAACTCTTTCAATAGACAATTGTATTATTAATGGACACTTAACAAGCTGAATTCTTATTTTCAGATTTATATGTGAAAATATATGTGATGAACATTTCTACCCAAAAAAAGGTGATCAAGAAAAAAACAAGAGTATGTAGACATGATCGAGAGCCTTCATTCAATGAAACTTTTAGATTCAGCCTAAGTCCTGCTGGACATTCTCTTCAGGTAACTCATACAGTTCCGATTTTTAGATTTTCATTTATACTGTATTTATTTCCCATTTAATTATTCAATATTTAAATGCCAATCATATACTATGTGATATTTTACAAGTTAATTTTTAGAGGTAACTTCCCAGGGGCCCTTTAAAATTCCCCAACCCACTCATCCCATCCATTTAGCTACCAAGTTGCCTCTCTTCTACCTACTCAGTTTATTTTATATAGATTTTTTTCCATGCTCACTGCCACACTAATCCTCTTTGGGTCCTCATCTTTGTTATGCAAATCATCTCAGCAGTATACCTGGCCTACTTGCCATCAATATCTTACCCTTTAATTCATTTTATCACACTGCTGGCAGAGGTATCTTTTAAAAACACTGGCTAGGTTACATTGAAACCCTCCAATGATTCATCATTATCCTGACTCATTCAGAGTCCTCTAAGGTGAGTTCTAATTGTATTGACTTAATTTCCTCTCCTTGTAGACATTTCCACTCACTCTTGACCCCTTTCACACCAGAATCTTGAAGTCAGGTTAAACCTCTAATTCTTTGCTCATATTTTTCCTCTCCTTCAATACTCCCTTCTCCATCTCTCTCCATCTATCACAAATTTCCATATCTTTCAATGTAAACTCAGCTCTTTAATAATGACCCTGGGTGTAATTTATCACACCTTATTCACATAATGTTTTGCTTATCTCATTAGGCCATTAATCTCAGTCTTGTACAACAATTTGTGTACTTACCTCTCACTGCTTCTGTACTATCAACTTCTCTAGTGCAAGGCTTGATTTTCATTGCTCTTTGTTTTGTAGCCTAGCACAATGCTTGTACATAGTATATCTTTAGTAGATACAGAGACATGGAATGAAAGAGGACAAAGGAGGAGGGAGGGAAGAGCTGAAAAAATGTGGGAAGAGAAGACCATGGTACTGGCACTTAGAGGCCTGTACTAGAGACGTATATAAGAGATATTGCAAAGCAAAAACTGCACTGAGAGGATTAACTGACATTAGAGTTGAAGGGAATAAAAAAATTAAAGGATACTCTGAAATCTGTGTGAACAAAGGTGTCAGTCACAGAGACTGAGTAGTTACAGAAGGGATGGATAGGGAGAAAGAACATGAGTTTGTCTGAAACGTGATAAACTTGATAGGAAGGCAGGGTCCAATAAAACATATAATGTGCCATTTGAAATCCCCAAACCAGAGGCTAAAAGAGACAGAAAAGTAGATTTTGAAGTCAGAAACGTAACAGTAAATTTTAGTCAGGAATAAAGATGAATTATCTGAAAGAGATTCCAAAAAGAAAGAGAGAGCGTGAGAGAAGAATTGTCAAGGAGTAATGGTTATCTCCATCTCAATTTCTCTACCTTTCTTTCAACTGATCCCTAAAAGAAAAAACTTTCTTGAGTATGAGATCCCATGGAATTTCAACTAGTGTAAGCTCTACATATGACAAGAAGCCACTTTGGAAGTGCTTCCTATAATAAAATTCCCAGTAAATTAAATGGCATTTAAAGTCAATGTTATGTTCTATCCACCTTGTAAACTCGTATTTATGTACTCACCACTCAAATAATTCTGTATTTGAGTTAATATTTCATTAAGTAATAAAACATGCACCTAGCAAATTTCTTTTTTGAAACTTTCAATCAGTTTAATCACAAACCTAGTTAGAATTAGCTAGGTTTATCTAGGTAGCTAATATTATCTAGAATTCTCCTGTGCTTCAGGATATGTCTTTGCCTTTGGGAAATGTTGAGGTAAATTAATTAATATTATGCAAATCTTTTGAGGACATGTTAGTTATTAGTTCTCCTACAAGTATGCCTGCTACTTCTCTCACCCTCACCCTTTCTTGTCTCTGTTACTTCTTTGATGAGCAAATGTCCATAAAAGAGGTTGAAAATATACACACAAATATATATAATTTTGGCTATTTTTTCTAGATTTTACTTTTTTCCAATGGAGGGAAGTTTATGAAAAAGACCTTGATTGGCGAAGCCTGTATCTGGCTTGACAAAGTGGATCTCAGAAAAAGAATAGTCAACTGGCACAAACTTTTGGTCAGTCCTACTCAAACCCACTGAAGAAATGTGTCTACTCAGGGTATAGAAAGTGCTTTAAACAGTCTTAAATCAAGACTATAGTCGAACACTATTGTTCTAAGCTATGCTTTCAGGGGTAACCATGAGAAGAGGAACAAAAGGCAAAAGCATACTCAAAGGCTTGCAAATGTATTGTTGTGGAACATAGAAAAAAAAACTCAAATGAAAAAGTTCATATATTGAAGTCAAGAAAAAAAGTCCTGAAACCTTGGATTTCTTGTGGCTGTCAAGAAAAACAGTGAGAGAAATTTTGTTTACTTAATGCAGAAATTTTTGAGTAGAGTTGAGCTACAGCTATCTAAAGGCTGAGACTCAAAGATTAATATGTTTTCTAACGCAGGCAAAAGTAATCCTTTATGCAAAAGATCTTGGTTGAAAGGAAAAAACTAATGGAACAAATCTCAGTTTTCAAAAGTCTCTTCTTCATCTTATCTTCTCAGACAACTAACTGTTTTGAGATTCTGACATAGGATACACCTACAATATGTGTCCAGACTAGAAGTAAGGAGCTTGTGTTTACAGGGAAAAGGGAACCAGGGATGTAGAAACTATAGCTTTTAGATCATATTGTACAGGTTTTCTCTGTGTCTAAATGTTACAAGGGTGAACACCACCAGTTTTAGAATTCATGTTGTAAAAGCACATTAGTAAAACTTGAAATAAAGTATAGTTAAGACAATACTAAGTAGAAATGAAATTACATTTATCTAGAAATAAAGCCATGACTGGCTAACAAAAAAGAATATTGCCCCACAAACTATTGGAACCTTGGATGAAACATCAAAAACTCCATAATTTACCCTTAATCCAAGACATTTTCAGTCTACATAGCAAAGGACCTAGATTAAATTGGTATGTTCTAGGAAGCATGATAACTTGTTCTTTGTGGAATTGCAAATAAATGTATTATCCCATATATTTTCTTTCTCTTGAATGATATACGGACAGAGAGAAAATTCTTCCTCTGGCAAACAAATCGTATTAATCTGTGACATTGATTAAATTGGTGTCATTTCCTGCTCTTCCACAATGGTCTTTTTTTCCCCTTAATACATTAACTTGTTGTAAAATGAAAACCCTGACCCTAAATTCAAGTTCTCTTTAGTGCTCTATTTTCCTACTTTAGTGACAGTATCACAGTGATCAAGTTCATCAATGTTGGGAAAATATGTGAAAAATCAACATTATATTAAGGTGAAAATATCCTTTGAGCTATTTTAATAATATGGAATGAAAGGACCAACGTCTAAGTCATTAAAATGAAGCATCCTCTTCCCCATCAACCAACAACGTGAACAAAGGAGGTAACGTGGACTTACAGGAGACGCACTCGGCTAGGATTAAAAGCCTGGCTTCTGGTCTTGGTTCTGCCACTGACTAACTGTGTCACCTTGCACATGTCACTTAAACTCAATTTTCCTCAGTTTTCTTATTTGTGGGAAAATATAATTATATATTCCTAGCCTTCCTAATGGGATGTTGGGATGATCAAACTAAGTGATCTATGAGAGAAGATGAAAGCACATTTCCAAATATAGTTTTATACACATAAGTGAGGAATAAGTATTATGCAGTTTTTTATTTCCCAATTTTTATATGTGAAAAAGCATCTTCCAGACCAATAGCAAACACTGACATGGATGAAAGCAGTATATTGGCTCCAAAACTAATTTTTTCTTTAAAATATAAATTTTCGTTTATCCTAAAAAAGGGAGAAAATTCAATGAAAATGATTTGCAAATCGGGTTATCATAAATTAAATAAATTATGCCGATCTTACCCTATTCCCATATCCACAAAAATAAATTAATTAAATTGCTTCTCTGTGAATTCTGAGTTTAAGAGCCAATTCTTTATTCAAAGGTGAGGTTTTAGTGGGATTAGAGAAATCATCTCCAAATATATTGTTCAGATATTGAATCTTCTCATTTTTAAAGAAAAACATACTTGAAATCTGAGAGGAATTGATTAAATTTAAGACATTAAAAATAATTTCTAATAAATACCAGGTTATATATCTTTATTATATTCATAAAGAAATACAAATTCACTCCTTTCCAATCTAAGAAAGACAAGTCACTTTTCTTCCCTCTATTTTTAAGACCCTCTCCCCCGAAAATGCAATGTCATTTATCATTGATATTGCTGTAAAATGAACGTGTGGCGAGGGGATCGCTAAGGATTTGATATTGCTAGGATTTTATTTTTAGAGACAACTAGATCTGCTGATGGTTGCCATGGATATTTCCAGCAGAATTTAGCACTTTAGGAAGCTTATAGTCATCACTCATAACTGGGGAAGGGAAGGGTTCAGGAAGATCTCTTTCTGACATAAAAAGGCTCTGCTGTTTGTCCTTAAAAGGAAACTCTGGCTCCCGTGGGTCCTCTTCTGCAGTCACTTACATCCAGAAGTGTGCTTGAGAGGTTTATGACCAGTTAGTTTACTTCATTCCAGTTGCAGTTTCTTTTAGGATACACAAAAGGAGGTGCCACCAAAACAAAGGTCATACCTTGGTACTATTTGACCTGAAAAAGTAGGAGTCTTTCCAGTACAGGTGCCCCTCTGTTCCAACAACTGGTGATGGGGCCAGGCCAATCCAGAGAGTTAAGTGACAGGGCTTCTTTTTGTGCACCAGCATCCCCCTTCAGAGAGCATAAGTGTGCCAAGTTTGCAGCTGACCAAACACCTAGGTTATACTGGAATTATTCTATGCAACACTGATCCTTCTACAAATGCATTTCTTCTGAAAGATATTGATTACCCTTCTTACAACAAAACTATTTCTTTTTTAATTGCAAATAGGGCTCTTGGTGTTTTTTACTTTTTACTTTTTGTATATATCACAGCACATGATTTTCCACTTTTTATTTCATTTATTTTACCAGAATTAGCTTTTTTTATCCTAATAGAGACAAAGTTTGTAATCTCTAAATAACACGTGATTTGTCTGACTATAGCACTTATACCTTGAAAAGCATCTTAATTTTTCCCACAACTTCACTGAGTCATCAGAGACGGAAGTTGCTTCTTGGTTTAAAATTCGGTCCTCAAGAAACCTTTAGCTGTGAAGCAAAAGCACAGAGTGAATTTTTACAAAAGACAGGGATATCTAGAATGGTCGTGACAGACACAGACAACACTAAGAGCAAGAAGTTGGTGTTTCCCTGTTTTACTTAAGGTTAAGGAGATTTTTGGTGACTCTGAACTCTTTATTTATCGCTTCAGTTTAAAGGAAGAGTATCCAAGACTAAGGGGTAGTGATTGTCTTTGCTCCTTAATGTTGCCCATATTGTAATTAATCACACTAGTAGATGCGTATTTTCAGCATATCAGTGGATTTAATTTTGTGGATCACACACATTAAGATAGTCATATTGTGGGAATATTATAGCTGGTAACCAGCTGATATTGATTCTTATTATAGGAATGGTTGTGATGATCGTGGTGATAAAGGTAGTGAACTAGGTTGGTGGTGATGTGAAATAAAATGAAATAATATACTATATTGTGCCCAATTTATTAGAAATGATTTGATCAGTGTTTCATTTCATTAAGATATCATAAAGATGTTTACAGTATTTTTTTACTTTATTATTTAAATCATAACTAACAATATTTTTAAAAACTTATTTTCATGGCTACAATGTCTAATATTCCAAAAGCAGCCAACTACAGCTATATATGTGTTTATAACTCTATGTGTGACAGAGTGATTTTCCCTCTTTTTGAGCTTGGAGCTGGAAGTAAAAGAAAGCTCAATGAATAATTATGAGCTGTCTCTTTAATAATAACTTGCCTTTGATGTAACACAGGAATGAATGAGTGAAACAGATATTCTCATTGAATATGACACATTGATGTTTTCTGTATGTTCCATGTTGTTATTATTAAAGATATACCCTTTAAATCAAAAACATTTAATCAAATGATTCCTTATCTGATACGTAGATTGACAGCATTTTCTTAATTCGTTACCCTGTACATAACTATACATTTGGTAACCTAGACGAAGTTGAAATATTAAATCCTTGTGGCATTCAGCATGTGAATATGATTCTTGTTTGATTGTGTCTGTATATTTGTTGGTGATGTGCTCAGGTGCTCCCACTACCAATTAATGTGTGTGCTGATATCCTAACAAAAACACATCTGATGTTAAAGGAAATAAATTTCTTGTCTGAAAAAATAAAAACCTAATAAAATTAATTTCAAGATAAAAAATAGAGTACTTGGAGATATGTCTTGTTTCTAACTATATGTTGCATGCTGTGTTGGTGATTTGCTAATGTGTCCTTTTTTTCTGTTCTACCCAAATCTCTCTGGAATATCTAATGAACAAATAAAAATTCTTGGGCTAAAGGTTGTATAAATTGAGCTGAAATACATGAGATTTGTATAAAAAATGCTTGTAAATCTGTCTTGAGTTTTACTCTGTGTAAAAATGTGTCTTGGTTTTGTGATTGTATACAAGAAGTATCTTGATAACTTATGCAAATTGTGCTGTATAAAGGCTGTGGCCTCAGCCTTACTAATAAATATTGAAAATATCAACTTCGACTTCTTGTGTTTATCAGCTTGATAGATTGATACTTAATATAGACATGGAACTTTCTGGAACATTTTCTCTGAAAATTATATGATGGATACATTCACTCACCCAGTTTAAAAAGTATGTTTTAAACAGCACGGTTACAGAAACAGAATTAAACAAATGTATAGCTTAATAAATTATTATATCAGACATTCTTATAACCACCACCCAGATCAAGAAATTGAACTTTAACATATTTGATACATTTTAATACATTGAAGTTGTTACTCTTATTAATCTTCAAATTTACCCTCTTGGGCCAGCGGGTACATCTTTGAGTGGACTTACATGTATCTTAGTTTATTCGATAACTTTCTCTCTGTGGCAAGAATGTTATATATCATTTCTTTAACCTTAAAACAGTATAGGAAATCTACTTAACTTGAATTTTTACTTTTATTTTTCTTTCTATTTATCTCTATAAAATAATTAAATTTAGGAATGCATTGAATTGATTGATCAACTTTTATCTAATGTGCTATCCCTTCTCAATGTTTTGCTAAGATCAAGTGTAACATAGATGCCAATACCAAAAGCCAAAATTTAACAAACGCAATCTAACAGTGTATAAAAGTGGTAGACTCATGGCCATGTTGAATTATCCCAGTTACACAAGATTATTTCAATATTGGAAAATGAATTAATGAAATCCAGTACATTAATATATTAAAGTATAAAAATCATAAGATGGAGGAAAACATTTGATAAAATCCGACATCTATTTATATCTATAAATTGAACAACTGAACAAAATAGTGAGACCAGCCGACTTGCACAGGAATGGACACTTCATATCTAACAGAGGAGATAAAGCAGAGCTGCAAAAAAGCATGAACTTTCTAAGCACAGGTCAGTTGGGTAGCCACTTGAAAAAGGTGTTTGGCAAAATAGGGTTAATTAGAACATGTGTAGCCTGTTTTGAGTGGAATGATGGGGACAGAACCAGTTTTTTTTTAATGGATTCAACAAATATTTAATTCTTTTTAGACCTTTGGATTGTATCAAGGGTAGACTGAAAACTCTTGGACAAAAGTGGACCCTGCAGTCCACAGGTAGAATTTCTTCATTTTGGAGCCTAAGCTTTTGAAAGGTTTTTAGGACTTTCAGCTGATGAGATCAGCCACACCCACGCAGATTATTGAGGCTTATCAACTTACTTAAAGTCAGCTGTTTAGAGATGTTAAATCTCTCTACAAAATGCCATCACAGCAATGCCTCCAGTCGTGTTTGGATGAATAACTGGGTGCTACAGCCTAGCCAAGCTGATACAGAAAACTGCTCACCACAGGTAGGATGGAGAAATCTAAAGTTTTTTGTTTTGGTTGGTTGGTTGGTTCATTCGCTGGTGGATTGGTTTGGTTTGTTCTTTTGTTTGTTTGTTTTTAACGCCTCTGTGGGGTTTTTTTTATTTTTTATTTTTTATTTTCTTAACATATTTATTAGAGTATAATTGCTTTACAATAGAGTGTTAGTTTCTGCTTTATAACAAAGTGAATCAGCCATACATATACATATATCCCAATATCTCCCCTCTCTTGCGTTTCCCTCCCACCCTCCCTAACCCACCCCTCTAGGTGGTCACAAAGCACGGAGCTGATCTGCCTGGGCTATGCGACTGCTTCCCACTAGCTATCTATTTTACATTTGGTAGTGTATAGATATTCATGCCACTCTCTCACTTCGTCCCAGTTTACCCTTCCCCCTCCCTGTGTCCTCAAGTCCATTCTCTACGTCTGTGTCTTTATTCCCGTCCTGCCCCTAGGTTATGCAGAACCTTTTTTTTTTTTTTTTTAGATTCCATATATATGTGTTAGCATACGGTATTTGTTTTTCTCTTTCTGACTTACTTCACTCTGTATGACAGACTCTAGGTCCTTCCACCTCACTACAAATATCTCAATTTCATTTCTTTTTATGGCTGAGAAATATTCCATTGTATATATGTACCACATCTTATTTATCCATTCATCTATCGATGGAAACTTAGTTTGCTTCCATGTCCTGGCTATTGTAAATAGAGCTGCAATGAACACTGTGGTACGTGACTCTTTTTGAATTATGGTTTTCTCAGGGTATATGCCCAGTAGTGGGATTGCTGAGTCGTATGATAGTTCTATTTTTAGTTTTTTAAGGAACCTCCATACTGCTCTCCATAGTGGCTGTATCAATTTACATTCCCACCAGCAGTGTAGGAGCGTTCCCTTTACTCCACACCCTCTCCGGCATTTATTGTTTGTAGATTTTTTGATGATGGCCATTCTGACTGGTGTGAAGTGATACCACGTAATTTTGATTTTCATTTCTCTAATGATTAGTGATGTTGAGCATCCTTTCATGTGTTTGTTGGCAATCTGTATATCTTCTTTGTAGAAATGTCTATTTAGGTCTTCTGCCCGCTTTTGGATTGGGTTGTTTGTTTTTTTGATATTGAGCTGCATGAGCTGCTTGTAAATTTTGGAGATTAATCCTTTGTCAGTTGCTTCGTTTGCAAATATTTTCTCCCATTCTGAGGGTTGTCTTTTCTTCTTCTTTTTTTTTTTTTTTTACATCTTTATTGGAGTATAATTGCTTTACAGTGGTGTGTTAGTTTCTGCTTTATAACAACGCGAATCAGCTATACATATACATATATCCCGATATCTCTTCCTTCTTGCGGCTCCTTCCCTCCCACCCTCCCTATCCTACCCCTCTAGGTGGTCACAAAGCACCGAGCTGATCTCCCTGTGCTATGCGGCTGCTTCCCACTAGCTATCGGTTTTATATTTGGTAGTGTATATATGTACATGCCACTCTCTCACTTCGTCCCAGCTTACCCTTTGCCCTCCCTGTGTCCTCAAGTCCCTTCTCTAGTAGGTCTGCGTCTTTATTCCCATCCTGCCCCGAGGTTCTTCATGACCACTTTTTTTTTTTTTTAGAGTTCATATATATGTGTTAGCATACAGTATTTGTTTTTCTCTTTCTGACTTACTTCACTCTGTATGACAGACTCTAGGTCCATCCACCTCACTACAAAAAACTCAATTTCGTTTCTTTTTATGGCTGAGTAATATTCCATTGTATATATGTGCCACATCTTCTTTATCCATTCATCTGTTGATGGACACTTAGGTTGCTTCCATGTCCTGGCTTTGTAAATAGAGCTGCAATGAACATTTTGGTACATGACTCTTTCTGAATTATGGTTTTCTCAGGGTATATGCCCAGTAGTGGGATTGCTGGGTCATATGGTAGTTCTATTTTTAGTTTTTTAAGGCCAATAACAATTTTTACAATGATTTCCTGGCCATATGCATACGTATATCCCCATATCCCCTCCCTCTTGTGTCTCCCTCCTACCCTTCCTATTCCACTCTTCTACCTGGTCACAGATCACTGAGCTGATCTCCCTGTGCTATGTGACTGCTTCCCACTAGCTATCTATTTTACATTTGGTAGTATATTTATGTCCATATATACACTACCACTCTCTCACTTTGTCCCAACTTATCCTTCCCCCTCCCCGTGTCCTCAAGTCCCTTCTCTAGTAGGTGTGCGTGTTTATTCCCATCCTGCCCCTAGGTTCTTCATGACTTTTTTTTTTTTTTAGATTCCATATATATGTGTTAACATACGGTATTTGTTTTTCTCTTTCTGACTTACTTCACTCTGTATGACTCTCTCTAGGTCCATCCACCTCACTACAAATAACTCAATTTCGTTTCTTTTTATGGCTGAGTAATATTCCATTGTATATATGTGCCACATCTTCTTTATCCATTCATCTGTTGATGAACACTTAGGTTGCTTCCATGTCCTGGCTATTGTAAATAGAGCTGCAATGAACATTTTGGTACATGACTCTTTTTGAGTTATGGTTTTCTCAGGGTATATGCCCAGTAGTGGGATTGCTGGGTCATATGGTAGTTCTATTTTTAGTTTTTAAAGGAACCTCCATCCTGTTCTCCATAGTGGCTGTATCAATTTACATTCCCACCAACAGTGCAAGAGGCTTCCATTTTCTCCACACCCTCTCCAGCATTTATTGTTTGTAGATTTTTGATGATGGCCATTCTGACTGGTGTGAGGTGATATCTCATTGTAGTTTTGATTTGCATTGTGCTAATGATTAATGATGTTGAGCATTCTTTCATGTGTTTGTTGGCAATCTGTATATCTACTTTGGAGAAATGTCTATTTAGGTCTTCTGCCCATTTTTGGATTGGGTTGTTTGTTTTTTTGATATTGAGCTGCATGAGCTGCTTGTAAATTTGGGGGATTAATCCTTTGTCCGTTGCTTCATTTGCAAATACTTTCTCCCATTCTGAGGGTTGTCTTTTGGTCTTGTTTATGGTTTCCTTTGCTGTGCAAATGCTTTTAAGTTTCATTAGGTCCCATGTGTTTATTTTTGTTTTTATTTCCATTTCTCTAGGAGGTGGGTCAAAAAGGATCTTGCTGTGATTGATGTCACAGAGTCTTCTATGTTTTCCTCTAAGAGTTTTACAGTCTCTGGCCTTACATTTAGGTCTTCAAACCATTTCGAGTGTTTTTTTGTGTATGGAGTTAGGGACTGTTCAAATTTCATTCTTTTATACGTATCTGTCCAGTTTTCCCAGCACCACTTATTGAAGAGGCTGTCTTTTCTCCATTGCATATTCTTGCCTCCTTTATCGAAGATAAGGTGATCATATGTGCATGGCTTTATCTCTGGGCTTTCTATCCTGTTCCATTGATCTATATTTCTGTTTTTGTGCCAGTACCAAACTGTCTTGATTACTGTAGCTTTGTATTAGAGTTTGAAGTCCGGGAGCCTGATTCCTCAGCTCCGTTTTTCTTTCTCAACATTTTTTTGGCTATTCGGCATCTTTCGTGTTTCCATACAAATTGTGAAATTTTTTGTTCTAGTTCTGTGTAAAATGCCATTGGTAGTTTGATAGGGATTGCATTGAATCTGTAGATTGCTTTAGGTAGTATAGTTATTTTCACAATGCTGATTCTTCCAATCCAAGAACATGGTATATCTCTCCATTTCTTTGTATCATCTTTAATTTCTTTTATCAGTGTCTTATAGTTTTCTGCATACAGGTCTTTTGTCTCCTTAGGTAGGTTTATTCCTAGGTATTTTATTCTTTTTGTTGCAATGCTAAATGGGAGAGTTTCTTTAATTTCTCTTTCAGATTTTTCATCATTAGTGTATAGGAATGCAAGAGATTTCTGTGCATTAATCTTGTATCCTGCTACTTTACCAGATTCATTGATTAGCTCTAGTAGTTTTCTGGTAGCATCTTTAAGATTCTCTATGTATAGTATCACGTCACCTGCAAACAGTGACAGCTTTACTTCTTCTTTTCCGATTTGGATTCCTTTTATTTCTTTTCCTTCTCGGATTGCTGTGGCTAAAACTTCCAAAACTATGTTGAATAATAGTGGTGAGAGTTGGCAACCTTGTCATGTTCCTCATCTTAGAGGAAATGGTTTTAGTTTTTCACCATTGAGAACGTTGTTGGCTGGTGGTTTGTCATATATGGCCTTTATTATGTTGAGGTAATTTCCCTCTATACCTACTTTCTGGAGGGTTTTTATCATAAATGGGTGTTGAATTTTGTCAAAAGCTTTTATTGCATCTATTGAGATGATCATATGGTTTTTATCCTTCAGTTGGTTAATATGGTGTATCACATTGATTGATTTGCATATATTGAAGAATCCTTGCATTCCTGGGATAAACCCCACTTGATCATGGTGTATGATCCTTTTAATGTGCCGTTGGATTCTGTTTGATAGTATTTTGTTGAGGATTTTTGCATCTTTGTTCATCAGTGATATTGGCCTGTAGCTTTCTTTTTTGTGACATCTTTGTCTGGTTTTGGTATCAGGGTGATGGTGGCCTTGTAGAATGAGTTTGGGAGTATTCCACCTTCTGCTATATTTTGGAAGATTTTGAGAAGGATAGGTGTTAGCTCTTCTCTAAATGTTTGATAGAATTCGCCTGTGAAGCCATCTGGTCCTGGGCTTTTGTTTGTTGGAAGATTTTTAATCACAGTCTCAATTTCAGTGCTTGTGATTGGTCTGTTTATATTTTCTATTTCTTCCTGGTTCAGTCTTGGAAGGTTGTGCTTTTCTAAGAATTTGTCCATTTCTTCCAGGTTGTCCATTTTATTGGCATATAGTTGCTTGTAGTAATCTTTCATAATCCTTTGTATTTCTGCAGTGTCAGTTACTTCTCCTTTTTCATTTCTAATTCTGTTGTTTTGAGTCTTCTCCCTTTTTTTCTTGATGAGTCTGGCTAATGGTCTATCAATTTTGTTTATCTTCTCAAAGAACCAGCTTTTAGTTTTATTTACCTTTGCTATGGTTTCCTTCATTTCTTTTTCATTTATTTCTGATTTCATCTTTATGATTTCTTTCCTTCTGCTAATTTTGGCGTTTTTTTAAATTATTCTTTCTTTAATTGCTTTAGATGTAAGGTTAGGTCGTTTATTTGAGATTTTTCTTTTTTCTTGAGGTAGTATTGTATTGCTATAAACTTCCCTCTTAGAACTGCTTTTGCTGCATTCCTTAGATTTTGGCTCATCATGTTTTCATTGTCATTTGTTTCTAGGTATTTTTTTATTTCCTCTTTCATTTCTTCAGTGATCTCTTGGTTATTTAGGAGTGTATTGTTTAGCCTTCATGTGTTTGTATTTTTTACAGTTTTTTTTATTGTAATTGATATCTAGTCTTATAGCATTCTGGTAGGAGAAGATACTTGATACGATTTCAGTTTTCTTAAATTTACCAAGGCTTGATTTGTGACCCAAGATAAGATCTGTCCTGGAGGATGTTCCATGAGCACTTGAGAAGAAAGTGTATTCTGTTGTTTTTGGATGGAATGTCCTATAAATATCAATTAAGTCCACCTTGTTTAATGTATCATTTAAAGCTTGTGTTTCCTTATTTATTTTCCTTTTGGATGATCTGTCCATTGGTGAAAGTGGGGTGTTAAAGCCCCCCACTATGATTGTGTTACTGTCAATTTACCCTTTTGTGGCTGTTAGCATTTGCCTTATGTATTGAGGTGCTCCTATGTTGGGTGCATAAATACTTACAATTGTTATATCTTCCTCTTGGATTGATCCCTTCATCATTATGTAGTGTCCTTCTTTGTCTCTTGTAATAGTCTTTATTTTAAAGTCTATTTTGTCTGATATGAGAATTGCTACTCCAGCTTTCTTTTGATTTCCATTTGCATGGAATATCTTTTTCCATCCCGTCACTTTCAGTCTGTATGTGTCTCTAGGTCTGAAGTGGGTCTCTTGTAGACAGCATATATATGGGTCTTGTTTTTGTGTCCATTCAGCCAGTCTATGTCTTTTGGTTGGAGCATTTGATCCATTTCATTTAAGGTAATTATCGATATGTATTTTCCTATTACCATTTTCTTCATTGTTTTGGGTTTGTTATTGTAGGTGTTTTCCTTCTCTTGTGTTTCTTGCCTAGAGAAGTTCCTTTAGCATTTGTTGTAAAGCTGATTATGTGGTGCTGCATTCTCTTAGCTTTTACTTGTCTGTAAAGGTTTTAATGTCTCTGTCAAATCTGAATGAGATCCTTGCTGGGTAGAGTAATCTTGGTTGTGGTTTTTTCCCTTTCATCACTTTAAATATGTCCTGCCACACCCTTCTGGCTTGAAGGGTTTCTGCTGAAAGAAACTGTTAACCTTATGGGGATTCCCTTGTATGGTATTTGTTGTGTTTCCTTTGCTGCTTTAAAATTTTTTCTTTGTATTTAATTTTTGATAGTTTGATTAACATGTGTCAGTGTGATTCTCCTTGGATTTATCCTTTAATGGACTCTCTGTGCTTCTTGGACTTTATTGACTATTTCATTTCCCATATTAGGGAAGTTTCCAACTATAATCTCTTCAAATATTTTCTCAGTCCCTTTCTTTTTCACTTCTTCTTCTGGGACCCCTATAGTTCAAATGTTGGTGTGTTTAATGTTGTCCCAGAGGTCTCTGAGCCTGTCCTCAATTCTTTTCATTCTTTTTTCTTTATTCTGCTCTGTGATAGTTATTTCCACAATTTTTTCTTCCAGGTCACTTATCCGCTCTTCTGCCTCAGTTATTCTGCTATTGATTCCTTCTGGAGAATTTTTAATTTCATTTATTGTGTTGTTCATCATTGTTTGTTTGCTCTTTAGTATTTCTAGATCCTTGTTAAACGTTTCTTGTATTTTCTCCTTTCTATTTCCAAGATTTGGGATCATCTTTACTATCATTACTCTGAATTCTTTTTCAGGTAGACTGCCTATTTCCTCTTCATTTGTTTGGCCTGGTGGGTTTTTACCTTTCTCCTTCATCTGCTGCATATTTCTCTGTCTTCTCATTTTGCTTAACTTACTGTGTTTGGGGTCTCCTTTTCTCAGGCTGCAGGTTCATAGTTCCCGTTGTTTTTGATGTCTGCCCCCAGGGTTGGTTCAGTGGGTTGTGTAGGCTTCCTGGTGGAGGGACTGGTGCCTCTGTTCTGATGGATGAGGCTGTATCTTGTCTTTCTTCTGGGCAGGACCTCGTCCAGTGGTGTGTTCTGTGATGTCTGTAAACTTATTATGATTTTAGGCAGCCTCTCTGCTAATGGGTGGGGTTGTGTTACTGTCTTGCTAGTTGTTTGGCATGGTATGTCCAGCACTGGAGCTTGCTGGTCGTTGAGTGAATCTGGTTCTTAGCATTGAGATGGAGATCTCTGGGAGAACTCTTGCCGATTGGTATTACAAGGGGCCAGGAGGTCTCTGGTGGACCAATGTCCTGGACTTGGCTCTCCCACCTCAGAGGCTCAGGCCTGACATCCAGCCAGAGTACCAAGACCCTGTCAGCCACACGGGTCAGAAGAAAAGGAAGAAAAGAAAGAAAAAATAAAGAAAGAAAAAGATAAAATAAAATAAATACAGTTATTAAAATAAAAAAAATTTATTAAAATTTAAAAGTAATTTTAAAAAAAGGAGAGCAGCCAAACCAATAAACAAATCCAATTATAACAAGTGCTAAAAACTATAATAAAAAAAATGAACAGACAGAACCCTAGGACAAATGGTAAAAGCAAAGCTATACAGACAATATCGTTCAAAGAAGCATACACATACACATTCTGAAAAAGAGAAAAAGGAATAAAAAATATATATAGAGAGAGAGAGAGCAACCAAATCATAAACAAATCTACCAATGATAATAAGCTCTAAATACTAAACTAAGATAAACATAAAACTAGGAACAAATTAGATGTGGAAAACAAACCCCAAGTCTAGAGTTGCTTCCAAAGTCCACCACCTCAGTTTTGGGATGATTCATTGTCTATTCAGGTATTCCACAGATGCAGGGTACATCAAGTGATTGTGGAGATTTAATCTGCTGCTCCTGAGGCTGCTGGGAGAGATTTCCCTTTCTCTTCTTTGTTCACACAGCTCCTGGGGTTCAGCTTTCGATTTAGCCCTGCCTCTGCACGTAGGTCACCTGAGAGCATCTGTTCCCCACCCAGACAGGACGGGTTTAAAATAGCAGCTGATTAGGGGGCTCTGGCTCACTCAGGCTGGGGGGAGGAGGGGTACGGATGCGGGGCAAGCCTGCGGCGGCAGAGGCTGGCATGACTTTGCAACAGCCTGAGGCGCACCGTGTGTTCTCCCGGGGAAGTTGTCCCTGGATCACGGGACCCTGGCAGTGGCGGGCTGCACAGGCTCTTGGGAGGGGAGGTGGGGATAGTGACCTGTGCTTGCACACAGGTTTCTTGGTGGCTGCAGCAGCAGCCTTAGCATTTCATGCCCATCTCTGGTGTCCGTGCTGATCGCCGCGGCTCGCGTCATCTCTGGAGCTCGTTTAGGCGGTGCTCTGAATCCCCTCTCCTTGTGCACTCCGAAACAATGGTCTCTTGCCTCTTCGGCAGCTGCAGACTTTTTCCCGGACTCCCTCCCGACTAGCTGTGGCGCAGTAGCCCCTTCAGGCTGTGTTCATGCCGCCATCCCCAGTCCTCTCCCTGGGATCCGACAGAAGCCCGAGCCTCAGCTCCCTGCCCCCGCCCATCCCGGCGGGTGAGCAGACAAGCCTCTCGGGCTGGTGAGTGCTGCTCGGCACCGATCCTCTGTGCGGGAATCTCTCCGCTTTGCCCTCCGCACCCCTGTTGCTGCGTTCTCCTCCGTGGCTCTGAAGCTTCTCCCCTCTGCCACCCGCAGTTTCCGCCCGCGAAGGGCCTTCCTATTGTGTGGAAACCTTTCCTCCTTCACAGCTCCCTCCCAGAGGTGCAGGTCCTGTCCCTATTCTTTTGTCTCTATTTTTCCTTTTTCCTTTTGCCCTACCCAGGTACGTGGGAAGTTTCTTGCCTTTTGGGAAGTCTGATGTCTTCTGCCAGCGTTCAGCAGGTGTTCTGTAGGAGTTGTTCCACATGTAGATATATATTTGATGTATTTGTGGGGAGGAAGGTGATCTCCACGTCTTACTCCTCCACCATCTTGAAGGTTCTCCCTTTGGTTTGGTTTTTAATATGAGAGAAGATTGAGTAAATTGCAGTGTCAATGGAAAAAACAAATTTGAGAGGGAGTGATTCTCTACACTCCCTCTACATATAAAGAACAAACAAATAAGTTTGAGTGTATGATATGAGAAGATGGAATGTTAATACTTGTTCAGCAACTCCTCTTGAAGGGGAGAAAGAAAAATTTTTCTAAGGATTGATTCCCAGCCTTGACTATACATTAGAATCATATGAGGAGCTTTCAAAAACATGGATACCCAAACTCCAACCCAGACTATTTAAACCAGGATCTCTGGTGTTTGAGCCCAGGCAGAAGTATTTTTTGAAAGCTCCCCAGGTGCTATTATCAATGTGGAGCCAAGGTTTAAAACTACTACCCTAATGAAACAAAAAAAAGAAAGGGAGATCATTAGTACAGAAGTAGACGTTGTAAGTTTGATAGGAAGAGGTTAAGAGTCTTTCCTTCTGATGGCTATATTTTTCTCAGTGAGCTATGAGGTCATCTGCTTTGAGTGAAGAGGAAATTAATAGAAGTTAGATATTTGAAGAGCAAAGGAGGTTTAAAATAGTCCTGGAAATGAGTGGGAGAGCGAGTAGACAGGAAGAGAAGGATGCTGTGCTGTATTGAAGGCTCTTTGGAGCTTAGTGACAGCACGTAGTCACACCAATCTTCCTTCCCATATGGCTTTCCCCAGCCTTGACTTGGTTTATTTCTAGGAGCAGAGAACAGACACTGTAAATTTTAATTAAATGAATTAGACAAAAAGACAGATGTGCAAGGGAGCACAGGTCTCAGGACCTTTACATTGCCAAACCATAGAAGGTATAACTGTTTTGTTTTGGTTTTTTGGCTGTGTCAGGTCTTAGTTGCGGCACGGGGGATCTTTGTTGAGGCATACAGGTTCTTTCATTGTGGCAAGTGGGCCCTCTTGTTGAAGCACACGAGCTCAGTAGTTGTGGAATGCGGGCTTAGTTGCACCACTGCATGTGGGATCTTAGTTCCCCGACCAGGGATCAAACCCACCCATGTCCCCTGCATTGGAAGGTGGAGTCTTTACCACTGGACCACCTGGGAAGTCCTGGTATAATTGTTAAGGAGGAAAGTAAAGAAAGTGAATGACGATTGGATTGGGTAAAAGAATAACATAAAAAATTAAGTAAGATGGAATAACTAATTCTTCCTGGGAAAATCAGGGAAATTTTAGGGAACTCTGAGTAAAGTCTTAGAAGGGGACTAGAATTTACCAGTTGAAACAAGAGACTAAGAATTAGGCTAAGGGAATATTGTAAACAAGTGTTGTGAAAACGCATTGCTTATTTCAAAAATACTGAGAAACTGTATTTCCCAAGCACAGTTTACAATGGTAAAGAAGACCCAAAAAGAGAGGTTTATAAAGTATCAGGATCAGATTGCATAAACTGTCATAAATTCTGATTTTTGGTAATAATGGTTTTGCTATAAAATAAGTGTTATGATTCCAGTGGGACAATATCTGATTCTATCTTTTATTTATCAATTGAAAATTTTGCAAATAATATATTTCTAAACATATTTTAGTCTCTATTCTTCAAAGAATGTTTCCAAAAAAAATAAGAGATTACCATTGTCTTCAAAATATACAGTATTGCACCTAAAAGTTTGAAAAAAGATAGCTGAACCAGAGACAATAACTGATTATTAGCAAAACTGACCAATTTTCCTTCATCAGATGACACTTCTGCTTTCAGTGAAGAAAAGTTTCTAATGTGGGGGCCAGCTTTATTCTGTTGAGCTGGAGAATTTAATTTTCTGTTCTACCTGTGAAATTCAAGGAACTATTTTTGTCAATTGATTAGAGCTTTGGAATGCTCCCCATATTCCCTTGAAAGGGACTACTCAAATCTGCTGTAGACCTTGAAAAGAAAGTCACACACTATTGAATTACTTCCTTTTAACAGTAGTTAGGACTTGCAGACTAAATGAATTACAGCTGCCTGGAATATTTGATTCAGTTATGCCTCATTCAAACCCTATCAACTCCTACTTGGATTTCCACAGTAGCTTCTTAATGGCTTTGCCACCTCCTCTCCTTCAAATGCATCCCCTGCACAGCCGCCTGTGACTTATCTAAAATCCATATCTGACCATAACATGTCCCTTCTAAAACTTCGCAGTGGTTCCTATTGCGAAACCATACCAAGAAACCGGACAACATCCTTGACACCTTCTTCTCTTATACTCTCCCCCTCAAATTCAAGCCATTAAAAAAACTGCATCCTTCTGTTTCTAATTCTCTCTCACACTTGAACTATTGCAAATGCTTCTTGTTTGGTTCACCCACTTGCATGGGGAGTTGTTTTTCCATTGGTATAAAGTTTCAATTGTGCAAGATGAGTAAATTCTAGAGATCTGCTGTACAAGGTAGTGCCTAGGGTTAACAACACTGAATTGTGCACTTAAAAATGTAAGTGGGTAAATCTCATGTTAGGTGTTATTATCACTAAAAAGGGAGACATGAGGAAAGTTTTGGAGGCGATGAATATGTTTACTACCTTGATTGTGGTGATGGTTTCCACATTTGTATATGTCCAAACTCATTGAATCTTATTCATTAAATATATATCTTTTGTATATCAAGATTATATTAAGAAATCAGAATAAAAGTAAGCTCTAAGGAAAGAGAGGTCAGGGGCCTAGAGGCAGAAAGAAGCCTGTCTAAAGTTTGGCAAAGCTGAATGAAATGTTAAGGCCATTTTGGTCACCAACTTATTTCTCACTCACCCCCCTTCTTCAACATACACACAGACACACACACACATACACACACACACACACACACATACACATACATACTACATACACACAGACACTTTTCCTTTTCTCTGGAAAGAAAAAGGATAAATACCAGGTGGGATGAAAGTCAGGAGAAACACTGATAGAACAGAGAGTTATATCCCTCTTAGTCTTTATAAGGAGTAAGGTTAGGAGGGAGGTAATGGCTTGTCAGAAAGTGTGGTGTGGAAAGGGAGAAGGTGAAAAAGGACTTTGAGGCCAGAATGGTGTTGGTATAACAGTAAAAGATTTTCATGAGTTTCAATACTTTAGAGAATAGGAGGGTGGAAAAATCACTTAAACTTTCTTGGCCTTATGTTATTTCCTTTCTGATTCTAGCATTCAGTCAAATCTTAGACAAGTGGACCTTTTTTCTTACAAATTCTGATAGAACATTTCTTGTCATTAAATATTTTTGTCAATGAATTTAATATAAGGTGCTCATACAAAATACATTTTACATAATAAAAAATATTTCACAGTAAAAGGCTATTGAATTTATAAAATATATAGAGAAGAAGGAGAAAATTATTCTCAGATAAACTTTTGTCACCTTATGATCTCAGAATCATCACCTGAGTGATGAAAATACTTGCACTGATGAGGAATCTGAGAAAGAAAAAAAAAATTTTTCAAGAAAATCGGTGTGAAATGCTGATTAGCTAGTGCTACAGAAATAATCTGAAGTTTAGAATCGGAAATGGGAAAAACCCTGAAAGTGAGCTATTGTCGTTAAACTGACCAAAAGCAAATTTAAATTTTAAATGAAATCTTAGAGTTGAGGATGGATAATCTATAACCTCATCTCAAGAAGGTACATGGTAATCAAAGAAGAGTGTCCAGGGGTAGAATAGGTTGATTAACCTTTTCTAAAAAATGTCACTATTAAATATGTCAGAAAACAGCTGGTATAAATTCATAATTTAGAAAGTTACCTGTTATCAATTTTCATGCTTTTCAGCATTATCACCATTTCCTCAAGTTGCATTTTTAATTCTTCTTTTGAACAAAGCAAATGCAGGATTTATTCAGGGCCACCATTAAGACAAATTAAGAGATCAGTTATTTCAAGGAATATGAATTTCATGTAGGTAACGACAGTATTTTCAAATAACATTATTCTAAGTACAATAGACTATATGACATAGTGGAAAAATATTAGACTGTCAGAATAGCTGGATTCTAACAGTAGTTTTACCACTAATTAGTGCTATGACACTGTCTCCCTTCTCAAGGCCTGATTTTCCCAGACTAAAGAGTTGAACTACATAATCCACAAGGTTCCCCACAAATCTAACAAAATTGAGAATGCAATTGCATTCCTGAAACAAAACCTTTCTGCTGACTCATTTGCTCCCATTTTATGTAGTTTCTCCCCCCCACCACCAAATCACTATAAGTAGCCATGTTTTAAAGCAAGATTTTTCTACAAAGTCTGCGTCAAAATCTGAATCTAAATAAGTGTTATCAATAAAGTAAGGCTCGCTTTCTGTGGAACTTACTGTGCTTCTGGTTGAATACTGTCTTGCTATATAATTCTGGTATTGATACTTTTCTTCTAAACCTCATGACTTGTCTATATAATTATCATAATTCTTGGTTCTAGATTTTAAACACAATACAAAGGTATGGGGACAATTAAAAGACAAAGCAGTAAGCATAAACATCATTTAACCTTTGCCCATAAAAAAAAAAAATCATCTTTGCCCATGATCAAGAAATACCCATAGTGTGACTGTGGCCATTCCATTCATGTGTCCCTGATGCCAGTTCTAGACTGACCAATGACAAAAGTGGCTAATGTCAACTGAGCCAAATCATTTTGTCTACTTCATTGTTCAGTGCCTCTTCTTTGGTGGATACTTTCTGTTAGGCATTAATATATGATTCAAAAATTATACTCAGTGCCAACTCCCACATATCCATCCACAGCTACCCCAGACCTTCTCGTCTCTGATCTTCCAATCTTTTCCTTCCATGCTCCTGAGCAGTCTACTAGGCCATTAGCAAATGTCCAGAAATGTACATATGTTCTCCCCTTAGGTCACTTCTCCTTCCACAAAGAGTGGGTGATCAGATTCTCCGTTTGTACTTCTACCCATTGGGAAAGTTTTCTCTCTTCACTATTATCAAGAAATACTGCTCTCCACTGTTATCCAGTTTCAGTTTGCACTCTTATACCCATCCAGAAATTAAGCTTGTGCCTTTTCCTCTTTCTTCAGCTGGTCATAGGGAATATACCCACAAAGGGGCTCTAGTACAACAATTGTGAGTGACATGGGGTCTGGGCCACCTGCTCATGCAGATTGCTTATGCCCCCTGTTGTCATTTAGACTTGATCCCAAATGCACTATTGCTAACTTATTATGGACTGCTGCTCAGCCGTCTGCTTTTTGACGTTGTGGGCCTAAGAGAACTCAACTCATTATGGGCAGTTCCAGACACATGGTCACTTGGTGCCCCTTTGTCAAGTATCATGCCAGGAGATGATTCTCTAATGAAGTAGAATTCTCCACTGCAGATGGCATAGCCTTGTTCCAGAAGCCCAGTAGCACGCATTAGGATTCTCTCACTAAGGTTTGCCATAAACTTGGATTCCATCTTTTCCCACCACTGACACTTCTAACAATATAGAACCTACAAGATTATGTGGCCTGAGTAGCAGGACCGCTTGTACCATAGCCTGGACCAGCTGCAGAACCCTTTTCTACTCTGGGATTTTATTCAAATCTGGTACTCTTCCATATCATTGTACTTAAGTGTCATAACAACATTTCTAGGTGCACAATGTGTTCCGGCCAGAACCCCAAATGTTCTACCATGTGTTGTGGTTTCTTTCCTATTATAGGAATTGTAAGACACATCAATTTGTCTTTTACCTTTCAGGGGATATTGCAAATGTCCCTGGCCACTGGACCCCTAAAAACTTTACTGAAATAGCAGTACTCTGAAATGTGTCTTAGCAACGCCTCCAATTTAATAGCCACCAGTTTTTCATAGTGCCTAACTTAACATCAGTGTAATGTCATCAGTGTAATAATGTGATAATCTGTCCAGATAATATATTCAAAAGAAATCTGAATTATGTCAGAGGAGTGAGAGAGTTAATATAGTCCTGGGGGAAAGCCGTAAGTAAATGTTGTTGTCCATTCCACAAAAATGCAACTTTTTCCTGATCTTTTGTGATCAAACTTTTTTTTAAAAGTGCATTCGCAAAACCCATGTCTGTATACCATGCACTTGAAGCCTTATTAGTAAGCTTTAGCAACAATACCGCATATAGCATAGCAATACGACCAGAGCCGTTACTTGCCTGAGCTTATAGTAGTCTGTGGTCACTCTCCACAATCCATTCATTTTCTCTGAGGGCCAGAATGATGAACATTAGGGCCATGCATCCTTTACGTCTGTAATGGCGGTGCTAATTTCTATATTCCTTCCTGTCCCCCAGTGATGCTTTGATTTACTATCTTGGCTGGGAGGAGAGTAGAGGAAATAATTTTGGAGTCTTCCACTTGGTCTTTCCGATAAATTCAAGGACTCAACATGGGCAATACCCCAGCTTCCAAGCGACATGCCAATTGTGTATTTGGAGACCAAGAAATGACTATCAGTTATATCTATTGACACAGTGGATCCACTCTAAGCCAGATTTTAGCAGGATTCCATTTATTCCATGGCTCCTGTAAACCCCAGAGTAACTAGGGGGTCATGATGATACACTAAATCTACAAGTACCACTGTCAGCTCAGACTCTGTGTCTAATAGTCCTCTGGGTATTTCCCTCTCCCCAGTATATAATCACGTGGGGAAATGGCTGTAAGTCTCTTTAGGGAAGGACCTGGGGAATCAGTACAGCATATACTTGCTGTGGTGTTACAGACTTGTTCCTCCTGGATACATGGTCATCTCTTCAGTCGAAGAATTCTGTTTTAGGTTTGAGAACTGAGCAAAGAATTGCGAGTTTTTACTGAGACAATAGCCCTCAGCTTCCTGCTCTTCCATTCTAGGCTGCTTCTGATTGTAGAAGTCAAACAGCACACTCAGTGGCTACCTGTCTATTTTGCGTGTGGTGGTGTCATGTTCTATTAACAATCTCTGTAACTCCCTGGAAGTCCAGCCCCCTTTGGCTACTACTCCAATCCTATGGGCCCCTTGTTTCTGGCAGTTAATCACTGCCACCTAGACTCAATTACTTCAGGGCTTGTCATCCTCATGGATAGTGATCAGACCAGCTCTATGAGCACTTCTTCTAATGACTGCCCTGTCACTCCGAGATGAACTGCCACCGAACTTATGGATGCTGGTACCCCTACCAATGCATTCCTGACTGCCCTGCTGAATGCTGGGTTCCCCTCAATGCTGGCATCCTCTAATGGGTCTTCTGACCTCACATAACATCAGTTCCACCGGGCCCACATTCCTGAGTCTTCTTCTTCTTCTTCTACAACCTGCCAGGCAACAGAGGCATTTGCACTTTGCTCAGTGTGAACCACCTTATTCTTAGCTTCTAAGAGCCACTCTTAGCGGTGAGTGTTCCATTTTCTGGGGTCCTTACCCAGGTATAAAATCAAACGTTCCAAGAAAATGCTGCCGAGTCAATATATTGCTCTTGTTCAGTTTTTAATTCTGGCCCCATTGATCAAACAGCCTCAAAACCTAATCCCAGTGGTATTCCCTTGGCTACCACTTGTAGCTTCTTCAGTGTATCACCTCATTCCTCCCTTATCAGGCCCATCATGTCTCTCGTTAAATGATGCTAGAATTTAATCATAGTCATCAGCCTAGTAGCCAGGATGCAGGGAGGGGCAACGCTTGAGAAGGGCACCTGCTTGGTGTCTTGCAGCCTGTTCCTGCCTGGAGAAGCATTAGCTCTTCCTAAGGAGGGACAGCATCCTCCCCTCTGTAAGTCCCCAAGGTCAGAGGGATCTGAAGAACTACTATTCTCAGGGATGTTGTTACAACAAAAATTGCACAGGAAAACTTTATTCAAGGCTGTTGAAATAGAGGAGAGAGGCCAGAACTCATCTGACCTCAACCCCATGGAAACAAATGTCAAGAGGGTTTTTCAGCTCTGGGGTGAGCTAGCAGAAGTGTGCTGGAGGATGTCAGGGGCAGGGCTGACAATGGGATGTGTCTAGCACATTGAGTCATTCCTGAGTTCACAAATGTTTTTCTCTGTTACTAGGCCTTCTGTATAATTGGTGTCCATGGAAGTTAGGCTCCTACCTTCCCAGAGAAACGGAGATGATGCCCTAGCTTCCTGATGATTAGGTTTTGAAAGGATGGCTCCCAGTTCATCCCAGAAAGACTTTCCTGGGTTGTAAAGCAGTCAAGATTTTTTTTAAAGGATTTACATAGGAAAAGGACAAAGAAAAATGTATAACACATTTTCTAAAGTAAATGCTCTAAGGAAAGAGAGGTCAGGGGCTTAGAGGCAGGATGAAGCCTGTCTAAAGTTTAGTCAAGGAGAGGGGAGCGTTAAGGCCATTTTGGTCAGCATTTCCAAGGTTCACGTTTTCCCAGCCACTGCCCTGACCTCAGGGTACCAGTACTGTCTGTGCTGAACATTTATTTGTCTCTGGAGCTCTGCAGTTCTAAATATGAAATCTGGGTCAGCTCCCCTACTGCATCTGCTCTTCCAGTACAGGAAACAAGGGCTTCTTCTGCACATTACAATAGTGGCCCTCCAGCCATCACATTTTAATTATTTGTTAACTGCCCTCAATTTGTCTTTGTCCTTCTATAAAGCCTCAATTTAATTCAGTAGTAAACAGTCAACTGTGCTGTCCTTATAGGCTTTTTTAACCCTATATCTTTAAAACGCCTTAATCATCACACCAGCAAGGACATTCCTCTCCATCGAGACACTTTCCTGAGTCACCACTCGTGAAATCATGACAATTGGGCTGCCTCTTTATGCAGGAACTTTCTTTGCCTCACATTTCATTCAAGATGAGGTCTCACTTGCCAGCTGGACAGTGACCCCAAACCACATCTCGTCACCTGTGTACAATTTGTGTCAGTTTGTGTCTTCCAAGAAGAAGACATCTGGAGTAGACACCTGGGCAGGATTGGATGTGTCAGGGATTTGGGGTATTGCCTGTGAAGGATAAGGCAGGGGGGAGGAGAAGCAGGCAGGGAGAGCATTCAGGCTGAGATGGAAGGGTGACAACTGAGAAGACAGAGAAGAAAAGGAAGGCTGGGCAGGGAAAGGAGCCTCGGATCACAGAACAAGTCTGAGAAAATCTTGGACAAGCTAAGGGGAGGCTCCAAGGAAACTTCGTTCCTTAGAAGTATGACTTCAGGCAGGCCTGGGCTGGGTCTCATCCCCTGCCCTGCTTAGCCATTGGCTGGGAGTAGTTGGAATGCATGGCTTCAGGGCTCATGGGGGTAGCTCATTAACGTGCTTGATCCCCTAGGCTCCCCTCAGCAGGTTTTCATGAAGGCGTGGCCACTTCCACAGCTACCACAACTCATATGCAAGAATCCACTGTGCGACACAGAAACAGGCTAGAGAAGTTTAATGGCAATTAAAACTTAAGACTATGGGAAAATTGGGATTAAGTTGAGAATTAGAAACCAGTGTACCTCATATTCCATTCTACTTTGGAAAATACTGAACACGACTTTTTGTTTGTTTAAGTAAAATTTAGATATTTAACCCAAATGAATATGTTTCCCTCAAATAGTCTATTTCTTACACCAAATACGATGCATAGGTAAAGTTTGCCCTTTAAAAAATTACACAATTTGCAATTGTATAGTTGTATAAATGTGCAATTAAAGAGAGATACAATGTTTCAACTGTAGCTTCAAGTCTGGTGATCTTGGAGTTTTCAGAAATATGTTGTGTGAACTATGTTATCTACTTATTCCTTTAGCTCAGAGGAGAGGCTTTTGAAATGTTTCCCAAAGTCAGAAATTTAGTGGTCTTAGGTTAGAATCTGCAAACTCTAATTTTAGTGTTCTAATAAGTTTCCTTTTGAGAAAAAGATTTTTTATTTTTGGAATTTCTGTTTGCTTACTAAAAAAAACAGTTTTGGAAAACAAATCATGCCTTCTAGCCAAATAGATTCAAATAATTTGAGAAGTTTGAGTGCAGGAATAGGGTTAATCTTTTTTAAAAAAATCAGATGTGAATCTGATAGTAAAAATTTTAGGAAGCATAAGTGTTTATGTCTTTATTACTTGTAATAAATAAAAATAATCAAAAATTATACCAAGAGAACACTAAAAATGCTAAGAATAATGCTGGCCAAGTGCTTTATTTGTTGATGAGTAAACAAGAACAGCCCTTTTTAACACATGATTTTGGATGGCTTGATGTTCTTTTAATGTATGAAAAAAATGTTTGAGCCTAGTGTAAACATGCTTTTGGCCCTTGAATTTTAATACTGGCTTTTAATGATAGTGCAGCAGACATTTAGTAGAGCTTGAAATGCCTCCTTAGTAAATACTTCAAAGGAATGCCGAGCCACTGCCTCTGCAATTCTTTGGTACTCTCATAAAATGGAAAATGAAAGCGTGTCTGCTCCCAAGGAAGAAGAAAAATCCCAGGACCTACATACATTTAGATATGTAATTAAGATGGATATTTTATTTTTTTCCCTGGGGTCTAGGACCTCAGTTGAAACAACCTATTGCCCTTTCTATGCGTATTTGTTTTCTATGTTCTCTGTTGTTCTTTGTTCTATTTGCACAGTATTGTTTTTCATCACTATCATCAACATTATCAAAAGTCATTATTAAAAGTATCACTTTGCCTTCAATGTGTTATATGTTATCCAACCTGAGCTAATGTCTGAAATCTCCTATGTGCAACAGGACAGGTTCAGGGCTGAGGGCCAAATACAAGCTAAAGCTAAAAACTCAAACCCATCGTTTTCAGAAACATCGAGATCAAATGTTGGGATCTTGAGTCAGAAGGTGAGAGAGCGCTATTGGAGACTTTTTTCTTCCAGTCATCATGAAGTTTAGCCTGACCTGGACAGGGTGTCGGCGGCGGGGTGGGGTGACCCCACCCACAGAGGAACGTTGTATGGAAGCTGCTCTGAGGTCAGGACATTTTGAGTAGGCGGAGAAATCCTGATGATGGAGATTCGTCCCTCAGCTCCTCTACCTGTTTCCTCATATTCCCTGAATATTTTTGACTTCAGGAATATTTTTAAATTACAACATATATATTTTAAGACACTCGCCTGAGAAGAAAAGCTAATTATTATTCAGTGGTGAGGTTTATGTATGTGTGCATGCATGTGCTGTTTAGTATTCATTATTAAGAACTCTTATCAAGCTCTGGGTGCTTTCTCAACTGCAGTCACTTTTCCTTTAAGATAGGCTGTTAACTTGGCATTAAAAAATATGGTTTTTCCCCCTCCTTCAGATTCTGGACTCAATAAGGCAGCTCATATCCATAAAGAAAGAAACATATCCAAGCATTTTAAAGAAAAAAATGCAATTTGCCAAAAAGAATCATTTTTCAGTAAATATTTTTAAATATTTTATTCAATAATTAATCTCTCTCTGGAAAACCAGCTTCCTGTTTCTCATTGCCATTTTCTAGGGTAAAAAACATGAAGTATATTAGCTTTCATTACTAACTCCCTGAATGGAGCCCACTGCAAAAGGAAAGCAATCTGAGGTTGAGAGAAATTGGAAATTTCAGATCCATCTCCAGATAGATGGATAGATAGATAGATGATAGATAGATAGATAGAATAAATAGATAATGCTTCCCCCACTGCAGCATTTGTGAATCATGCCCTCTGCTGGAGCCCTACAGCTTTGGTTTAAAGATGTGGGATCTATACTGCATGATTATACTGAGTGCACCAAGAGCTCTTTCATCAGTGCCAATCCCGCTAATGGAGAAGATGCACAAAGTGTATGCTCAGCAGTCCCTCAGAGACGACAGCCTTTCTATTGTGATCTATTTATGATTTATTTCTTAAATGACTAATGAGGCTTAGTCAGATTTTTCTGACAGCTTTGGGTCTTCAGCTTTCTGCTTTCATCATTTGTCCTTAATAGCAAAATCTAGATTTAAAGTGTTTTAGTTTTCTATTCACTTATATATAGTTATACAGATAAAAGATGTCAACATCCCATACAAATGCACACTTCCCTACTTCTACCTCTCAATATTTTGTGGAGACTTTTGTCTTTATGCAGAGAGTGCATTTGGAGGGGGTGCGGGGAGGGGGTGGGGGGAGGGGGGTCCCCTGTTTAAATAAAATTGCATTTAATATAAACCAAAATCAATACTTCATACCGTTAGTACCACCAATATGCCACTCAGGCTGTCCTAAAAGCATCCCCAAAGCAGTTCCTGTGGAAAACAGAAAACAGGCTGTTTGCAGTTCATGAAGAACACCCCAATACTATTCCATTGTATTTTATGTCAAAAAAAAGCACGATCTCTATCCATGTGAGACATCATGTTTTAGAAAATTCGGATATAAGATGCATTTTTTCCCTTTCCTAGCTAACTTAAATTAATAGCCAAAGTAATCATTTATTGAGCACCTACTGTGTTACACAAATTATTTATAATCTTTATAACACACCTACAGTGTAGGCATTATAATTGCCATTTTTAAGATGAGGAAATTGAAACTCAGAGATACAATATAATCTGAGCAAAGTTACACAGCTATTGAATGGCAGAGCTAGTATTTAAACCTGTCTCATCATGTTCCAAAGTCTATGTCTGTATTAAGATAGGAAGACTATAACTTTCTGATACTCAATGCACCTAAAAAAGTGAAATGTAGAGAATGTGAAAATTCCCCCCATATCAGAAAACTAGTCTAATTTTTAAGAGAAGTATCATGAGCAGAATCAGGCAATTGAGTAAAAATACTATTCAAGTACACAAATCACTGTGATCATTGGAGAACATGTTACTGTCACTTGTCACAGGCAACGAGAGAAGAGTAGTATTTACAGCGGTGGGAGAAAATTTCTATATCTTTATGCTTCTTTTCCTTTTAAAATGTTAATCTCATAATGATAAAACTAAAGGAACAATAAGGTTTTGTTTCCAAAAGCTGCTGCTAATAATGATACGTTCACTACACCATAGGCTGGCTAGGCCAGCGTGTTTGTGCATTACTTGTTTATTTATGTATATACTTAATTTTTAAAATAAGTCTTTTATTATAAATATGATATACCTTCGTTGCTACATATTCAAGCCATAGAGAAAGACATAGAATCATTTTTCATTATATTCTTCCAGATTTTATTATTTTTTCACTTCATTTTTCTTTCCTCCCTTTATTTGAGGTTGTTATTTATGGAAAGGCTGGCCCAAAGCTTGAAGTTTCTAATGACTCTATTAAGCTTCTACCATCCCACTTCCTGCTTCCAAGTGGCAACCACTTTGAATTTTTCAACTTGATCTTTTGGTATTTACCTCTGTATCTCCATGTAACATGTTTATACATGTTTCTACTTCCTGTATTTTCTCATTGAAATTACCTTTTGACTTCCCATTTTTGGAAGATGAGGAATTATATCTTTTCACAATCCCTTCTCAACCCCCACTACACACACACACACACACACACACACACATCCTTTCAACTTGGTAAGAGTGAAATTTTGGTTTTGTTTTTTAGGACTGAATCCAGTATACTATGATCACTTTTTCTTGTACATTTTGTTTAACTTTGAGCTAATATTTTCTCTCTTTCATATTCTATCAACTTTATATGTACTCTTCACTAATTCAACCCCAAAGGCTCCTTCTGTTATATAATAAACTTCTTTTTTTTTTAAGATTTATTAATTTTTTATTTATTTATATTTTTTATGTTTTTTTTTTTTTGACTGTGTTGGGTCTTCGTTTCCGTGTGAGGGCTTTCTCTAGCTGCGGCGAGCGAGGGCCACTCTTCTTCACGGTGCACGGGCCTCTCACTATCGCGGCCTCTCTTGTTGCGGAGCACAGGCTCCAGACGCGCAGGCTCAGTAGTTGTGGCTCACAGGCCTAGTTGCTCCGCGGCATGTGGGATCCTCCCAGACCAGGGCTCGAACCCGTGTCCCCTGCATTGGCAGGCAGACTCTCAACCGCTGCGCCACCAGGGAAGCCCTAAACTTCTTATTATATCCAAACACATTAGGTCTTCTCTGAATTTTCTCTTCTTACTAAAAAATAACTTTCCTGGAAACTTCTAAGCTGCTACAATCTGGACTCGTTCCTCTCTGTGCCCACCTTTGGTCCTGGACACACTTCACTATCATTTTAATTCCCTTCGCCTGTCTCTTTTGTAGGATCTCCTATTTCCTGGGTTCCATCTCCTGTTGGGGAAGAAGGAAGTGTTTGTTTGTTTACTTCCTGCTTGGGTGGAGTATATCTTCCAGCATATTCCTAATAAAGAGATGCACGTGAAACATTTTTTGAGAATTTGCATATGTGAATATTCCCTTATTCTATCATCTTTCTACTTAATAGTTTGGCAAAGTATAGAGCACTAGACTGGAAATTGGTGTCTCACAAAATTTTGAAGGTTATTTCTCCGCTGTCTTCTAGGCCCAAATGTGACTGAAATCATTCAAATTCTTATCTTTTCTTTGAAACCTGGTTGTCTCTCTCTCCCTTTCTCTCACCTTGTCAATATTCCTCTGTTTCGCAGGTATATACTTTGATGGGCTCTGTTTCCTTCCATTATGTTAGGCACTCTGTGTGTGAATCCCTTTTGAGTGCAAACTTATATTCTCCAGATCTGCTAATCTTTTGAAAATTATTTTATTCATGACTTTATCCTTTCTACGGACTTCTTTTCTCTTTTTGGAAGTTTCTATCAGATCTCTTGGACTGTTTCCTTTCTTTTTCCCCCTCCCTGTTTCCTATTTATTTGCTCCTTTACCCTAGTTTATGCGAGAATTGTTGACTTCATATTCCAAATCTTGTGAATTTTTCTTTTCTGCTCTAATAGTTTCAATTTTCAAAATATCTCTATTAGTTCTTTGAATGTTACTTTTTCAAAGCATCCATTTTAGTTTATGAATGCAAGATCTTATGGCTCTGAGGATACTTATGCTATTTTAATAATGTTTTTCTTCTCCCCACTTAATTCATATTTTCTTTTTCTTTTTTTTCTACCTGTTTTGTTGCTTGTGTGTTTGCTCATATTTAAGAGTGGTACATTAGAAACCCAAATGGAAACTCTGAGAGCAGATGAATTTCTTAAACTGTGGTCTTTATGTAGAGTGATCTGGTGGGGACATTTCCTTGTGGAAATCCTGATGCTGGCGTATTTAGAGCTTTCCTCTGGGGCTGCTCAAATGCCCAAGCAAAGTCTTCCTCTGTCCTGCTTGGAGGGAATCCTCCTGGTTGCTACTTCGGGAATTTGTTTTTTCCCCAGCTTGCTAACACACATCCAATTTTGTGATTTATTATTAAAATTACGTTCTCTTGGGACTTCCCTGGTGTCCAGTGGCTAAGACTCTGTGCTCTCAATGCAGGGGGCCCAGGTTTGATCCCTAGTCGGGGAATTAGATACCACATGCCAAAACTAAGAGTTCACATGCCGCAACTAAAAGATCCCTCATGCCACAACTAAGACCTGGCACAGCCCAATAAATAAATAAATATTTTAAAAAATAATAAATAAAATTACATTCTCTCACTTGAACACAATTTATGTGAAGGAATTAGGATTACTAGGAGGCAGAGGTGTCAGGCACTTAAAAATTATCTCAACGGAATTTTTCTTTTCAGTGACGTCCTTAATACTTTACTGTTTGTGAGGGCCTGTTACAGAAGCAAACTCTTGGAATTAACAAAACTGTGTATAAGGTATGGGATTATGAAGTTGAGGTCAGCTGATAGAGAAAATTGAACCAGGTGGCATTAGCACCACAATTCAGAGTTATATTTTTTTCTGTAAACTACAGCACCAAAAACTTAATTGACTAAATCAAATTGTCCTTCCTCATAGAGTTCACGGTCTATAATGTTGAAAGCTATTTTGGTGAGTGTTATGTTGCAATTTACAATAAAAAGTATATATTCAGTCTTCAAACCCTGCTCCTGCCACAAATCTCCTAAAAGTCTTGGAATTTCCTAAGTGATAAGGACAACAAAGGTGTGTTTTTACGTTAATGAGGTGACTTTTGGAAAGAACCTAAGGATGGGGGCTGGTTGCTAGCTGAGTCAAAGATTTGATTAGAATGTTGGAACTTTCATTTTCCTCCCCACCCCTGAACCTCCAGCCTCAGGGGAGAGGACAGGGCTGGAGACTGAGTTCAGCCATCAGTGTTGTAATCAGTCATGCCTTTCAGGAAGCCGCCATAAAAACTCAAAAGGAGGGGTTCCAAGAGCTTCCCAGTTGGTGAACACTCGTGGAGATTTGGGGAGTCACATCCAAAGAGAGCAAGGAAGCTCCATGCCCTTTCTCGTACCTTACCCTAGGCATCTCTTCTATCTGGCTACTTCTGAGTCATATTCTTTTATAATAAACCAGCAATCAGTTAAGTAAATGTTTCTCTGAGCTCTGTGAGCCACTCAAGCAAATTAACCCCAAACCAATGAGGGTCGCTGGAATTGCTGATCTATAGTCAATCAGTCAGAAGCACAGACTTGCGATTCTGGACTTGCGATTCATGTCTGAAGTGTGTGTGTGTGTGTGTGTGTGTATGTGTTTGTAAGGAGGTGGGTGGCAGTGGAGGGCCATGTGGTCTGGTAGGACTGAGCCCATAACCTGTGGAATCTGATGCTGTTTCCAAGTATATAGTGTTAGAATTGAGTTGAACTGTAGGACACCCAGTTGGCGTCCAGAAAACTTCTTGGTGATGGGAAACACCCTCCCTCCACACATTAGAAATGGGGTGTTCAGAGGACCAAATAGTGAGTTTCCAAAATAATTGAGATCAGTTCAAAAGTGACACTGAGATGCGTGTGCATAGACACACACAAATCCTTCACTGTGTTCATGAAATTCACTTTTATTTAATAGAGTAGGAAGTTTGTCAGTGTGTCGGGGGAAGAAAAAAAATACAAACCTCATTAAGTAGAAGTAAATAAACTCATATTGAACATTTTTGCCATTTTAGAATCAGACAACAATCTGTGACTTCAGATATTGAATAAAAATGTAGCACGTGTGCTGGTAAATTTAAGAGGCCCCCTATAGATGACTTTAAAATTATAAAATTACCTAATTTTATTTCCAAGTCAAAATCTAGAATAACTTTATGAATATCACCAACTAATTCATGGCTTCTTGGGATAGATCCTCAACCACATGACAACTTCTGATAACTGTAATATTACTTTTATGTATTAGTTCAAATTCCTGGGAAAGTGGATCGGTTTGGTCTAGCTAATCTTAATGAGCCTGTCCACCGAGTTCACTGGTTACCTGCCACCTTTGGATCTGCTGCCCATTAGTCACATGCCCACACCTGAGCAATGAACTCTGGAGGAAGGACAACTGGAGATGGGCTGCACGTCATGGTCACTAGGCAAGAAGGAATTGTCTGAAGGAAAACTTTTACCTGGAAGGGAAATATCATCATTTCCTCCCTAGCTTTAAGATTCAATGTTTTTCCATTGCTTTTTTTAAAAATATTTTTTATTAGAGTATAGTTGATTTACAATGTTGTGTCAGTTTCTGCTGTACAACAAAGTGAATCATATATATATATATATATATATATATCTGCTCTTTTTTAGATCCTTTTCCCATATAGGTCATTACAGAGTACTGAGTAGAGTTCCCTGTGCTATACAGTAGGTCCTTATTAGCTATCTATTTTATATATAGTAGTGTGTATATGTCAATCCCAATCTCCCAATTTATCCCTCCTTCCCATCCTCCCTGGTAACCATAAGATTGTTTTCTACATCTGTGACTCTCTTTCTGTTTTGTACCATGATTTTAGATTCCACATATAAGCAATATCATATAATATTTGTCTTTCTCTGACTTACTTCACTCAGTATGACAATCTCTAGGTCCATCATGTTGCAGATGTTACTATTTTTTGTCATTCTTTTTTATGCTTGAGTAATATTCCATTATATATATATGTATACACACACACACACACACACACACATCATGTCTTTTTTATCCATTCATCTGTTGATGGACATTTAGGTTGCTTCCATTTCCTGGTTATGGTAAATAGTAAATATTGCTGCAATGAACATTCGGGTGCATGTATCTTTTTCAAATTATGGTCTTCTCTGGATATATGCCTGGGAGTAACATTGCTAGAACTTATGGAAGCTCTAAAAACAATTAATGCTGGAGAGGGTGTGGAGAAAAGGGAACGCTTGTACACTGTTGGTGGGAATGTAAGTTGGTACGGGCACTATGGAGAACAATATGGAGGTTCCTTAAAAACAGACAAAACCAGCGGGGTGGTGGTGGTGGTGGTGGTGTGATGAATTGGGCGATTGAGATTGACATGTATACACTGATGTGTATAAAATTGATGACTAATTAAAAAAACAACAACAAAAACTACTAAAAATAGAGCTTCCATTGCTTTTAGGATCGATCCTACAAAGGCTGATGTGACTGGGCCCCTGCCTCACCTCTCCTCTCCTCGCTCTCCCCTCCTCTCTGCTGCAGCCATGCTGACTTTGCAGTTTCTCAAATCACCCTTGTTTCCGTGTTGCCCCACGACATTTGCCTAGGCTTTTCCCTTTGCCCACCTAATAATCACCCTTTAGATCTCATTTCAAATTACATTCTCAGTGTCTTTGAAGAAGTCTACAGAACAACTTACTTCTGGAAATTAGAGCTGCCAATTAAATTCCATTTTGTTATGAAACTAATTGTGTGAATCTGTTGATTGGGGTTCAGGACACACTAACCCAAAATATGACACCGTGGCATACTGAATATTTTAAGCTGAAGGAGTTTGAGAAAGAGCATATGTAGAAAGGACTCTCTGACCTTCCCCTGAAGGAGATCATAAGACCCTTATGTAAGGGGTGCCTTTTCTATACCCAGAGAAAATGTTCATCCTCATCACCAAGACGTCAAGAGGAATTAGACTGAAAAGGCTTTGCTATTTCCCCTAATTTACCGCATTAAACTCATACCCTTTTTTGTCTTATCATATTTTCCATGACTTTCCACTCTTCTTCCAACCAAACAGAAACACTCTCAGGTTTAATCACTTCTTCAGGTCTTCATTTTCTAATGAAGTTTCCGGTGTCACGTGAAACTTACAATAAACGAATTTGTATGCTTTCCTCTTGTCAATCTGTCTTTTGTTAGAGGGGTCTCTGTCAAGAACTTAGAAGGGTAGAGGAAACAGCTCTTTTTCTTCCCTACTTCAGTAACCAGGTAAGAGGCTGTCAAGGTAGCCAAAAAAGAGGAAGTTTCTAGACGGTGAGAAGGGTCACACTGTGTTGAGTAGTGATTAGCAAGGAGAGAAGAGTTAGTAGCAGGGGAGTAGTACTACTCTCAGAAGTCACCTCTCTCATCTCTGAAGTCTCCTCACATTTGCTACTTAGGCAGTGAATTGTTCCCATAGTATTTGTTTTTCTTCTCCTTATCTGAGATGCTCATTGAAGACCACATTTATAAGGTACAACTTGATCAATATATGCGGATGGCTTGGTGCATTATATTTGGAAAGTTTTTAATTATTATTGAGTAATAAGTAAGCTTTGTTGAAGCTTTGTCTTTTTTTTTTTAGTGTTTGTAATATACTTTGATTTGATTTGATTTTTTACTGAAGTATAGTTAATTAACAATGTTGTACTAGTTTCAGGTATACAGGAGAGTGATTCAGTTTTATATATACATATATTAAGATTAAGTTTTATATATATTATATAATATATATATATTCTTTTTCAGATTCTTTTCCATTTTAGGTTATTACAAGATATTGAATATAGTTCCCTGTGCTATACAGTAGTGGCTTTTCATGTTCTTATTAGGTTCCATCTTCCTGCATTTTACTTTTTAAGATGCATTTTTTTTAAATGGGAAACTTTTTTCTGATTATGTTAGTCTATGGACTATCATGGTTCTCTAAATTCAGAAATATATATTAGTAAATGTTCCATTCCTCATCCCTACATTCATGGGTAATCTCCTGCTAATTATTAGCATGGTGAAGTAAATTAAGAAAGCTATTATTGGGTGTATATTTTAATAGAGCGATAATTGGATACCAGTGGGTAAGAATTAAGTAGGAAATGTCAAGGTGAGTTCAGAGACGTTTCATTAAAGAAAAAAATAGGAAAATGCTGAGGAGCTTACAATCAATTGCTTATTTTACACCAAATGGCTTTTTAAAATTAATCTCATCTGGTCACAAAAAGTGGATAAGCAGTAAAATCTACATTTGAGATCTACATCTACAGCTGATACAAATTGTCGGAAGAGAAATAAATTTCGACACGTTTCACATTTGAGGTAGATTAGATAAATGTTTGATTTTTGAACATTCAAACAGCAAAATTGGAATAACCTAAAATTTTCATGAAAGCTGTGCTGACATTCTAAATCAGTTATGCCATCATTTTGAAAATGGTCAAGATGGGAAGGGGAGGTAGGGAGATGGGATTCCACGTAAAATTCATCCGAAATATTTTTCTAAGAGGATTTGAACAACACACTTAGGATTTCAGGGATGCCCATTCTGTGTATAACGTATCTGTCTGCAAACGTGTTACGGCAAGCATCACTTGGCTGACACACCTGCCCACTGTCCTACCTACAGTGAGCTGTCTGAGATGTCGTGGGAGTTGCCTCTCACCGGGACCTGATACCCAATGCGCTGACAACGCTGCCTTTTCAAAGCTTGAACTGCGGTTCTTCACTTGGCTCCGCAGGCCCAGGGCAACTTGAACACCTGGCAAGACAGTAAGTTGGCAGATTCCTGCCTCTGAAAGATTTGCAATTTTCAAGTGAGTTGCATTTCTCAATTTTACTTTTCTGTTTAGGGATTGGTTTGCTTATTTGTTCACTTATTCATTCACACATTTACATTTATCGGCCAATATTTGTACAATTACGTTTTGTTTCCTCACTTGAATAAATAATTTTTTTCTCCGTGATGACTAAGGAACAAGCTGGTAAATGGTTGTTTGCTCTACAGTCATTTTGCCACAAGGTGGTGGTATAACTCTTTGAAGTTTAAAAAAAAACTTGCAAAAAGTGTAATTTCAAGATTTATAAAAACAAGTATAACTCATGAGAACGGCTTATTTTTGTTTCATAGTTTAATTTCTCTACAGCTTTAATAACTGCAGAAATTAGATTTCTATTGCAAATGAATTTTTCTTAAATGATATATAAATTATAAGAATTGAAATCACTCTGATAATGATGATGATATGCAGTTATCACAGCTAACATTATCTAAGGCCTTATTTTGTGCCAGGCACTGTGCGAGGTGTTTTACGTACAGTGAGTCAATGCTCATTGTCCTATCATTACTTAAATACAATCACTGCTACCCTCTTTGCAGATAAGAAAACCAACACTTATATTAACAGGGATTCTTATTTATCTGGTCTTTTAATACTGTGTCTTATGTTAGGCTTTATAGTTGAATTAGAGCTATGTTTCCTGAGTTAGCAGGACAGTAATCTCCAGGGGGTACATTTTTCCATAAATAATTTTTGCAGAGTCCTAACCTGAAGATTCTAATTCTGAGGGTCTGGAATTGGGACCTAGTAAACTGTACTTTGAACAAATGTCCCTTATGATTCTTACTGTTAAACAAGTTTAAAAACTATTGATTGATAGTTGTCTTTGAGTTTAACTACTCTGCTTAAAAGATGCTTAAAATCGCCTATTTCCAGCACTGCATCCTTTACCTCAAGATTTTAAAATCAAGATTATAAAATTACAATAATGTTTCATTCAGGCTCTTCAATACTACTTTCACTCTGATTTTGAGGATTTGGGCAAGTGATGTATTATAAAGAGGTGAATGCTTTTGTATTTTATTGTAAAAAAAAAAAAGTGATATGTAAAGAAAGTATTTTGTCCTCTGTTACAGAAATATCCTGGTGAAATTCATACTACATAATGTAGTAAAAACAGATATAAAATGCTTTATCAGTTTAAAAGTACTGAAAATTCTAATTTGTATTTTAGGGATGCATATAAACTATTAACAATTCAAATATTCTATGGCAATATTGAGTAAGTAAAATCTCTTATAACTTAACTGATCCCAACTTTTTTAAAAGCATGTAATATTTCGCCTCACCAGCTTTACACTGCTGAAGTTTAAAAATGAACAAAGTACTGAAATCCAGTGACAACAGCTAGCAGAACATTTTCCTTTACATCTAAAATATTTATAGTGCTCTGTGTATTTAGATCTCTCTTCTCCTAGATATTAGGTATCTGTATTAGGTATCAGTATTTTCATTTTTGCATTTTTTCAGAACAATTTAATTGTTTGCTCTACAGTCATTTTACCGCAAGGTGGTGGTATAACCTTCTGTCTTAGATTCCTTGACACTCCCAAAACCTTCTAACTGGATTAAAATTGCTTAGAGAAAAATATCCCATTACCTTTGTAACTATTTTAACAAACTTTAAGAGGTTTAATTAATTATTATGTGTTGCCAATGCACCTATAATTTATACCAATTTGACAAGTGATATTTTCTTAAAATGATAACGAAAACCTAATGTTTTAAAACTCTTGTGTGCTATACCAAGAGATGACACTAATCACCAGAAAAACTTAAGCTAATTCTGGAACTAGCCAACATTAATGGAGATACTATAATGGGAGTAGTAGGATGAGGTCTCTGAATGTTTTTCATTGCCTTGAACTTTACTTTTAGAACTTCATAGTTTATCTATTTAATGTTTATTCTAAAACTGGATTTTTCAAAATTAATTTTTTCATTTTTTTTTGTATTACTGGTAGCAGCCTTAATCTTAAGTGCCCCATACTGAAACATTTATATAAGTTACTGTGGTAGATATTTGAGTCTACCTTTCAGATGTGGTCTGTAGACAGCCTCCAGCTATCAGCTCTTTCTGTCTCAGCTGCAGAGAACCACCTATGTGGAGGTTAGGCCCTTCCCAGGGCAGTCCACTTCTACTGACTGAGCAAGATGGCAGTATAAAGACCTGGCCATTTGGGGTCTATGCAGAATTTTTTTTTATTGAGATATAAATGACATATAACATGGTATTAGTTTTAGTCATACAATATAATTATCTGATACATGTTTATATTGTGAAATGATTACCATGAGTTTAGTTAACATCCATTACAACACATAGTAACAATTTTTTCCCTTGTGATGAGAACTTTTAAGATCTACTCTCTTAGCAACTTTTAAATATACAATACTGTATTGTTTTTTTTTTTTTTTTTTTTTTTTTATAAATGTATTTATTTTATTTATTTATTTTTGGCTGCGTTGGGTCTTCGTTGCTGCGCGCGGGCTTTCTCTAGTTGTGGCGACCGGGAGCTACTCTTTGTTGCGGTGCACGGGCTTCTCATTGCGGTGGCTTCTCTTGTTGCGGAGCACAGGCTCTAGGCGCGTGGGCTTCGGTAGTTGTGGCTCGCGGGCTCTAGAGTGCAGGCTCGGTAGTTGTGGCGCACGGGCTTAGTTGCTCCACGGCATGTGGGATTTTCCCGGACCAGGGCTCGAACCCGTGTCCCCTGCCTTGGCAGGCGGATTCTTAACCACTGCGCCACCAGGGAAGCCCTGTATTGTTAACTGTAGTCACCATGCTGTATATTACATTCCCAGGACTTATTTATCTTACAACTGGAAGTTTGTACCTTTGCACCACCTTGACTCATTTCTCGCATTTTCCCACACACCCCCCTACCCCCCACACACACCTGCTTCTGGTAATCACAAATCTGTTCTCTGTATCCATGAGTTTGGTTTTTTAAATTTTAACTTATTTTTTAAGATTCCACATGTAAGTGATATTATAAGTATTTGTCTTTCTCTGACTGTCTTATTTCACTTACCCTCCAGATCCATCCATGTTGCCACAAATGGCAGGATTTCCTTCATTTGTATGGCTGAATAATATCTCATTGTGTATATACACTATATTTTCTTTATCCATTCGTTCATCCATGGACACTTTGTTTCCATGTCTTGGCTATTGGAAATAATGCTGCAATCTATATGGGGTTGCAGATATCTTTTGGAGACAGTGATTCCGTTTCTGTTAGATAAGTACCCAGAAATGGAATTGCTAGACCATATGGCAGTTCTAATTTTTATTTTTTGAGGAGCCTCCATACTGTTTTCCAGAGTGGCTGCACCAATTTACATTCCCACCAACAGTGTACAAGTTTTCCCTTTTCTCTACATCCTTGTCAACACTTGTTATTTCTTGTCTTTTTGATAATAGCCATTCTAACATGCATGAAGCGATGTCTAATTATGGTTTTGATTTGCATTTCCCTGATGATTAGTGATGTTGAGCATCTTTTCATGTGCCTGTTGGCTTTCCGTATGTCTTCTTTGGAAGAATCTCTATTCAGATATTCTGCCCATTTTTAAACTAGATTGTTTCTTGCTTCTTTTTTCTGCTGAGTTGCATGAGTTTAAATACTTTTTAGATATTTACCCCTTATCAGATACATAATTTGCAAATATTTTCTCCCATTCCATAGGTTGCCTTTTCGTTTTGTTGATGGTTTCCTTTGCTGTGCAGAAGTCTTTTAGTTTGATACAGTCCTACTTGTTTATTTTTGCTTTTTTGCCTTTCTGTTTAGTGTCAAATCCAAAAAGTCATTGCCACAACTGATGTCAAGGAGCTTACCTCCTATGTTTTCTTCTAGGAGTTTTAAGGTTTCAAGTCTTCCGTTCAAGTCTTTAATCTATTTTGGGTTAATTTTTGTGTATGGTGTAAGATAGGGCTTCATTCTCTTGCATGTGGCTGTCTAGTTTTACGAACACAATTTATTGAAGAGATTATCCATTCTCCATTGTATATTCTTGTCTCCTTTGTTGTAAATTAATTGACCATACATAGGAGAGTTTACTTTTGGGCTTTTGATTCTGTTCCATTGACCTATGTTTCCATTTTTGTGCCTGTACCATACTGTTTCAATTACTGTAGCTTTGTAATACGGTTTGAAAACCAGAAGCATGTTGCCTCCAGCTTTGTTCTTCTTTCTTAAGATTGCTGTGGCTATTCCAGGTCTTTTGTGGTTTTATATAAATTTTAGGATTATTTATTCTAGTTCTGTGAAAAATGCCATTGGTATTTTGGTAGGAATTGCATTGAATCTGTAGATTGATTTGGATAGTATGAACCTTTTAATATCAGTTCTTCCAATCCATGAACCTGGAATATTTTTCCATTTGTTTGTGTCTTCTATTTCTTTCAGCAGTGTCTTATAGGTTTCAGTGTACAGATCTTTCACCTCATTGGTTAAGTTTATTCCTAGCTATTTTATTCATTTTGATGTAATTGTCAATGGATTGTTTTCTTAATTTCTCTTCATAATAACTTGTTATTAGCGTATAAAAATGCAACTGATTTTTATGTATTGATTTTGTATCCTGCAACTTACTGAATTCATTGATTAGTTCTAACTTTTTTTGGTGGAATCTTTAAGGTTTTCTATATACAATGTCATGTCATCTGCAAATAGGAACAGTTTTACTTCTTCTTTCCTTCCTTCCAAGCCTATACCGAATAAATGTGACAAGAGTGGGCATCCTTGTCTTATTTCTGATCTTAGAGAAAAAACTTTATGTTTTTCGCTGTTGAATATGATATTATGTTTTTCGCTGTTGAATACGATACTTTTTCTGTGTCTATTAAAATGATCATATGATTCTTATCCTTCATTTTGTTAATGTGGTTTATAACATTGATTTGCAGATAGTGAACCATCCTTGAATCCCTGGAATAAATCCCACTTGATCATGGTGTATGGTCTTCTTAATGTATTGTTGACTTAGTTTGCTAATATTTTGTTCAGATTTTTTGCATCCATCTTCCTCAGGGATATTGGCCTGTAAATTTCTTTCCTTGTAGTGTCCTTGTCTGGTTTTGGTATCAGGGTAATGGTGGTATCATAGAATGAGTTTAGAAGTGTTGCCTCCTCTTCTCTTTTTTGGAAGAGTTTGAGAAAGATTGGTATTAATTTTTCTTTAAATGTTTGGTAGAATTCACCAGTGAAGCCATCTGGCTGAGGACTTCTGTTTTGTTGGTAGGTTTGATTATTGATTCAATCTCCTTATTAATAATTGGTCTGTTCAGATTTTCTGTTAATTCATGATTCAGTCTTGGTACAGCCTATGTTTCTAGGAATTTATCCATTTCTTGTAGATAGTCCAATTTGTTAGCATATAATTTTCATAGTAGTCTCTTATGATCCTATGTATTTCTGAGGTATCAATTGTAACATCTCCTCTTTTATTTCTGATTTTATTTATTTGAGTCCTCTCTCTTCTTTTCTTAATGAGTCTGGCTAATGATCTATTTTGTTTATCTTTTCAAAGAACCAGCTCTTAGTCTCACTGACCTTTTCTGTTGTCATTTTAGTCTCGATTTCATTTATTTCTACTCTGACCTTTGTTATTTTCTTCCTTCTACTAACTTTTGTCTTAGTTTCTCCTTTTTCTACTTCCTTGAGGTACAAAGTTAGGTTGTTTGATATTTTCTTTTTTCTTCATGTAGGGGTTTATCCTTATAAATTTCCCTCTTAAAACTGCTACTACTGTATCCAATAAGTTTTGGTATATTGTATTTCCATTTTCATTTGTCTCAAGATATTTTTTTAATTTCTTTTCAACCCACTGGTTGTTCAGTAGCATGCTATTTAATCTCCACATATTTGTGAATTTTCCAGTTTTCTTCTTGTAATTGATTTCTAGTTTCACGCCACTGTTGTTGGAAAAGATACTTGATATGATTTCAATCGTCTTAAATTTAAGATGTGTTTTGTGGTCTAATACATGATCTATACTGGAGAATGTTGCATGTGTAAATGAGAAGTATGTGTATTCTATTGTTTTTGAATGGAATGTTGTGTAAATGTATGTTTAGTCCATCTGATCTAACATATTATTTAAGTCTAATGTTTCCTTGTTGATTTTCTCTTTGATATTCTATATCTATCCATTGACGAAAGTGGGGTGCTGAAGTCCCTTACTATTACTGTATTGCTGTCTTTTTCCCCCCTTTGTGTCATTAATATTATATATTTAGGTGCTCCTTTTTGGGGTGCATAAATATTTACAAATGTTACATCCTCTTGTTGGATTCACTGCTTTATAATTATATAATGACCTTCTTTGTCTCTTATTACAATCTTTGTCTTAAAGTCTATCTTGTATTATATATTACCTCAGCTTTCTTTCGGTTTCCGTTTGCATAGAATGCCTTTTTCCATCCCTTCACTTTCAGTCTGTGTGTGTCCTTAAAACTGAAGTGACTCTCTCACTTAAGGCAGAATATATAAATTGGGTCCTGTCCATTTACCTTTTATAACTCCCAATGAGGTCCATTTATCATGGAATAATATATTTAATAATATAAATGCAATTCACCATTAGCATTATTATGAAGAATAAGAAATATCAAAACAATTCCTATATTTATTTGGCTATTGTTATTCAAGGACGTGATTTTTTAAAAAGAAAAGTCTGATCAAATAAGTTATTGTTAAACTCTAGAAGGAAACAAGTGAAGAAATCACTTCTCCATTCACTGTTCTCTCCTTTGCTCGGTGTGCTCCGGCCACACTGCCTTTCTTGCAAGCTTTCTAACACGCTGGAGACGCTATCCTTGAACGTTTGTTCTGGCTGTTTCTTCTGTGGGTCTAGATTTGGTCAATCCAGGTTGCATCACAGCCCTTGAACGAATTTTGTACGAATTTCTCTCCCTCTCACTGTCTGTTTCTCTTTTTTCTTGTCTAATTTATTTTTATAATGGGGTATAGCTGATTTTCAATGCTGTGTTTCTTCCTTCTGTACATCCACTTGATTCACTTACAGAGAGACATCAATAAATTCTTTTTCAGATTCTTACCAGTCATATATTCTCTTCTGGTGACTAGAGTGTGCTGACTAAAGTGCTTTGAGCTATAGAGTAGGTCTTGTCAATTACCTATTTGGTCTATGGAACGGTATCTATGCTAATTTCAACTTCCTGGTTTATGCCTCACACCACCCCACCTTTCCCCTTTAGCAGCCATAAGTGTGTTTTCTAAATGTGTGACTCTGTTTCTGTTTTGTCATTTAGTTCATGTGTAACCATTTTTAGATTCCACCTATAAGTGATATCTTATGGTAAGTCTCTTTTACTGTCTGACTTATGTCACTTAGAATGATCGTACCTAAGTCCACCCGAGTTGCTGCAACTGTCTTTCTTTCATTCATTTCATGGCTGAGTAATATTCCATTTTACATAAGTACCACATCTTCTTAATCCATTTTTTCATTCTAAGGTCATTTACATTGTATGCAAGTTGAGGCTCTTGTAAACAGAGCAGCAGTAAAGGTTGGGGTGCCTGTGTCCTGTCGACTCTCGTTTTCCCAAGAAATATGCCCATGAGTGGGAGTGCCGTATGCTCTGTAGCTCTGTTTTTTAGATTTTTAAGGAAACACAATACACTTCTCCAGAATAGCCTTGGCAATTTACATTCCCACCATCAGCATAACAGGGCTCCCTTTTCTCCACCCCCTGTCCTGCATTTCTGGTTTTTACAGTTCGTGAGGATGACCCTTCTGAATGATGCGAAGTGATACCTCTTTGTAGTGTTGATTTGCATTGCCCGCTTGTTTGGTTGGCCCAAAAAAGGGCGTATGCGTTTGTCCTGAATATATTCAGGACAAACGCATACGCCCTTTTTGGCCAACTGCATCATTGGCGAAGTTCAGCTGCTTTTCATGTGCTTTAATGATGAGTCCATTCTACCTCTTGAAATCCCTTTCCTGCAATTGTGCCTTGATTACAGGTCCTTTTCGATGACTTACCTCAAGACATTTTTCGATGATAGGGATCATTTACAACCCTGCAGGTTTGTGAATTGCAGTGCCCATGAGCTCCATTTTTCAACTTGTATTTTTGGGAACTGGCCACAGAACAGTAGGATTGCTTCAAGCCCTATTCTGGTTCCAAGGGTAAGGTGAGCCTTTGGTCAGTTCCTCTTCCTGATTGGAAATTAGCATGGCATGTGCCTGTCCAAACACCTAGGGCTTGTCTCTCATTGGTTCCCCCCCTTCCGCTTCATCCTCCAGACAACTTCCAAACTGTGCAAAACAGGATGTTGAAGGTGCTGACTTCCCCAAGTGGGGAGGTTTTTAAGAAAGAGGCTGCAGGGGGAACCCAACCACCAGGAGATGAGGAGATGAGGTGCCTTTTCCAAACTCTTCCCGATCAGACGGTGTACCATCCTCTGGGTGTCACAGGCATGTTTTAGGTGTACGAAGGGTCCCCTCCAAGTAAGGAGAACACCAGGGATCTTTCCAAAGCAGTGTCTCCCCGAACCCTAAAACTGGGGAAGTTTTAAGCTACGGGTACATGCATGTTCACGAAGGGCCTTGGGCAGTAGGCAGTGTCCAAGCTTTAGATGATTGAAGTCTTGAGTGTCAGAAGCGGTCATCATCGGCCTCCCTTAGGTTCCATTTTATCTGGCATTTATAGATGATGTACATATAGATATCTATTCTTTTTCAGATTCTTTCCTCTTATAGGTTATTACAAAATATTGTGTGTAGTTCCCTGTGCTATACAGTAGGTCCTTGTTTATTATCTATTTTATACATAACAGTGTGTATATGTTAATCCCAAACCCTTAATTTATCCCTCCCCCCGCCTTTCCCGTTTGGTAACAATAAGTTATAAGATTTTATATTCCTCAGAAATGGGGGAGCTGAAAAAGGGGTATCATTTTCAATGGAAAATTATTCAAAAGTAGATTGAAGCTTCAGCCCAGATTATTAGATGTACATCCTTGGAAAAAACTGACTTAGTTTCTCTAAACTTGACCTGACAAATAAGACAAAAACCCTTCACTGAACTTGCTTATAATAAAGTGATGGAAATATCAAATGGAAGTGTTAGAAACTTCTTCTTTTAAACGAGCCTTATACCCTGCTCTACGTTAATTACAGTTTGGTTCACACATCTGTTCATTGAAGTTACAATGTTCTCAAATTCTGTCACTGATCCTCCAGAATGGGTCCCAACAAGGGTCCCACTGCCCAGTGTCATTGGAGCCAACAGAATGAGATTGAGTTTGGTTCAGAAGCAAAGGAAAACTTTATATTTTGATCAGAGAATGGAGAGGTGAGAGCATGCGCTCCCCCGCGGGCTGTGGGCCGGGCTGCTGTGTAGGGATCCCGTCAGCGTCAGCGGGAGGGACGGGGCGGAGCTCTCGAGGGCCGGGTTGGCTGGAGCTCAGGCTCTATGTCTCGCAGTCTGCACCGGCCCCGCGAGCTGAGGTGTCAGCCCAGCCATTTTGCACTAGGAAATCGGGTCTGAAGTGCCGACTGTGAGGCCTCTGCATGCGGAACCCTAGGAGCCAGTGAAATTAGACAAAGCACAAAGGAAAAAAAGGTTAGACTTTATTTTATTGCCTAGATTCTATTTTTATCTCCCAGGAATTTTTAATGGGCTTTGCCGGTGACAAACCCCTCCTCTGCCTTTTGTCCCGTTCCTCATTTTGGGGCGCTGAGGGTGCAGACACCTCTTCTGTAAATGCTTCGTGCTGAGCTGGGTGTCCTCATACCCGGGGGGAGGGGCAGGACTTCTCCCCAGCAGCCTCCAGGTGAGGTTGATTGTCCCCAGGCCTCCTCCCTCACTGCTCGTCCTCCTGAGCACCAGCATTTGAAGTTCAATAGATTCTAATGACCTTTAAGGGACCAGGAAAGAGATGCGCAGAGACGCTGGGTGGGCCGGTTTCCTGGTCCCCATTTGTTTTGGCCACATTTGGCTGACTGTTTCTGCCAGCCAAGATCCTCTGATGAGTAGTCTGTGCTTTCTTCCATGAGGCCACTGAATTAATGTACAAAGAGCACCAGGTGTCAGAGCCCTGCCTGCTCAACTCCCAGACAGTCCAGGGCCGGTGGTGATCCAGGACCATGACGGCCACTCAGTCAACGGCCTTTTGAAGTAGCCAGGAGTCCAGCCGGTCTCATTGGCCGCCGTCACCGCGGTGTCTGTAGGCTTTTCTGTGGTGACAGCGTTACATACGGTTTCCCCGTCAAGCTTATTACCTTCCCTCTGGGTGCAGAAATTCCTGCAACCAGTAGTCTGCTCTTTTGGGGCACACTCTTGTTGTTTTCTGGAAGAGAAGCTCCAGGTCAAAGAGATGGCCACACGAGTCGTCATGGGGGCCTGTTGCCCCATGTTGTCTCTCTGGAGATTGGAGGTTGAGGGCCTCCTCACTCGAGGTCAGTGTGTCCACGGAGCGATCCCTGCAACTTCAGGGCAAGGTGGGTGGTTAGGATCACCAAGTGGGGTCCTTTTCCCTTAGGAGGGAGCTGGCCTTGTGGGCTGCTGATGTCCAGGTTTTTAGATACCCCCAGTATCCTGGCGGTATGGGGCGGCAGGCCTAGCCCTTGGTTACCATAATTTCTCCTACCTGGGGGGCATACTTGAGTTGTTCCATTTCAAATGGTCCCAGTTTTTGCACTAATACTCCAAGGACGATTCACCTTCTACCGGGAATGTAAAGGTCAAAGGGTTTAGCTAAATTTGGGAGGTCCAGGGCAAGGACCTGAATTAACTGCTCTTTCAATTCTTAAAAGACCGCTTCTGGATTCTATTCAAATGGATTATCATCTTTTCCTTTCAGTGTTTCATATAGAGGCCCAGCTATTAGACTGTAGTTAGGGATCCAGATGCAGCAAACCCCGGCCTCCCCAGGAACCCCTAAGCTGTCTTCTAGTTTTAGGAGAAGTAAGGCTGCAAATGGCTTCTTCCCTTTCGTGGGATGGGCTTCTCCGACCTTCTGTGAGAATGAAGCCCGGGCAGGTCACCTTAGTCTGTGATATTTGAGCCTTTTTCTTGGACACCTTCTATCTTTTATTGGCTAGGTAGTTCAGAGGCCTCATTAGTAGGGCTGGCGATCAGGATGTGCTCTGCATATTGAAGGAGGGTTCCCTTCTCCAGAGGTAGAGCTTTTAGGTCTTTAGCTGAAGTTTCCCCAAAGATGGTGGGGGAATTTTTGAACCCTTGGGGCAGGACGGCCCAGCAGTATTGTTTTTGTTGTATGTTGAGTCCTGCCACTCAAAAGCCAAAATTTGTTGGGACTCTGGGACTAATGGAATACAGAAGAAGGCATCTTTTAAGTCTAATATAGAATACTAGGTCCTGGTGGATGATAGAATGACCAGCAGGGTGTAGGAATTAGGAACTACTGGATGTATATCCTCGGTGGCTTCACTGACTGTCCTGATGTCCTTTACCAGGTCCCCAGCAGCCCACGGGGCTCTCGTGGTCAGGCCCCTCCCAGGATATGGAGCTCACCTGGGCAGGCACCCCAGCAGTGCTGGGCACACAGGAACCATGCACATAGCCCTCATTGCAGAGCACCCCCAGCTCACCTGTTGGTCAGAGTTGATCCAGAGTGCATCAGAGCAGGACTTGAACTAACAAACAGTAGCTCTGACAGGTCTGTGACCCTGACCTATACTCTGTGTGGCCTCCCTCCACCTGGTCGTCCAGGGGCTTCCACTGCAGCCGGGACGCCAGGCCTCTGTCTCCACCCACCACCCCTCCTCTCCCTGACTCCTGGGTTCTTCTTCTTAGGAGAGGGTCTTCTTGAAGTTGTCTCCCACTCATGGACCAGATAAAATGATTAGAAAACAAGCCAGAGCTGCAGCCCCTTGTCTATCCTGACTCTCGGGACCCTACACCTGTTCCTTGGACCTGGCCAGTGCAGCAAGGCCCATTTTCTGCAACTATGAGCCCCTGATGGGCGAGGATTGGCTGACCTGGGCAGCCTGACCCGGCCGGTGAACCCTCCCCAGGTGTGCCTGGGTTGAGGTCAATATAAACACCCTTCCAGGCAGCAAGATCCCCTGCAGCTGTGCCTGACGCCATATTCTCTGCCCCGCCAGCAGTCTCGGGGTTGGGCTGGTGGGAGGGAGTAGGGCCCACGGCTCTATGAGTGGCCCCGTGTGAGTGGGGCTCTGCTGGACTTTCTGCAGGAGTTGCCAAGCTGCCACCTGCTAAAAGGAGGATGTGTCACCAATACCTGCCGTTGGAATTTCTCCCCGGGCAGAGGTGAGGAAGGAAAAAAGCAGTGGGGGCCGGAACAGGAGGGGTAACTCAGGTAGGGAAATGGAAAGCTTCCAGAAGAGCACCCGGGGCCACGACCATCCTGGCTGCCCTTCAGGCACCATCTCGAGCCTGCGTGCTGTCGCTGGTGTGACTCCAAGCCCTTTCTTCTAGGCTTTAAAGTCTTTGTACATATTCAGGTGTTTTACCTGGGAAGGGTGGGAAAAGTTCAGCAGCAGCTGGCCTGGGGCTCAGCTCACGTTTACCCAGAGACTCATCCTCACAGTCCACCAGCTTTGCAATGAGGACACTCCTTGGGGGGGGTCTGCTGGCTGCATGTGAGACGATTCCCCACCTCTGACCAACTTCAGAATTGTTTACCATTGGAGCAAGTGTCCTGATAGGGTTTTCGTCTGTATAACTGGTAGGTTCTGTTTTTTATTTCTTTTTTTTTGGTTCAAGGTAGGTTTTATTCCTCTTTTTTTATTTATAGATATAGGCATGGAAATAATTCATTCATATAAATAGGTCTATGGGAAGGGAATAAATTTTTTTTTATTTTTTTAAATTTTATTTATTTTTTTAATTTTTGAATTTTATTTATTTTTTTATGCAGCAGGTTCTTATTTGTTATCTATTTTATACATATTAGTGTATATATGTCAATCCCAGTCTCCCAGTTCATCCCACCCACCCCCCACCACTTTCCCCCCTTGGTGTCCATACATTTGTTCTCTACATCTGTGTCTATTTCTGCCCTGCAAACTGGTTCATCTGTACCATATTTCTAGGTTCCACATATATGCGTTAATGTACAATATATTTTTTTCTCTTTCTGACTTAGTTCACTCTGTATGACAGTCTCTAAATCCATCCACGTCTCTACACATGACCCAATTTCATTCCTTTTTATGGCTGAGTAATATTCCATTGTATATATGTACCACATCTTCTTTATCCATTCATCTGTCGATGGGCATTTAGGTTGCTTCCATGACCTCACTATTGTAAATAGTGCTGCAGTGAACATTGGGGTGCATGTGTCTTTTTGAATTATGGTTTAATCTGGGTATATTCCCAGTAGTGGGATTGCTAGATCATATGGTAATTCTATTTTTAGTTTTTTTTAAAATTATTTATTTATTTATTTATTTATTTATTTATTTATTTATTTATTTATGGCTGTGTTGGGTCTTTGTTTCTCTGCGAGGGCTTTCTCTAGTTGCGGCAAGCGGGGGCCACTCTTCATCGCGGTGCGTGGGCCTCTCACTGTCGCGGCCTCTCTTGTTGCGGAGCATAGGCTCCAGACGCGCAGGCTCAGCAATTGTGGCTCACGGGCCTAGTCGCTCCGCAGCATGTGGGATCTTCCCAGACCAGGGCTTGAACCCATGTCCCCTGCATTGGCAGGCAGATTCTCAACCACTGTGCCACCAGGGAAGCCCTATTTTTAGTTTTTTCAGGAACCTCCATACTGTTCTCCATAGTGACTTGATACGTTCATACAAATTGAATGTATCAATTTACATTCCCACCAACAGTGCAAGAGAGTTCCCTTTTCTCTACACCCTACAGCATTTGTTTGTAGATTTTCTGATGATACCCATTCTAACTGGTGTGAGGTGATACCTCATTGTAGTTTTGATTTGCATTTCTCTAATAATTAGTGATGTTGAGCAGCTTTTCATATGCTTCTTGGCCATCTGTATGTCTTTTTTGGAGAAATGTCTATTTAGGTCTTCTGCCCATTTTTGGATTGGGTTGTTTGTTTTCTTAATATTGAGCTGCATGAGCTGTTTATATACTTTGAAGATTAATCCTTTGTCCGTTGATTAATTTGCAAATATTTTCTCCCATTCTGAGGGTTGTCTTTTCGTATTGTTTGTAGTTTCCTTTGCTTTGCAAAAGCTTTTAAGTTTCATTAGGTCCCATTTGTTTATTTTATTCCATTACTCTAGGAGGTGGATCAAAAAAGACCTTGCTGTGATTTATGTCAAAGAGTATTCTTCCTATGTTTTCCTCTAGGAGTTTTATAGTGTCCAGTCTTACATTTAGGTCTCTAATCCCTTTTGAGTTTATTTTTGTGTATGGTGTTACAGAGTGTTCTAATTTCATTCTTTTAAATGTAGCTGTCCAGTTTTCTCAACACCACTTATTGAAGAGACTGTCTTTTCTCCATTGTATATCCTTGCCTCCTTTGTCATAGATTAGTTGACCTAGGTGCGTGGGTTTATCTCCGGGCTTTCTATCCTGTTCCATTGATCTATATTTCTGTTTATTTGCCAGTACCATATTGTGTTTATTACTGTAGCTCTGTAGTATAGTCTTAAGTCAGGGAGTCTGATTCCTCCAGCTCCGTTTCTTTCCCTCAGGACTGCTTTGGCTATTCTGGATCTTTTGTGTCTCCATACAAATTTTAAGCTTTTTTGTTGTAGTTCTTAAAAAAGTGCCACTGGTAATTTGATAGGGATTGCATTGAATCTGTAGATTGCTTTGGGTAGTATAATCATTTTCACAATATTGGTTCCTCTAATCCAAGAACATGGTATATCTCTCCATCTGTTTATATTATGTTTGATTTCTTTGATCAATATCTTATAGTTTTCTGAGTACAGGTCTTTTACCACCTTAGGTAGGTTTATTCCTTAGGTATTTTATTCTTTTTGTTGCAATGGTGAATGGGATTGTTTCCTTAATTTCTCTTTCTGATCTTTCATTGTTAGTGTATAGGAATGCAAGAGATTTCTTTGCATTAATTTTGTATCCTGCTACTTTACCAAATTCATTGATTAGCTCTAGTAGTTTTCTGGTGGCATCTTTAGGATTCTCGATGTATAGTATCACGTCATCTGCAAACAGTGACAGTTTTACTTCTTCTTTTCTAATCTGTATTCGTTTTACTTCTTTTTCTTCTCTGATTGCTGTGCCTAGGACTTCCGAAATTATGTTGAATAATAGTGGCGAGAGTGGACATCCTTGTCTTGTTCCTGATCTTAGAGGAAATGCTTTCACTTTTTCACCATTGAGAATGATGTTTGCTGTGGGTTTGTCATATATGGCCTTTATTATGTTGAGGTAGGTTTCCTCTATGCCCACTTTCTTTATCATAACTGGGTGTTGAATTTTGTTAAAAGCTGTTCCTGCATCTATTGAGATGATCATACGGTTTTTAGTCTACAATTTGTTAATATGGTGTATCACATTGTTTGAGTTGTGTATATTGAAGAATCCTTGCATCCCTGGGATAAACCCCACTTGATCATGGTGTATGATCCTTTTAATATGTTGTTAGATTATGTTTGCTAGTATTTTGTTGAGGATTTTTATATCTGTATTCGTCAGTGATATTGGTCTGTAATTTTCTTTTTTTATAGTATCTTTGTCTGGTTTTGGTATCAGGGTGATGGTGGCCTCATAGAATGCGTTTGGGAGTGTTCCTTCCCCTGCAATTTTTTGGAAGAGTTTTAGAAAGGTGGGTGTTAGCTCTTCTCTAAATGTTTGATAAAATTCACCTGTGAAGCCATCTGGTTCTGGACTTTTGTTTGTTGGAAGATTTTCAATCACAGTTTCAATTTCTTTACTTGTGATTGGTCTGTTCATATTTTCTGTTTCTTCCTGGTTCAGTCTTGGAAGGTTATACCTTTCTATGAATTTGTCCATTTCTTCCAGATTGTCCATTTTATTGGCATACAGCTGCTTATAGTAGTCTCTTAGGATGCTTTGTATTTCTGTGGTGTTCGTTGTAACTTTCCTTTTTCATTTCTAATTTTATTGATTTGAGTCCTCTCCCTCTTTTTCTTGATGAGTCTGGCTGAAGGTTTATGATTTTTGTTTATCTTCTCAAAGAACCAGCTTTTAGTTTTATTGATATTTGCTATTGTTTTCTTTGTTTCTGTTTCATTTATTTCTGCTCTGATCTGTATGATTTCTTTCCTTCTACTAACTTTGGGTTTTGTTCTTCTTTCTCTAGTTCCTTTAGGTGTAACTTTAGATTGTTTATTTGAGATTTTTCTTGTTTCTTGATGTAGGCTTGTATTGCTATAAATTTCCTTCTTAGAACTGCTTTTGCTGCATCTCATAAGTTTTGGATCATCATGTTTTTGTTCTCATTTGTCTCTAGGTATTTTTTGATTTCCTCTTTGATTTCTTCAGTGATCTCTTGGTTATTTGTAACGTATTGTTTAGCCTCCATGTGTTTGTGTTTTTTACGTTTTTTTCCCTGTAATTGATTTCTAATCTCATGGCGTTGTGGTCGGAACAGATGCTTGATATGATTTCAATTTTCTTAAATTTACTGAGGCTTGATTTGTGACCCAAGATGTGATCTATCCTGGGGAATGTTCCATGTGCACTTGAGAAGAAAGTGTAATCTGCTGTTTTTGGATGGAATGTCCTATAAATAGCAATTAAATCTATCTGGTCTATTGTGTCATTTAAAGCTTGTGGTTTGTTTTTAATTTTCTGTCTCAATGATCTCCATTGGTGTAAGTGAGTTGTTAAAGTCCCCCACCATTATTGTGTTACTCTCGATTTCCTCTTTTATAGCTGTTAGCAGTTGCCTTATGTATTGAGGTGCTCCTATGTTGGTGCATATATATTTGTAATTGTTATATCTTCTTGGATTGATCCCTTGGTCATTATGTAGTGTCCTTCCTTGTCTCTTGTAACATTCTTTATTTTAAAGTCTATTTTTTCTGATATGAGTGTTGCTATCCCAGCTTTCTTTTGATTTCCATTTGCATGGAATATCTTTTTCCATCCCCTCACTATCAGTCTGTATGTGTCCCTACGTCTGAAGTGGGTCTCTTGTAGACAGCATATATATGGGTCTTGTTTTTGTATCCATTCAGTGAGCCTGTGTCTTTTGGTTGGAGCATTTAATCCATTCACGTTTAAGGTGATTATCCATATGTATGTTCCTATTACCATTTTCTTAATTGTTATGGGTTTGTTTTTGTAGGTCCTTTTCTAGTCTTGTGTTTCCCACTTAGAGAAGTTCCTTTAGCATTTGTTGTAGAGCTGGTTTGGTGGTGCTGAATTTTCTTAGCTTTTGCTTGTCTGTAAAATTTTGATTTCTCCATCGAATCTGAATGAGATCCTTGCTGGGTAGAGTACTCTTGGTTGTAGGTTCTTCCCTTTCATCACTTTAAATATATCATGCCACTCCCTTCTGGCTTGTAGAGTTTCTGCTGAGAAATCAGCTGTTAACCTTATGGGAGTTCCCTTGTATGTTATTTGTCATTTTTCCCTGTTGCTTTCAGTAATTTTTCTTTGTCTTTAATTTTTGTCAATTTGATTACTATGTGTCTCGGCATGTTTCTCTTTGGGTTTATCCTGCCTGGGACTCTCTGTACTTCCTGGACTTGGGTGGCTGTTTCCTTTCCCATGTTAGGTAAGTTTCCGACTATAATCGCTTCAAATATTTTCTCGGGTCCTTTCTCTCTCTCTCATCCTTCTGGGACCCCTATAATGCAAATGTTGTTGCATTTAATGTTGTCCCAGAGGTCTCTTAGGCTGTCTTCATTTCTTTTCATTCTTTTTTCTTTATTCTGTTCTGCAGCAGTGAATTCCACCATTCTGTCTTCCAGGTCACTTATCCATTCTTCTGCCTCAGTTATTCTGCTATTGATTCCTTCTAGTGTATTTTTCATTTCAGTTATTGTATTGTTCATCTCTGTTTTTTTGTTCTTTAATTCTTCTAGGTGTTTGTTCTTTAATTCTTCTAGGTATTTGTTAAACATTTCTTGCATCTTCTCAATGTTTGCCCCCATTCTTTTTCCAAAGTTCTGGATCATCTTCACTATCATTATTCTGAATTCTTTTTCTGGAAGGTTGCCTATCTCCACCTCATTTAGTTGTTTTTCTGGGGTTTTATCTTGTTCCTTCATCTGGTACAAAGTCCTCTGCCTTTTCCTTTTGTCTATCTTTCTATGAATGTGGTTTTTCTTCCACAGGCTGCAGAATTGTAGTTCTTCTTGCTTCTGCTGTCTGCCCTCTTGTGGATGAGGCTATCTAAGAGGCTTGTGCAGGCTTCCTGATGGGAGGGACTGGTGGTGGGTAGAGCTGGGTGTTGCTCTGGAGGACAGAGCTCAATAAAACTTATTCTGCTTGTCTGCTGATGCATGGGGCTGGGTTCCCTCCCTGTTGGTTGTTTGGCCTGAGGCAACCCAGCACTGAAGCCTACCTGGCTCTTTGTTGGGGCTAATGGAAGACACTGGGAGGGCTCACTCCAAGGGGTACTTCCCAGAACTTCTGCTGCCAGTGTTCTTGTCCCCACAGTGAGCCACAGCCACCCCCCGCCTCTCCAGGACACCCTGTAACACTAGCAGGTAGGTCTGGTTCAGTCTCCTATGGGGTCACTGCTCCTTTCCCTGGGTTCTGATGTGCACACTACTTTGTGTATGCCCTCCAAGAGTGGAGTCTCTGTTTCCCCCAGTCCTGTCAAAGTCCTGCAATCAAATCCCGCTAGCCTTCTAAGTCTGATTCTCTAGGAATTCCTCCTCCTGTTGCCGGAACCCCAGGTTGGGAAGCCTGACGTAGGGCTCAGAACCTTCACTCCAATGGGTGGACTTCTGTGGTGTAGTTGTTCTCCAGTTTGGGAGTCACCCACCCAGCAGTTATGGGATTTGATTTGATTGTGATTGAACCCCTCCTACTGTCTCATTGTGGCTTCTCCTTTGTCTTTGGATGTGAGGTATTTTTTTGGTGAGTTCCAGTGTCTTCCTTTCGATGATTGTTCAGCAGTTAGTTGTGATTCCGATGCTCTCGCAAGAGAGAGTGAGTGCACATCCTTCTATTCCCCCATCTTGAACCAATCTCCACTGGTGAGTTCTTAATTAGCAGTGTGAATGGTAATGTGAAAGGTCCTGAAACAGGATTGAAATACTTACCCCCCACATGTACAGGTGTAAGACCCTGGGGAGGCCACATGCAGACAGCACCCTTAGGGCTTCCGACTTGACCCCTCAACACTCTGGTGTCCAGCCACTGCTTTAGGATTTCTGGGGGTCCAATGCTGACTTTAAGGGTTCCATAATCCAGCCTCTGTCTGCCTTTAGTGAGACCCACATTTCCAGGATCCTACAGAGCAGGGTCTGTGTGACTGTTCTGTGGCTTCTCTAACAAATGACCACAAGCTGAGTGGTTTAAAACAACAGGAATTCATCCTCCCCCAGTCCTGGAGATCAGACATCTGAGATCAAGGTGTTGTAAGACTGAAGTCCCTCCAGAGGCTCCAGGATAGGGTTCTTCCTGCCTTGTCCAGATTCTGGGGGCTCCATGCATCCCCAGGCTTTTGGCTGTATCCCTCCCATCTCTGCCTCTGTCTTCACGTGGCTTCTCCTGTGTCTGGGTCGCTCCTCTTTTGTCTCTAGCAAGGACGCTGTCATTGGATTGGGGGCCACCCTAACCCCAAATGACATCACCTCGAGATCCTTAACTACATATATGAAGACCCTTTTCCCACATATGGTCCTGTTCACGTGTTCTGGGGGGACACATCTTTTGGGGTCACCATTCAACCCATTATCTGTGTATAAAATAATCCTCATTTTAGGAGATTACCAAGATCTCAAACAGATTGGCACAGACAACAGCCATGTGGGTGGGGGTCTGGTGATGATGAGGACTCTAGAATCACCTGGAAAGGATCAAGGCCTGGCTTCATCAGAAAGTGAGCTCTTCCACCATGGTGCCCGTGGAAACAGCCACTCCACTCTGTCCGTGGAAAGGGACACAGTGCCAAGTCCAGAAGTGGTTACGTTGCAAAACTGGCTCTTCTGGGATTTCCTCATCAATAGCATCATGTAACCAATAACTACGGGCTTGGAGGAATCGCTTTCTGGTACGTGATGACAGCACTGTCACTTTAGGTGCAGCAAGCCTAGAATAGGAATGTTTGAAGGAGAAGAGTTTGAGAGATTGCAAAGCTTGGTTGTCAAGGAAACTGAGCAGGTTTTTCAAGCTTGTCAAAGAAACTTCTCTCTTAAACTGAAGGCAGGGCTGGGAGAGCTGAACTCCAGGGATCTTTTAAAGGGGCTGCTCTGAAGCACCATCACCTAAGTGGAGGTCTCAGTATGAGCTGGGGTTTGCAAAAAGTGTGATGAGATTAAGCCTGACTTTATGTGACAGCTGGGGAGGGGTTTGCAAAGCACCTTGGCTTTTAGAGCAAAGGTTTGTTGCTGGAACAAAGTGTCTCCCAAAAATGGGCCAAAGCTGAAGATGTCTCTGTCCCCCTTCTTGTGAAAGTCCAGGGAAGGTGGGTGTCGGGGCCCAGGCTCTGTTCCCCTTGTTTCTCCTCCCTGCTTCCAGGTGAGGGCTCTAACCAGCAGGGTGGGGTGACCACAGGGGCATCATTCCCTCTGTCCTAGGATGCAGGCTGGCCAAGCCCCTCACCACCTCCCCCCCTTCCCCTTGGTAACACAAGCCACTGTGTCCCAGCTGCAAGGGGTGGGAAGGCTGGGGGGTGCAGGGTAGCCATAAACAGGAAAAAGGGAAATGGGTTCTGATGGGCAGCTGGGCGGCTCTCCTGTGAGGGTCACCCGGACACGAGTGCACAGACTCTGGGTCCTGTGAAGCTTTGATGCTTTGTGGTTCTGGAAATCCTATAGGAGACGGTCCACAGCACGTGCTGTCAGTGGAGGAGGTGAAGCCAAAGATCCACAGTCCAGACTAAAGGTGCCAATGTATATACAGGACAAAACCATCTCGTGTGAATGTAGTTCAGGCACGTTTAACATGAATGCAGTCGTGTTAATGCCTAACATCTTCTATCTTGTGTCTCCTCTCCGGGACCCCCTCCTCAGTTCCTGAGGCTCCTGTAACTCATGTACAGGGGGATGGAGAGTGAGCTCTGTCCAGTCTGAGCCCTGAGTTATCCTGTGTGTGAGTCTATCCGGGGCTGACGTAACTAATACCACAGACAGGACAGCTTAAACAACAGACATCTCCCAGTCCTGGATGCTGTCTGAGATCAAGGTGTTTCTTCTCAGGCTTCTCTCCTTGGCATGTAGACAGCCATCTTCTCCCCATGTCCTCACATGGTCTCCCCCGTGCCTATCTGTGTCCTAATCTCTTCTGGTAGGACATCAGTTCTATTGGATTAGGATCCACCCTAGTGATCTCATTTTCACCTTGATCGCCTCTTTAAAAACCCCGTCTCCAAATACAGCCACATCCTGGGGTCCTGGGGGTTAGGGATTCAACATGTGAATTTGTGGGGGACATGGCTGAGCCCACACCATCCTGCTTAGGAACCAATATGTGCCTCAGTCCCTGCTTCCTTCAAGTCCCACGGGGATCATGCGATGGCTCAGGGAGAGTCTGGGCAGAGTTTGTGTCCCGGCTCTGGCACCCTTCTCTGCTCTCTTTGATCAGGCAGTGGCAGTGCATTGCTAGCCCCGTCCTGAGGTGAGCAGTTCTGGGGTTTTGTGCCGTGTCGCCTGGCCTGCTGAGATGCTCATTGTCAGGGGACCCAGGAGCCAGCAGCCTAGTGGGGATGCCAGGGACTCTCAGGGCCATGATGGACGCCTCTCCCACCAGACACCCCAGCAAAAGTGGGGAAACTTTGTGGGGGTGTACAGGTGGGAGAGAGTCGAAGTCTCATTTATGCTTCAGAAAGACCACTCTTTGGGGTGGGATGTGAGATGCACTTTGGGGGCAGCGGGCTTTGTCAGGGCCTAATGGAGGGATCGGGCTTGGGCCAGGGCTGTGGGTGTAGAGGTGAATTAGTGTGGGGACTGGCCACAGACTCTGGAGGAGGAGCTGACAGTCACTGGGGCACAAGGAGAGTGAGAGGCTGGGAGGCCCCAGTGTTACCGAACCAAACTTGGGTCCGCTTGCCCAAGTGCAGTAGAGCCAATCTACTGACACCGGTTGTGGTGACGGAAAGTAGAGCTTTAATTGTAAAAGTGCCGATACATGGAGGACAGGTGGCTTGTGCTTTAAAACCCCGAACTCCCTGAGGGATTTCAGCAAAGCATTTTAAAGGCCACTTTAAGGAGGGAGGTCACAGGGTATGTGATCAGCTGGTGTACAACCCTCTGGCTGATGGTGAGGTAACAGGGCAGTTAACATTGTAAATTCTTAGGCACCAGAAGCTCTGGGCTACCTGTTCATGATCATCAAGTAGTTAATTTCTTCCACTTGGTGGTAGTTTTAACATCTGTAAAACAACTCAGGAAGCGTACATCAGATACTGTTATCCAGGTACTTCAGAGAGGAGCTACAGCAGAGGATATGGGGGAGGGGTCTGTCCTGGGAAGGCTCCATAGGGTCCTGTTCAGTTACACCTGGTGGCTGGGCTTGGCAACCTGGGAAGGTGGGGCTGCTCCTGGCTGTGGGGAGCTGCAGGATCCCAGTCCTCTGAGGGGGCCTGTTAACCCCCAAGGTGAGATGGGGATGCAGTGGCTGGACAGAGGCGTCTGGCCTGGGAGAGGGGTCCAGCCTGGAAATGTCACTGGAATCATTGCAGGGAGGGAGAGGAAAGGCCAATGGGGGCAGGTAGGTCACAGCAGACTACGTGCAGGTGACGGCGGTCCTGATGGAAACACCTCAGAGCCAGAAAGAAGTGGCCGTCAGGGACTCAGCTTCATTCTCTTGTTTCTTTGTAAAACCACTGTGTCAGAGTTTGAGTCACTGCCAGGAGACTTCTGAGCCCAGTGCTGCCATGGCTTCATCAACGGGTCCAGGTGGAACACAGAACCACTGCAGCCCCTGCCCATGTCCCCACAGGGAATGAATCCCATCAGGGCACCAGGCCTCACAGACTTCAGAGAACCTCTGTCCTCAGGACTGGTCTTCCTCCTTCCTCTCACCTGCTGGTCAGAGGCCCAGGAACCCCCAATCTGGCTCCAACCCCAGGGCCTGGGTTCTGGGACTGCTTAGGGGTAAGCAAGACCCTTATGCTCCATTATCTGCCTAGGGGTGAGGATGTCTTAAAAGCTACAATTGACTGATTATGAAGGACTGAGTGTTTCCAGCAGGTATGGGTGGAAAGATGGGGTGTGAAGTTCCTATGTCTGCAGGGTCTTCCCAGCGTGAAGATCTGTGCGTTTCCCCCGGCCAGTCAGCATCCTCCCAGGAAGCCCAGATCCAGGATTATGAGGGCAGAGGCTCTCCCCTTGCTTACTTATAACTCCCCACTCCCACACCACCGAGCCTGGCTCCCAAAATCTGCCATTTATCTATGCATTGCTCCTTTCCAGGTTACATGTGCAGAGGTTTCAGAATTGTTAGCTACTACAACCTGGAAAGAACTTCATAAAATAAAGCCCACTGTTTATGTATGATCAACTTTACCTTTAGTCTACAGATTCTGTTCATTTCCAAAGGTTACTTAGGTCAGCGCCTTTTGCCCTATCCCCTACCTCTACTGTGAGCTTTCCCACACGTTTCTTTCTTTTTGGGGGAGGGGTTGCGTTGGGTCTTCATTGCTGTACACGGGCATTCTCTAGTTGCAGTGAGCGGGGGGTACTCTTCGTTGTGGTGCGTGGGCTTCTCATTGTGGTGGATTCACGTGTTGCAGAGCCTGCGCTCTAGGCTCGCGGGCTTCAGTAGTTGTGGTGCGCAGGCTCAGTAGTTATGGCTAATGGGATTAGTAGCTCTGCAGCATGTGGGAACTTCCTGGACCAGGGACCAAACCTGTGTCCCCTGCACTGGCAGGCGGATTCTTCACCACGGCGCCAGCAGGGAGGCCCCCGTATAAATTATTACAGCGTGTTCAGTAGACCTCCCTTGGTATATGGTTGGTCTTTTTGATATATGTATTTAATATGTATTTGTATACATATGGTAACACTAATCTTCATTTATCTATTCCTCCCAACTTTCGTTTTACATAACCATAGTTTGTTTTCCAAGTCTGTGAGTGTCTTTCTCTGTGGAAATATGTTCATTTGTGTCAGTTGTTAGGTAACACCTAGAAGTGATATCACAGGATATTTGTCGTCTGCTTTCCGACTTACCTCATGTTCTGTGATGATCTCTAGGCTCATCTATGGTGCTGCAAAGAGCAGTGTTTCATTCTTTTCCATGCCAAATATTCCATTGTGTACATGGACCACTTCTTCTTTGTGCATTCATCTGTTGATGGACATTTTGGTTTCTTCCAACTCTTGGCTATGCTAAATATTGATGCAGTGCCGGATTGCCAGCCTGTGTCTTTTGGATTCTGGTCTTCTCAGGGGATAGGCCCAGCTGTGGGCCTACTAGATCATATGGTAGTTCAATTTTTACCTTTAAACGCACCTCCATTCTGTTCTCACTACTGGCTGTTACCAGTTGGCATCCCACCAGTAACTAGAGGGTACACAGTTCTCTAAAACCCCTTCAGCATTTATTGTTTGTAGACTTTTTACTGATGGCATTTGGAGTGTTGGGTGGTGATGCCTTTTTGCAGTTTGGATTTGCATGCGTCTAATACTTCCCGATATTGAGCTTTTAATCCACGTCCGTTTTCTTTTCTTTTTTTTTTTTAAGTAAAACAGAAAAACTTACCTCTTCAAATTGTTTCCTTGAAAAATTTGCCGTGTTCTGAATTCCTGTGGCCATTACCTACACCAGGATATTTTTTGAGGGCAGGTGTCATTTACAACTCTGTAGTAATTGTGAATATTAAGTGACGATTAGCACTGGGTTTAAAGGTGCTGTTGCAGGAAACGGCCACAAGGCGGCAGCATGTCTATATTCCAAACTCTGGTTACTAGGGCAACAGAGCCTTCCTGGAAGTCCTGTTTGTAGGTTGTAAGTTAGAGTGGAATGGGCCAGGACAAACCCCCCAATACTTATGTCTACTTATTTGTTGTTGGTATACTTAGTTTAATTTTCATTTTTATCAGAGCAATTTTGATTGCAATATTGTGTTTTTTCTAGGTGTACAGAATCTGTTTCATTGATATATATATCTTTTCATGTTTGGATCCTGTCCCATCCAGGTTATTACAGAATGTTGTGTAGACCTCTCTTGGTATTCGGTATGTGTTTGGTGATTCTATATTTTATAAGTATTAGCATATGTCTGTTAAAACCCAATATCCTCCGTTATACATTCGTCACGCCTTTGTGCTTGGTTAACCACAGATTTGTGTTCTGAATACGTGAGTGCCTTCTCTGTGGAAATAAATTCATTAATATCAACTTTTAGATAACACCTATACGTGATATCATAGGATATGTGTCTCTCGCTTTCTGACTTACTTCAAGTTGTGTGATTATCTCTAGCCTCATCTATGGTGCTGCAAACGGCATTGTTTCATTCTTTGCTCTGTCTAACATTGCATTGTGTACATGGACCTCTTTTTCGTCCATTCATCTGATGATGGACATTTTTGTTGCTCCCATGTCTTGGCTATTGTAAATTCTGCTGCAATACACGATTTTCCATCCTGTGTCTTTTTGATTCTGGCCTTCACCGGTTACAGGCCCAATCGTGGGCCTTCCGGATCATATGGGAACTCAATTTTTACCTTCAAACGCACTGCCATTCTGTTCCTTTTATTGGCTGTTACCAGTTTACATCCCACTTAGACCTAGAGGTTATGCTATTCTCCACAACTTCTTCAACATCTACTGTTTGTTTGTAGACTTTTTGCTGATGGTCATTCTGACTGGTGTGAGGGGATACCTTTGCGTAGATTGGATTTGCATGTGTCTAATAATTCCTGAGGTCGAGCTTTTATCAACATCCTTTTTATTTTTTTTTTAAGATTGAGTTAAACGTACAACTTCAAATTGCCTTGTTGAAAAATTTGCTGTGTTTGAATTTTTTTGGCCATTCCGTACCCCAGGACATTTTTTGAGGGCGTGTGTCATTTACACCCCTGCAGTCCTTGTCAATATTAGTGACCACTAGCAGTGGATTTAAAGCGGCTGTTTGAGGAAACGGCCTTAGGGTGGCAGCATTTCTGCGTTACCAACTCTGCTTGCTAGGGAAACAGAACCTTCCTGCAAGTTGTGCTTTTAGGTTGCAGATTAGAGCGGAACGTTCCAGGACAAACCCCCATAAGTTTTAGCCTCCTTAATTCTTGTTTATGTCTTTAATTTTTAGTTTTGATCAGAGCAAATTGGATTTAAAAATGTCGTTTGTTCTAGGTGTGCAGAATCTTGTTCATTTACACCTATACATATATATATATATATATTGATCTTTGTGTCCTTTTCCATGTAGGTTATTACAGAGTGTTGAGTAGACCACTCTTGGTATTCCATAGGTCTTGGGTGATGATATATTTTATATGTATTAGTATATCTTTGTTAACCCCAATATCCGAATTTATGCATTCGTCACACCTTTTCATTGGCTTAACCATAAGTTTGTCTTCTCAATCTGAGATTGTCTTTCTCTATGGAAATATGTTCATTTTTATGAATTTTCAGATAACATAAGTGATATCATGGGACATTTGTCTTTCGCATTTGGGCTTACTTCACGTTGTGTGATTATCTCTAGGCTCATCTGTGGTGCTGCAAATGGCACTGTTTTATTTTTTTCGTGGCTAATATTCCATTCTGTACATATACCACTTCTTCTTTGTCCATTCATCTGTTTATGGACCTTTTTTATGCTTCCATGTCTTGGCTATTTAAATATTGCTGCAGTGCACATTTGCCTGCCTCTGTCTTTCCGATTCTGGTGCTCTTAGGTTATAGGCCCAGAAGGTGCCCTGCCGGATCATATGGTAGCTCAATTTTTACCTTTTAAAGCACCTCCATTCTGTTTTCATTAGTGCTCTTACCACTTTCCATCCCACCAGCGGCTAGAAGGTACACAGTTCTCTAAAACCCCTTCAGCATTTAGAGTTTGTAGACTTTCTGCTGACGGTCATTTGACTGGTGTGAGGTGAAACCTTTTTGGAGGTTGGATTTGTATGCGTCTAATAATTCCTTATACTGAGCTTTAGGCATATCCTTTTTATTCTTTTTTTTCTGCTTTTTTAAAGAGTGAGTACAACTTCCCTCTTCATATTGACTTCTTGAAAAATTGGTCACGTGTTGAATTTTCTTGGCTATTCCCTAACCCAGGGCATTTTTTGAGGGCAGGTGTCATTTACAGCCCTGCAGTCCTTGTGAATATTAAGTGACCATTAGCACTGTGTTGAAAGCTGCTGCTGTGGGAAACAGCCACAAGGCGGCAGCATTATTACGTTCTCAACTCTTGTTACTAGGGCAACAGAGTCTTCCTGGACGTCGTGTTCCTCGGTTGTAAATTAGAGTGGAATGTGCTCGGACAAACCCCCAGAAGTTTATGTCTCCTTACTTATGTTTGTTTTTTAAATTGAAATTATATTTCTTACCGGGGTAATTTTGATTAGAGTGTTGTGATTGTCTGGCAGTACAGAATCTGGTCAAATATTCATACATATATCTGTTCATCTTCAGATCCTATTACCACGTATGTTATTACAGAGTGTTGAGTAGACCTCCCTTGGTATTTGGTAGGTGTTTGGTCATTATATACTTTATATGTATTGCTGATTATATAATTCATGTAGTTTATATGTTTATAGACATTTAACATACATTAGTATATGTATGTTACCCCCATAATCCTAATTTATTGATCCTCCCACCTTTCATTTTGGTTAACCATTAGTTTGTTTATAAGTCTGTGAGTGTCTTTCTCTGTGGAAATATGTTCAATGGTAGCAATCCTAGGATAACATCTATAAATGATATCATGGGATATTTGTCATTCCCTTTTGACTTACTTAACGTAATATGATTATTTCTAGGCTCATCTGTAGTCATGAAAATGGCATTGTTCATTTTGTTCCAAGGCTAATATTCCATTCGATACATATACTACTTCTTCTTTGTCCATTTATCTGTTGACGGACATTTTGTTTGCTTGCATGTCTAGGCTATTGTAAATATTGCTGCAGTGCACGTTTGCCTGTCTGTGTCTTTCCGATTCTGGTCTTCTTAAGTTATAGGCCCATTAGGGGATCGTCCGCATCATATGGTAGGCTCCATTTTTACCTTTTAAATGCAGCTCCATTCTGTTCTCATGATTAGCTGTTACCAGTTTACATCCAACCAACAGCATAGTGGGTATGCATTTCTCCACAAACCCGTCAGCATTCATAGTTTGTAGACGTTTTACGGACGGCATTTTGAATATTGGGTGGCGACATCTTTTTGTAGTTTGCATTTGCATCCAACCAATAATGCCTGATATTGAGCTTTTATCCATGCTCCTCTTTTTTTTTTTTTTGTAAATAAAAGAGTGAGTAAAACTTACCTCTTCCAATTGTTTTCTTGAAAAATTCTCTGTGTTGTGAACTTTTTTGGCCATTACCTACCCAGGACATTTTTTGAGGACACGTGTCATTGACAGCCCTACAATTCCTGTGAATCTTAAGTGACCGTTAGCCCTGTGTTTAGAGCTGCTGTTGTGGGAAACGGCCACCAGGCGGCAGCATTCCTCCATTCCCAAATCTGGTTACTAGGGCAGTAGAGCCTTCCTGAAAGTGGTGTTCCTAGGTTGTAAATTAGAATGGAATGTGCCAGGGATAACCCCAATAAGTTTATGTCTCATTAATTGTTGTTCATGGTTTTAATTTTTTAAATTGGGGTAATGATTAGAATAGTGTTTGTTCTAGGTGTGCACAATCAGGTTCAATTGAACATTACATATATCTATTCATGTGCAGATCCTCTTCCCATGTAAATTACTATTATTTTTTTAATAAATTTATTTTATTTCATTATTTATTTTTGGCTGAGTTGGATCTTCGTTGCTGCATGTGGGCTTTCTCTAGTTGCGGTGAGCGGGGGCTACTCTCCATGGCGGTGCACGGGCTTCTCACTGCAGTGGCTTCTCTTGTTGCGGAGCACGGTCTCTAGGCATGCGGGCTTCAGTAGTTGTGGTGTGTGGGCTCCGTAGTTGTGGCTCGTGGGCTCTAGAGCACAGGCTCAGTAGTTGTGGTGCACGGGCTTAGTTGCTCTGCAGCATGTGGGATCTTCCTGGACCAGGGATCGAACCCGTGTCCCCTGCACTGGCAGGCGGATTCTTAACCACGGCGCCACCAGGGAAGCCCCCGTATAAATTATTACAGCGCGTTCAGTAGACCTCCCTTGGTATATGGTTGGTCTTTTTGATTCATGTATTTAATATGTATTTCTAGACGTATGGTAACCCTAATCTTCATTTACCCATTCCTCCCAGCTTTCCTTTTACATAACCATAGTTTGTTTCCCAAGTCTGTGAGTGTCTTTCTCTGTGGAAATATGTTCATTTGTGTCAGTTGTTAGGTAACACCTAGAAGTGATATCACAGGATATTTGTCGTCTGCTTTCCGACTTACCTCATGTTCTGTGATTATCTCTAGGCTCATCTATGGTGCTGCAAAGAGCAGTGTTTCATTCTTTTCCATGCCGAATATTCCATTGTGTACATGGACCACTTCTTCTTTGTGCATTCATCTGTTGATGGACATTTTGGTTTCTTCCAACTCTTGGCTATGCTAAATATTGATGCAGTGCAGGATTGCCAGCCTGTGTCTTTTGGATTCTGGTCTTCTCAGGGGATAGGCCCAGCAGTGGGCCTACTAGATCATATGGTAGTCAATTTTTACCTTTAAAAGCACCTCCATTCTGTTCTCACTACTGGCTGTTACCAGTTGACATCCCACCAGCAACTAGAGGGTACACAGTTCTCTAAAACCCCTTCAGCATTTATTGTTTATAGACTTTTTACTGACGGCATTTGGAGTGTTGGGTGGTGATACCTTTGTGTAGTTTGGATTTGCATGCGTCTAATACTTCCGGTATTGAGCTTTTAATCCACGTCCGTTTTCTTTTTTCTTTTTCAGTTAAGCAGAAAAACTTACCTCTTCAAATTGTTTCCTTGAAAAATTTGCCGTGTTCTGAATTCCTGTGGCCATTACCTACACCAGGATATTTTTTGAGGGCAGGTGTCATTTACAACTCTGTAGTAATTGTGAATATTACGTGACCATTAGCACTGGGTTTAAAGCTGCTGTTGCAGGAAACGGCCACAAGGCGGCAGCATGTCTATATTCCCAACTCTGGTTACTAGGGCAACAGAGCCTTCCTGGAAGTCCTGTTTGTAGGTTGTAAGTTAGAGTGGAATGTGCCAGGACAAACCCCCCAAAACTTATGGCTACTTATTTGTTGTTGGTATTCTTAGTTTAATTTTCATTTTGATCAGAGCAAATTTGATCGCAATGTTGTGTTTGTTCTAGGTGTACAGAATCTGTTTCATTGATACATATACCTTTTAATGTTTGGATCCTGTCCCATCCAGGTAATTACAGAATGTTGTGTAGACCTCTCTTGGTATTCGATATGTGTTTGGTGATTCTATATTTTATAAGTATTAGCATATGTCTGTTAAAACCCAATATCCTCTGTTATACATTCGTCACTCCTTTCCGCTTGGTTAACCACAGATTTGTGTTCTGAATACGTGAGTGTCCTTCTCTGTGGAAATAAGTTCATTAATATCAACTTTTAGATAACACCTATACGTGATATCATAGGATATGTGTCTCTCGCTTTCTGACTTACTTCAAGATGTGTGATTATCTCTAGCCTCATCTATGGTGCTGCAAACGGCATTGTTTCATTCTTTGCTCGGTCTAACATTGCATTGTGTACATGGACCTCTTTTTCGTCCATTCATCTGATGATGGACATTTTTGTTGCTCCCATGTCTTGGCTATTGTAAATTCTGCTGCAATACACGATTTTCCATCCTGTGTCTTTTTGATTCTGGCCTTCACCGGTTACAGGCCCAATCGTGGGCCTTCCGGATCATATGGGAACTCAATTTTTACCTTCAAACGCACTGCCATTCTGTTCCTCTTATTGGCTGTTACCAGTTTACATCCCACTTAGACCTAGAGGTTATGCTATTCTCCACAACTTCTTCAACATCTACTGTTTGTTTGTAGACTTTTTGCTGATGGTCATTCTGACTGGTGTGAGGTGATACCTTTGCGTAGATTGGATTTGCATGTGTCTAATAATTCCCGAGGTCGAGCTTTTATCAACATCCTTTTTATTTTTTTTTAAGATTGAGTTAAACGTACAACTTCAAATTGCCTTGTTGAAAAATTTGCTGTGTTTGAATTTTTTTGGCCATTCCGTACCCCAGGACATTTTTGAGGGCGTGTGTCATTTACACCCCTGCAGTCCTTGTCAATATTAGTGACCACTAGCAGTGGATTTAAAGTGGCTGTTTGAGGAAACGGCCTTAGGGTGGCAGCATTTCTGCGTTACCAACTCTGCTTGCTAGGGAAACAGAACCTTCCTGCAAGTTGTGCTTTTAGCTTGCAGATTAGAGTGGAATGTGCCAGGACAAGCCCCCATAAGTTTTAGCCTCCTTAATTCTTGTTTATGTCTTTAATTTTTAGTTTTGATCAGAGCAATTTGGATTTAAAAATGTCGTTTGTTCTAGGTGTGCAGAATCTTGTTCATTTACACCTATACATACATATATATATATATATATATTGATCTTTGTGTCCTTGTCCATGTAGGTTATTACAGAGTGTTGAGTAGACCACTCTTGGTATTCCATAGGTCTTGGGTGATGATATATTTTATATGTATTAGTATATGTTTGTTAACCCCAATATCCGAATTTATGCATTCGTCACACCTTTTCATTGGCTTAACCATAAGTTTGTCTTCTCAATCTGAGATTGTCTTTCTCTATGGAAATATGTTCATTTTTATGAATTTTCAGATAACATAAGTGATATCATGGGACATTTGTCTTTCGCATTTGGGCTTACTTCACGTTGTGTGATTATCTCTAGGCTCATCTGTGGTGCTGCAAATGGCACTGTTTTATTTTTTTCGTGGCTAATATTCCATTCTGTACATATACCACTTCTTCTTTGTCCATTCATCTGTTTATGGACCTTTTTTATGCTTCCATGTCTTGGCTATTTAAATATTGCTGCAGTGCACATTTGCCTGCCTCTGTCTTTCCGATTCTGGTGCTCTTAGGTTATAGGCCCAGAAGGTGCCCTGCCGGATCATATGGTAGCTCAATTTTTACCTTTTAAAGCACCTCCATTCTGTTTTCATTAGTGCTCTTACCACTTTCCATCCCACCAGCGGCTAGAAGGTACACAGTTCTCTAAAACCCCTTCAGCATTTAGAGTTTGTAGACTTTTTGCTGACGGTCATTTGACTGGTGTGAGGTGAAAGCTTTTTGGAGGTTGGATTTGTATGCGTCTAATAATTCCTTATACTGAGCTTTAGGCATATCCTTTTTATTCTTTTTTTTTCTGCTTTTTTAAAGAGTGAGTACAACTTCCCTCTTCATATTGACTTCTTGAAAAATTGGTCATGTGTTGAATTTTCTTGGCTATTCCCTAACCCAGGGCATTTTTTGAGGGCAGGTGTCATTTACAGCCCTGCAGTCCTTGTGAATATTAAGTGACCATTAGCACTGTGTTGAAAGCTGCTGCTGTGGGAAACAGCCACAAGGCGGCAGCACTATTACGTTCTCAACTCTTGTTACTAGGGCAACAGAGTCTTCCTGGACGTCGTGTTCCTCGGTGGTAAATTAGAGTGGAATGTGCTCGGACAAACCCCCAGAAGTTTATGTCTCCTTACTTATGTTTGTTTTTTAAATTGAAATTATATTTCTTACCGGGGTAATTTTGATTAGAGTGTTGTGATTGTCTGGCAGTACAGAATCTGGTCAAATATTCATACATATATCTGTTCATCTTCAGATCCTATTACCACGTATGTTATTACAGAGTGTTGAGTAGACCTCCCTTGGTATTCGGTAGGTGTTTGGTCATTATATACTTTATATGTATTGCTGATTATATAATTCATGTAGTTTATATGTTTATAGACATTTAACATACATTAGTATATGTATGTTACCCCCATAATCCTAATTTATTGATCCTCCCACCTTTCATTTTGGTTAACCATTAGTTTGTTTATAAGTCTGTGAGTGTCTTTCTCTGTGGAAATATGTTCAATGGTAGCAATCCTAGGATAACATCTATAAATGATATCATGGGATATTTGTCATTCCCTTTTGACTTACTTAACGTAATATGATTATTTCTAGGCTCATCTGTAGTCATGAAAATGGCATTGTTCATTTTGTTCCGAGGCTAATATTCCATTCGGTACATATACTACTTCTTCTTTGTCCATTTATCTGTTGACGGACATTTTGTTTGCTTGCATGTCTAGGCTATTGTAAATATTGCTGCAGTGCACGTTTGCCTGTCTGTGTCTTTCCGATTCTGGTCTTCTTAAGTTATAGGCCCATTAGGGGATCGGCCGCATCATATGGTAGGCTCCATTTTTACCTTTTAAATGCAGCTCCATTCTGTTCTCATGATTAGCTGTTACCAGTTTACATCCAACCAACAGCATAGTGGGTATGCATTTCTCCACAAACCCGTCAGCATTCATAGTTTGTAGACGTTTTACTGACGGCATTTTGAATATTGGGTGGTGACATCTTTTTGTAGTTTGCATTTGCATCCAACCAATAATGCCTGATATTGAGCTTTTATCCATGCTCCTCTTTTTTTTTTTTTTGTAAATAAAAGAGTGAGTAAAACTTACCTCTTCCAATTGTTTTCTTGAAAAATTCTCTGTGTTGTGAACTTTTTTGGCCATTACCTACCCAGGACATTTTTTGAGGACACGTGTCATTGACAGCCCTACAATTCCTGTGAATCTTAAGTGACCGTTAGCCCTGTGTTTAGAGCTGCTGTTGTGGGAAACGGCCACCAGGCGGCAGCATTCCTCCATTCCCAAATCTGGTTACTAGGGCAGTAGAGCCTTCCTGAAAGTGGTGTTCCTAGGTTGTAAATTAGAATGGAATGTGCCAGGGATAACCCCAATAAGTTTATGTCTCATTAATTGTTGTTCGTGGTTTTAATTTTTTAAATTGGGGTAATGATTAGAATAGTGTTTGTTCTAGGTGTGCACAATCAGGTTCAATTGAACATTACATATATCTATTCATGTGCAGATCCTCTTCCCATGTAAATTACTATTATTTTTTTTAATAAATTTATTTTATTTAATTATTTATTTTTGGCTGAGTTGGATCTTCGTTGCTGCATGTGGGCTTTCTCTAGTTGCGGTGAGCGGGGGCTACTCTCCATGGCGGTGCACGGGTTTCTCACTGCAGTGGCTTCTCTTGTTGCGGAGCACGGTCTCTAGGCATGCGGGCTTCAGTAGTTGTGGTGTGTGGGCTCCGTAGTTGTGGCTCGTGGGCTCTAGAGCGCAGGCTCAGTAGTTGTGGTGCACGGGCTTAGTTGCTCTGCGGCATGTGGGATCTTCCTGGACCAGGGATCGAACCCGTGTCCCCTGCACTGGCAGGCGGATTCTTAACCACAGCGCCACCAGGGAAGCCCCCGTATAAATTATTACAGCGCGTTCAGTAGACCTCCCTTGGTATATGGTTGGTCTTTTTGATTCATGTATTTAATATGTATTTCTAGACGTATGGTAACCCTAATCTTCATTTACCCATTCCTCCCAGCTTTCCTTTTACATAACCATAGTTTGTTTTCCAAGTCTGTGAGTGTCTTTCTCTGTGGAAATATGTTCATTTGTGTCAGTTGTTAGGTAACACCTAGAAGTGATATCACAGGATATTTGTCGTCTGCTTTCCGACTTACCTCATGTTCTGTGATTATCTCTAGGCTCATCTATGGTGCTGCAAAGAGCAGTGTTTCATTCTTTTCCATGCCGAATATTCCATTGTGTACATGGACCACTTCTTCTTTGTGCATTCATCTGTTGATGGACATTTTGGTTTCTTCCAACTCTTGGCTATGCTAAATATTGATGCAGTGCAGGATTGCCAGCCTGTGTCTTTTGGATTCTGGTCTTCTCAGGGGATAGGCCCAGCAGTGGGCCTACTAGATCATATGGTAGTCGATTTTTACCTTTAAAAGCACCTCCATTCTGTTCTCACTACTGGCTGTTACCAGTTGACATCCCACCAGCAACTAGAGGGTACACAGTTCTCTAAAACCCCTTCAGCATTTATTGTTTATAGACTTTTTACTGACGGCATTTGGAGTGTTGGGTGGTGATACCTTTGTGTAGTTTGGATTTGCATGCGTCTAATACTTCCGGTATTGAGCTTTTAATCCACGTCCGTTTTCTTTTTTCTTTTTCAGTTAAGCAGAAAAACTTACCTCTTCAAATTGTTTCCTTGAAAAATTTGCCGTGTTCTGAATTCCTGTGGCCATTACCTACACCAGGATATTTTTTGAGGGCAGGTGTCATTTACAACTCTGTAGTAATTGTGAATATTACGTGACCATTAGCACTGGGTTTAAAGCTGCTGTTGCAGGAAACGGCCACAAGGCGGCAGCATGTCTATATTCCCAACTCTGGTTACTAGGGCAACAGAGCCTTCCTGGAAGTCCTGTTTGTAGGTTGTAAGTTAGAGTGGAATGTGCCAGGACAAACCCCCCAAAACTTATGGCTACTTATTTGTTGTTGGTATTCTTAGTTTAATTTTCATTTTGATCAGAGCAAATTTGATCGCAATGTTGTGTTTGTTCTAGGTGTACAGAATCTGTTTCATTGATACATATACCTTTTAATGTTTGGATCCTGTCCCATCCAGGTAATTACAGAATGTTGTGTAGACCTCTCTTGGTATTCGATATGTGTTTGGTGATTCTATATTTTATAAGTATTAGCATATGTCTGTTAAAACCCAATATCCTCTGTTATACATTCGTCACTCCTTTCCGCTTGGTTAACCACAGATTTGTGTTCTGAATACGTGAGTGTCCTTCTCTGTGGAAATAAGTTCATTAATATCAACTTTTAGATAACACCTATACCTATACACATATCATAGGATATGTGTCTCTCGCTTTCTGACTTACTTCAAGATGTGTGATTATCTCTAGCCTCATCTATGGTGCTGCAAACGGCATTGTTTCATTCTTTGCTCGGTCTAACATTGCATTGTGTACATGGACCTCTTTTTCGTCCATTCATCTGATGATGGACATTTTTGTTGCTCCCATGTCTTGGCTATTGTGAATTCTGCTGCAATACACGATTTTCCATCCTGTGTCTTTTTGATTCTGGCCTTCACCGGTTACAGGCCCAATCGTGGGCCTTCCGGATCATATGGGAACTCAATTTTTACCTTCAAACGCACTGCCATTCTGTTCCTTTTATTGGCTGTTACCAGTTTACATCCCACTTAGACCTAGAGGTTATGCTATTCTCCACAACTTCTTCAACATCTACTGTTTGTTTGTAGACTTTTTGCTGATGGTCATTCTGACTGGTGTGAGGTGATACCTTTGCGTAGATTGGATTTGCATGTGTCTAATAATTCCCGAGGTCGAGCTTTTATCAACATCCTTTTTATTTTTTTTTAAGATTGAGTTAAACGTACAACTTCAAATTGCCTTGTTGAAAAATTTGCTGTGTTTGAATTTTTTTGGCCATTCCGTACCCCAGGACATTTTTTGAGGGCGTGTGTCATTTACACCCCTGCAGTCCTTGTCAATATTAGTGACCACTAGCAGTGGATTTAAAGCGGCTGTTTGAGGAAACGGCCTTAGGGTGGCAGCATTTCTGCGTTACCAGCTCTGCTTGCTAGAGAAACAGAACCTTCCTGCAAGTTGTGCTTTTAGCTTGCAGATTAGAGTGGAATGTGCCAGGACAAGCCCCCATAAGTTTTAGCCTCCTTAATTCTTGTTTATGTCTTTAATTTTTAGTTTTGATCAGAGCAAATTGGATTTAAAAATGTCGTTTGTTCTAGGTGTGCAGAATCTTGTTCATTTACACCTATACATACATATATATATATATATTGATCTTTGTGTCCTTTTCCATGTAGGTTATTACAGAGTGTTGAGTAGACCACTCTTGGTATTCCATAGGTCTTGGGTGATGATATATTTTATATGTATTAGTATATGTTTGTTAACCCCAATATCCGAATTTATGCATTCGTCACACCTTTTCATTGGCTTAACCATAAGTTTGTCTTCTCAATCTGAGATTGTCTTTCTCTATGGAAATATGTTCATTTTTATGAATTTTCAGATAACATAAGTGATATCATGGGACATTTGTCTTTCGCATTTGGGCTTACTTCACGTTGTGTGATTATCTCTAGGCTCATCTGTGGTGCTGCAAATGGCACTGTTTTATTTTTTTCGTGGCTAATATTCCATTCTGTACATATACCACTTCTTCTTTGTCCATTCATCTGTTTATGGACCTTTTTTATGCTTCCATGTCTTGGCTATTTAAATATTGCTGCAGTGCACATTTGCCTGCCTCTGTCTTTCCGATTCTGGTGCTCTTAGGTTATAGGCCCAGAAGGTGCCCTGCCGGATCATATGGTAGCTCAATTTTTACCTTTTAAAGCACCTCCATTCTGTTTTCATTAGTGCTCTTACCACTTTCCATCCCACCAGCGGCTAGAAGGTACACAGTTCTCTAAAACCCCTTCAGCATTTAGAGTTTGTAGACTTTCTGCTGACGGTCATTTGACTGGTGTGGGGTGAAACCTTTTTGGAGGTTGGATTTGTATGCGTCTAATAATTCCTTATACTGAGCTTTAGGCATCTCCTTTTTATTCTTTTTTTTCTGCTTTTTTAAAGAGTGAGTACAACTTCCCTCTTCATGTTGACTTCTTGAAAAATTGGTCACGTGTTGAATTTTCTTGGCTATTCCCTATCCCAGGGCATTTTTTGAGGGCAGGTGTCATTTACAGCCCTGCAGTCCTTGTGAATATTAAGTGACCATTAGCACTGTGTTGAAAGCTGCTGCTGTGGGAAACAGCCACAAGGCGGCAGCATTATTACGTTCTCAACTCTTGTTACTAGGGCAACAGAGTCTTCCTGGACGTCGTGTTCCTCGGTTGTAAATTAGAGTGGAATGTGCTCGGACAAACCCCCAGAAGTTTATGTCTCCTTACTTATGTTTGTTTTTTAAATTGAAATTATATTTCTTACCGGGGTGATTTTGATTAGAGTGTTTTGATTGTCTGGCAGTACAGAATCTGGTCAAATATTCATACATATATCTGTTCATCTTCAGATCCTATTACCACGTATGTTATTACAGAGTGTTGAGTAGACCTCCCTTGGTATTTGGTAGGTGTTTGGTCATTATATACTTTATATGTATTGCTGATTATATAATTCATGTAGTTTATATGTTTATAGACATTTAACATACATTAGTATATGTATGTTACCCCCATAATCCTAATTTATTGATCCTCCCACCTTTCATTTTGGTTAACCATTAGTTTGTTTATAAGTCTGTGAGTGTCTTTCTGTGTGGAAATATGTTCAATGGTAGCAATCCTAGGATAACATCTATAAATGATATCATGGGATATTTGTCATTCCCTTTTGACTTACTTAACGTAATATGATTATTTCTAGGCTCATCTGTAGTCATGAAAATGGCATTGTTCATTTTGTTCCGAAGCTAATATTCCATTCGGTACATATACTACTTCTTCTTTGTCCATTTATCTGTTGACGGACATTTTGTTTGCTTGCATGTCTAGGCTATTGTAAATATTGCTGCAGTGCACGTTTGCCTGTCAGTGTCTTTCCGATTCTGGTCTTCTTAAGTTATAGGCCCATTAGGGGATCGGCCGCATCATATGGTAGGCTCCATTTTTACCTTTTAAATGCAGCTCCATTCTGTTCTCATGATTAGCTGTTACCAGTTTACATCCAACCAACAGCATAGTGGGTATGCATTTCTCCACAAACCCGTCAGCATTCATAGTTTGTAGACGTTTTACTGACGGCATTTTGAATATTGGGTGGCGACATCTTTTTGTAGTTTGCATTTGCATCCAACCAATAATGCCTGATATTGAGCTTTTATCCATGCTCCTCTTTTTTTTTTTTTGGAAATAAAAGAGTGAGTAAAACTTACCTCTTCCAATTGTTTTCTTGAAAAATTCTCTGTGTTGTGAACTTTTTTGGCCATTACCTACCCAGGACATTTTTTGAGGACACGTGTCATTGACAGCCCTACAATTCCTGTGAATCTTAAGTGACCGTTAGCCCTGTGTTTAGAGCTGCTGTTGTGGGAAACGGCCACCAGGCGGCAGCATTCCTCCATTCCCAAATCTGGTTACTAGGGCAGTAGAGCCTTCCTGAAAGTGGTGTTCCTAGGTTGTAAATTAGAATGGAATGTGCCAGGGATAACCCCAATAAGTTTATGTCTCATAAATTGTTGTTCGTGGTTTTAATTTTTTAAATTGGGGTAATGATTAGAATAGTGTTTGTTCTAGGTGTGCACAATCAGGTTCAATTGAACATTACATATATCTATTCATGTGCAGATCCTCTTCCCATGTAAATTACTATTATTTTTTTAATAAATTTATTTTATTTAATTATTTATTTTTGGCTGAGTTGGATCTTCGTTGCTGCATGTGGGCTTTCTCTAGTTGCGGTGAGCGGGGGCTACTCTCCATGGCGGTGCACGGGCTTCTCACTGCAGTGGCTTCTCTTGTTGCGGAGCACGGTCTCTAGGCATGCGGGCTTCAGTAGTTGTGGTGTGTGGGCTCCGTAGTTGTGGCTCGTGGGCTCTAGAGCGCAGGCTCAGTAGTTGTGGTGCACGGGCTTAGTTGCTCTGCAGCATGTGGGATCTTCCTGGACCAGGGATCGAACCCGTGTCCCCTGCACTGGCAGGCGGATTCTTCACCACGGCGCCACCAGGGAAGCCCCCGTATAAATTATTACAGCGCGTTCAGTAGACCTCCCTTGGTATATGGTTGGTCTTTTTGATTCATGTATTTAATATGTATTTCTAGACGTATGGTAACCCTAATCTTCATTTACCCATTCCTCCCAGCTTTCCTTTTACATAACCATAGTTTGTTTTCCAAGTCTGTGAGTGTCTTTCTCTGTGGAAATATGTTCATTTGTGTCAGTTGTTAGGTAACACCTAGAAGTGATATCACAGGATATTTGTCGTCTGCTTTCCGACTTACCTCATGTTCTGTGATTATCTCTAGGCTCATCTATGGTGCTGCAAAGAGCAGTGTTTCATTCTTTTCCATGCCGAATATTCCATTGTGTACATGGACCACTTCTTCTTTGTGCATTCATCTGTTGATGGACATTTTGGTTTCTTCCAACTCTTGGCTATGCTAAATATTGATGCAGTGCAGGATTGCCAGCCTGTGTCTTTTGGATTCTGGTCTTCTCAGGGGATAGGCCCAGCAGTGGGCCTACTAGATCATATGGTAGTCAATTTTTACCTTTAAAAGCACCTCCATTCTGTTCTCACTACTGGCTGTTACCAGTTGACATCCCACCAGCAACTAGAGGGTACACAGTTCTCTAAAACCCCTTCAGCATTTATTGTTTATAGACTTTTTACTGACGGCATTTGGAGTGTTGGGTGGTGATACCTTTGTGTAGTTTGGATTTGCATGCGTCTAATACTTCCGGTATTGAGCTTTTAATCCACGTCCGTTTTCTTTTTTCTTTTTCAGTTAAGCAGAAAAACGTACCTCTTCAAATTGTTTCCTTGAAAAATTTGCCATGTTCTGAATTCCTGTGGCCATTACCTACACCAGGATATTTTTTGAGGGCAGGTGTCATTTACAACTCTGTAGTAATTGTGAATATTACGTGACCATTAGCACTGGGTTTAAAGCTGCTGTTGCAGGAAACGGCCACAAGGCGGCAGCATGTCTATATTCCCAACTCTGGTTACTAGGGCAACAGAGCCTTCCTGGAAGTCCTGTTTGTAGGTTGTAAGTTAGAGTGGAATGTGCCAGGACAAACCCCCCAAAACTTATGGCTACTTATTTGTTGTTGGTATTCTTAGTTTAATTTTCATTTTGATCAGAGCAAATTTGATCGCAATGTTGTGTTTGTTCTAGGTGTACAGAATCTGTTTCATTGATACATATACCTTTTAATGTTTGGATCCTGTCCCATCCAGGTAATTACAGAATGTTGTGTAGACCTCTCTTGGTATTCGATATGTGTTTGGTGATTCTATATTTTATAAGTATTAGCATATGTCTGTTAAAACCCAATATCCTCTGTTATACATTCGTCACTCCTTTCCGCTTGGTTAACCACAGATTTGTGTTCTGAATACGTGAGTGTCCTTCTCTGTGGAAATAAGTTCATTAATATCAACTTTTAGATAACACCTATACCTATACACATATCATAGGATATGTGTCTCTCGCTTTCTGACTTACTTCAAGATGTGTGATTATCTCTAGCCTCATCTATGGTGCTGCAAACGGCATTGTTTCATTCTTTGCTCGGTCTAACATTGCATTGTGTACATGGACCTCTTTTTCGTCCATTCATCTGATGATGGACATTTTTGTTGCTCCCATGTCTTGGCTATTGTAAATTCTGCTGCAATACACGATTTTCCATCCTGTGTCTTTTTGATTCTGGCCTTCACCGGTTACAGGCCCAATCGTGGGCCTTCCGGATCATATGGGAACTCAATTTTTACCTTCAAACGCACTGCCATTCTGTTCCTTTTATTGGCTGTTACCAGTTTACATCCCACTTAGACCTAGAGGTTATGCTATTCTCCACAACTTCTTCAACATCTACTGTTTGTTTGTAGACATTTTGCTGATGGTCATTCTGACTGGTGTGAGGTGATACCTTTGCGTAGATTGGATTTGCATGTGTCTAATAATTCCCGAGGTCGAGCTTTTATCAACATCCTTTTTATTTTTTTTTAAGATTGAGTTAAACGTACAACTTCAAATTGCCTTGTTGAAAAATTTGCTGTGTTTGAATTTTTTTGGCCATTCCGTACCCCAGGACATTTTTTGAGGGCGTGTGTCATTTACACCCCTGCAGTCCTTGTCAATATTAGTGACCACTAGCAGTGGATTTAAAGCGGCTGTTTGAGGAAACGGCCTTAGGGTGGCAGCATTTCTGCGTTACCAGCTCTGCTTGCTAGAGAAACAGAACCTTCCTGCAAGTTGTGCTTTTAGCTTGCAGATTAGAGTGGAATGTGCCAGGACAAGCCCCCATAAGTTTTAGCCTCCTTAATTCTTGTTTATGTCTTTAATTTTTAGTTTTGATCAGAGCAAATTGGATTTAAAAATGTCGTTTGTTCTAGGTGTGCAGAATCTTGTTCATTTACACCTATACATACATATATATATATATATTGATCTTTGTGTCCTTTTCCATGTAGGTTATTACAGAGTGTTGAGTAGACCACTCTTGGTATTCCATAGGTCTTGGGTGATGATATATTTTATATGTATTAGTATATGTTTGTTAACCCCAATATCCGAATTTATGCATTCGTCACACCTTTTCATTGGCTTAACCATAAGTTTGTCTTCTCAATCTGAGATTGTCTTTCTCTATGGAAATATGTTCATTTTTATGAATTTTCAGATAACATAAGTGATATCATGGGACATTTGTCTTTCGCATTTGGGCTTACTTCACGTTGTGTGATTATCTCTAGGCTCATCTGTGGTGCTGCAAATGGCACTGTTTTATTTTTTTCGTGGCTAATATTCCATTCTGTACATATACCACTTCTTCTTTGTCCATTCATCTGTTTATGGACCTTTTTTATGCTTCCATGTCTTGGCTATTTAAATATTGCTGCAGTGCACATTTGCCTGCCTCTGTCTTTCCGATTCTGGTGCTCTTAGGTTATAGGCCCAGAAGGTGCCCTGCCGGATCATATGGTAGCTCAATTTTTACCTTTTAAAGCACCTCCATTCTGTTTTCATTAGTGCTCTTACCACTTTCCATCCCACCAGCGGCTAGAAGGTACACAGTTCTCTAAAACCCCTTCAGCATTTAGAGTTTGTAGACTTTCTGCTGACGGTCATTTGACTGGTGTGGGGTGAAACCTTTTTGGAGGTTGGATTTGTATGCGTCTAATAATTCCTTATACTGAGCTTTAGGCATCTCCTTTTTATTCTTTTTTTCCTGCTTTTTGAAAGAGTGAGTACAACTTCCCTCTTCATGTTGACTTCTTGAAAAATTGGTCACGTGTTGAATTTTCTTGGCTATTCCCTATCCCAGGGCATTTTTTGAGGGCAGGTGTCATTTACAGCCCTGCAGTCCTTGTGAATATTAAGTGACCATTAGCACTGTGTTGAAAGCTGCTGCTGTGGGAAACAGCCACAAGGCGGCAGCATTATTACGTTCTCAACTCTTGTTACTAGGGCAACAGAGTCTTCCTGGACGTCGTGTTCCTCGGTTGTAAATTAGAGTGGAATGTGCTCGGACAAACCCCCAGAAGTTTATGTCTCCTTACATATGTTTGTTTTTAAATTGAAATTATATTTCTTACCGGGTTGATTTTGATTAGAGTGTTTTGATTGTCTGGCAGTACAGAATCTGGTCAAATATTCATACATATATCTGTTCATCTTCAGATCCTATTACCACGTATGTTATTACAGAGTGTTGAGTAGACCTCCCTTGGTATTTGGTAGGTGTTTGGTCATTATATACTTTATATGTATTGCTGATTATATAATTCATGTAGTTTATATGTTTATAGACATTTAACATACATTAGTATATGTATGTTACCCCCATAATCCTAATTTATTGATCCTCCCACCTTTCATTTTGGTTAACCATTAGTTTGTTTATAAGTCTGTGAGTGTCTTTCTCTGTGGAAATATGTTCAATGGTAGCAATCCTAGGATAACATCTATAAATGATATCATGGGATATTTGTCATTCCCTTTTGACTTACTTAACGTAATATGATTATTTCTAGGCTCATCTGTAGTCATGAAAATGGCATTGTTCATTTTGTTCCGAAGCTAATATTCCATTCGGTACATATACTACTTCTTCTTTGTCCATTTATCTGTTGACGGACATTTTGTTTGCTTGCATGTCTAGGCTATTGTAAATATTGCTGCAGTGCACGTTTGCCTGTCAGTGTCTTTCCGATTCTGGTCTTCTTAAGTTATAGGCCCATTAGGGGATCGGCCGCATCATATGGTAGGCTCCATTTTTACCTTTTAAATGCAGCTCCATTCTGTTCTCATGATTAGCTGTTACCAGTTTACATCCAACCAACAGCATAGTGGGTATGCATTTCTCCACAAACCCGTCAGCATTCATAGTTTGTAGACGTTTTACTGACGGCATTTTGAATATTGGGTGGCGACATCTTTTTGTAGTTTGCATTTGCATCCAACCAATAATGCCTGATATTGAGCTTTTATCCATGCTCCTCTTTTTTTTTTTTGTAAATAAAAGAGTGAGTAAAACTTACCTCTTCCAATTGTTTTCTTGAAAAATTCTCTGTGTTGTGAACTTTTTTGGCCATTACCTACCCAGGACATTTTTTGAGGACACGTGTCATTGACAGCCCTACAATTCCTGTGAATCTTAAGTGACCGTTAGCCCTGTGTTTAGAGCTGCTGTTGTGGGAAACGGCCACCAGGCGGCAGCATTCCTCCATTCCCAAATCTGGTTACTAGGGCAGTAGAGCCTTCCTGAAAGTGGTGTTCCTAGGTTGTAAATTAGAATGGAATGTGCCAGGGATAACCCCAATAAGTTTATGTCTCATTAATTGTTGTTCGTGGTTTTAATTTTTTAAATTGGGGTAATGATTAGAATAGTGTTTGTTCTAGGTGTGCACAATCAGGTTCAATTGAACATTACATATATCTATTCATGTGCAGATCCTCTTCCCATGTAAATTACTATTATTTTTTTAATAAATTTATTTTATTTCATTATTTATTTTTGGCTGAGTTGGATCTTCGTTGCTGCATGTGGGCTTTCTCTAGTTGCGGTGAGCGGGGGCTACTCTCCATGGCGGTGCACGGGCTTCTCACTGCAGTGGCTTCTCTTGTTGCGGAGCACGGTCTCTAGGCATGCGGGCTTCAGTAGTTGTGGTGTGTGGGCTCCGTAGTTGTGGCTCGTGGGCTCTAGAGCGCAGGCTCAGTAGTTGTGGTGCACGGGCTTAGTTGCTCTGCGGCATGTGGGATCTTCCTGGACCAGGGATCGAACCCGTGTCCCCTGCACTGGCAGGCGGATTCTTCACCACGGCGCCACCAGGGAAGCCCCCGTATAAATTATTACAGCGCGTTCAGTAGACCTCCCTTGGTATATGGTTGGTCTTTTTGATTCATGTATTTAATATGTATTTCTAGACGTATGGTAACCCTAATCTTCATTTACCCATTCCTCCCAGCTTTCCTTTTACATAACCATAGTTTGTTTTCCAAGTCTGTGAGTGTCTTTCTCTGTGGAAATATGTTCATTTGTGTCAGTTGTTAGGTAACACCTAGAAGTGATATCACAGGATATTTGTCGTCTGCTTTCCGACTTACCTCATGTTCTGTGATTATCTCTAGGCTCATCTATGGTGCTGCAAAGAGCAGTGTTTCATTCTTTTCCATGCCGAATATTCCATTGTGTACATGGACCACTTCTTCTTTGTGCATTCATCTGTTGATGGACATTTTGGTTTCTTCCAACTCTTGGCTATGCTAAATATTGATGCAGTGCAGGATTGCCAGCCTGTGTCTTTTGGATTCTGGTCTTCTCAGGGGATAGGCCCAGCAGTGGGCCTACTAGATCATATGGTAGTCAATTTTTACCTTTAAAAGCACCTCCATTCTGTTCTCACTACTGGCTGTTACCAGTTGACATCCCACCAGCAACTAGAGGGTACACAGTTCTCTAAAACCCCTTCAGCATTTATTGTTTATAGACTTTTTACTGACGGCATTTGGAGTGTTGGGTGGTGATACCTTTGTGTAGTTTGGATTTGCATGCGTCTAATACTTCCGGTATTGAGCTTTTAATCCACGTCCGTTTTCTTTTTTCTTTTTCAGTTAAGCAGAAAAACTTACCTCTTCAAATTGTTTCCTTGAAAAATTTGCCGTGTTCTGAATTCCTGTGGCCATTACCTACACCAGGATATTTTTTGAGGGCAGGTGTCATTTACAACTCTGTAGTAATTGTGAATATTACGTGACCATTAGCACTGGGTTTAAAGCTGCTGTTGCAGGAAACGGCCACAAGGCGGCAGCATGTCTATATTCCCAACTCTGGTTACTAGGGCAACAGAGCCTTCCTGGAAGTCCTGTTTGTAGGTTGTAAGTTAGAGTGGAATGTGCCAGGACAAACCCCCCAAAACTTATGGCTACTTATTTGTTGTTGGTATTCTTAGTTTAATTTTCATTTTGATCAGAGCAAATTTGATCGCAATGTTGTGTTTGTTCTAGGTGTACAGAATCTGTTTCATTGATACATATACCTTTTAATGTTTGGATCCTGTCCCATCCAGGTAATTACAGAATGTTGTGTAGACCTCTCTTGGTATTCGATATGTGTTTGGTGATTCTATATTTTATAAGTATTAGCATATGTCTGTTAAAACCCAATATCCTCTGTTATACATTCGTCACTCCTTTCCGCTTGGTTAACCACAGATTTGTGTTCTGAATACGTGAGTGTCCTTCTCTGTGGAAATAAGTTCATTAATATCAACTTTTAGATAACACCTATACCTATACACATATCATAGGATATGTGTCTCTCGCTTTCTGACTTACTTCAAGATGTGTGATTATCTCTAGCCTCATCTATGGTGCTGCAAACGGCATTGTTTCATTCTTTGCTCTGTCTAACATTGCATTGTGTACATGGACCTCTTTTTCGTCCATTCATCTGATGATGGACATTTTTGTTGCTCCCATGTCTTGGCTATTGTAAATTCTGCTGCAATACACGATTTTCCATCCTGTGTCTTTTTGATTCTGGCCTTCACCGGTTACAGGCCCAATCGTGGGCCTTCCGGATCATATGGGAACTCAATTTTTACCTTCAAACGCACTGCCATTCTGTTCCTTTTATTGGCTGTTACCAGTTTACATCCCACTTAGACCTAGAGGTTATGCTATTCTCCACAACTTCTTCAACATCTACTGTTTGTTTGTAGACATTTTGCTGATGGTCATTCTGACTGGTGTGAGGTGATACCTTTGCGTAGATTGGATTTGCATGTGTCTAATAATTCCCGAGGTCGAGCTTTTATCAACATCCTTTTTATATTTTTTTAGGATTGAGTTAAACGTACAACTTCAAATTGCCTTGTTGAAAAATTTGCTGTGTTTGAATTTTTTTGGCCATTCCTTACCCCAGGACAATTTTTGAGGGCGTGTGTCATTTACACCCCTGCAGTCCTTGTCAATATTAGTGACCACTAGCAGTGGATTTAAAGCGGCTGTTTGAGGAAACGGCCTTAGGGTGGCAGCATTTCTGCGTTACCAGCTCTGCTTGCTAGGGAAACAGAACCTTCCTGCAAGTTGTGCTTTTAGCTTGCAGATTAGAGTGGAATGTGCCAGGACAAGCCCCCATAAGTTTTAGCCTCCTTAATTCTTGTTTATGTCTTTAATTTTTAGTTTTGATCAGAGCAAATTGGATTTAAAAATGTCGTTTGTTCTAGGTGTGCAGAATCTTGTTCATTTACACCTATACATACATACATATATATATATATTGATCTTTGTGTCCTTTTCCATGTAGGTTATTACAGAGTGTTGAGTAGACCACTCTTGGTATTCCATAGGTCTTGGGTGATGATATATTTTATATGTATTAGTATATCTTTGTTAACCCCAATATCCGAATTTATGCATTCGTCACACCTTTTCATTGGCTTAACCATAAGTTTGTCTTCTCAATCTGAGATTGTCTTTCTCTATGGAAATATGTTCATTTTTATGAATTTTCAGATAACATAAGTGATATCATGGGACATTTGTCTTTCGCATTTGGGCTTACTTCACGTTGTGTGATTATCTCTAGGCTCATCTGTGGTGCTGCAGATGGCACTGTTTTATTTTTTTCGTGGCTAATATTCCATTCTGTACATATACCACTTCTTCTTTGTCCATTCATCTGTTTATGGACCTTTCTTATGCTTCCATGTCTTGGCTATTTAAATATTGCTGCAGTGCACATTTGCCTGCCTCTGTCTTTCCGATTCTGGTGCTCTTAGGTTATAGGCCCAGAAGGTGCCCTGCCGGATCATATGGTAGCTCAATTTTTACCTTTTAAAGCACCTCCATTCTGTTTTCATTAGTGCTCTTACCACTTTCCATCCCACCAGCGGCTAGAAGGTACACAGTTCTCTAAAACCCCTTCAGCATTTAGAGTTTGTAGACTTTCTGCTGACGGTCATTTGACTGGTGTGAGGTGAAACCTTTTTGGAGGTTGGATTTGTATGCGTCTAATAATTCCTTATACTGAGCTTTAGGCATATCCTTTTTATTCTTTTTTTCCTGCTTTTTTAAAGAGTGAGTACAACTTCCCTCTTCATATTGACTTCTTGAAAAATTGGTCACGTGTTGAATTTTCTTGGCTATTCCCTAACCCAGGGCATTTTTTGAGGGCAGGTGTCATTTACAGCCCTGCAGTCCTTGTGAATATTAAGTGACCATTAGCACTGTGTTGAAAGCTGCTGCTGTGGGAAACAGCCACAAGGCGGCAGCATTATTACGTTCTCAACTCTTGTTACTAGGGCAACAGAGTCTTCCTGGACGTCGTGTTCCTCGGTTGTAAATTAGAGTGGAATGTGCTCGGACAAACCCCCAGAAGTTTATGTCTCCTTACTTATGTTTGTTTTTTAAATTGAAATTATATTTCTTACCGGGGTAATTTTGATTAGAGTGTTGTGATTGTCTGGCAGTACAGAATCTGGTCAAATATTCATACATATATCTGTTCATCTTCAGATCCTATTACCACGTATGTTATTACAGAGTGTTGAGTAGACCTCCCTTGGTATTTGGTAGGTGTTTGGTCATTATATACTTTATATGTATTGCTGATTATATAATTCATGTAGTTTATATGTTTATAGACATTTAACATACATTAGTATATGTATGTTACCCCCATAATCCTAATTTATTGATCCTCCCACCTTTCATTTTGGTTAACCATTAGTTTGTTTATAAGTCTGTGAGTGTCTTTCTCTGTGGAAATATGTTCAATGGTAGCAATCCTAGGATAACATCTATAAATGATATCATGGGATATTTGTCATTCCCTTTTGACTTACTTAACGTAATATGATTATTTCTAGGCTCATCTGTAGTCATGAAAATGGCATTGTTCATTTTGTTCCGAGGCTAATATTCCATTCGGTACATATACTACTTCTTCTTTGTCCATTTATCTGTTGACGGACATTTTGTTTGCTTGCATGTCTAGGCTATTGTAAATATTGCTGCAGTGCACGTTTGCCTGTCTGTGTCTTTCCGATTCTGGTCTTCTTAAGTTATAGGCCCATTAGGGGATCGGCCGCATCATATGGTAGGCTCCATTTTTACCTTTTAAATGCAGCTCCATTCTGTTCTCATGATTAGCTGTTACCAGTTTACATCCAACCAACAGCATAGTGGGTATGCATTTCTCCACAAACCCGTCAGCATTCATAGTTTGTAGACGTTTTACTGACGGCATTTTGAATATTGGGTGGCGACATCTTTTTGTAGTTTGCATTTGCATCCAACCAATAATGCCTGATATTGAGCTTTTATCCTTGCTCCTCTTTTTTTTTTTTTTGTAAATAAAAGAGTGAGTAAAACTTACCTCTTCAAATTGTTTTCTTGAAAAATTCTCTGTGTTGTGAACTTTTTTGGCCATTACCTACCCAGGACATTTTTTGAGGACACGTGTCATTGACAGCCCTACAATTCCTGTGAATCTTAAGTGACCGTTAGCCCTGTGTTTAGAGCTGCTGTTGTGGGAAACGGCCACCAGGCGGCAGCATTCCTCCATTCCCAAATCTGGTTACTAGGGCAGTAGAGCCTTCCTGAAAGTGGTGTTCCTAGGTTGTAAATTAGAATGGAATGTGCCAGGGATAACCCCAATAAGTTTATGTCTCATAAATTGTTGTTCGTGGTTTTAATTTTTTAAATTGGGGTATTGATTAGAATAGTGTTTGTTCTAGGTGTGCACAATCAGGTTCAATTGAACATTACATATATCAATTCATGTGCAGATCCTCTTCCCATGTAAATTACTATTATTTTTTTAATAAATTTATTTTATTTCATTATTTATTTTTGGCTGAGTTGGATCTTCGTTGCTGCATGTGGGCTTTCTCTAGTTGCGGTGAGCGGGGGCTACTCTCCATGGCGGTGCACGGGCTTCTCACTGCAGTGGCTTCTCTTGTTGCGGAGCACGGTCTCTAGGCATGCGGGCTTCAGTAGTTGTGGTGTGTGGGCTCCGTAGTTGTGGCTCGTGGGCTCTAGAGCACAGGCTCAGTAGTTGTGGTGCACGGGCTTAGTTGCTCTGCAGCATGTGGGATCTTCCTGGACCAGGGATCGAACCCGTGTCCCCTGCACTGGCAGGCGGATTCTTAACCACGGCGCCACCAGGGAAGCCCCCGTATAAATTATTACAGCGCGTTCAGTAGACCTCCCTTGGTATATGGTTGGTCTTTTTGATTCATGTATTTAATATGTATTTCTAGACGTATGGTAACCCTAATCTTCATTTACCCATTCCTCCCAGCTTTCCTTTTACATAACCATAGTTTGTTTTCCAAGTCTGTGAGTGTCTTTCTCTGTGGAAATATGTTCATTTGTGTCAGTTGTTAGGTAACACCTAGAAGTGATATCACAGGATATTTGTCGTCTGCTTTCCGACTTACCTCATGTTCTGTGATTATCTCTAGGCTCATCTATGGTGCTGCAAAGAGCAGTGTTTCATTCTTTTCCATGCCGAATATTCCATTGTGTACATGGACCACTTCTTCTTTGTGCATTCATCTGTTGATGGACATTTTGGTTTCTTCCAACTCTTGGCTATGCTAAATATTGATGCAGTGCAGGATTGCCAGCCTGTGTCTTTTGGATTCTGGTCTTCTCAGGGGATAGGCCCAGCAGTGGGCCTACTAGATCATATGGTAGTCAATTTTTACCTTTAAAAGCACCTCCATTCTGTTCTCACTACTGGCTGTTACCAGTTGACATCCCACCAGCAACTAGAGGGTACACAGTTCTCTAAAACCCCTTCAGCATTTATTGTTTATAGACTTTTTACTGATGGCATTTGGAGTGTTGGGTGGCGATACCTTTGTGTAGTTTGGATTTGCATGCGTCTAATACTTCCGGTATTGAGCTTTTAATCCACGTCCGTTTTCTTTTTTCTTTTTCAGTTAAGCAGAAAAACTTACCTCTTCAAATTGTTTCCTTGAAAAATTTGCCGTGTTCTGAATTCCTGTGGCCATTACCTACACCAGGATATTTTTTGAGGGCAGGTGTCATTTACAACTCTGTAGTAATTGTGAATATTACGTGACCATTAGCACTGGGTTTAAAGCTGCTGTTGCAGGAAACGGCCACAAGGCGGCAGCATGTCTATATTCCCAACTCTGGTTACTAGGGCAACAGAGCCTTCCTGGAAGTCCTGTTTGTAGGTTGTAAGTTAGAGTGGAATGTGCCAGGACAAACCCCCCAAAACTTATGGCTACTTATTTGTTGTTGGTATTCTTAGTTTAATTTTCATTTTGATCAGAGCAAATTTGATCGCAATGTTGTGTTTGTTCTAGGTGTACAGAATCTGTTTCATTGATACATATACCTTTTAATGTTTGGATCCTGTCCCATCCAGGTAATGACAGAATGTTGTGTAGACCTCTCTTGGTATTCGATATGTGTTTGGTGATTCTATATTTTATAAGTATTAGCATATGTCTGTTAAAACCCAATATCCTCTGTTATACATTCGTCACTCCTTTCTCCTTTCTGTGGTTAACCACAGATTTGTGTTCTGAATACGTGAGTGTCCTTCTCTGTGGAAATAAGTTCATTAATATCAACTTTTAGATAACACCTATACGTGATATCATAGGATATGTGTCTCTCGCTTTCTGACTTACTTCAAGATGTGTGATTATCTCTAGCCTCATCTATGGTGCTGCAAACGGCATTGTTTCATTCTTTTCTCTGTCTAACATTGCATTGTGTACATGGACCTCTTTTTCGTCCATTCATCTGATGATGGACATTTTTGTTGCTCCCATGTCTTGGCTATTGTGAATTCTGCTGCAATACACGATTTTCCTTCCTGTGTCTTTTTGATTCTGGCCTTCACCGGTTACAGGCCCAATCGTGGGCCTTCCGGATCATATGGGAACTCAATTTTTACCTTCAAACGCACTGCCATTCTGTTCCTTTTATTGGCTGTTACCAGTTTACATCCCACTTAGACCTAGAGGTTATGCTATTCTCCACAACTTCTTCAACATCTACTGTTTGTTTGTAGACTTTTTGCTGATGGTCATTCTGACTGGTGTGAGGTGATACCTTTGCGTAGATTGGATTTGCATGTGTCTAATAATTCCCGAGGTCGAGCTTTTATCAACATCCTTTTTATATTTTTTTAGGATTGAGTTAAACGTACAACTTCGAATTGCCTTGTTGAAAAATTTGCTGTGTTTGAATTTTTTTGGCCATTCCGTACCCCAGGACATTTTTTGAGGGCGTGTGTCATTTACACCCCTGCAGTCCTTGTCAATATTAGTGACCACTAGCAGTGGATTTAAAGCGGCTGTTTGAGGAAACGGCCTTAGGGTGGCAGCATTTCTGCGTTACCAACTCTGCTTGCTAGGGAAACAGAACCTTCCTGCAAGTTGTGCTTTTAGCTTGCAGATTAGAGTGGAATGTGCCAGGACAAGCCCCCATAAGTTTTAGCCTCCTTAATTCTTGTTTATGTCTTTAATTTTTAGTTTTGATCAGAGCAAATTGGATTTAAAAATGTCGTTTGTTCTAGGTGTGCAGAATCTTGTTCATTTACACCTATACATATATATATGTATATATATATATAGATCTTTGTGTCCTTTTCCATGTAGGTTATTACGGAGTGTTGAGTAGACCACTCTTGGTATTCCATAGGTCTTGGGTGATGATATATTTTATATGTATTAGTATATGTTTGTTAACCCCAATATCCGAATTTATGCATTCGTCACACCTTTTCATTGGCTTAACCATAAGTTTGTCTTCTCAATCTGAGATTGTCTTTCTCTATGGAAATATGTTCATTTTTATGAATTTTCAGATAACTTAAGTGATATCATGGGATATTTGTCTTTCGCATTTGGGCTTACTTCACGTTGTGTGATTATCTCTAGGCTCATCTGTGGTGCTGCAAATGGCACTGTTTTATTTTTTTCGTGGCTAATATTCCATTCTGTACATATACCACTTCTCCTTTGTCCATTCATCTGTTTATGGACCTTTATTATGCTTCCATGTCTTGGCTATTTAAATATTGCTGCAGTGCACATTTGCCTGCCTCTGTCTTTCCGATTCTGGTGCTCTTAGGTTATAGGCCCAGAAGGTGCCCTGCCGGATCATATGGTAGCTCAATTTTTACCTTTTAAAGCACCTCCATTCTGTTTTCATTAGTGCTCTTACCACTTTCCATCCCACCAGCGGCTAGAAGGTACACAGTTCTCTAAAACCCCTTCAGCATTTAGAGTTTGTAGACTTTCTGCTGACGGTCATTTGACTGGTGTGAGGTGAAACCTTTTTGGAGGTTGGATTTGTATGCGTCTAATAATTCCTTATACTGAGCTTTAGGCATATCCTTTTTATTCTTTTTTTTCTGCTTTTTTAAAGAGTGAGTACAACTTCCCTCTTCATGTTGACTTCTTGAAAAATTGGTCACGTGTTGAATTCTCTTGGCTATTCCCTAACCCAGGGCATTTTTTGAGGGCAGGTGTCATTTACAGCCCTGCAGTCCTTGTGAATATTAAGTGACCATTAGCACTGTGTTGAAAGCTGCTGCTGTGGGAAACAGCCACAAGGCGGCAGCATTATTACGTTCTCAACTCTTGTTACTAGGGCATCAGAGTCTTCCTGGACGTCGTGTTCCTCGGTGGTAAATTAGAGTGGAATGTGCTCGGACAAACCCCCAGAAGTTTATGTCTCCTTACTTATGTTTGTTTTTTAAATTGAAATTATATTTCTTACCGGGGTAATTTTGATTAGAGCGTTGTGATTGTCTGGCAGTACAGAATCTGGTCAAATATTCATACATATATCTGTTCATCTTCAGATCCTATTACCATGTATGTTATTACAGAGTGTTGAGTAGACCTCCCTTGGTATTTGGTAGGTGTTTGGTCATTATATACTTTATATGTATTGCTGATTATATAATTCATGTAGTTTATATGTTTATAGACATTTAACATACATTAGTATATGTATGTTACCCCCATAATCCTAATTTTTTGATCCTCCCACTTTTCATTTTGGTTAACCATTAGTTTGTTTATAAGTCTGTGAGTGTCTTTCTCTGTGGAAATATGTTCAATGGTAGCAATCCTAGGATAACATCTATAAATGATATCATGGGATATTTGTCATTCCCTTTTGACTTACTTAACGTAATATGATTATTTCTAGGCTCATCTGTAGTCATGAAAATGGCATTGTTCATTTTGTTCCGAGGCTAATATTCCATTCGGTACATATACTACTTCTTCTTTGTCCATTTATCTGTTGACGGACATTTTGTTTGCTTGCATGTCTAGGCTATTGTAAATATTGCTGCAGTGCACGTTTGCCTGTCTGTGTCTTTCCAATTCTGGTCTTCTTAAGTTATAGGCCCATTAGGGGATCGGCCGCATCATATGGTAGGCTCCATTTTTACCTTTTAAATGCAGCTCCATTCTGTTCTCATGATTAGCTGTTACCAGTTTACATCCAACCAACAGCATAGTGGGTATGCATTTCTCCACAAACCCGTCAGCATTCATAGTTTGTAGACGTTTTACTGACGGCATTTTGAATATTGGGTGGCGACATCTTTTTGTAGTTTGCATTTGCATCCAACCAATAATGCCTGATATTGAGCTTTTATCCATGCTCCTCTTTTTTTTTTTTTGGAAATAAAAGAGTGAGTAAAACTTACCTCTTCCAATTGTTTTCTTGAAAAATTCTCTGTGTTGTGAACTTTTTTGGCCATTACCTACCCAGGACATTTTTTGAGGACACGTGTCATTGACAGCCCTACAATTCCTGTGAATCTTAAGTGACCGTTAGCCCTGTGTTTAGAGCTGCTGTTGTGGGAAACGGCCACCAGGCGGCAGCATTCCTCCATTCCCAAATCTGGTTACTAGGGCAGTAGAGCCTTCCTGAAAGTGGTGTTCCTAGGTTGTAAATTAGAATGGAATGTGCCAGGGATAACCCCAATAAGTTTATGTCTCATTAATTGTTGTTCGTGGTTTTAATTTTTTAAATTGGGGTAATGATTAGAATAGTGTTTGTTCTAGGTGTGCACAATCAGGTTCAATTGAACATTACATATATCTATTCATGTGCAGATCCTCTTCCCATGTAAATTACTATTATTTTTTTAATAAATTTATTTTATTTCATTATTTATTTTTGGCTGAGTTGGATCTTCGTTGCTGCATGTGGGCTTTCTCTAGTTGCGGTGAGCGGGGGCTACTCTCCATGGCGGTGCACGGGCTTCTCACTGCAGTGGCTTCTCTTGTTGCGGAGCACGGTCTCTAGGCATGCGGGCTTCAGTAGTTGTGGTGTGTGGGCTCCGTAGTTGTGGCTCGTGGGCTCTAGAGCACAGGCTCAGTAGTTGTGGTGCACGGGCTTAGTTGCTCTGCGGCATGTGGGATCTTCCTGGACCAGGGATCGAACCCGTGTCCCCTGCACTGGCAGGCGGATTCTTAACCACGGCGCCACCAGGGAAGCCCCCGTATAAATTATTACAGCGCGTTCAGTAGACCTCCGTTGGTATATGGTTGGTCTTTTTGATTCATGTATTTAATATGTATTTCTAGACGTATGGTAACCCTAATCTTCATTTACCCATTCCTCCCAGCTTTCCTTTTACATAACCATAGTTTGTTTTCCAAGTCTGTGAGTGTCTTTCTCTGTGGAAATATGTTCATTTGTGTCAGTTGTTAGGTAACACCTAGAAGTGATATCACAGGATATTTGTCGTCTGCTTTCCGACTTACCTCATGTTCTGTGATTATCTCTAGGCTCATCTGTGGTGCTGCAAAGAGCAGTGTTTCATTCTTTTCCATGCCGAATATTCCATTGTGTACATGGACCACTTCTTCTTTGTGCATTCATCTGTTGATGGACATTTTGGTTTCTTCCAACTCTTGGCTATGCTAAATATTGATGCAGTGCAGGATTGCCAGCCTGTGTCTTTTGGATTCTGGTCTTCTCAGGGGATAGGCCCAGCAGTGGGCCTACTAGATCATATGGTAGTCAATTTTTACCTTTAAAAGCACCTCCATTCTGTTCTCACTACTGGCTGTTACCAGTTGACATCCCACCAGCAACTAGAGGGTACACAGTTCTCTAAAACCCCTTCAGCATTTATTGTTTATAGACTTTTTACTGATGGCATTTGGAGTGTTGGGTGGTGATACCTTTGTGTAGTTTGGATTTGCATGCGTCTAATACTTCCGGTATTGAGCTTTTAATCCACGTCCGTTTTCTTTTTTCTTTTTCAGTTAAGCAGAAAAACTTACCTCTTCAAATTGTTTCCTTGAAAAATTTGCCGTGTTCTGAATTCCTGTGGCCATTACCTACACCAGGATATTTTTTGAGGGCAGGTGTCATTTACAACTCTGTAGTAATTGTGAATATTACGTGACCATTAGCACTGGGTTTAAAGCTGCTGTTGCAGGAAACGGCCACAAGGCGGCAGCATGTCTATATTCCCAACTCTGGTTACTAGGGCAACAGAGCCTTCCTGGAAGTCCTGTTTGTAGGTTGTAAGTTAGAGTGGAATGTGCCAGGACAAACCCCCCAAAACTTATGGCTACTTATTTGTTGTTGGTATTCTTAGTTTAATTTTCATTTTGATCAGAGCAAATTTGATCGCAATGTTGTGTTTGTTCTAGGTGTACAGAATCTGTTTCATTGATACATATACCTTTTAATGTTTGGATCCTGTCCCATCCAGGTAATTACAGAATGTTGTGTAGACCTCTCTTGGTATTCGATATGTGTTTGGTGATTCTATATTTTATAAGTATTAGCATATGTCTGTTAAAACCCAATATCCTCTGTTATACATTCGTCACTCCTTTCCGCTTGGTTAACCACAGATTTGTGTTCTGAATACGTGAGTGTCCTTCTCTGTGGAAATAAGTTGATTAATATCAACTTTTAGATAACACCTACACGTGATATCATAGGATATGTGTCTCTCGCTTTCTGACTTACTTCAAGATGTGTGATTATCTCTAGCCTCATCTATGGTGCTGCAAACGGCATTGTTTCATTCTTTTCTCTGCCTAACATTGCATTGTGTACATGGACCTCTTTTTCGTCCATTCATCTGATGATGGACATTTTTGTTGCTCCCATGTCTTGGCTATTGTAAATTCTGCTGCAATACACGATTTTCCATCCTGTGTCTTTTTGATTCTGGCCTTCACCGGTTACAGGCCCAATCGTGGGCCTTCCGGATCATATGGGAACTCAATTTTTACCTTCAAACGCACTGCCATTCTGTTCCTTTTATTGGCTGTTACCAGTTTACATCCCACTTAGACCTAGAGGTTATGCTATTCTCCACAACTTCTTCAACATCTACTGTTTGTTTGTAGACTTTTTGCTGATGGTCATTCTGACTGGTGTGAGGTGATACCTTTGCGTAGATTGGATTTGCATGTGTCTAATAATTCCCGAGGTCGAGCTTTTATCAACATCCTTTTTATTTTTTTTTAGGATTGAGTTAAACGTACAACTTCAAATTGCCTTGTTGAAAAATTTGCTGTGTTTGAATTTTTTTGGCCATTCCGTACCCCAGGACATTTTTTGAGGGCGTGTGTCATTTACACCCCTGCAGTCCTTGTCAATATTAGTGACCACTAGCAGTGGATTTAAAGCGGCTGTTTGAGGAAACGGCCTTAGGGTGGCAGCATTTCTGCGTTACCAACTCTGCTTGCTAGGGAAACAGAACCTTCCTGCAAGTTGTGCTTTTAGCTTGCAGATTAGAGTGGAATGTGCCAGGACAAGCCCCCATAAGTTTTAGCCACCTTAATTCTTGTTTATGTCTTTAATTTTTAGTTTTGATCAGAGCAAATTGGATTTAAAAATGTCGTTTGTTCTAGGTGTGCAGAATCTTGTTCATTTACACCTATACATATATATATATATATGTATATATATATATATATTGATCTTTGTGTCCTTTTCCATGTAGGTTATTACAGAGTGTTGAGTAGACCACTCTTGGTATTCCATAGGTCTTGGGTGATGATATATTTTATATGTATTAGTATATGTTTGTTAACCCCAATATCCGAATTTATGCATTCGTCACACCTTTTCATTGGCTTAACCATAAGTTTGTCTTCTCAATCTGAGATTGTCTTTCTCTATGGAAATATGTTCATTTTTATGAATTTTCAGATAACATAAGTGATATCATGGGACATTTGTCTTTCGCATTTGGGCTTACTTCACGTTGTGTGATTATCTCTAGGCTCATCTGTGGTGCTGCAAATGGCACTGTTTTATTTTTTTCGTGGCTAATATTCCATTCTGTACATATACCACTTCTCCTTTGTCCATTCATCTGTTTATGGACCTTTTTTATGCTTCCATGTCTTGGCTATTTAAATATTGCTGCAGTGCACATTTGCCTGCCTCTGTCTTTCCGATTCTGGTGCTCTTAGGTTATAGGCCCAGAAGGTGCCCTGCCGGATCATATGGTAGCTCAATTTTTACCTTTTAAAGCACCTCCATTCTGTTTTCATTAGTGCTCTTACCACTTTCCATCCCACCAGTGGCTAGAAGGTACACAGTTCTCTAAAACCCCTTCAGCATTTAGAGTTTGTAGACTTTCTGCTGACGGTCATTTGACTGGTGTGAGGTGAAACCTTTTTGGAGGTTGGATTTGTATGCGTCTAATAATTCCTTATACTGAGCTTTAGGCATATCCTTTTTATTCTTTTTTTTCTGCTTTTTTAAAGAGTGAGTACAACTTCCCTCTTCATATTGACTTCTTGAAAAATTGGTCACGTGTTGAATTTTCTTGGCTATTCCCTAACCCAGGGCATTTTTTGAGGGCAGGTGTCATTTACAGCCCTGCAGTCCTTGTGAATATTAAGTGACCATTAGCACTGTGTTGAAAGCTGCTGCTGTGGGAAACAGCCACAAGGCGGCAGCACTATTATGTTCTCAACTCTTGTTACTAGGGCAACGGAGTCTTCCTGGACGTCGTGTTCCTCGGTTGTAAATTAGAGTGGAATGTGCTCGGACAAACCCCCAGAAGTTTATGTCTCCTTACTTATGTTTGTTTTTTAAATTGAAATTATATTTCTTACCGGTGTAATTTTGATTAGAGTGTTGTGATTGTCTGGCAGTACAGAATCTGGTCAAATATTCATACATATATCTGTTCATCTTCAGATCCTATTACCATGTATGTTATTACAGAGTGTTGAGTAGACCTCCCTTGGTATTTGGTAGGTGTTTGGTCATTATATACTTTATATGTATTGCTGATTATATAATTCATGTAGTTTATATGTTTATAGACATTTAACATACATTAGTATATGTATGTTACCCCCATAATCCTAATTTATTGATCCTCCCACCTTTCATTTTGGTTAACCATTAGTTTGTTTATAAGTCTGTGAGTGTCTTTCTCTGTGGAAATATGTTCAATGGTAGCAATCCTAGGATAACATCTATAAATGATATCATGGGATATTTGTCATTCCCTTTTGACTTACTTAACGTAATATGATTATTTCTAGGCTCATCTGTAGTCATGAAAATGGCATTGTTCATTTTGTTCCGAGGCTAATATTCCATTCGGTACATATACTACTTCTTCTTTGTCCATTTATCTTTTGACGGACATTTTGTTTGCTTGCATGTCTAGGCTATTGTAAATATTGCTGCAGTGCACGTTTGCCTGTCTGTGTCTTTCCGATTCTGGTCTTCTTAAGTTATAGGCCCATTAGGGGATCGGCCGCATCATATGGTAGGCTCCATTTTTACCTTTTAAATGCAGCTCCATTCTGTTCTCATGATTAGCTGTTACCAGTTTACATCCAACCAACAGCATAGTGGGTATGCATTTCTCCACAAACCCGTCAGCATTCATAGTTTGTAGACTTTTTACTGACGGCATTTTGAATATTGGGTGGCGACATCTTTTTGTAGTTTGCATTTGCATCCAACCAATAATGCCTGATATTGAGCTTTTATCCATGCTCCTCTTTTTTTTTTTTTGGAAATAAAAGAGTGAGTAAAACTTACCTCTTCCAATTGTTTTCTTGAAAAATTCTCTGTGTTGTGAACTTTTTTGGCCATTACCTACCCAGGACATTTTTTGAGGACACGTGTCATTGACAGCCCTACAATTCCTGTGAATCTTAAGTGACCGTTAGCCCTGTGTTTAGAGCTGCTGTTGTGGGAAACGGCCACCAGGCGGCAGCATTCCTCCATTCCCAAATCTGGTTACTAGGGCAGTAGAGCCTTCCTGAAAGTGGTGTTCCTAGGTTGTAAATTAGAATGGAATGTGCCAGGGATAACCCCAATAAGTTTATGTCTCATTAATTGTTGTTCGTGGTTTTAATTTTTTAAATTGGGGTAATGATTAGAATAGTGTTTGTTCTAGGTGTGCACAATCAGGTTCAATTGAACATTACATATATCTATTCATGTGCAGATCCTCTTCCCATGTAAATTACTATTATTTTTTTAATAAATTTATTTTATTTCATTATTTATTTTTGGCTGAGTTGGATCTTCGTTGCTGCATGTGGGCTTTCTCTAGTTGCGGTGAGCGGGGGCTACTCTCCATGGCGGTGCACGGGCTTCTCACTGCAGTGGCTTCTCTTGTTGCGGAGCACGGTCTCTAGGCATGCGGGCTTCAGTAGTTGTGGTGTGTGGGCTCCGTAGTTGTGGCTCGTGGGCTCTAGAGCGCAGGCTCAGTAGTTGTGGTGCACGGGCTTAGTTGCTCTGCGGCATGTGGGATCTTCCTGGACCAGGGATCGAACCCGTGTCCCCTGCACTGGCAGGCGGATTCTTAACCACGGCGCCACCAGGGAAGCCCCCGTATAAATTATTACAGCGCGTTCAGTAGACCTCCCTTGGTATATGGTTGGTCTTTTTGATTCATGTATTTAATATGTATTTCTAGACGTATGGTAACCCTAATCTTCATTTACCCATTCCTCCCAGCTTTCCTTTTACATAACCATAGTTTGTTTTCCAAGTCTGTGAGTGTCTTTCTCTGTGGAAATATGTTCATTTGTGTCAGTTGTTAGGTAACACCTAGAAGTGATATCACAGGATATTTGTCGTCTGCTTTCCGACTTACCTCATGTTCTGTGATTATCTCTAGGCTCATCTATGGTGCTGCAAAGAGCAGTGTTTCATTCTTTTCCATGCCGAATATTCCATTGTGTACATGGACCACTTCTTCTTTGTGCATTCATCTGTTGATGGACATTTTGGTTTCTTCCAACTCTTGGCTATGCTAAATATTGATGCAGTGCAGGATTGCCAGCCTGTGTCTTTTGGATTCTGGTCTTCTCAGGGGATAGGCCCAGCAGTGGGCCTACTAGATCATATGGTAGTCAATTTTTACCTTTAAAAGCACCTCCATTCTGTTCTCACTACTGGCTGTTACCAGTTGACATCCCACCAGCAACTAGAGGGTACACAGTTCTCTAAAACCCCTTCAGCATTTATTGTTTATAGACTTTTTACTGATGGCATTTGGAGTGTTGGGTGGTGATACCTTTGTGTAGTTTGGATTTGCATGCGTCTAATACTTCCGGTATTGAGCTTTTAATCCACGTCCGTTTTCTTTTTTCTTTTTCAGTTAAGCAGAAAAACTTACCTCTTCAAATTGTTTCCTTGAAAAATTTGCCGTGTTCTGAATTCCTGTGGCCATTACCTACACCAGGATATTTTTTGAGGGCAGGTGTCATTTACAACTCTGTAGTAATTGTGAATATTACGTGACCATTAGCACTGGGTTTAAAGCTGCTGTTGCAGGAAACGGCCACAAGGCGGCAGCATGTCTATATTCCCAACTCTGGTTACTAGGGCAACAGAGCCTTCCTGGAAGTCCTGTTTGTAGGTTGTAAGTTAGAGTGGAATGTGCCAGGACAAACCCCCCAAAACTTATGGCTACTTATTTGTTGTTGGTATTCTTAGTTTAATTTTCATTTTGATCAGAGCAAATTTGATCGCAATGTTGTGTTTGTTCTAGGTGTACAGAATCTGTTTCATTGATACATATACCTTTTAATGTTTGGATCCTGTCCCATCCAGGTAATTACAGAATGTTGTGTAGACCTCTCTTGGTATTCGATATGTGTTTGGTGATTCTATATTTTATAAGTATTAGCATATGTCTGTTAAAACCCAATATCCTCTGTTATACATTCGTCACTCCTTTCCGCTTGGTTAACCACAGATTTGTGTTCTGAATACGTGAGTGTCCTTCTCTGTGGAAATAAGTTCATTAATATCAACTTTTAGATAACACCTATACCTGATATCATAGGATATGTGTCTCTCGCTTTCTGACTTACTTCAAGATGTGTGATTATCTCTAGCCTCATCTATGGTGCTGCAAACGGCATTGTTTCATTCTTTTCTCTGCCTAACATTGCATTGTGTACATGGACCTCTTTTTCGTCCATTCATCTGATGATGGACATTTTTGTTGCTCCCATGTCTTGGCTATTGTGAATTCTGCTGCAATACACGATTTTCCATCCTGTGTCTTTTTGATTCTGGCCTTCACCGGTTACAGGCCCAATCGTGGGCCTTCCGGATCATATGGGAACTCAATTTTTACCTTCAAACGCACTGCCATTCTGTTCCTTTTATTGGCTGTTACCAGTTTACATCCCACTTAGACCTAGAGGTTATGCTATTCTCCACAACTTCTTCAACATCTACTGTTTGTTTGTAGACTTTTTGCTGATGGTCATTCTGACTGGTGTGAGGTGATACCTTTGCGTAGATTGGATTTGCATGTGTCTAATAATTCCCGAGGTCGAGCTTTTATCAACATCCTTTTTATTTTTTTTTAGGATTGAGTTAAACGTACAACTTCAAATTGCCTTGTTGAAAAATTTGCTGTGTTTGAATTTTTTTGGCCATTCCGTACCCCAGGACATTTTTTGAGGGCGTGTGTCATTTACACCCCTGCAGTCCTTGTCAATATTAGTGACCACTAGCAGTGGATTTAAAGCGGCTGTTTGAGGAAACGGCCTTAGGGTGGCAGCATTTCTGCGTTACCAGCTCTGCTTGCTAGGGAAACAGAACCTTCCTGCAAGTTGTGCTTTTAGCTTGCAGATTAGAGTGGAATGTGCCAGGACAAGCCCCCATAAGTTTTAGCCACCTTAATTCTTGTTTATGTCTTTAATTTTTAGTTTTGATCAGAGCAAATTGGATTTAAAAATGTCGTTTGTTCTAGGTGTGCAGAATCTTGTTCATTTACACCTATACATATATATATATATATGTATATATATATATATTGATCTTTGTGTCCTTTTCCATGTAGGTTATTACAGAGTGTTGAGTAGACCACTCTTGGTATTCCATAGGTCTTGGGTGATGATATATTTTATATGTATTAGTATATGTTTGTTAACCCCAATATCCGAATTTATGCATTCGTCACACCTTTTCATTGGCTTAACCATAAGTTTGTCTTCTCAATCTGAGATTGTCTTTCTCTATGGAAATATGTTCATTTTTATGAATTTTCAGATAACATAAGTGATATCATGGGACATTTGTCTTTCGCATTTTGACTTACTTCACGTTGTGTGATTATCTCTAGGCTCATCTGTGGTGCTGCAAATGGCACTGTTTTATTTTTTTCGTGGCTAATATTCCATTCTGTACATATACCACTTCTCCTTTGTCCATTCATCTGTTTATGGACCTTTTTTATGCTTCCATGTCTTGGCTATTTAAATATTGCTGCAGTGCACATTTGCCTGCCTCTGTCTTTCCGATTCTGGTGCTCTTAGGTTATAGGCCCAGAAGGTGCCCTGCCGGATCATATGGTAGCTCAATTTTTACCTTTTAAAGCACCTCCATTCTGTTTTCATTAGTGCTCTTACCACTTTCCATCCCACCAGTGGCTAGAAGGTACACAGTTCTCTAAAACCCCTTCAGCATTTAGAGTTTGTAGACTTTCTGCTGACGGTCATTTGACTGGTGTGAGGTGAAACCTTTTTGGAGGTTGGATTTGTATGCGTCTAATAATTCCTTATACTGAGCTTTAGGCATATCCTTTTTATTCTTTTTTTTCTGCTTTTTTAAAGAGTGAGTACAACTTCCCTCTTCATATTGACTTCTTGAAAAATTGGTCACGTGTTGAATTTTCTTGGCTATTCCCTAACCCAGGGCATTTTTTGAGGGCAGGTGTCATTTACAGCCCTGCAGTCCTTGTGAATATTAAGTGACCATTAGCACTGTGTTGAAAGCTGCTGCTGTGGGAAACAGCCACAAGGCAGCAGCACTATTATGTTCTCAACTCTTGTTACTAGGGCAACAGAGTCTTCCTGGACGTCGTGTTCCTCGGTGGTAAATTAGAGTGGAATGTGCTCGGACAAACCCCCAGAAGTTTATGTCTCCTTACTTATGCTTGTTTTTTAAATTGAAATTATATTTCTTACCAGGGTAATTTTGATTAGAGTGTTGTGATTGTCTGGCAGTACAGAATCTGGTCAAATATTCATACATATATCTGTTCATCTTCAGATCCTATTACCATGTATGTTATTACAGAGTGTTGAGTAGACCTCCCTTGGTATTCGGTAGGTGTTTGGTCATTATATACTTTATATGTATTGCTGATTATATAATTCATGTAGTTTATATGTTTATAGACATTTAACATACATTAGTATATGTATGTTACCCCCATAATCCTAATTTATTGATCCTCCCACCTTTCATTTTGGTTAACCATTAGTTTGTTTATAAGTCTGTGAGTGTCTTTCTCTGTGGAAATATGTTCAATGGTAGCAATCCTAGGATAACATCTATAAATGATATCATGGGATATTTGTCATTCCCTTTTGACTTACTTAACGTAATATGATTATTTCTAGGCTCATCTGTAGTCATGAAAATGGCATTGTTCATTTTGTTCCGAGGCTAATATTCCATTCGGTACATATACTACTTCTTCTTTGTCCATTTATCTGTTGACGGACATTTTGTTTGCTTGCATGTCTAGGCTATTGTAAATATTGCTGCAGTGCACGTTTGCCTGTCTGTGTCTTTCCGATTCTGGTCTTCTTAAGTTATAGGCCCATTAGGGGATCGGCCGCATCATATGGTAGGCTCCATTTTTACCTTTTAAATGCAGCTCCATTCTGTTCTCATGATTAGCTGTTACCAGTTTACATCCAACCAACAGCATAGTGGGTATGCATTTCTCCACAAACCCGTCAGCATTCATAGTTTGTAGACGTTTTACTGACGGCATTTTGAATATTGGGTGGCGACATCTTTTTGTAGTTTGCATTTGCATCCAACCAATAATGCCTGATATTGAGCTTTTATCCATGCTCCTCTTTTTTTTTTTTTGGAAATAAAAGAGTGAGTAAAACTTACCTCTTCCAATTGTTTTCTTGAAAAATTCTCTGTGTTGTGAACTTTTTTGGCCATTACCTACCCAGGACATTTTTTGAGGACACGTGTCATTGACAGCCCTACAATTCCTGTGAATCTTAAGTGACCGTTAGCCCTGTGTTTAGAGCTGCTGTTGTGGGAAACGGCCACCAGGCGGCAGCATTCCTCCATTCCCAAATCTGGTTACTAGGGCAGTAGAGCCTTCCTGAAAGTGGTGTTCCTAGGTTGTAAATTAGAATGGAATGTGCCAGGGATAACCCCAATAAGTTTATGTCTCATTAATTGTTGTTCGTGGTTTTAATTTTTTAAATTGGGGTAATGATTAGAATAGTGTTTGTTCTAGGTGTGCACAATCAGGTTCAATTGAACATTACATATATCTATTCATGTGCAGATCCTCTTCCCATGTAAATTACTATTATTTTTTTAATAAATTTATTTTATTTCATTATTTATTTTTGGCTGAGTTGGATCTTCGTTGCTGCATGTGGGCTTTCTCTAGTTGCGGTGAGCGGGGGCTACTCTCCATGGCGGTGCACGGGCTTCTCACTGCAGTGGCTTCTCTTGTTGCGGAGCACGGTCTCTAGGCATGCGGGCTTCAGTAGTTGTGGTGTGTGGGCTCCGTAGTTGTGGCTCGTGGGCTCTAGAGCGCAGGCTCAGTAGTTGTGGTGCACGGGCTTAGTTGCTCTGCGGCATGTGGGATCTTCCTGGACCAGGGATCGAACCCGTGTCCCCTGCACTGGCAGGCGGATTCTTAACCACGGCGCCACCAGGGAAGCCCCCGTATAAATTATTACAGCGCGTTCAGTAGACCTCCCTTGGTATATGGTTGGTCTTTTTGATTCATGTATTTAATATGTATTTCTAGACGTATGGTAACCCTAATCTTCATTTACCCATTCCTCCCAGCTTTCCTTTTACATAACCATAGTTTGTTTTCCAAGTCTGTGAGTGTCTTTCTCTGTGGAAATATGTTCATTTGTGTCAGTTGTTAGGTAACACCTAGAAGTGATATCACAGGATATTTGTCGTCTGCTTTCCGACTTACCTCATGTTCTGTGATTATCTCTAGGCTCATCTATGGTGCTGCAAAGAGCAGTGTTTCATTCTTTTCCATGCCGAATATTCCATTGTGTACATGGACCACTTCTTCTTTGTGCATTCATCTGTTGATGGACATTTTGGTTTCTTCCAACTCTTGGCTATGCTAAATATTGATGCAGTGCAGGATTGCCAGCCTGTGTCTTTTGGATTCTGGTCTTCTCAGGGGATAGGCCCAGCAGTGGGCCTACTAGATCATATGGTAGTCAATTTTTACCTTTAAAAGCACCTCCATTCTGTTCTCACTACTGGCTGTTACCAGTTGACATCCCACCAGCAACTAGAGGGTACACAGTTCTCTAAAACCCCTTCAGCATTTATTGTTTATAGACTTTTTACTGATGGCATTTGGAGTGTTGGGTGGCGATACCTTTGTGTAGTTTGGATTTGCATGCGTCTAATACTTCCGGTATTGAGCTTTTAATCCACGTCCGTTTTCTTTTTTCTTTTTCAGTTAAGCAGAAAAACTTACCTCTTCAAATTGTTTCCTTGAAAAATTTGCCGTGTTCTGAATTCCTGTGGCCATTACCTACACCAGGATATTTTTTGAGGGCAGGTGTCATTTACAACTCTGTAGTAATTGTGAATATTACGTGACCATTAGCACTGGGTTTAAAGCTGCTGTTGCAGGAAACGGCCACAAGGCGGCAGCATGTCTATATTCCCAACTCTGGTTACTAGGGCAACAGAGCCTTCCTGGAAGTCCTGTTTGTAGGTTGTAAGTTAGAGTGGAATGTGCCAGGACAAACCCCCCAAAACTTATGGCTACTTATTTGTTGTTGGTATTCTTAGTTTAATTTTCATTTTGATCAGAGCAAATTTGATCGCAATGTTGTGTTTGTTCTAGGTGTACAGAATCTGTTTCATTGATACATATACCTTTTAATGTTTGGATCCTGTCCCATCCAGGTAATTACAGAATGTTGTGTAGACCTCTCTTGGTATTCGATATGTGTTTGGTGATTCTATGTTTTATAAGTATTAGCATATGTCTGTTAAAACCCAATATCCTCTGTTATACATTCGTCACTCCTTTCCGCTTGGTTAACCACAGATTTGTGTTCTGAATACGTGAGTGTCCTTCTCTGTGGAAATAAGTTCATTAATATCAATTTTTAGATAACACCTATACCTGATATCATAGGATATGTGTCTCTCGCTTTCTGACTTACTTCAAGATGTGTGATTATCTCTAGCCTCATCTATGGTGCTGCAAACGGCATTGTTTCATTCTTTTCTCTGCCTAACATTGCATTGTGTACATGGACCTCTTTTTCGTCCATTCATCTGATGATGGACATTTTTGTTGCTCCCATGTCTTGGCTATTGTAAATTCTGCTGCAATACACGATTTTCCATCCTGTGTCTTTTTGATTCTGGCCTTCACCGGTTACAGGCCCAATCGTGGGCCTTCCGGATCATATGGGAACTCAATTTTTACCTTCAAACGCACTGCCATTCTGTTCCTTTTATTGGCTGTTACCAGTTTACATCCCACTTAGACCTAGAGGTTATGCTATTCTCCACAACTTCTTCAACATCTACTGTTTGTTTGTAGACTTTTTGCTGATGGTCATTCTGACTGGTGTGAGGTGATACCTTTGCGTAGATTGGATTTGCATGTGTCTAATAATTCCCGAGGTCGAGCTTTTATCAACATCCTTTTTATTTTTTTTTTAGGATTGAGTTAAACGTACAACTTCAAATTGCCTTGTTGAAAAATTTGCTGTGTTTGAATTTTTTTGGCCATTCCGTACCCCAGGACATTTTTTGAGGGCGTGTGTCATTTACACCCCTGCAGTCCTTGTCAATATTAGTGACCACTAGCAGTGGATTTAAAGCGGCTGTTTGAGGAAACGGCCTTAGGGTGGCAGCATTTCTGCGTTACCAACTCTGCTTGCTAGGGAAACAGAACCTTCCTGCAAGTTGTGCTTTTAGCTTGCAGATTAGACTGGAATGTGCCAGGACAAGCCCCCATAAGTTTTAACCTCCTTAATTCTTGTTTATGTCTTTAATTTTTAGTTTTGATCAGAGCAAATTGGATTTAAAAATGTCGTTTGTTCTAGGTGTGCAGAATCTTGTTCATTTACACCTATACATATATATATATATATATATATATATATATATATATATATATATATTGATCTTTGTGTCCTTTTCCATGTAGGTTATTACAGAGTGTTGAGTAGACCACTCTTGGTATTCCATAGGTCTTGGGTGATGATATATTTTATATGTATTAGTATATGTTTGTTAACCCCAATATCCGAATTTATGCATTCGTCACACCTTTTCATTGGCTTAACCATAAGTTTGTCTTCTCAATCTGAGATTGTCTTTCTCTATGGAAATATGTTCATTTTTATGAATTTTCAGATAACATAAGTGATATCATGGGACATTTGTCTTTCGCATTTGGGCTTACTTCACGTTGTGTGATTATCTCTAGGCTCATCTGTGGTGCTGCAAATGGCACTGTTTTATTTTTTTCGTGGCTAATATTCCATTCTGTACATATACCACTTCTTCTTTGTCCATTCATCTGTTTATGGACCTTTTTTATGCTTCCATGTCTTGGCTATTTAAATATTGCTGCAGTGCACATTTGCCTGCCTCTGTCTTTCCGATTCTGGTGCTCTTAGGTTATAGGCCCAGAAGGTGCCCTGCCGGATCATATGGTAGCTCAATTTTTACCTTTTAAAGCACCTCCATTCTGTTTTCATTAGTGCTCTTACCACTTTCCATCCCACCAGCGGCTAGAAGGTACACAGTTCTCTAAAACCCCTTCAGCATTTAGAGTTTGTAGACTTTTTGCTGACGGTCATTTGACTGGTGTGAGGTGAAAGCTTTTTGGAGGTTGGATTTGTATGCGTCTAATAATTCCTTATACTGAGCTTTAGGCATCTCCTTTTTATTCTTTTTTTTCTGCTTTTTTAAAGAGTGAGTACAACTTCCCTCTTCATATTGACTTCTTGAAAAATTGGTCATGTGTTGAATTTTCTTGGCTATTCCCTAACCCAGGGCATTTTTTGAGGGCAGGTGTCATTTACAGCCCTGCAGTCCTTGTGAATATTAAGTGACCATTAGCACTGTGTTGAAAGCTGCTGCTGTGGGAAACAGCCACAAGGCGGCAGCACTATTACGTTCTCAACTCTTGTTACTAGGGCAACAGAGTCTTCCTGGACGTCGTGTTCCTCGGTTGTAAATTAGAGTGGAATGTGCTCGGACAAACCCCCAGAAGTTTATGTCTCCTTACTTATGTTTGTTTTTTAAATTGAAATTATATTTCTTACCGGGGTAATTTTGATTAGAGTGTTGTGATTGTCTGGCAGTACAGAATCTGGTCAAATATTCATACATATATCTGTTCATCTTCAGATCCTATTACCACGTATGTTATTACAGAGTGTTGAGTAGACCTCCCTTGGTATTCGGTAGGTGTTTGGTCATTATATACTTTATATGTATTGCTGATTATATAATTCATGTAGTTTATATGTTTATAGACATTTAACATACATTAGTATATGTATGTTACCCCCATAATCCTAATTTATTGATCCTCCCACCTTTCATTTTGGTTAACCATTAGTTTGTTTATAAGTCTGTGAGTGTCTTTCTCTGTGGAAATATGTTCAATGGTAGCAATCCTAGGATAACATCTATAAATGATATCATGGGATATTTGTCATTCCCTTTTGACTTACTTAACGTAATATGATTATTTCTAGGCTCATCTGTAGTCATGAAAATGGCATTGTTCATTTTGTTCCGAGGCTAATATTCCATTCGGTACATATACTACTTCTTCTTTGTCCATTTATCTGTTGACGGACATTTTGTTTGCTTGCATGTCTAGGCTATTGTAAATATTGCTGCAGTGCACGTTTGCCTGTCTGTGTCTTTCCAATTCTGGTCTTCTTAAGTTATAGGCCCATTAGGGGATCGGCCGCATCATATGGTAGGCTCCATTTTTACCTTTTAAATGCAGCTCCATTCTGTTCTCATGATTAGCTGTTACCAGTTTACATCCAACCAACAGCATAGTGGGTATGCATTTCTCCACAAACCCGTCAGCATTCATAGTTTGTAGACGTTTTACTGACGGCATTTTGAATATTGGGTGGCGACATCTTTTTGTAGTTTGCATTTGCATCCAACCAATAATGCCTGATATTGAGCTTTTATCCATGCTCCTCTTTTTTTTTTTTTTGTAAATAAAAGAGTGAGTAAAACTTACCTCTTCCAATTGTTTTCTTGAAAAATTCTCTGTGTTGTGAACTTTTTTGGCCATTACCTACCCAGGACATTTTTTGAGGACATGTGTCATTGACAGCCCTACAATTCCTGTGAATCTTAAGTGACCGTTAGCCCTGTGTTTAGAGCTGCTGTTGTGGGAAACGGCCACCAGGCGGCAGCATTCCTCCATTCCCAAATCTGGTTACTAGGGCAGTAGAGCCTTCCTGAAAGTGGTGTTCCTAGGTTGTAAATTAGAATGGAATGTGCCAGGGATAACCCCAATAAGTTTATGTCTCATTAATTGTTGTTCGTGGTTTTAATTTTTTAAATTGGGGTAATGATTAGAATAGTGTTTGTTCTAGGTGTGCACAATCAGGTTCAATTGAACATTACATATATCTATTCATGTGCAGATCCTCTTCCCATGTAAATTACTATTATTTTTTTAATAAATTTATTTTATTTCATTATTTATTTTTGGCTGAGTTGGATCTTCGTTGCTGCATGTGTGCTTTCTCTAGTTGCGGTGAGCGGGGGCTACTCTCCATGGCGGTGCACGGGCTTCTCACTGCAGTGGCTTCTCTTGTTGCAGAGCACGGTCTCTAGGCATGCGGGCTTCAGTAGTTGTGGTGTGTGGGCTCCGTAGTTGTGGCTCGTGGGCTCTAGAGCACAGGCTCAGTAGTTGTGGTGCACGGGCTTAGTTGCTCTGCGGCATGTGGGATCTTCCTGGACCAGGGATCGAACCCGTGTCCCCTGCACTGGCAGGCGGATTCTTAACCACGGCGCCACCAGGGAAGCCCCCGTATAAATTATTACAGCGCGTTCAGTAGACCTCCGTTGGTATATGGTTGGTCTTTTTGATTCATGTATTTAATATGTATTTCTAGACGTATGGTAACCCTAATCTTCATTTACCCATTCCTCCCAGCTTTCCTTTTACATAACCATAGTTTGTTTTCCAAGTCTGTGAGTGTCTTTCTCTGTGGAAATATGTTCATTTGTGTCAGTTGTTAGGTAACACCTAGAAGTGATATCACAGGATATTTGTCGTCTGCTTTCCGACTTACCTCATGTTCTGTGATTATCTCTAGGCTCATCTGTGGTGCTGCAAAGAGCAGTGTTTCATTCTTTTCCATGCCGAATATTCCATTGTGTACATGGACCACTTCTTCTTTGTGCATTCATCTGTTGATGGACATTTTGGTTTCTTCCAACTCTTGGCTATGCTAAATATTGATGCAGTGCAGGATTGCCAGCCTGTGTCTTTTGGATTCTGGTCTTCTCAGGGGATAGGCCCAGCAGTGGGCCTACTAGATCATATGGTAGTCAATTTTTACCTTTAAAAGCACCTCCATTCTGTTCTCACTACTGGCTGTTACCAGTTGACATCCCACCAGCAACTAGAGGGTACACAGTTCTCTAAAACCCCTTCAGCATTTATTGTTTATAGACTTTTTACTGATGGCATTTGGAGTGTTGGGTGGTGATACCTTTGTGTAGTTTGGATTTGCATGCGTCTAATACTTCCGGTATTGAGCTTTTAATCCACGTCCGTTTTCTTTTTTCTTTTTCAGTTAAGCAGAAAAACTTACCTCTTCAAATTGTTTCCTTGAAAAATTTGCCGTGTTCTGAATTCCTGTGGCCATTACCTACACCAGGATATTTTTTGAGGGCAGGTGTCATTTACAACTCTGTAGTAATTGTGAATATTACGTGACCATTAGCACTGGGTTTAAAGCTGCTGTTGCAGGAAACGGCCACAAGGCGGCAGCATGTCTATATTCCCAACTCTGGTTACTAGGGCAACAGAGCCTTCCTGGAAGTCCTGTTTGTAGGTTGTAAGTTAGAGTGGAATGTGCCAGGACAAACCCCCCAAAACTTATGGCTACTTATTTGTTGTTGGTATTCTTAGTTTAATTTTCATTTTGATCAGAGCAAATTTGATCGCAATGTTGTGTTTGTTCTAGGTGTACAGAATCTGTTTCATTGATACATATACCTTTTAATGTTTGGATCCTGTCCCATCCAGGTAATTACAGAATGTTGTGTAGACCTCTCTTGGTATTCGATATGTGTTTGGTGATTCTATATTTTATAAGTATTAGCATATGTCTGTTAAAACCCAATATCCTCTGTTATACATTCGTCACTCCTTTCCGCTTGGTTAACCACAGATTTGTGTTCTGAATACGTGAGTGTCCTTCTCTGTGGAAATAAGTTGATTAATATCAACTTTTAGATAACACCTACACGTGATATCATAGGATATGTGTCTCTCGCTTTCTGACTTACTTCAAGATGTGTGATTATCTCTAGCCTCATCTATGGTGCTGCAAACGGCATTGTTTCATTCTTTTCTCTGCCTAACATTGCATTGTGTACATGGACCTCTTTTTCGTCCATTCATCTGATGATGGACATTTTTGTTGCTCCCATGTCTTGGCTATTGTAAATTCTGCTGCAATACACGATTTTCCATCCTGTGTCTTTTTGATTCTGGCCTTCACCGGTTACAGGCCCAATCGTGGGCCTTCCGGATCATATGGGAACTCAATTTTTACCTTCAAACGCACTGCCATTCTGTTCCTTTTATTGGCTGTTACCAGTTTACATCCCACTTAGACCTAGAGGTTATGCTATTCTCCACAACTTCTTCAACATCTACTGTTTGTTTGTAGACTTTTTGCTGATGGTCATTCTGACTGGTGTGAGGTGATACCTTTGCGTAGATTGGATTTGCATGTGTCTAATAATTCCCGAGGTCGAGCTTTTATCAACATCCTTTTTATTTTTTTTTTAGGATTGAGTTAAACGTACAACTTCAAATTGCCTTGTTGAAAAATTTGCTGTGTTTGAATTTTTTTGGCCATTCCGTACCCCAGGACATTTTTTGAGGGCGTGTGTCATTTACACCCCTGCAGTCCTTGTCAATATTAGTGACCACTAGCAGTGGATTTAAAGCGGCTGTTTGAGGAAACGGCCTTAGGGTGGCAGCATTTCTGCGTTACCAACTCTGCTTGCTAGGGAAACAGAACCTTCCTGCAAGTTGTGCTTTTAGCTTGCAGATTAGAGTGGAATGTGCCAGGACAAGCCCCCATAAGTTTTAGCCTCCTTAATTCTTGTTTATGTCTTTAATTTTTAGTTTTGATCAGAGCAAATTGGATTTAAAAATGTCGTTTGTTCTAGGTGTGCAGAATCTTGTTCATTTACACCTATACATATATATATATATATGTATATATATATATATTGATCTTTGTGTCCTTTTCCATGTAGGTTATTACAGAGTGTTGAGTAGACCACTCTTGGTATTCCATAGGTCTTGGGTGATGATATATTTTATATGAATTAGTATATGTTTGTTAACCCCAATATCCGAATTTATGCATTCGTCACACCTTTTCATTGGCTTAACCATAAGTTTGTCTTCTCAATCTGAGATTGTCTTTCTCTATGGAAATATGTTCATTTTTATGAATTTTCAGATAACATAAGTGATATCATGGGACATTTGTCTTTCGCATTTTGACTTACTTCACGTTGTGTGATTATCTCTAGGCTCATCTGTGGTGCTGCAAATGGCACTGTTTTATATTTTTGGTGGCTAATATTCCATTCTGTACATATACCACTTCTCCTTTGTCCATTCATCTGTTTATGGACCTTTTTTATGCTTCCATGTCTTGGCTATTTAAATATTGCTGCAGTGCACATTTGCCTGCCTCTGTCTTTCCGATTCTGGTGCTCTTAGGTTATAGGCCCAGAAGGTGCCCTGCCGGATCATATGGTAGCTCAATTTTTACCTTTTAAAGCACCTCCATTCTGTTTTCATTAGTGCTCTTACCACTTTCCATCCCACCAGTGGCTAGAAGGTACACAGTTCTCTAAAACCCCTTCAGCATTTAGAGTTTGTAGACTTTCTGCTGACGGTCATTTGACTGGTGTGAGGTGAAAGCTTTTTGGAGGTTGGATTTGTATGCGTCTAATAATTCCTTATACTGAGCTTTAGGCATATCCTTTTTATTCTTTTTTTTCTGCTTTTTTAAAGAGTGAGTACAACTTCCCTCTTCATATTGACTTCTTGAAAAATTGGTCACGTGTTGAATTTTCTTGGCTATTCCCTAACCCAGGGCATTTTTTGAGGGCAGGTGTCATTTACAGCCCTGCAGTCCTTGTGAATATTAAGTGACCATTAGCACTGTGTTGAAAGCTGCTGCTGTGGGAAACAGCCACAAGGCGGCAGCACTATTATGTTCTCAACTCTTGTTACTAGGGCAACAGAGTCTTCCTGGACGTCGTGTTCCTCGGTGGTAAATTAGAGTGGAATGTGCTCGGACAAACCCCCAGAAGTTTATGTCTCCTTACTTATGCTTGTTTTTTAAATTGAAATTATATTTCTTACCGGGGTAATTTTGATTAGAGTGTTGTGATTGTCTGGCAGTACAGAATCTGGTCAAATATTCATACATATATCTGTTCATCTTCAGATCCTATTACCATGTATGTTATTACAGAGTGTTGAGTAGACCTCCCTTGGTATTCGGTAGGTGTTTGGTCATTATATACTTTATATGTATTGCTGATTATATAATTCATGTAGTTTATATGTTTATAGACATTTAACATACATTAGTATATGTATGTTACCCCCATAATCCTAATTTATTGATCCTCCCACCTTTCATTTTGGTTAACCATTAGTTTGTTTATAAGTCTGTGAGTGTCTTTCTCTGTGGAAATATGTTCAATGGTAGCAATCCTAGGATAACATCTATAAATGATATCATGGGATATTTGTCATTCCCTTTTGACTTACTTAACGTCATATGATTATTTCTAGGCTCATCTGTAGTCATGAAAATGGCATTGTTCATTTTGTTCCGAGGCTAATATTCCATTCGGTACATATACTACTTCTTCTTTGTCCATTTATCTGTTGACGGACATTTTGTTTGCTTGCATGTCTAGGCTATTGTAAATATTGCTGCAGTGCACGTTTGCCTGTCTGTGTCTTTCCGATTCTGGTCTTCTTAAGTTATAGGCCCATTAGGGGATCGGCCGCATCATATGGTAGGCTCCATTTTTACCTTTTAAATGCAGCTCCATTCTGTTCTCATGATTAGCTGTTACCAGTTTACATCCAACCAACAGCATAGTGGGTATGCATTTCTCCACAAACCCGTCAGCATTCATAGTTTGTAGACTTTTTACTGACGGCATTTTGAATATTGGGTGGCGACATCTTTTTGTAGTTTGCATTTGCATCCAACCAATAATGCCTGATATTGAGCTTTTATCCATGCTCCTCTTTTTTTTTTTTTGGAAATAAAAGAGTGAGTAAAACTTACCTCTTCCAATTGTTTTCTTGAAAAATTCTCTGTGTTGTGAACTTTTTTGGCCATTACCTACCCAGGACATTTTTTGAGGACACGTGTCATTGACAGCCCTACAATTCCTGTGAATCTTAAGTGACCGTTAGCCCTGTGTTTAGAGCTGCTGTTGTGGGAAACGGCCACCAGGCGGCAGCATTCCTCCATTCCCAAATCTGGTTACTAGGGCAGTAGAGCCTTCCTGAAAGTGGTGTTCCTAGGTTGTAAATTAGAATGGAATGTGCCAGGGATAACCCCAATAAGTTTATGTCTCATTAATTGTTGTTCGTGGTTTTAATTTTTTAAATTGGGGTAATGATTAGAATAGTGTTTGTTCTAGGTGTGCACAATCAGGTTCAATTGAACATTACATATATCTATTCATGTGCAGATCCTCTTCCCATGTAAATTACTATTATTTTTTTAATAAATTTATTTTATTTCATTATTTATTTTTGGCTGAGTTGGATCTTCGTTGCTGCATGTGGGCTTTCTCTAGTTGCGGTGAGCGGGGGCTACTCTCCATGGCGGTGCACGGGCTTCTCACTGCAGTGGCTTCTCTTGTTGCGGAGCACGGTCTCTAGGCATGCGGGCTTCAGTAGTTGTGGTGTGTGGGCTCCGTAGTTGTGGCTCGTGGGCTCTAGAGCGCAGGCTCAGTAGTTGTGGTGCACGGGCTTAGTTGCTCTGCGGCATGTGGGATCTTCCTGGACCAGGGATCGAACCCGTGTCCCCTGCACTGGCAGGCGGATTCTTAACCACGGCGCCACCAGGGAAGCCCCCGTATAAATTATTACAGCGCGTTCAGTAGACCTCCCTTGGTATATGGTTGGTCTTTTTGATTCATGTATTTAATATGTATTTCTAGACGTATGGTAACCCTAATCTTCATTTACCCATTCCTCCCAGCTTTCCTTTTACATAACCATAGTTTGTTTTCCAAGTCTGTGAGTGTCTTTCTCTGTGGAAATATGTTCATTTGTGTCAGCTGTTAGGTAACACCTAGAAGTGATATCACAGGATATTTGTCGTCTGCTTTCCGACTTACCTCATGTTCTGTGATTATCTCTAGGCTCATCTATGGTGCTGCAAAGAGCAGTGTTTCATTCTTTTCCATGCCGAATATTCCATTGTGTACATGGACCACTTCTTCTTTGTGCATTCATCTGTTGATGGACATTTTGGTTTCTTCCAACTCTTGGCTATGCTAAATATTGATGCAGTGCAGGATTGCCAGCCTGTGTCTTTTGGATTCTGGTCTTCTCAGGGGATAGGCCCAGCAGTGGGCCTACTAGATCATATGGTAGTCAATTTTTACCTTTAAAAGCACCTCCATTCTGTTCTCACTACTGGCTGTTACCAGTTGACATCCCACCAGCAACTAGAGGGTACACAGTTCTCTAAAACCCCTTCAGCATTTATTGTTTATAGACTTTTTACTGATGGCATTTGGAGTGTTGGGTGGCGATACCTTTGTGTAGTTTGGATTTGCATGCGTCTAATACTTCCGGTATTGAGCTTTTAATCCACGTCCGTTTTCTTTTTTCTTTTTCAGTTAAGCAGAAAAACTTACCTCTTCAAATTGTTTCCTTGAAAAATTTGCCGTGTTCTGAATTCCTGTGGCCATTACCTACACCAGGATATTTTTTGAGGGCAGGTGTCATTTACAACTCTGTAGTAATTGTGAATATTACGTGACCATTAGCACTGGGTTTAAAGCTGCTGTTGCAGGAAACGGCCACAAGGCGGCAGCATGTCTATATTCCCAACTCTGGTTACTAGGGCAACAGAGCCTTCCTGGAAGTCCTGTTTGTAGGTTGTAAGTTAGAGTGGAATGTGCCAGGACAAACCCCCCAAAACTTATGGCTACTTATTTGTTGTTGGTATTCTTAGTTTAATTTTCATTTTGATCAGAGCAAATTTGATCGCAATGTTGTGTTTGTTCTAGGTGTACAGAATCTGTTTCATTGATACATATACCTTTTAATGTTTGGATCCTGTCCCATCCAGGTAATTACAGAATGTTGTGTAGACCTCTCTTGGTATTCGATATGTGTTTGGTGATTCTATATTTTATAAGTATTAGCATATGTCTGTTAAAACCCAATATCCTCTGTTATACATTCGTCACTCCTTTCCGCTTGGTTAACCACAGATTTGTGTTCTGAATACGTGAGTGTCCTTCTCTGTGGAAATAAGTTCATTAATATCAACTTTTAGATAACACCTATACGTGATATCATAGGATATGTGTCTCTCGCTTTCTGACTTACTTCAAGATGTGTGATTATCTCTAGCCTCATCTATGGTGCTGCAAACGGCATTGTTTCATTCTTTTCTCTGCCTAACATTGCATTGTGTACATTTACCTATTTTCGTCCATTCATCTGATGATGGACATTTTTGTTGCTCCCATGTCTTGGCTATTGTAAATTCTGCTGCAATACACGATTTTCCATCCTGTGTCTTTTTGATTCTGGCCTTCACCGGTTACAGGCCCAATCGTGGGCCTTCCGGATCATATGGGAACTCAATTTTTACCTTCAAACGCACTGCCATTCTGTTCCTTTTATTGGCTGTTACCAGTTTACATCCCACTTAGACCTAGAGGTTATGCTATTCTCCACAACTTCTTCAACATCTACTGTTTGTTTGTAGACTTTTTGCTGATGGTCATTCTGACTGGTGTGAGGTGATACCTTTGCGTAGATTGGATTTGCGTGTGTCTAATAATTCCTGAGGTCGAGCTTTTATCAACATCCTTTTTATTTTTTTTTAGGATTGAGTTAAACGTACAACTTCAAATTGCCTTGTTGAAAAATTTGCTGTGTTTGAATTTTTTTGGCCATTCCGTACCCCAGGACATTTTTTGAGGGCGTGTGTCATTTACACCCCTGCAGTCCTTGTCAATATTAGTGACCACTAGCAGTGGATTTAAAGCGGCTGTTTGAGGAAACGGCCTTAGGGTGGCAGCATTTCTGCGTTACCAACTCTGCTTGCTAGGGAAACAGACCCTTCCTGCAAGTTGTGCTTTTAGGTTGCAGATTAGAGTGGAATGTGCCAGGACAAGCCCCCATAAGTTTTAGCCTCCTTAATTCTTGTTTATGTCTTTAATTTTTAGTTTTGATCAGAGCAAATTGGATTTAAAAATGTCGTTTGTTCTAGGTGTGCAGAATCTTGTTCATTTACACCTATACATATATATATATATATGTATATATATATATATTGATCTTTGTGTCCTTTTCCATGTAGGTTATTACAGAGTGTTGAGTAGACCACTCTTGGTATTCCATAGGTCTTGGGTGATGATATATTTTATATGTATTAGTATATGTTTGTTAACCCCAATATCCGAATTTATGCATTCGTCACACCTTTTCATTGGCTTAACCATAAGTTTGTCTTCTCAATCTGAGATTGTCTTTCTCTATGGAAATATGTTCATTTTTATGAATTTTCAGATAACATAAGTGATATCATGGGACATTTGTCTTTCGCATTTTGACTTACTTCACGTTGTGTGATTATCTCTAGGCTCATCTGTGGTGCTGCAAATGGCACTGTTTTATTTTTTTCGTGGCTAATATTCCATTCTGTACATATACCACTTCTTCTTTGTCCATTCATCTGTTTATGGACCTTTTTTATGCTTCCATGTCTTGGCTATTTAAATATTGCTGCAGTGCACATTTGCCTGCCTCTGTCTTTCCGATTCTGGTGCTCTTAGGTTATAGGCCCAGAAGGTGCCCTGCCGGATCATATGGTAGCTCAATTTTTACCTTTTAAAGCACCTCCATTCTGTTTTCATTAGTGCTCTTACCACTTTCCATCCCACCAGCGGCTAGAAGGTACACAGTTCTCTAAAACCCCTTCAGCATTTAGAGTTTGTAGACTTTTTGCTGACGGTCATTTGACTGGTGTGAGGTGAAACCTTTTTGGAGGTTGGATTTGTATGCGTCTAATAATTCCTTATACTGAGCTTTAGGCATATCCTTTTTATTCTTTTTTTTCTGCTTTTTTAAAGAGTGAGTACAACTTCCCTCTTCATATTGACTTCTTGAAAAATTGGTCATGTGTTGAATTTTCTTGGCTATTCCCTAACCCAGGGCATTTTTTGAGGGCAGGTGTCATTTACAGCCCTGCAGTCCTTGTGAATATTAAGTGACCATTAGCACTGTGTTGAAAGCTGCTGCTGTGGGAAACAGCCACAAGGCGGCAGCACTATTACGTTCTCAACTCTTGTTACTAGGGCAACAGAGTCTTCCTGGACGTCGTGTTCCTCGGTTGTAAATTAGAGTGGAATGTGCTCGGACAAACCCCCAGAAGTTTATGTCTCCTTACTTATGTTTGTTTTTTAAATTGAAATTATATTTCTTACCGGGGTAATTTTGATTAGAGTGTTGTGATTGTCTGGCAGTACAGAATCTGGTCAAATATTCATACATATATCTGTTCATCTTCAGATCCTATTACCATGTATGTTATTACAGAGTGTTGAGTAGACCTCCCTTGGTATTTGGTAGGTGTTTGGTCATTATATACTTTATATGTATTGCTGATTATATAATTCATGTAGTTTATATGTTTATAGACATTTAACATACATTAGTATATGTATGTTACCCCCATAATCCTAATTTATTGATCCTCCCACCTTTCATTTTGGTTAACCATTAGTTTGTTTATAAGTCTGTGAGTGTCTTTCTCTGTGGAAATATGTTCAATGGTAGCAATCCTAGGATAACATCTATAAATGATATCATGGGATATTTGTCATTCCCTTTTGACTTACTTAACGTAATATGATTATTTCTAGGCTCATCTGTAGTCATGAAAATGGCATTGTTCATTTTGTTCCGAGGCTAATATTCCATTCGGTACATATACTACTTCTTCTTTGTCCATTTATCTTTTGACGGACATTTTGTTTGCTTGCATGTCTAGGCTATTGTAAATATTGCTGCAGTGCACGTTTGCCTGTCTGTGTCTTTCCGATTCTGGTCTTCTTAAGTTATAGGCCCATTAGGGGATCGGCCGCATCATATGGTAGGCTCCATTTTTACCTTTTAAATGCAGCTCCATTCTGTTCTCATGATTAGCTGTTACCAGTTTACATCCAACCAACAGCATAGTGGGTATGCATTTCTCCACAAACCCGTCAGCATTCATAGTTTGTAGACTTTTTACTGACGGCATTTTGAATATTGGGTGGCGACATCTTTTTGTAGTTTGCATTTGCATCCAACCAATAATGCCTGATATTGAGCTTTTATCCATGCTCCTCTTTTTTTTTTTTTGGAAATAAAAGAGTGAGTAAAACTTACCTCTTCCAATTGTTTTCTTGAAAAATTCTCTGTGTTGTGAACTTTTTTGGCCATTACCTACCCAGGACATTTTTTGAGGACACGTGTCATTGACAGCCCTACAATTCCTGTGAATCTTAAGTGACCGTTAGCCCTGTGTTTAGAGCTGCTGTTGTGGGAAACGGCCACCAGGCGGCAGCATTCCTCCATTCCCAAATCTGGTGACTAGGGCAGTAGAGCCTTCCTGAAAGTGGTGTTCCTAGGTTGTAAATTAGAATGGAATGTGCCAGGGATAACCCCAATAAGTTTATGTCTCATTAATTGTTGTTCGTGGTTTTAATTTTTTAAATTGGGGTAATGATTAGAATAGTGTTTGTTCTAGGTGTGCACAATCAGGTTCAATTGAACATTACATATATCTATTCATGTGCAGATCCTCTTCCCATGTAAATTACTATTATTTTTTTAATAAATTTATTTTATTTCATTATTTATTTTTGGCTGAGTTGGATCTTCGTTGCTGCATGTGGGCTTTCTCTAGTTGCGGTGAGCGGGGGCTACTCTCCATGGCGGTGCACGGGCTTCTCACTGCAGTGGCTTCTCTTGTTGCGGAGCACGGTCTCTAGGCATGCGGGCTTCAGTAGTTGTGGTGTGTGGGCTCCGTAGTTGTGGCTCGTGGGCTCTAGAGCGCAGGCTCAGTAGTTGTGGTGCACGGGCTTAGTTGCTCTGCGGCATGTGGGATCTTCCTGGACCAGGGATCGAACCCGTGTCCCCTGCACTGGCAGGCGGATTCTTAACCACGGCGCCACCAGGGAAGCCCCCGTATAAATTATTACAGCGCGTTCAGTAGACCTCCCTTGGTATATGGTTGGTCTTTTTGATTCATGTATTTAATATGTATTTCTAGACGTATGGTAACCCTAATCTTCATTTACCCATTCCTCCCAGCTTTCCTTTTACATAACCATAGTTTGTTTTCCAAGTCTGTGAGTGTCTTTCTCTGTGGAAATATGTTCATTTGTGTCAGTTGTTAGGTAACACCTAGAAGTGATATCACAGGATATTTGTCGTCTGCTTTCCGACTTACCTCATGTTCTGTGATTATCTCTAGGCTCATCTATGGTGCTGCAAAGAGCAGTGTTTCATTCTTTTCCATGCCGAATATTCCATTGTGTACATGGACCACTTCTTCTTTGTGCATTCATCTGTTGATGGACATTTTGGTTTCTTCCAACTCTTGGCTATGCTAAATATTGATGCAGTGCAGGATTGCCAGCCTGTGTCTTTTGGATTCTGGTCTTCTCAGGGGATAGGCCCAGCAGTGGGCCTACTAGATCATATGGTAGTCAATTTTTACCTTTAAAAGCACCTCCATTCTGTTCTCACTACTGGCTGTTACCAGTTGACATCCCACCAGCAACTAGAGGGTACACAGTTCTCTAAAACCCCTTCAGCATTTATTGTTTATAGACTTTTTACTGATGGCATTTGGAGTGTTGGGTGGCGATACCTTTGTGTAGTTTGGATTTGCATGCGTCTAATACTTCCGGTATTGAGCTTTTAATCCACGTCCGTTTTCTTTTTTCTTTTTCAGTTAAGCAGAAAAACTTACCTCTTCAAATTGTTTCCTTGAAAAATTTGCCGTGTTCTGAATTCCTGTGGCCATTACCTACACCAGGATATTTTTTGAGGGCAGGTGTCATTTACAACTCTGTAGTAATTGTGAATATTACGTGACCATTAGCACTGGGTTTAAAGCTGCTGTTGCAGGAAACGGCCACAAGGCGGCAGCATGTCTATATTCCCAACTCTGGTTACTAGGGCAACAGAGCCTTCCTGGAAGTCCTGTTTGTAGGTTGTAAGTTAGAGTGGAATGTGCCAGGACAAACCCCCCAAAACTTATGGCTACTTATTTGTTGTTGGTATTCTTAGTTTAATTTTCATTTTGATCAGAGCAAATTTGATCGCAATGTTGTGTTTGTTCTAGGTGTACAGAATCTGTTTCATTGATACATATACCTTTTAATGTTTGGATCCTGTCCCATCCAGGTAATTACAGAATGTTGTGTAGACCTCTCTTGGTATTCGATATGTGTTTGGTGATTCTATATTTTATAAGTATTAGCATATGTCTGTTAAAACCCAATATCCTCTGTTATACATTCGTCACTCCTTTCCGCTTGGTTAACCACAGATTTGTGTTCTGAATACGTGAGTGTCCTTCTCTGTGGAAATAAGTTCATTAATATCAACTTTTAGATAACACCTATACGTGATATCATAGGATATGTGTCTCTCGCTTTCTGACTTACTTCAAGTTGTGTGATTATCTCTAGCCTCATCTATGGTGCTGCAAACGGCATTGTTTCATTCTTTGCTCTGTCTAACATTGCATTGTGTACATGGACCTCTTTTTCGTCCATTCATCTGATGATGGACATTTTTGTTGCTCCCATGTCTTGGCTATTGTAAATTCTGCTGCAATACACGATTTTCCATCCTGTGTCTTTTTGATTCTGGCCTTCACCGGTTACAGGCCCAATCGTGGGCCTTCCGGATCATATGGGAACTCAATTTTTACCTTCAAACGCACTGCCATTCTGTTCCTTTTATTGGCTGTTACCAGTTTACATCCCACTTAGACCTAGAGGTTATGCTATTCTCCACAACTTCTTCAACATCTACTGTTTGTTTGTAGACTTTTTGCTGATGGTCATTCTGACTGGTGTGAGGGGATACCTTTGCGTAGATTGGATTTGCATGTGTCTAATAATTCCTGAGGTCGAGCTTTTATCAACATCCTTTTTATTTTTTTTTTAAGATTGAGTTAAACGTACAACTTCAAATTGCCTTGTTGAAAAATTTGCTGTGTTTGAATTTTTTTGGCCATTCCGTACCCCAGGACATTTTTTGAGGGCGTGTGTCATTTACACCCCTGCAGTCCTTGTCAATATTAGTGACCACTAGCAGTGGATTTAAAGCGGCTGTTTGAGGAAACGGCCTTAGGGTGGCAGCATTTCTGCGTTACCAACTCTGCTTGCTAGGGAAACAGAACCTTCCTGCAAGTTGTGCTTTTAGGTTGCAGATTAGAGCGGAACGTTCCAGGACAAACCCCCATAAGTTTTAGCCTCCTTAATTCTTGTTTATGTCTTTAATTTTTAGTTTTGATCAGAGCAAATTGGATTTAAAAATGTCGTTTGTTCTAGGTGTGCAGAATCTTGTTCATTTACACCTATACATATATATATATATATATTGATCTTTGTGTCCTTTTCCATGTAGGTTATTACAGAGTGTTGAGTAGACCACTCTTGGTATTCCATAGGTCTTGGGTGATGATATATTTTATATGTATTAGTATATCTTTGTTAACCCCAATATCCGAATTTATGCATTCGTCACACCTTTTCATTGGCTTAACCATAAGTTTGTCTTCTCAATCTGAGATTGTCTTTCTCTATGGAAATATGTTCATTTTTATGAATTTTCAGATAACATAAGTGATATCATGGGACATTTGTCTTTCGCATTTGGGCTTACTTCACGTTGTGTGATTATCTCTAGGCTCATCTGTGGTGCTGCAAATGGCACTGTTTTATTTTTTTCGTGGCTAATATTCCATTCTGTACATATACCACTTCTTCTTTGTCCATTCATCTGTTTATGGACCTTTTTTATGCTTCCATGTCTTGGCTATTTAAATATTGCTGCAGTGCACATTTGCCTGCCTCTGTCTTTCCGATTCTGGTGCTCTTAGGTTATAGGCCCAGAAGGTGCCCTGCCGGATCATATGGTAGCTCAATTTTTACCTTTTAAAGCACCTCCATTCTGTTTTCATTAGTGCTCTTACCACTTTCCATCCCACCAGCGGCTAGAAGGTACACAGTTCTCTAAAACCCCTTCAGCATTTAGAGTTTGTAGACTTTCTGCTGACGGTCATTTGACTGGTGTGAGGTGAAACCTTTTTGGAGGTTGGATTTGTATGCGTCTAATAATTCCTTATACTGAGCTTTAGGCATATCCTTTTTATTCTTTTTTTTCTGCTTTTTTAAAGAGTGAGTACAACTTCCCTCTTCATATTGACTTCTTGAAAAATTGGTCACGTGTTGAATTTTCTTGGCTATTCCCTAACCCAGGGCATTTTTTGAGGGCAGGTGTCATTTACAGCCCTGCAGTCCTTGTGAATATTAAGTGACCATTAGCACTGTGTTGAAAGCTGCTGCTGTGGGAAACAGCCACAAGGCGGCAGCACTATTATGTTCTCAACTCTTGTTACTAGGGCAACAGAGTCTTCCTGGACGTCGTGTTCCTCGGTGGTAAATTAGAGTGGAATGTGCTCGGACAAACCCCCAGAAGTTTATGTCTCCTTACTTATGCTTGTTTTTTAAATTGAAATTATATTTCTTACCGGGGTAATTTTGATTAGAGTGTTGTGATTGTCTGGCAGTACAGAATCTGGTCAAATATTCATACATATATCTGTTCATCTTCAGATCCTATTACCATGTATGTTATTACAGAGTGTTGAGTAGACCTCCCTTGGTATTCGGTAGGTGTTTGGTCATTATATACTTTATATGTATTGCTGATTATATAATTCATGTAGTTTATATGTTTATAGACATTTAACATACATTAGTATATGTATGTTACCCCCATAATCCTAATTTATTGATCCTCCCACCTTTCATTTTGGTTAACCATTAGTTTGTTTATAAGTCTGTGAGTGTCTTTCTCTGTGGAAATATGTTCAATGGTAGCAATCCTAGGATAACATCTATAAATGATATCATGGGATATTTGTCATTCCCTTTTGACTTACTTAACGTAATATGATTATTTCTAGGCTCATCTGTAGTCATGAAAATGGCATTGTTCATTTTGTTCCGAGGCTAATATTCCATTCGGTACATATACTACTTCTTCTTTGTCCATTTATCTGTTGACGGACATTTTGTTTGCTTGCATGTCTAGGCTATTGTAAATATTGCTGCAGTGCACGTTTGCCTGTCTGTGTCTTTCCGATTCTGGTCTTCTTAAGTTATAGGCCCATTAGGGGATCGGCCGCATCATATGGTAGGCTCCATTTTTACCTTTTAAATGCAGCTCCATTCTGTTCTCATGATTAGCTGTTACCAGTTTACATCCAACCAACAGCATAGTGGGTATGCATTTCTCCACAAACCCGTCAGCATTCATAGTTTGTAGACGTTTTACGGACGGCATTTTGAATATTGGGTGGCGACATCTTTTTGTAGTTTGCATTTGCATCCAACCAATAATGCCTGATATTGAGCTTTTATCCATGCTCCTCTTTTTTTTTTTTTGGAAATAAAAGAGTGAGTAAAACTTACCTCTTCCAATTGTTTTCTTGAAAAATTCTCTGTGTTGTGAACTTTTTTGGCCATTACCTACCCAGGACATTTTTTGAGGACACGTGTCATTGACAGCCCTACAATTCCTGTGAATCTTAAGTGACCGTTAGCCCTGTGTTTAGAGCTGCTGTTGTGGGAAACGGCCACCAGGCGGCAGCATTCCTCCATTCCCAAATCTGGTTACTAGGGCAGTAGAGCCTTCCTGAAAGTGGTGTTCCTAGGTTGTAAATTAGAATGGAATGTGCCAGGGATAACCCCAATAAGTTTATGTCTCATTAATTGTTGTTCGTGGTTTTAATTTTTTAAATTGGGGTAATGATTAGAATAGTGTTTGTTCTAGGTGTGCACAATCAGGTTCAATTGAACATTACATATATCTATTCATGTGCAGATCCTCTTCCCATGTAAATTACTATTATTTTTTTAATAAATTTATTTTATTTCATTATTTATTTTTGGCTGAGTTGGATCTTCGTTGCTGCATGTGGGCTTTCTCTAGTTGCGGTGAGCGGGGGCTACTCTCCATGGCGGTGCACGGGCTTCTCACTGCAGTGGCTTCTCTTGTTGCGGAGCACGGTCTCTAGGCATGCGGGCTTCAGTAGTTGTGGTGTGTGGGCTCCGTAGTTGTGGCTCGTGGGCTCTAGAGCGCAGGCTCAGTAGTTGTGGTGCACGGGCTTAGTTGCTCTGCGGCATGTGGGATCTTCCTGGACCAGGGATCGAACCCGTGTCCCCTGCACTGGCAGGCGGATTCTTAACCACGGCGCCACCAGGGAAGCCCCCGTATAAATTATTACAGCGCGTTCAGTAGACCTCCCTTGGTATATGGTTGGTCTTTTTGATTCATGTATTTAATATGTATTTCTAGACGTATGGTAACCCTAATCTTCATTTACCCATTCCTCCCAGCTTTCCTTTTACATAACCATAGTTTGTTTTCCAAGTCTGTGAGTGTCTTTCTCTGTGGAAATATGTTCATTTGTGTCAGTTGTTAGGTAACACCTAGAAGTGATATCACAGGATATTTGTCGTCTGCTTTCCGACTTACCTCATGTTCTGTGATTATCTCTAGGCTCATCTATGGTGCTGCAAAGAGCAGTGTTTCATTCTTTTCCATGCCGAATATTCCATTGTGTACATGGACCACTTCTTCTTTGTGCATTCATCTGTTGATGGACATTTTGGTTTCTTCCAACTCTTGGCTATGCTAAATATTGATGCAGTGCAGGATTGCCAGCCTGTGTCTTTTGGATTCTGGTCTTCTCAGGGGATAGGCCCAGCAGTGGGCCTACTAGATCATATGGTAGTCAATTTTTACCTTTAAAAGCACCTCCATTCTGTTCTCACTACTGGCTGTTACCAGTTGACATCCCACCAGCAACTAGAGGGTACACAGTTCTCTAAAACCCCTTCAGCATTTATTGTTTATAGACTTTTTACTGATGGCATTTGGAGTGTTGGGTGGCGATACCTTTGTGTAGTTTGGATTTGCATGCGTCTAATACTTCCGGTATTGAGCTTTTAATCCACGTCCGTTTTCTTTTTTCTTTTTCAGTTAAGCAGAAAAACTTACCTCTTCAAATTGTTTCCTTGAAAAATTTGCCGTGTTCTGAATTCCTGTGGCCATTACCTACACCAGGATATTTTTTGAGGGCAGGTGTCATTTACAACTCTGTAGTAATTGTGAATATTACGTGACCATTAGCACTGGGTTTAAAGCTGCTGTTGCAGGAAACGGCCACAAGGCGGCAGCATGTCTATATTCCCAACTCTGGTTACTAGGGCAACAGAGCCTTCCTGGAAGTCCTGTTTGTAGGTTGTAAGTTAGAGTGGAATGTGCCAGGACAAACCCCCCAAAACTTATGGCTACTTATTTGTTGTTGGTATTCTTAGTTTAATTTTCATTTTGATCAGAGCAAATTTGATCGCAATGTTGTGTTTGTTCTAGGTGTACAGAATCTGTTTCATTGATACATATACCTTTTAATGTTTGGATCCTGTCCCATCCAGGTAATTACAGAATGTTGTGTAGACCTCTCTTGGTATTCGATATGTGTTTGGTGATTCTATGTTTTATAAGTATTAGCATATGTCTGTTAAAACCCAATATCCTCTGTTATACATTCGTCACTCCTTTCCGCTTGGTTAACCACAGATTTGTGTTCTGAATACGTGAGTGTCCTTCTCTGTGGAAATAAGTTCATTAATATCAATTTTTAGATAACACCTATACCTGATATCATAGGATATGTGTCTCTCGCTTTCTGACTTACTTCAAGATGTGTGATTATCTCTAGCCTCATCTATGGTGCTGCAAACGGCATTGTTTCATTCTTTTCTCTGCCTAACATTGCATTGTGTACATGGACCTCTTTTTCGTCCATTCATCTGATGATGGACATTTTTGTTGCTCCCATGTCTTGGCTATTGTAAATTCTGCTGCAATACACGATTTTCCATCCTGTGTCTTTTTGATTCTGGCCTTCACCGGTTACAGGCCCAATCGTGGGCCTTCCGGATCATATGGGAACTCAATTTTTACCTTCAAACGCACTGCCATTCTGTTCCTTTTATTGGCTGTTACCAGTTTACATCCCACTTAGACCTAGAGGTTATGCTATTCTCCACAACTTCTTCAACATCTACTGTTTGTTTGTAGACTTTTTGCTGATGGTCATTCTGACTGGTGTGAGGTGATACCTTTGCGTAGATTGGATTTGCATGTGTCTAATAATTCCCGAGGTCGAGCTTTTATCAACATCCTTTTTATTTTTTTTTTAGGATTGAGTTAAACGTACAACTTCAAATTGCCTTGTTGAAAAATTTGCTGTGTTTGAATTTTTTTGGCCATTCCGTACCCCAGGACATTTTTTGAGGGCGTGTGTCATTTACACCCCTGCAGTCCTTGTCAATATTAGTGACCACTAGCAGTGGATTTAAAGCGGCTGTTTGAGGAAACGGCCTTAGGGTGGCAGCATTTCTGCGTTACCAACTCTGCTTGCTAGGGAAACAGAACCTTCCTGCAAGTTGTGCTTTTAGCTTGCAGATTAGACTGGAATGTGCCAGGACAAGCCCCCATAAGTTTTAACCTCCTTAATTCTTGTTTATGTCTTTAATTTTTAGTTTTGATCAGAGCAAATTGGATTTAAAAATGTCGTTTGTTCTAGGTGTGCAGAATCTTGTTCATTTACACCTATACATATATATATATATATATATATATATATATATATATATATATTGATCTTTGTGTCCTTTTCCATGTAGGTTATTACAGAGTGTTGAGTAGACCACTCTTGGTATTCCATAGGTCTTGGGTGATGATATATTTTATATGTATTAGTATATGTTTGTTAACCCCAATATCCGAATTTATGCATTCGTCACACCTTTTCATTGGCTTAACCATAAGTTTGTCTTCTCAATCTGAGATTGTCTTTCTCTATGGAAATATGTTCATTTTTATGAATTTTCAGATAACATAAGTGATATCATGGGACATTTGTCTTTCGCATTTGGGCTTACTTCACGTTGTGTGATTATCTCTAGGCTCATCTGTGGTGCTGCAAATGGCACTGTTTTATTTTTTTCGTGGCTAATATTCCATTCTGTACATATACCACTTCTTCTTTGTCCATTCATCTGTTTATGGACCTTTTTTATGCTTCCATGTCTTGGCTATTTAAATATTGCTGCAGTGCACATTTGCCTGCCTCTGTCTTTCCGATTCTGGTGCTCTTAGGTTATAGGCCCAGAAGGTGCCCTGCCGGATCATATGGTAGCTCAATTTTTACCTTTTAAAGCACCTCCATTCTGTTTTCATTAGTGCTCTTACCACTTTCCATCCCACCAGCGGCTAGAAGGTACACAGTTCTCTAAAACCCCTTCAGCATTTAGAGTTTGTAGACTTTTTGCTGACGGTCATTTGACTGGTGTGAGGTGAAAGCTTTTTGGAGGTTGGATTTGTATGCGTCTAATAATTCCTTATACTGAGCTTTAGGCATCTCCTTTTTATTCTTTTTTTTCTGCTTTTTTAAAGAGTGAGTACAACTTCCCTCTTCATATTGACTTCTTGAAAAATTGGTCATGTGTTGAATTTTCTTGGCTATTCCCTAACCCAGGGCATTTTTTGAGGGCAGGTGTCATTTACAGCCCTGCAGTCCTTGTGAATATTAAGTGACCATTAGCACTGTGTTGAAAGCTGCTGCTGTGGGAAACAGCCACAAGGCGGCAGCACTATTACGTTCTCAACTCTTGTTACTAGGGCAACAGAGTCTTCCTGGACGTCGTGTTCCTCGGTTGTAAATTAGAGTGGAATGTGCTCGGACAAACCCCCAGAAGTTTATGTCTCCTTACTTATGTTTGTTTTTTAAATTGAAATTATATTTCTTACCGGGGTAATTTTGATTAGAGTGTTGTGATTGTCTGGCAGTACAGAATCTGGTCAAATATTCATACATATATCTGTTCATCTTCAGATCCTATTACCACGTATGTTATTACAGAGTGTTGAGTAGACCTCCCTTGGTATTCGGTAGGTGTTTGGTCATTATATACTTTATATGTATTGCTGATTATATAATTCATGTAGTTTATATGTTTATAGACATTTAACATACATTAGTATATGTATGTTACCCCCATAATCCTAATTTATTGATCCTCCCACCTTTCATTTTGGTTAACCATTAGTTTGTTTATAAGTCTGTGAGTGTCTTTCTCTGTGGAAATATGTTCAATGGTAGCAATCCTAGGATAACATCTATAAATGATATCATGGGATATTTGTCATTCCCTTTTGACTTACTTAACGTAATATGATTATTTCTAGGCTCATCTGTAGTCATGAAAATGGCATTGTTCATTTTGTTCCGAGGCTAATATTCCATTCGGTACATATACTACTTCTTCTTTGTCCATTTATCTGTTGACGGACATTTTGTTTGCTTGCATGTCTAGGCTATTGTAAATATTGCTGCAGTGCACGTTTGCCTGTCTGTGTCTTTCCAATTCTGGTCTTCTTAAGTTATAGGCCCATTAGGGGATCGGCCGCATCATATGGTAGGCTCCATTTTTACCTTTTAAATGCAGCTCCATTCTGTTCTCATGATTAGCTGTTACCAGTTTACATCCAACCAACAGCATAGTGGGTATGCATTTCTCCACAAACCCGTCAGCATTCATAGTTTGTAGACGTTTTACTGACGGCATTTTGAATATTGGGTGGCGACATCTTTTTGTAGTTTGCATTTGCATCCAACCAATAATGCCTGATATTGAGCTTTTATCCATGCTCCTCTTTTTTTTTTTTTTGTAAATAAAAGAGTGAGTAAAACTTACCTCTTCCAATTGTTTTCTTGAAAAATTCTCTGTGTTGTGAACTTTTTTGGCCATTACCTACCCAGGACATTTTTTGAGGACATGTGTCATTGACAGCCCTACAATTCCTGTGAATCTTAAGTGACCGTTAGCCCTGTGTTTAGAGCTGCTGTTGTGGGAAACGGCCACCAGGCGGCAGCATTCCTCCATTCCCAAATCTGGTTACTAGGGCAGTAGAGCCTTCCTGAAAGTGGTGTTCCTAGGTTGTAAATTAGAATGGAATGTGCCAGGGATAACCCCAATAAGTTTATGTCTCATTAATTGTTGTTCGTGGTTTTAATTTTTTAAATTGGGGTAATGATTAGAATAGTGTTTGTTCTAGGTGTGCACAATCAGGTTCAATTGAACATTACATATATCTATTCATGTGCAGATCCTCTTCCCATGTAAATTACTATTATTTTTTTAATAAATTTATTTTATTTCATTATTTATTTTTGGCTGAGTTGGATCTTCGTTGCTGCATGTGTGCTTTCTCTAGTTGCGGTGAGCGGGGGCTACTCTCCATGGCGGTGCACGGGCTTCTCACTGCAGTGGCTTCTCTTGTTGCAGAGCACGGTCTCTAGGCATGCGGGCTTCAGTAGTTGTGGTGTGTGGGCTCCGTAGTTGTGGCTCGTGGGCTCTAGAGCACAGGCTCAGTAGTTGTGGTGCACGGGCTTAGTTGCTCTGCGGCATGTGGGATCTTCCTGGACCAGGGATCGAACCCGTGTCCCCTGCACTGGCAGGCGGATTCTTAACCACGGCGCCACCAGGGAAGCCCCCGTATAAATTATTACAGCGCGTTCAGTAGACCTCCGTTGGTATATGGTTGGTCTTTTTGATTCATGTATTTAATATGTATTTCTAGACGTATGGTAACCCTAATCTTCATTTACCCATTCCTCCCAGCTTTCCTTTTACATAACCATAGTTTGTTTTCCAAGTCTGTGAGTGTCTTTCTCTGTGGAAATATGTTCATTTGTGTCAGTTGTTAGGTAACACCTAGAAGTGATATCACAGGATATTTGTCGTCTGCTTTCCGACTTACCTCATGTTCTGTGATTATCTCTAGGCTCATCTATGGTGCTGCAAAGAGCAGTGTTTCATTCTTTTCCATGCCGAATATTCCATTGTGTACATGGACCACTTCTTGTTTGTGCATTCATCTGTTGATGGACATTTTGGTTTCTTCCAACTCTTGGCTATGCTAAATATTGATGCAGTGCAGGATTGCCAGCCTGTGTCTTTTGGATTCTGGTCTTCTCAGGGGATAGGCCCAGCAGTGGGCCTACTAGATCATATGGTAGTCAATTTTTACCTTTAAAAGCACCTCCATTCTGTTCTCACTACTGGCTGTTACCAGTTGACATCCCACCAGCAACTAGAGGGTACACAGTTCTCTAAAACCCCTTCAGCATTTATTGTTTATAGACTTTTTACTGATGGCATTTGGAGTGTTGGGTGGTGATACCTTTGTGTAGTTTGGATTTGCATGCGTCTAATACTTCCGGTATTGAGCTTTTAATCCACGTCCGTTTTCTTTTTTCTTTTTCAGTTAAGCAGAAAAACTTACCTCTTCAAATTGTTTCCTTGAAAAATTTGCCGTGTTCTGAATTCCTGTGGCCATTACCTACACCAGGATATTTTTTGAGGGCAGGTGTCATTTACAACTCTGTAGTAATTGTGAATATTACGTGACCATTAGCACTGGGTTTAAAGCTGCTGTTGCAGGAAACGGCCACAAGGCGGCAGCATGTCTATATTCCCAACTCTGGTTACTAGGGCAACAGAGCCTTCCTGGAAGTCCTGTTTGTAGGTTGTAAGTTAGAGTGGAATGTGCCAGGACAAACCCCCCAAAACTTATGGCTACTTATTTGTTGTTGGTATTCTTAGTTTAATTTTCATTTTGATCAGAGCAAATTTGATCGCAATGTTGTGTTTGTTCTAGGTGTACAGAATCTGTTTCATTGATACATATACCTTTTAATGTTTGGATCCTGTCCCATCCAGGTAATTACAGAATGTTGTGTAGACCTCTCTTGGTATTCGATATGTGTTTGGTGATTCTATATTTTATAAGTATTAGCATATGTCTGTTAAAACCCAATATCCTCTGTTATACATTCGTCACTCCTTTCCGCTTGGTTAACCACAGATTTGTGTTCTGAATACGTGAGTGTCCTTCTCTGTGGAAATAAGTTGATTAATATCAACTTTTAGATAACACCTACACGTGATATCATAGGATATGTGTCTCTCGCTTTCTGACTTACTTCAAGATGTGTGATTATCTCTAGCCTCATCTATGGTGCTGCAAACGGCATTGTTTCATTCTTTTCTCTGCCTAACATTGCATTGTGTACATGGACCTCTTTTTCGTCCATTCATCTGATGATGGACATTTTTGTTGCTCCCATGTCTTGGCTATTGTAAATTCTGCTGCAATACACGATTTTCCATCCTGTGTCTTTTTGATTCTGGCCTTCACCGGTTACAGGCCCAATCGTGGGCCTTCCGGATCATATGGGAACTCAATTTTTACCTTCAAACGCACTGCCATTCTGTTCCTTTTATTGGCTGTTACCAGTTTACATCCCACTTAGACCTAGAGGTTATGCTATTCTCCACAACTTCTTCAACATCTACTGTTTGTTTGTAGACTTTTTGCTGATGGTCATTCTGACTGGTGTGAGGTGATACCTTTGCGTAGATTGGATTTGCATGTGTCTAATAATTCCCGAGGTCGAGCTTTTATCAACATCCTTTTTATTTTTTTTTTAGGATTGAGTTAAACGTACAACTTCAAATTGCCTTGTTGAAAAATTTGCTGTGTTTGAATTTTTTTGGCCATTCCGTACCCCAGGACATTTTTTGAGGGCGTGTGTCATTTACACCCCTGCAGTCCTTGTCAATATTAGTGACCACTAGCAGTGGATTTAAAGCGGCTGTTTGAGGAAACGGCCTTAGGGTGGCAGCATTTCTGCGTTACCAACTCTGCTTGCTAGGGAAACAGAACCTTCCTGCAAGTTGTGCTTTTAGCTTGCAGATTAGAGTGGAATGTGCCAGGACAAGCCCCCATAAGTTTTAGCCTCCTTAATTCTTGTTTATGTCTTTAATTTTTAGTTTTGATCAGAGCAAATTGGATTTAAAAATGTCGTTTGTTCTAGGTGTGCAGAATCTTGTTCATTTACACCTATACATATATATATATATATGTATATATATATATATTGATCTTTGTGTCCTTTTCCATGTAGGTTATTACAGAGTGTTGAGTAGACCACTCTTGGTATTCCATAGGTCTTGGGTGATGATATATTTTATATGAATTAGTATATGTTTGTTAACCCCAATATCCGAATTTATGCATTCGTCACACCTTTTCATTGGCTTAACCATAAGTTTGTCTTCTCAATCTGAGATTGTCTTTCTCTATGGAAATATGTTCATTTTTATGAATTTTCAGATAACATAAGTGATATCATGGGACATTTGTCTTTCGCATTTTGACTTACTTCACGTTGTGTGATTATCTCTAGGCTCATCTGTGGTGCTGCAAATGGCACTGTTTTATATTTTTGGTGGCTAATATTCCATTCTGTACATATACCACTTCTCCTTTGTCCATTCATCTGTTTATGGACCTTTTTTATGCTTCCATGTCTTGGCTATTTAAATATTGCTGCAGTGCACATTTGCCTGCCTCTGTCTTTCCGATTCTGGTGCTCTTAGGTTATAGGCCCAGAAGGTGCCCTGCCGGATCATATGGTAGCTCAATTTTTACCTTTTAAAGCACCTCCATTCTGTTTTCATTAGTGCTCTTACCACTTTCCATCCCACCAGTGGCTAGAAGGTACACAGTTCTCTAAAACCCCTTCAGCATTTAGAGTTTGTAGACTTTCTGCTGACGGTCATTTGACTGGTGTGAGGTGAAAGCTTTTTGGAGGTTGGATTTGTATGCGTCTAATAATTCCTTATACTGAGCTTTAGGCATATCCTTTTTATTCTTTTTTTTCTGCTTTTTTAAAGAGTGAGTACAACTTCCCTCTTCATATTGACTTCTTGAAAAATTGGTCACGTGTTGAATTTTCTTGGCTATTCCCTAACCCAGGGCATTTTTTGAGGGCAGGTGTCATTTACAGCCCTGCAGTCCTTGTGAATATTAAGTGACCATTAGCACTGTGTTGAAAGCTGCTGCTGTGGGAAACAGCCACAAGGCGGCAGCACTATTATGTTCTCAACTCTTGTTACTAGGGCAACAGAGTCTTCCTGGACGTCGTGTTCCTCGGTGGTAAATTAGAGTGGAATGTGCTCGGACAAACCCCCAGAAGTTTATGTCTCCTTACTTATGCTTGTTTTTTAAATTGAAATTATATTTCTTACCGGGGTAATTTTGATTAGAGTGTTGTGATTGTCTGGCAGTACAGAATCTGGTCAAATATTCATACATATATCTGTTCATCTTCAGATCCTATTACCATGTATGTTATTACAGAGTGTTGAGTAGACCTCCCTTGGTATTCGGTAGGTGTTTGGTCATTATATACTTTATATGTATTGCTGATTATATAATTCATGTAGTTTATATGTTTATAGACATTTAACATACATTAGTATATGTATGTTACCCCCATAATCCTAATTTATTGATCCTCCCACCTTTCATTTTGGTTAACCATTAGTTTGTTTATAAGTCTGTGAGTGTCTTTCTCTGTGGAAATATGTTCAATGGTAGCAATCCTAGGATAACATCTATAAATGATATCATGGGATATTTGTCATTCCCTTTTGACTTACTTAACGTCATATGATTATTTCTAGGCTCATCTGTAGTCATGAAAATGGCATTGTTCATTTTGTTCCGAGGCTAATATTCCATTCGGTACATATACTACTTCTTCTTTGTCCATTTATCTGTTGACGGACATTTTGTTTGCTTGCATGTCTAGGCTATTGTAAATATTGCTGCAGTGCACGTTTGCCTGTCTGTGTCTTTCCGATTCTGGTCTTCTTAAGTTATAGGCCCATTAGGGGATCGGCCGCATCATATGGTAGGCTCCATTTTTACCTTTTAAATGCAGCTCCATTCTGTTCTCATGATTAGCTGTTACCAGTTTACATCCAACCAACAGCATAGTGGGTATGCATTTCTCCACAAACCCGTCAGCATTCATAGTTTGTAGACTTTTTACTGACGGCATTTTGAATATTGGGTGGCGACATCTTTTTGTAGTTTGCATTTGCATCCAACCAATAATGCCTGATATTGAGCTTTTATCCATGCTCCTCTTTTTTTTTTTTTGGAAATAAAAGAGTGAGTAAAACTTACCTCTTCCAATTGTTTTCTTGAAAAATTCTCTGTGTTGTGAACTTTTTTGGCCATTACCTACCCAGGACATTTTTTGAGGACACGTGTCATTGACAGCCCTACAATTCCTGTGAATCTTAAGTGACCGTTAGCCCTGTGTTTAGAGCTGCTGTTGTGGGAAACGGCCACCAGGCGGCAGCATTCCTCCATTCCCAAATCTGGTTACTAGGGCAGTAGAGCCTTCCTGAAAGTGGTGTTCCTAGGTTGTAAATTAGAATGGAATGTGCCAGGGATAACCCCAATAAGTTTATGTCTCATTAATTGTTGTTCGTGGTTTTAATTTTTTAAATTGGGGTAATGATTAGAATAGTGTTTGTTCTAGGTGTGCACAATCAGGTTCAATTGAACATTACATATATCTATTCATGTGCAGATCCTCTTCCCATGTAAATTACTATTATTTTTTTAATAAATTTATTTTATTTCATTATTTATTTTTGGCTGAGTTGGATCTTCGTTGCTGCATGTGGGCTTTCTCTAGTTGCGGTGAGCGGGGGCTACTCTCCATGGCGGTGCACGGGCTTCTCACTGCAGTGGCTTCTCTTGTTGCGGAGCACGGTCTCTAGGCATGCGGGCTTCAGTAGTTGTGGTGTGTGGGCTCCGTAGTTGTGGCTCGTGGGCTCTAGAGCGCAGGCTCAGTAGTTGTGGTGCACGGGCTTAGTTGCTCTGCGGCATGTGGGATCTTCCTGGACCAGGGATCGAACCCGTGTCCCCTGCACTGGCAGGCGGATTCTTAACCACGGCGCCACCAGGGAAGCCCCCGTATAAATTATTACAGCGCGTTCAGTAGACCTCCCTTGGTATATGGTTGGTCTTTTTGATTCATGTATTTAATATGTATTTCTAGACGTATGGTAACCCTAATCTTCATTTACCCATTCCTCCCAGCTTTCCTTTTACATAACCATAGTTTGTTTTCCAAGTCTGTGAGTGTCTTTCTCTGTGGAAATATGTTCATTTGTGTCAGCTGTTAGGTAACACCTAGAAGTGATATCACAGGATATTTGTCGTCTGCTTTCCGACTTACCTCATGTTCTGTGATTATCTCTAGGCTCATCTATGGTGCTGCAAAGAGCAGTGTTTCATTCTTTTCCATGCCGAATATTCCATTGTGTACATGGACCACTTCTTCTTTGTGCATTCATCTGTTGATGGACATTTTGGTTTCTTCCAACTCTTGGCTATGCTAAATATTGATGCAGTGCAGGATTGCCAGCCTGTGTCTTTTGGATTCTGGTCTTCTCAGGGGATAGGCCCAGCAGTGGGCCTACTAGATCATATGGTAGTCAATTTTTACCTTTAAAAGCACCTCCATTCTGTTCTCACTACTGGCTGTTACCAGTTGACATCCCACCAGCAACTAGAGGGTACACAGTTCTCTAAAACCCCTTCAGCATTTATTGTTTATAGACTTTTTACTGATGGCATTTGGAGTGTTGGGTGGTGATACCTTTGTGTAGTTTGGATTTGCATGCGTCTAATACTTCCGGTATTGAGCTTTTAATCCACGTCCGTTTTCTTTTTTCTTTTTCAGTTAAGCAGAAAAACTTACCTCTTCAAATTGTTTCCTTGAAAAATTTGCCGTGTTCTGAATTCCTGTGGCCATTACCTACACCAGGATATTTTTTGAGGGCAGGTGTCATTTACAACTCTGTAGTAATTGTGAATATTACGTGACCATTAGCACTGGGTTTAAAGCTGCTGTTGCAGGAAACGGCCACAAGGCGGCAGCATGTCTATATTCCCAACTCTGGTTACTAGGGCAACAGAGCCTTCCTGGAAGTCCTGTTTGTAGGTTGTAAGTTAGAGTGGAATGTGCCAGGACAAACCCCCCAAAACTTATGGCTACTTATTTGTTGTTGGTATTCTTAGTTTAATTTTCATTTTGATCAGAGCAAATTTGATCGCAATGTTGTGTTTGTTCTAGGTGTACAGAATCTGTTTCATTGATACATATACCTTTTAATGTTTGGATCCTGTCCCATCCAGGTAATTACAGAATGTTGTGTAGACCTCTCTTGGTATTCGATATGTGTTTGGTGATTCTATATTTTATAAGTATTAGCATATGTCTGTTAAAACCCAATATCCTCTGTTATACATTCGTCACTCCTTTCCGCTTGGTTAACCACAGATTTGTGTTCTGAATACGTGAGTGTCCTTCTCTGTGGAAATAAGTTGATTAATATCAACTTTTAGATAACACCTACACGTGATATCATAGGATATGTGTCTCTCGCTTTCTGACTTACTTCAAGATGTGTGATTATCTCTAGCCTCATCTATGGTGCTGCAAACGGCATTGTTTCATTCTTTTCTCTGCCTAACATTGCATTGTGTACATGGACCTCTTTTTCGTCCATTCATCTGATGATGGACATTTTTGTTGCTCCCATGTCTTGGCTATTGTAAATTCTGCTGCAATACACGATTTTCCATCCTGTGTCTTTTTGATTCTGGCCTTCACCGGTTACAGGCCCAATCGTGGGCCTTCCGGATCATATGGGAACTCAATTTTTACCTTCAAACGCACTGCCATTCTGTTCCTTTTATTGGCTGTTACCAGTTTACATCCCACTTAGACCTAGAGGTTATGCTATTCTCCACAACTTCTTCAACATCTACTGTTTGTTTGTAGACTTTTTGCTGATGGTCATTCTGACTGGTGTGAGGTGATACCTTTGCGTAGATTGGATTTGCATGTGTCTAATAATTCCCGAGGTCGAGCTTTTATCAACATCCTTTTTATTTTTTTTTTAGGATTGAGTTAAACGTACAACTTCAAATTGCCTTGTTGAAAAATTTGCTGTGTTTGAATTTTTTTGGCCATTCCGTACCCCAGGACATTTTTTGAGGGCGTGTGTCATTTACACCCCTGCAGTCCTTGTCAATATTAGTGACCACTAGCAGTGGATTTAAAGCGGCTGTTTGAGGAAACGGCCTTAGGGTGGCAGCATTTCTGCGTTACCAACTCTGCTTGCTAGGGAAACAGAACCTTCCTGCAAGTTGTGCTTTTAGCTTGCAGATTAGAGTGGAATGTGCCAGGACAAGCCCCCATAAGTTTTAGCCTCCTTAATTCTTGTTTATGTCTTTAATTTTTAGTTTTGATCAGAGCAAATTGGATTTAAAAATGTCGTTTGTTCTAGGTGTGCAGAATCTTGTTCATTTACACCTATACATATATATATATATATATATATATATATATATTGATCTTTGTGTCCTTTTCCATGTAGGTTATTACAGAGTGTTGAGTAGACCACTCTTGGTATTCCATAGGTCTTGGGTGATGATATATTTTATATGTATTAGTATATGTTTGTTAACCCCAATATCCGAATTTATGCATTCGTCACACCTTTTCATTGGCTTAACCATAAGTTTGTCTTCTCAATCTGAGATTGTCTTTCTCTATGGAAATATGTTCATTTTTATGAATTTTCAGATAACATAAGTGATATCATGGGACATTTGTCTTTCGCATTTGGGCTTACTTCACGTTGTGTGATTATCTCTAGGCTCATCTGTGGTGCTGCAAATGGCACTGTTTTATTTTTTTCGTGGCTAATATTCCATTCTGTACATATACCACTTCTTCTTTGTCCATTCATCTGTTTATGGACCTTTTTTATGCTTCCATGTCTTGGCTATTTAAATATTGCTGCAGTGCACATTTGCCTGCCTCTGTCTTTCCGATTCTGGTGCTCTTAGGTTATAGGCCCAGAAGGTGCCCTGCCGGATCATATGGTAGCTCAATTTTTACCTTTTAAAGCACCTCCATTCTGTTTTCATTAGTGCTCTTACCACTTTCCATCCCACCAGCGGCTAGAAGGTACACAGTTCTCTAAAACCCCTTCAGCATTTAGAGTTTGTAGACTTTTTGCTGACGGTCATTTGACTGGTGTGAGGTGAAAGCTTTTTGGAGGTTGGATTTGTATGCGTCTAATAATTCCTTATACTGAGCTTTAGGCATCTCCTTTTTATTCTTTTTTTTTCTGCTTTTTTAAAGAGTGAGTACAACTTCCCTCTTCATATTGACTTCTTGAAAAATTGGTCATGTGTTGAATTTTCTTGGCTATTCCCTAACCCAGGGCATTTTTTGAGGGCAGGTGTCATTTACAGCCCTGCAGTCCTTGTGAATATTAAGTGACCATTAGCACTGTGTTGAAAGCTGCTGCTGTGGGAAACAGCCACAAGGCGGCAGCACTATTACGTTCTCAACTCTTGTTACTAGGGCAACAGAGTCTTCCTGGACGTCGTGTTCCTCGGTTGTAAATTAGAGTGGAATGTGCTCGGACAAACCCCCAGAAGTTTATGTCTCCTTACTTATGTTTGTTTTTTAAATTGAAATTATATTTCTTACCGGGGTAATTTTGATTAGAGTGTTGTGATTGTCTGGCAGTACAGAATCTGGTCAAATATTCATACATATATCTGTTCATCTTCAGATCCTATTACCACGTATGTTATTACAGAGTGTTGAGTAGACCTCCCTTGGTATTCGGTAGGTGTTTGGTCATTATATACTTTATATGTATTGCTGATTATATAATTCATGTAGTTTATATGTTTATAGACATTTAACATACATCAGTATATGTATGTTAACATACATTATTATATGTATGTTACCCCCATAATCCTAATTTATTGATCCTCCCACCTTTCATTTTGGTTAACCATTAGTTTGTTTATAAGTCTGTGAGTGTCTTTCTCTGTGGAAATATGTTCAATGGTAGCAATCCTAGGATAACATCTATAAATGATATCATGGGATATTTGTCATTCCCTTTTGACTTACTTAACGTCATATGATTATTTCTAGGCTCATCTGTAGTCATGAAAATGGCATTGTTCATTTTGTTCCGAGGCTAATATTCCATTCGGTACATATACTACTTCTTCTTTGTCCATTTATCTGTTGACGGACATTTTGTTTGCTTGCATGTCTAGGCTATTGTAAATATTGCTGCAGTGCACGTTTGCCTGTCTGTGTCTTTCCGATTCTGGTCTTCTTAAGTTATAGGCCCATTAGGGGATCGGCCGCATCATATGGTAGGCTCCATTTTTACCTTTTAAATGCAGCTCCATTCTGTTCTCATGATTAGCTGTTACCAGTTTACATCCAACCAACAGCATAGTGGGTATGCATTTCTCCACAAACCCGTCAGCATTCATAGTTTGTAGACTTTTTACTGACGGCATTTTGAATATTGGGTGGCGACATCTTTTTGTAGTTTGCATTTGCATCCAACCAATAATGCCTGATATTGAGCTTTTATCCATGCTCCTCTTTTTTTTTTTTGTAAATAAAAGAGTGAGTAAAACTTACCTCTTCCAATTGTTTTCTTGAAAAATTCTCTGTGTTGTGAACTTTTTTGGCCATTACCTACCCAGGACATTTTTTGAGGACACGTGTCATTGACAGCCCTACAATTCCTGTGAATCTTAAGTGACCGTTAGCCCTGTGTTTAGAGCTGCTGTTGTGGGAAACGGCCACCAGGCGGCAGCATTCCTCCATTCCCAAATCTGGTTACTAGGGCAGTAGAGCCTTCCTGAAAGTGGTGTTCCTAGGTTGTAAATTAGAATGGAATGTGCCAGGGATAACCCCAATAAGTTTATGTCTCATTAATTGTTGTTCGTGGTTTTAATTTTTTAAATTGGGGTAATGATTAGAATAGTGTTTGTTCTAGGTGTGCACAATCAGGTTCAATTGAACATTACATATATCTATTCATGTGCAGATCCTCTTCCCATGTAAATTACTATTATTTTTTTAATAAATTTATTTTATTTCATTATTTATTTTTGGCTGAGTTGGATCTTCGTTGCTGCATGTGGGCTTTCTCTAGTTGCGGTGAGCGGGGGCTACTCTCCATGGTGGTGCACGGGCTTCTCACTGCAGTGGCTTCTCTTGTTGCGGAGCACGGTCTCTAGGCATGCGGGCTTCAGTAGTTGTGGTGTGTGGGCTCCGTAGTTGTGGCTCGTGGGCTCTAGAGCGCAGGCTCAGTAGTTGTGGTGCACGGGCTTAGTTGCTCTGCGGCATGTGGGATCTTCCTGGACCAGGGATCGAACCCGTGTCCCCTGCACTGGCAGGCGGATTCTTAACCACGGCGCCACCAGGGAAGCCCCCGTATAAATTATTACAGCGCGTTCAGTAGACCTCCGTTGGTATATGGTTGGTCTTTTTGATTCATGTATTTAATATGTATTTCTAGACGTATGGTAACCCTAATCTTCATTTACCCATTCCTCCCAGCTTTCCTTTTACATAACCATAGTTTGTTTTCCAAGTCTGTGAGTGTCTTTCTCTGTGGAAATATGTTCATTTGTGTCAGTTGTTAGGTAACACCTAGAAGTGATATCACAGGATATTTGTCGTCTGCTTTCCGACTTACCTCATGTTCTGTGATTATCTCTAGGCTCATCTGTGGTGCTGCAAAGAGCAGTGTTTCATTCTTTTCCATGCCGAATATTCCATTGTGTACATGGACCACTTCTTCTTTGTGCATTCATCTGTTGATGGACATTTTGGTTTCTTCCAACTCTTGGCTATGCTAAATATTGATGCAGTGCAGGATTGCCAGCCTGTGTCTTTTGGATTCTGGTCTTCTCAGGGGATAGGCCCAGCAGTGGGCCTACTAGATCATATGGTAGTCAATTTTTACCTTTAAAAGCACCTCCATTCTGTTCTCACTACTGGCTGTTACCAGTTGACATCCCACCAGCAACTAGAGGGTACACAGTTCTCTAAAACCCCTTCAGCATTTATTGTTTATAGACTTTTTACTGATGGCATTTGGAGTGTTGGGTGGTGATACCTTTGTGTAGTTTGGATTTGCATGCGTCTAATACTTCCGGTATTGAGCTTTTAATCCACGTCCGTTTTCTTTTTTCTTTTTCAGTTAAGCAGAAAAACTTACCTCTTCAAATTGTTTCCTTGAAAAATTTGCCGTGTTCTGAATTCCTGTGGCCATTACCTACACCAGGATATTTTTTGAGGGCAGGTGTCATTTACAACTCTGTAGTAATTGTGAATATTACGTGACCATTAGCACTGGGTTTAAAGCTGCTGTTGCAGGAAACGGCCACAAGGCGGCAGCATGTCTATATTCCCAACTCTGGTTACTAGGGCAACAGAGCCTTCCTGGAAGTCCTGTTTGTAGGTTGTAAGTTAGAGTGGAATGTGCCAGGACAAACCCCCCAAAACTTATGGCTACTTATTTGTTGTTGGTATTCTTAGTTTAATTTTCATTTTGATCAGAGCAAATTTGATCGCAATGTTGTGTTTGTTCTAGGTGTACAGAATCTGTTTCATTGATACATATACCTTTTAATGTTTGGATCCTGTCCCATCCAGGTAATTACAGAATGTTGTGTAGACCTCTCTTGGTATTCGATATGTGTTTGGTGATTCTATATTTTATAAGTATTAGCATATGTCTGTTAAAACCCAATATCCTCTGTTATACATTCGTCACTCCTTTCCGCTTGGTTAACCACAGATTTGTGTTCTGAATACGTGAGTGTCCTTCTCTGTGGAAATAAGTTGATTAATATCAACTTTTAGATAACACCTACACGTGATATCATAGGATATGTGTCTCTCGCTTTCTGACTTACTTCAAGATGTGTGATTATCTCTAGCCTCATCTATGGTGCTGCAAACGGCATTGTTTCATTCTTTTCTCTGCCTAACATTGCATTGTGTACATGGACCTCTTTTTCGTCCATTCATCTGATGATGGACATTTTTGTTGCTCCCATGTCTTGGCTATTGTAAATTCTGCTGCAATACACGATTTTCCATCCTGTGTCTTTTTGATTCTGGCCTTCACCGGTTACAGGCCCAATCGTGGGCCTTCCGGATCATATGGGAACTCAATTTTTACCTTCAAACGCACTGCCATTCTGTTCCTTTTATTGGCTGTTACCAGTTTACATCCCACTTAGACCTAGAGGTTATGCTATTCTCCACAACTTCTTCAACATCTACTGTTTGTTTGTAGACTTTTTGCTGATGGTCATTCTGACTGGTGTGAGGTGATACCTTTGCGTAGATTGGATTTGCATGTGTCTAATAATTCCCGAGGTCGAGCTTTTATCAACATCCTTTTTATTTTTTTTTAGGATTGAGTTAAACGTACAACTTCAAATTGCCTTGTTGAAAAATTTGCTGTGTTTGAATTTTTTTGGCCATTCCGTACCCCAGGACATTTTTTGAGGGCGTGTGTCATTTACACCCCTGCAGTCCTTGTCAATATTAGTGACCACTAGCAGTGGATTTAAAGCGGCTGTTTGAGGAAACGGCCTTAGGGTGGCAGCATTTCTGCGTTACCAACTCTGCTTGCTAGGGAAACAGAACCTTCCTGCAAGTTGTGCTTTTAGCTTGCAGATTAGAGTGGAATGTGCCAGGACAAGCCCCCATAAGTTTTAGCCACCTTAATTCTTGTTTATGTCTTTAATTTTTAGTTTTGATCAGAGCAAATTGGATTTAAAAATGTCGTTTGTTCTAGGTGTGCAGAATCTTGTTCATTTACACCTATACATATATATATATATATGTATATATATATATATTGATCTTTGTGTCCTTTTCCATGTAGGTTATTACAGAGTGTTGAGTAGACCACTCTTGGTATTCCATAGGTCTTGGGTGATGATATATTTTATATGAATTAGTATATGTTTGTTAACCCCAATATCCGAATTTATGCATTCGTCACACCTTTTCATTGGCTTAACCATAAGTTTGTCTTCTCAATCTGAGATTGTCTTTCTCTATGGAAATATGTTCATTTTTATGAATTTTCAGATAACATAAGTGATATCATGGGACATTTGTCTTTCGCATTTGGGCTTACTTCACGTTGTGTGATTATCTCTAGGCTCATCTGTGGTGCTGCAAATGGCACTGTTTTATTTTTTTCGTGGCTAATATTCCATTCTGTACATATACCACTTCTTCTTTGTCCATTCATCTGTTTATGGACCTTTTTTATGCTTCCATGTCTTGGCTATTTAAATATTGCTGCAGTGCACATTTGCCTGCCTCTGTCTTTCCGATTCTGGTGCTCTTAGGTTATAGGCCCAGAAGGTGCCCTGCCGGATCATATGGTAGCTCAATTTTTACCTTTTAAAGCACCTCCATTCTGTTTTCATTAGTGCTCTTACCACTTTCCATCCCACCAGCGGCTAGAAGGTACACAGTTCTCTAAAACCCCTTCAGCATTTAGAGTTTGTAGACTTTTTGCTGACGGTCATTTGACTGGTGTGAGGTGAAAGCTTTTTGGAGGTTGGATTTGTATGCGTCTAATAATTCCTTATACTGAGCTTTAGGCATATCCTTTTTATTCTTTTTTTTTCTGCTTTTTTAAAGAGTGAGTACAACTTCCCTCTTCATATTGACTTCTTGAAAAATTGGTCATGTGTTGAATTTTCTTGGCTATTCCCTAACCCAGGGCATTTTTTGAGGGCAGGTGTCATTTACAGCCCTGCAGTCCTTGTGAATATTAAGTGACCATTAGCACTGTGTTGAAAGCTGCTGCTGTGGGAAACAGCCACAAGGCGGCAGCACTATTACGTTCTCAACTCTTGTTACTAGGGCAACAGAGTCTTCCTGGACGTCGTGTTCCTCGGTTGTAAATTAGAGTGGAATGTGCTCGGACAAACCCCCAGAAGTTTATGTCTCCTTACTTATGTTTGTTTTTTAAATTGAAATTATATTTCTTACCGGGGTAATTTTGATTAGAGTGTTGTGATTGTCTGGCAGTACAGAATCTGGTCAAATATTCATACATATATCTGTTCATCTTCAGATCCTATTACCACGTATGTTATTACAGAGTGTTGAGTAGACCTCCCTTGGTATTCGGTAGGTGTTTGGTCATTATATACTTTATATGTATTGCTGATTATATAATTCATGTAGTTTATATGTTTATAGACATTTAACATACATTAGTATATGTATGTTACCCCCATAATCCTAATTTATTGATCCTCCCACCTTTCATTTTGGTTAACCATTAGTTTGTTTATAAGTCTGTGAGTGTCTTTCTCTGTGGAAATATGTTCAATGGTAGCAATCCTAGGATAACATCTATAAATGATATCATGGGATATTTGTCATTCCCTTTTGACTTACTTAACGTAATATGATTATTTCTAGGCTCATCTGTAGTCATGAAAATGGCATTGTTCATTTTGTTCCGAGGCTAATATTCCATTCGGTACATATACTACTTCTTCTTTGTCCATTTATCTGTTGACGGACATTTTGTTTGCTTGCATGTCTAGGCTATTGTAAATATTGCTGCAGTGCACGTTTGCCTGTCTGTGTCTTTCCGATTCTGGTCTTCTTAAGTTATAGGCCCATTAGGGGATCGGCCGCATCATATGGTAGGCTCCATTTTTACCTTTTAAATGCAGCTCCATTCTGTTCTCATGATTAGCTGTTACCAGTTTACATCCAACCAACAGCATAGTGGGTATGCATTTCTCCACAAACCCGTCAGCATTCATAGTTTGTAGACGTTTTACTGACGGCATTTTGAATATTGGGTGGCGACATCTTTTTGTAGTTTGCATTTGCATCCAACCAATAATGCCTGATATTGAGCTTTTATCCATGCTCCTCTTTTTTTTTTTTTTTGTAAATAAAAGAGTGAGTAAAACTTACCTCTTCCAATTGTTTTCTTGAAAAATTCTCTGTGTTGTGAACTTTTTTGGCCATTACCTACCCAGGACATTTTTTGAGGACACGTGTCATTGACAGCCCTACAATTCCTGTGAATCTTAAGTGACCGTTAGCCCTGTGTTTAGAGCTGCTGTTGTGGGAAACGGCCACCAGGCGGCAGCATTCCTCCATTCCCAAATCTGGTTACTAGGGCAGTAGAGCCTTCCTGAAAGTGGTGTTCCTAGGTTGTAAATTAGAATGGAATGTGCCAGGGATAACCCCAATAAGTTTATGTCTCATTAATTGTTGTTCGTGGTTTTAATTTTTTAAATTGGGGTAATGATTAGAATAGTGTTTGTTCTAGGTGTGCACAATCAGGTTCAATTGAACATTACATATATCTATTCATGTGCAGATCCTCTTCCCATGTAAATTACTATTATTTTTTTAATAAATTTATTTTATTTCATTATTTATTTTTGGCTGAGTTGGATCTTCGTTGCTGCATGTGGGCTTTCTCTAGTTGCGGTGAGCGGGGGCTACTCTCCATGGCGGTGCACGGGCTTCTCACTGCAGTGGCTTCTCTTGTTGCGGAGCACGGTCTCTAGGCATGCGGGCTTCAGTAGTTGTGGTGTGTGGGCTCCGTAGTTGTGGCTCGTGGGCTCTAGAGCGCAGGCTCAGTAGTTGTGGTGCACGGGCTTAGTTGCTCTGCGGCATGTGGGATCTTCCTGGACCAGGGATCGAACCCGTGTCCCCTGCACTGGCAGGCGGATTCTTAACCACGGCGCCACCAGGGAAGCCCCCGTATAAATTATTACAGCGCGTTCAGTAGACCTCCCTTGGTATATGGTTGGTCTTTTTGATTCATGTATTTAATATGTATTTCTAGACGTATGGTAACCCTAATCTTCATTTACCCATTCCTCCCAGCTTTCCTTTTACATAACCATAGTTTGTTTTCCAAGTCTGTGAGTGTCTTTCTCTGTGGAAATATGTTCATTTGTGTCAGTTGTTAGGTAACACCTAGAAGTGATATCACAGGATATTTGTCGTCTGCTTTCCGACTTACCTCATGTTCTGTGATTATCTCTAGGCTCATCTGTGGTGCTGCAAAGAGCAGTGTTTCATTCTTTTCCATGCCGAATATTCCATTGTGTACATGGACCACTTCTTCTTTGTGCATTCATCTGTTGATGGACATTTTGGTTTCTTCCAACTCTTGGCTATGCTAAATATTGATGCAGTGCAGGATTGCCAGCCTGTGTCTTTTGGATTCTGGTCTTCTCAGGGGATAGGCCCAGCAGTGGGCCTACTAGATCATATGGTAGTCAATTTTTACCTTTAAAAGCACCTCCATTCTGTTCTCACTACTGGCTGTTACCAGTTGACATCCCACCAGCAACTAGAGGGTACACAGTTCTCTAAAACCCCTTCAGCATTTATTGTTTATAGACTTTTTACTGATGGCATTTGGAGTGTTGGGTGGTGATACCTTTGTGTAGTTTGGATTTGCATGCGTCTAATACTTCCGGTATTGAGCTTTTAATCCACGTCCGTTTTCTTTTTTCTTTTTCAGTTAAGCAGAAAAACTTACCTCTTCAAATTGTTTCCTTGAAAAATTTGCCGTGTTCTGAATTCCTGTGGCCATTACCTACACCAGGATATTTTTTGAGGGCAGGTGTCATTTACAACTCTGTAGTAATTGTGAATATTACGTGACCATTAGCACTGGGTTTAAAGCTGCTGTTGCAGGAAACGGCCACAAGGTGGCAGCATGTCTATATTCCCAACTCTGGTTACTAGGGCAACAGAGCCTTCCTGGAAGTCCTGTTTGTAGGTTGTAAGTTAGAGTGGAATGTGCCAGGACAAACCCCCCAAAACTTATGGCTACTTATTTGTTGTTGGTATTCTTAGTTTAATTTTCATTTTGATCAGAGCAAATTTGATCGCAATGTTGTGTTTGTTCTAGGTGTACAGAATCTGTTTCATTGATACATATACCTTTTAATGTTTGGATCCTGTCCCATCCAGGTAATTACAGAATGTTGTGTAGACCTCTCTTGGTATTCGATATGTGTTTGGTGATTCTATATTTTATAAGTATTAGCATATGTCTGTTAAAACCCAATATCCTCTGTTATACATTCGTCACTCCTTTCCGCTTGGTTAACCACAGATTTGTGTTCTGAATACGTGAGTGTCCTTCTCTGTGGAAATAAGTTGATTAATATCAACTTTTAGATAACACCTACACGTGATATCATAGGATATGTGTCTCTCGCTTTCTGACTTACTTCAAGATGTGTGATTATCTCTAGCCTCATCTATGGTGCTGCAAACGGCATTGTTTCATTCTTTTCTCTGCCTAACATTGCATTGTGTACATGGACCTCTTTTTCGTCCATTCATCTGATGATGGACATTTTTGTTGCTCCCATGTCTTGGCTATTGTAAATTCTGCTGCAATACACGATTTTCCATCCTGTGTCTTTTTGATTCTGGCCTTCACCGGTTACAGGCCCAATCGTGGGCCTTCCGGATCATATGGGAACTCAATTTTTACCTTCAAACGCACTGCCATTCTGTTCCTTTTATTGGCTGTTACCAGTTTACATCCCACTTAGACCTAGAGGTTATGCTATTCTCCACAACTTCTTCAACATCTACTGTTTGTTTGTAGACTTTTTGCTGATGGTCATTCTGACTGGTGTGAGGTGATACCTTTGCGTAGATTGGATTTGCATGTGTCTAATAATTCCCGAGGTCGAGCTTTTATCAACATCCTTTTTATTTTTTTTTAGGATTGAGTTAAACGTACAACTTCAAATTGCCTTGTTGAAAAATTTGCTGTGTTTGAATTTTTTTGGCCATTCCGTACCCCAGGACATTTTTTGAGGGCGTGTGTCATTTACACCCCTGCAGTCCTTGTCAATATTAGTGACCACTAGCAGTGGATTTAAAGCGGCTGTTTGAGGAAACGGCCTTAGGGTGGCAGCATTTCTGCGTTACCAACTCTGCTTGCTAGGGAAACAGAACCTTCCTGCAAGTTGTGCTTTTAGCTTGCAGATTAGAGTGGAATGTGCCAGGACAAGCCCCCATAAGTTTTAGCCACCTTAATTCTTGTTTATGTCTTTAATTTTTAGTTTTGATCAGAGCAAATTGGATTTAAAAATGTCGTTTGTTCTAGGTGTGCAGAATCTTGTTCATTTACACCTATACATATATATATATATATGTATATATATATATATTGATCTTTGTGTCCTTTTCCATGTAGGTTATTACAGAGTGTTGAGTAGACCACTCTTGGTATTCCATAGGTCTTGGGTGATGATATATTTTATATGAATTAGTATATGTTTGTTAACCCCAATATCCGAATTTATGCATTCGTCACACCTTTTCATTGGCTTAACCATAAGTTTGTCTTCTCAATCTGAGATTGTCTTTCTCTATGGAAATATGTTCATTTTTATGAATTTTCAGATAACATAAGTGATATCATGGGACATTTGTCTTTCGCATTTTGACTTACTTCACGTTGTGTGATTATCTCTAGGCTCATCTGTGGTGCTGCAAATGGCACTGTTTTATTTTTTTCGTGGCTAATATTCCATTCTGTACATATACCACTTCTTCTTTGTCCATTCATCTGTTTATGGACCTTTTTTATGCTTCCATGTCTTGGCTATTTAAATATTGCTGCAGTGCACATTTGCCTGCCTCTGTCTTTCCGATTCTGGTGCTCTTAGGTTATAGGCCCAGAAGGTGCCCTGCCGGATCATATGGTAGCTCAATTTTTACCTTTTAAAGCACCTCCATTCTGTTTTCATTAGTGCTCTTACCACTTTCCATCCCACCAGCGGCTAGAAGGTACACAGTTCTCTAAAACCCCTTCAGCATTTAGAGTTTGTAGACTTTTTGCTGACGGTCATTTGACTGGTGTGAGGTGAAAGCTTTTTGGAGGTTGGATTTGTATGCGTCTAATAATTCCTTATACTGAGCTTTAGGCATATCCTTTTTATTCTTTTTTTTTCTGCTTTTTTAAAGAGTGAGTACAACTTCCCTCTTCATATTGACTTCTTGAAAAATTGGTCATGTGTTGAATTTTCTTGGCTATTCCCTAACCCAGGGCATTTTTTGAGGGCAGGTGTCATTTACAGCCCTGCAGTCCTTGTGAATATTAAGTGACCATTAGCACTGTGTTGAAAGCTGCTGCTGTGGGAAACAGCCACAAGGCGGCAGCACTATTACGTTCTCAACTCTTGTTACTAGGGCAACAGAGTCTTCCTGGACGTCGTGTTCCTCGGTTGTAAATTAGAGTGGAATGTGCTCGGACAAACCCCCAGAAGTTTATGTCTCCTTACTTATGTTTGTTTTTTAAATTGAAATTATATTTCTTACCGGGGTAATTTTGATTAGAGTGTTGTGATTGTCTGGCAGTACAGAATCTGGTCAAATATTCATACATATATCTGTTCATCTTCAGATCCTATTACCACGTATGTTATTACAGAGTGTTGAGTAGACCTCCCTTGGTATTCGGTAGGTGTTTGGTCATTATATACTTTATATGTATTGCTGATTATATAATTCATGTAGTTTATATGTTTATAGACATTTAACATACATTAGTATATGTATGTTACCCCCATAATCCTAATTTATTGATCCTCCCACCTTTCATTTTGGTTAACCATTAGTTTGTTTATAAGTCTGTGAGTGTCTTTCTCTGTGGAAATATGTTCAATGGTAGCAATCCTAGGATAACATCTATAAATGATATCATGGGATATTTGTCATTCCCTTTTGACTTACTTAACGTAATATGATTATTTCTAGGCTCATCTGTAGTCATGAAAATGGCATTGTTCATTTTGTTCCGAGGCTAATATTCCATTCGGTACATATACTACTTCTTCTTTGTCCATTTATCTGTTGACGGACATTTTGTTTGCTTGCATGTCTAGGCTATTGTAAATATTGCTGCAGTGCACGTTTGCCTGTCTGTGTCTTTCCGATTCTGGTCTTCTTAAGTTATAGGCCCATTAGGGGATCGGCCGCATCATATGGTAGGCTCCATTTTTACCTTTTAAATGCAGCTCCATTCTGTTCTCATGATTAGCTGTTACCAGTTTACATCCAACCAACAGCATAGTGGGTATGCATTTCTCCACAAACCCGTCAGCATTCATAGTTTGTAGACGTTTTACTGACGGCATTTTGAATATTGGGTGGCGACATCTTTTTGTAGTTTGCATTTGCATCCAACCAATAATGCCTGATATTGAGCTTTTATCCATGCTCCTCTTTTTTTTTTTTTTTGTAAATAAAAGAGTGAGTAAAACTTACCTCTTCCAATTGTTTTCTTGAAAAATTCTCTGTGTTGTGAACTTTTTTGGCCATTACCTACCCAGGACATTTTTTGAGGACACGTGTCATTGACAGCCCTACAATTCCTGTGAATCTTAAGTGACCGTTAGCCCTGTGTTTAGAGCTGCTGTTGTGGGAAACGGCCACCAGGCGGCAGCATTCCTCCATTCCCAAATCTGGTTACTAGGGCAGTAGAGCCTTCCTGAAAGTGGTGTTCCTAGGTTGTAAATTAGAATGGAATGTGCCAGGGATAACCCCAATAAGTTTATGTCTCATTAATTGTTGTTCGTGGTTTTAATTTTTTAAATTGGGGTAATGATTAGAATAGTGTTTGTTCTAGGTGTGCACAATCAGGTTCAATTGAACATTACATATATCTATTCATGTGCAGATCCTCTTCCCATGTAAATTACTATTATTTTTTTAATAAATTTATTTTATTTCATTATTTATTTTTGGCTGAGTTGGATCTTCGTTGCTGCATGTGGGCTTTCTCTAGTTGCGGTGAGCGGGGGCTACTCTCCATGGCGGTGCACGGGCTTCTCACTGCAGTGGCTTCTCTTGTTGCGGAGCACGGTCTCTAGGCATGCGGGCTTCAGTAGTTGTGGTGTGTGGGCTCCGTAGTTGTGGCTCGTGGGCTCTAGAGCGCAGGCTCAGTAGTTGTGGTGCACGGGCTTAGTTGCTCTGCGGCATGTGGGATCTTCCTGGACCAGGGATCGAACCCGTGTCCCCTGCACTGGCAGGCGGATTCTTAACCACGGCGCCACCAGGGAAGCCCCCGTATAAATTATTACAGCGCGTTCAGTAGACCTCCCTTGGTATATGGTTGGTCTTTTTGATTCATGTATTTAATATGTATTTCTAGACGTATGGTAACCCTAATCTTCATTTACCCATTCCTCCCAGCTTTCCTTTTACATAACCATAGTTTGTTTTCCAAGTCTGTGAGTGTCTTTCTCTGTGGAAATATGTTCATTTGTGTCAGTTGTTAGGTAACACCTAGAAGTGATATCACAGGATATTTGTCGTCTGCTTTCCGACTTACCTCATGTTCTGTGATTATCTCTAGGCTCATCTGTGGTGCTGCAAAGAGCAGTGTTTCATTCTTTTCCATGCCGAATATTCCATTGTGTACATGGACCACTTCTTCTTTGTGCATTCATCTGTTGATGGACATTTTGGTTTCTTCCAACTCTTGGCTATGCTAAATATTGATGCAGTGCAGGATTGCCAGCCTGTGTCTTTTGGATTCTGGTCTTCTCAGGGGATAGGCCCAGCAGTGGGCCTACTAGATCATATGGTAGTCAATTTTTACCTTTAAAAGCACCTCCATTCTGTTCTCACTACTGGCTGTTACCAGTTGACATCCCACCAGCAACTAGAGGGTACACAGTTCTCTAAAACCCCTTCAGCATTTATTGTTTATAGACTTTTTACTGATGGCATTTGGAGTGTTGGGTGGTGATACCTTTGTGTAGTTTGGATTTGCATGCGTCTAATACTTCCGGTATTGAGCTTTTAATCCACGTCCGTTTTCTTTTTTCTTTTTCAGTTAAGCAGAAAAACTTACCTCTTCAAATTGTTTCCTTGAAAAATTTGCCGTGTTCTGAATTCCTGTGGCCATTACCTACACCAGGATATTTTTTGAGGGCAGGTGTCATTTACAACTCTGTAGTAATTGTGAATATTACGTGACCATTAGCACTGGGTTTAAAGCTGCTGTTGCAGGAAACGGCCACAAGGTGGCAGCATGTCTATATTCCCAACTCTGGTTACTAGGGCAACAGAGCCTTCCTGGAAGTCCTGTTTGTAGGTTGTAAGTTAGAGTGGAATGTGCCAGGACAAACCCCCCAAAACTTATGGCTACTTATTTGTTGTTGGTATTCTTAGTTTAATTTTCATTTTGATCAGAGCAAATTTGATCGCAATGTTGTGTTTGTTCTAGGTGTACAGAATCTGTTTCATTGATACATATACCTTTTAATGTTTGGATCCTGTCCCATCCAGGTAATTACAGAATGTTGTGTAGACCTCTCTTGGTATTCGATATGTGTTTGGTGATTCTATATTTTATAAGTATTAGCATATGTCTGTTAAAACCCAATATCCTCTGTTATACATTCGTCACTCCTTTCCGCTTGGTTAACCACAGATTTGTGTTCTGAATACGTGAGTGTCCTTCTCTGTGGAAATAAGTTGATTAATATCAACTTTTAGATAACACCTACACGTGATATCATAGGATATGTGTCTCTCGCTTTCTGACTTACTTCAAGATGTGTGATTATCTCTAGCCTCATCTATGGTGCTGCAAACGGCATTGTTTCATTCTTTTCTCTGCCTAACATTGCATTGTGTACATGGACCTCTTTTTCGTCCATTCATCTGATGATGGACATTTTTGTTGCTCCCATGTCTTGGCTATTGTAAATTCTGCTGCAATACACGATTTTCCATCCTGTGTCTTTTTGATTCTGGCCTTCACCGGTTACAGGCCCAATCGTGGGCCTTCCGGATCATATGGGAACTCAATTTTTACCTTCAAACGCACTGCCATTCTGTTCCTTTTATTGGCTGTTACCAGTTTACATCCCACTTAGACCTAGAGGTTATGCTATTCTCCACAACTTCTTCAACATCTACTGTTTGTTTGTAGACTTTTTGCTGATGGTCATTCTGACTGGTGTGAGGTGATACCTTTGCGTAGATTGGATTTGCATGTGTCTAATAATTCCCGAGGTCGAGCTTTTATCAACATCCTTTTTATTTTTTTTTAGGATTGAGTTAAACGTACAACTTCAAATTGCCTTGTTGAAAAATTTGCTGTGTTTGAATTTTTTTGGCCATTCCGTACCCCAGGACATTTTTTGAGGGCGTGTGTCATTTACACCCCTGCAGTCCTTGTCAATATTAGTGACCACTAGCAGTGGATTTAAAGCGGCTGTTTGAGGAAACGGCCTTAGGGTGGCAGCATTTCTGCGTTACCAACTCTGCTTGCTAGGGAAACAGAACCTTCCTGCAAGTTGTGCTTTTAGCTTGCAGATTAGAGTGGAATGTGCCAGGACAAGCCCCCATAAGTTTTAGCCACCTTAATTCTTGTTTATGTCTTTAATTTTTAGTTTTGATCAGAGCAAATTGGATTTAAAAATGTCGTTTGTTCTAGGTGTGCAGAATCTTGTTCATTTACACCTATACATATATATATATATATGTATATATATATATATTGATCTTTGTGTCCTTTTCCATGTAGGTTATTACAGAGTGTTGAGTAGACCACTCTTGGTATTCCATAGGTCTTGGGTGATGATATATTTTATATGAATTAGTATATGTTTGTTAACCCCAATATCCGAATTTATGCATTCGTCACACCTTTTCATTGGCTTAACCATAAGTTTGTCTTCTCAATCTGAGATTGTCTTTCTCTATGGAAATATGTTCATTTTTATGAATTTTCAGATAACATAAGTGATATCATGGGACATTTGTCTTTCGCATTTTGACTTACTTCACGTTGTGTGATTATCTCTAGGCTCATCTGTGGTGCTGCAAATGGCACTGTTTTATTTTTTTCGTGGCTAATATTCCATTCTGTACATATACCACTTCTCCTTTGTCCATTCATCTGTTTATGGACCTTTTTTATGCTTCCATGTCTTGGCTATTTAAATATTGCTGCAGTGCACATTTGCCTGCCTCTGTCTTTCCGATTCTGGTGCTCTTAGGTTATAGGCCCAGAAGGTGCCCTGCCGGATCATATGGTAGCTCAATTTTTACCTTTTAAAGCACCTCCATTCTGTTTTCATTAGTGCTCTTACCACTTTCCATCCCACCAGTGGCTAGAAGGTACACAGTTCTCTAAAACCCCTTCAGCATTTAGAGTTTGTAGACTTTCTGCTGACGGTCATTTGACTGGTGTGAGGTGAAAGCTTTTTGGAGGTTGGATTTGTATGCGTCTAATAATTCCTTATACTGAGCTTTAGGCATATCCTTTTTATTCTTTTTTTTCTGCTTTTTTAAAGAGTGAGTACAACTTCCCTCTTCATATTGACTTCTTGAAAAATTGGTCACGTGTTGAATTTTCTTGGCTATTCCCTAACCCAGGGCATTTTTTGAGGGCAGGTGTCATTTACAGCCCTGCAGTCCTTGTGAATATTAAGTGACCATTAGCACTGTGTTGAAAGCTGCTGCTGTGGGAAACAGCCACAAGGCGGCTGCACTATTATGTTCTCAACTCTTGTTACTAGGGCAACAGAGTCTTCCTGGACGTCGTGTTCCTCGGTGGTAAATTAGAGTGGAATGTGCTCGGACAAACCCCCAGAAGTTTATGTCTCCTTACTTATGCTTGTTTTTTAAATTGAAATTATATTTCTTACCGGGGTAATTTTGATTAGAGTGTTGTGATTGTCTGGCAGTACAGAATCTGGTCAAATATTCATACATATATCTGTTCATCTTCAGATCCTATTACCATGTATGTTATTACAGAGTGTTGAGTAGACCTCCCTTGGTATTTGGTAGGTGTTTGGTCATTATATACTTTATATGTATTGCTGATTATATAATTCATGTAGTTTATATGTTTATAGACATTTAACATACATTAGTATATGTATGTTACCCCCATAATCCTAATTTATTGATCCTCCCACCTTTCATTTTGGTTAACCATTAGTTTGTTTATAAGTCTGTGAGTGTCTTTCTCTGTGGAAATATGTTCAATGGTAGCAATCCTAGGATAACATCTATAAATGATATCATGGGATATTTGTCATTCCCTTTTGACTTACTTAACGTCATATGATTATTTCTAGGCTCATCTGTAGTCATGAAAATGGCATTGTTCATTTTGTTCCGAGGCTAATATTCCATTCGGTACATATACTACTTCTTCTTTGTCCATTTATCTGTTGACGGACATTTTGTTTGCTTGCATGTCTAGGCTATTGTAAATATTGCTGCAGTGCACGTTTGCCTGTCTGTGTCTTTCCGATTCTGGTCTTCTTAAGTTATAGGCCCATTAGGGGATCGGCCGCATCATATGGTAGGCTCCATTTTTACCTTTTAAATGCAGCTCCATTCTGTTCTCATGATTAGCTGTTACCAGTTTACATCCAACCAACAGCATAGTGGGTATGCATTTCTCCACAAACCCGTCAGCATTCATAGTTTGTAGACTTTTTACTGACGGCATTTTGAATATTGGGTGGCGACATCTTTTTGTAGTTTGCATTTGCATCCAACCAATAATGCCTGATATTGAGCTTTTATCCATGCTCCTCTTTTTTTTTTTTGGAAATAAAAGAGTGAGTAAAACTTACCTCTTCCAATTGTTTTCTTGAAAAATTCTCTGTGTTGTGAACTTTTTTGGCCATTACCTACCCAGGACATTTTTTGAGGACACGTGTCATTGACAGCCCTACAATTCCTGTGAATCTTAAGTGACCGTTAGCCCTGTGTTTAGAGCTGCTGTTGTGGGAAACGGCCACCAGGCGGCAGCATTCCTCCATTCCCAAATCTGGTGACTAGGGCAGTAGAGCCTTCCTGAAAGTGGTGTTCCTAGGTTGTAAATTAGAATGGAATGTGCCAGGGATAACCCCAATAAGTTTATGTCTCATTAATTGTTGTTCGTGGTTTTAATTTTTTAAATTGGGGTAATGATTAGAATAGTGTTTGTTCTAGGTGTGCACAATCAGGTTCAATTGAACATTACATATATCTATTCATGTGCAGATCCTCTTCCCATGTAAATTACTATTATTTTTTTAATAAATTTATTTTATTTCATTATTTATTTTTGGCTGAGTTGGATCTTCGTTGCTGCATGTGGGCTTTCTCTAGTTGCGGTGAGCGGGGGCTACTCTCCATGGCGGTGCACGGGCTTCTCACTGCAGTGGCTTCTCTTGTTGCGGAGCACGGTCTCTAGGCATGCGGGCTTCAGTAGTTGTGGTGTGTGGGCTCCGTAGTTGTGGCTCGTGGGCTCTAGAGCGCAGGCTCAGTAGTTGTGGTGCACGGGCTTAGTTGCTCTGCGGCATGTGGGATCTTCCTGGACCAGGGATCGAACCCGTGTCCCCTGCACTGGCAGGCGGATTCTTAACCACGGCGCCACCAGGGAAGCCCCCGTATAAATTATTACAGCGCGTTCAGTAGACCTCCCTTGGTATATGGTTGGTCTTTTTGATTCATGTATTTAATATGTATTTCTAGACGTATGGTAACCCTAATCTTCATTTACCCATTCCTCCCAGCTTTCCTTTTACATAACCATAGTTTGTTTTCCAAGTCTGTGAGTGTCTTTCTCTGTGGAAATATGTTCATTTGTGTCAGCTGTTAGGTAACACCTAGAAGTGATATCACAGGATATTTGTCGTCTGCTTTCCGACTTACCTCATGTTCTGTGATTATCTCTAGGCTCATCTATGGTGCTGCAAAGAGCAGTGTTTCATTCTTTTCCATGCCGAATATTCCATTGTGTACATGGACCACTTCTTCTTTGTGCATTCATCTGTTGATGGACATTTTGGTTTCTTCCAACTCTTGGCTATGCTAAATATTGATGCAGTGCAGGATTGCCAGCCTGTGTCTTTTGGATTCTGGTCTTCTCAGGGGATAGGCCCAGCAGTGGGCCTACTAGATCATATGGTAGTCAATTTTTACCTTTAAAAGCACCTCCATTCTGTTCTCACTACTGGCTGTTACCAGTTGACATCCCACCAGCAACTAGAGGGTACACAGTTCTCTAAAACCCCTTCAGCATTTATTGTTTATAGACTTTTTACTGATGGCATTTGGAGTGTTGGGTGGCGATACCTTTGTGTAGTTTGGATTTGCATGCGTCTAATACTTCCGGTATTGAGCTTTTAATCCACGTCCGTTTTCTTTTTTCTTTTTCAGTTAAGCAGAAAAACTTACCTCTTCAAATTGTTTCCTTGAAAAATTTGCCGTGTTCTGAATTCCTGTGGCCATTACCTACACCAGGATATTTTTTGAGGGCAGGTGTCATTTACAACTCTGTAGTAATTGTGAATATTACGTGACCATTAGCACTGGGTTTAAAGCTGCTGTTGCAGGAAACGGCCACAAGGCGGCAGCATGTCTATATTCCCAACTCTGGTTACTAGGGCAACAGAGCCTTCCTGGAAGTCCTGTTTGTAGGTTGTAAGTTAGAGTGGAATGTGCCAGGACAAACCCCCCAAAACTTATGGCTACTTATTTGTTGTTGGTATTCTTAGTTTAATTTTCATTTTGATCAGAGCAAATTTGATCGCAATGTTGTGTTTGTTCTAGGTGTACAGAATCTGTTTCATTGATACATATACCTTTTAATGTTTGGATCCTGTCCCATCCAGGTAATTACAGAATGTTGTGTAGACCTCTCTTGGTATTCGATATGTGTTTGGTGATTCTATATTTTATAAGTATTAGCATATGTCTGTTAAAACCCAATATCCTCTGTTATACATTCGTCACTCCTTTCCGCTTGGTTAACCACAGATTTGTGTTCTGAATACGTGAGTGTCCTTCTCTGTGGAAATAAGTTCATTAATATCAACTTTTAGATAACACCTATACGTGATATCATAGGATATGTGTCTCTCGCTTTCTGACTTACTTCAAGATGTGTGATTATCTCTAGCCTCATCTATGGTGCTGCAAACGGCATTGTTTCATTCTTTTCTCTGCCTAACATTGCATTGTGTACATTTACCTATTTTCGTCCATTCATCTGATGATGGACATTTTTGTTGCTCCCATGTCTTGGCTATTGTGAATTCTGCTGCAATACACGATTTTCCATCCTGTGTCTTTTTGATTCTGGCCTTCACCGGTTACAGGCCCAATCGTGGGCCTTCCGGATCATATGGGAACTCAATTTTTACCTTCAAACGCACTGCCATTCTGTTCCTTTTATTGGCTGTTACCAGTTTACATCCCACTTAGACCTAGAGGTTATGCTATTCTCCACAACTTCTTCAACATCTACTGTTTGTTTGTAGACTTTTTGCTGATGGTCATTCTGACTGGTGTGAGGTGATACCTTTGCGTAGATTGGATTTGCGTGTGTCTAATAATTCCTGAGGTCGAGCTTTTATCAACATCCTTTTTATTTTTTTTTAAGATTGAGTTAAACGTACAACTTCAAATTGCCTTGTTGAAAAATTTGCTGTGTTTGAATTTTTTTGGCCATTCCGTACCCCAGGACATATTTTGAGGGCGTGTGTCATTTACACCCCTGCAGTCCTTGTCAATATTAGTGACCACTAGCAGTGGATTTAAAGCGGCTGTTTGAGGAAACGGCCTTAGGGTGGCAGCATTTCTGCGTTACCAACTCTGCTTGCTAGGGAAACAGACCCTTCCTGCAAGTTGTGCTTTTAGGTTGCAGATTAGAGTGGAATGTGCCAGGACAAGCCCCCATAAGTTTTAGCCTCCTTAATTCTTGTTTATGTCTTTAATTTTTAGTTTTGATCAGAGCAAATTGGATTTAAAAATGTCGTTTGTTCTAGGTGTGCAGAATCTTGTTCATTTACACCTATACATATATATATATATATGTATATATATATATATTGATCTTTGTGTCCTTTTCCATGTAGGTTATTACAGAGTGTTGAGTAGACCACTCTTGGTATTCCATAGGTCTTGGGTGATGATATATTTTATATGTATTAGTATATGTTTGTTAACCCCAATATCCGAATTTATGCATTCGTCACACCTTTTCATTGGCTTAACCATAAGTTTGTCTTCTCAATCTGAGATTGTCTTTCTCTATGGAAATATGTTCATTTTTATGAATTTTCAGATAACATAAGTGATATCATGGGACATTTGTCTTTCGCATTTTGACTTACTTCACGTTGTGTGATTATCTCTAGGCTCATCTGTGGTGCTGCAAATGGCACTGTTTTATTTTTTTCGTGGCTAATATTCCATTCTGTACATATACCACTTCTTCTTTGTCCATTCATCTGTTTATGGACCTTTTTTATGCTTCCATGTCTTGGCTATTTAAATATTGCTGCAGTGCACATTTGCCTGCCTCTGTCTTTCCGATTCTGGTGCTCTTAGGTTATAGGCCCAGAAGGTGCCCTGCCGGATCATATGGTAGCTCAATTTTTACCTTTTAAAGCACCTCCATTCTGTTTTCATTAGTGCTCTTACCACTTTCCATCCCACCAGCGGCTAGAAGGTACACAGTTCTCTAAAACCCCTTCAGCATTTAGAGTTTGTAGACTTTTTGCTGACGGTCATTTGACTGGTGTGAGGTGAAACCTTTTTGGAGGTTGGATTTGTATGCGTCTAATAATTCCTTATACTGAGCTTTAGGCATATCCTTTTTATTCTTTTTTTTCTGCTTTTTTAAAGAGTGAGTACAACTTCCCTCTTCATATTGACTTCTTGAAAAATTGGTCATGTGTTGAATTTTCTTGGCTATTCCCTAACCCAGGGCATTTTTTGAGGGCAGGTGTCATTTACAGCCCTGCAGTCCTTGTGAATATTAAGTGACCATTAGCACTGTGTTGAAAGCTGCTGCTGTGGGAAACAGCCACAAGGCGGCAGCACTATTACGTTCTCAACTCTTGTTACTAGGGCAACAGAGTCTTCCTGGACGTCGTGTTCCTCGGTTGTAAATTAGAGTGGAATGTGCTCGGACAAACCCCCAGAAGTTTATGTCTCCTTACTTATGTTTGTTTTTTAAATTGAAATTATATTTCTTACCGGGGTAATTTTGATTAGAGTGTTGTGATTGTCTGGCAGTACAGAATCTGGTCAAATATTCATACATATATCTGTTCATCTTCAGATCCTATTACCATGTATGTTATTACAGAGTGTTGAGTAGACCTCCCTTGGTATTTGGTAGGTGTTTGGTCATTATATACTTTATATGTATTGCTGATTATATAATTCATGTAGTTTATATGTTTATAGACATTTAACATACATTAGTATATGTATGTTACCCCCATAATCCTAATTTATTGATCCTCCCACCTTTCATTTTGGTTAACCATTAGTTTGTTTATAAGTCTGTGAGTGTCTTTCTCTGTGGAAATATGTTCAATGGTAGCAATCCTAGGATAACATCTATAAATGATATCATGGGATATTTGTCATTCCCTTTTGACTTACTTAACGTAATATGATTATTTCTAGGCTCATCTGTAGTCATGAAAATGGCATTGTTCATTTTGTTCCGAGGCTAATATTCCATTCGGTACATATACTACTTCTTCTTTGTCCATTTATCTGTTGACGGACATTTTGTTTGCTTGCATGTCTAGGCTATTGTAAATATTGCTGCAGTGCACGTTTGCCTGTCTGTGTCTTTCCGATTCTGGTCTTCTTAAGTTATAGGCCCATTAGGGGATCGGCCGCATCATATGGTAGGCTCCATTTTTACCTTTTAAATGCAGCTCCATTCTGTTCTCATGATTAGCTGTTACCAGTTTACATCCAACCAACAGCATAGTGGGTATGCATTTCTCCACAAACCCGTCAGCATTCATAGTTTGTAGACTTTTGACTGACGGCATTTTGAATATTGGGTGGCGACATCTTTTTGTAGTTTGCATTTGCATCCAACCAATAATGCCTGATATTGAGCTTTTATCCATGCTCCTCTTTTTTTTTTTTTGGAAATAAAAGAGTGAGTAAAACTTACCTCTTCCAATTGTTTTCTTGAAAAATTCTCTGTGTTGTGAACTTTTTTGGCCATTACCTACCCAGGACATTTTTTGAGGACACGTGTCATTGACAGCCCTACAATTCCTGTGAATCTTAAGTGACCGTTAGCCCTGTGTTTAGAGCTGCTGTTGTGGGAAACGGCCACCAGGCGGCAGCATTCCTCCATTCCCAAATCTGGTGACTAGGGCAGTAGAGCCTTCCTGAAAGTGGTGTTCCTAGGTTGTAAATTAGAATGGAATGTGCCAGGGATAACCCCAATAAGTTTATGTCTCATTAATTGTTGTTCGTGGTTTTAATTTTTTAAATTGGGGTAATGATTAGAATAGTGTTTGTTCTAGGTGTGCACAATCAGGTTCAATTGAACATTACATATATCAATTCATGTGCAGATCCTCTTCCCATGTAAATTACTATTATTTTTTTAATAAATTTATTTTATTTCATTATTTATTTTTGGCTGAGTTGGATCTTCGTTGCTGCATGTGTGCTTTCTCTAGTTGCGGTGAGCGGGGGCTACTCTCCATGGCGGTGCACGGGCTTCTCACTGCAGTGGCTTCTCTTGTTGCGGAGCACGGTCTCTAGGCATGCGGGCTTCAGTAGTTGTGGTGTGTGGGCTCCGTAGTTGTGGCTCGTGGGCTCTAGAGTGCAGGCTCAGTAGTTGTGGTGCACGGGCTTAGTTGCTCTGCAGCATGTGGGATCTTCCTGGACCAGGGATCGAACCCGTGTCCCCTGCACTGGCAGGCGGATTCTTAACCACGGCGCCACCAGGGAAGCCCCCGTATAAATTATTACAGCGCGTTCAGTAGACCTCCCTTGGTATATGGTTGGTCTTTTTGATTCATGTATTTAATATGTATTTCTAGACGTATGGTAACCCTAATCTTCATTTACCCATTCCTCCCAGCTTTCCTTTTACATAACCATAGTTTGTTTTCCAAGTCTGTGAGTGTCTCTCTCTGTGGAAATATGTTCATTTGTGTCAGTTGTTAGGTAACACCTAGAAGTGATATCACAGGATATTTGTCGTCTGCTTTCCGACTTACCTCATGTTCTGTGATTATCTCTAGGCTCATCTATGGTGCTGCAAAGAGCAGTGTTTCATTCTTTTCCATGCCGAATATTCCATTGTGTACATGGACCACTTCTTCTTTGTGCATTCATCTGTTGATGGACATTTTGGTTTCTTCCAACTCTTGGCTATGCTAAATATTGATGCAGTGCAGGATTGCCAGCCTGTGTCTTTTGGATTCTGGTCTTCTCAGGGGATAGGCCCAGCAGTGGGCCTACTAGATCATATGGTAGTCAATTTTTACCTTTAAAAGCACCTCCATTCTGTTCTCACTACTGGCTGTTACCAGTTGACATCCCACCAGCAACTAGAGGGTACACAGTTCTCTAAAACCCCTTCAGCATTTATTGTTTATAGACTTTTTACTGATGGCATTTGGAGTGTTGGGTGGCGATACCTTTGTGTAGTTTGGATTTGCATGCGTCTAATACTTCCGGTATTGAGCTTTTAATCCACGTCCGTTTTCTTTTTTCTTTTTCAGTTAAGCAGAAAAACTTACCTCTTCAAATTGTTTCCTTGAAAAATTTGCCGTGTTCTGAATTCCTGTGGCCATTACCTACACCAGGATATTTTTTGAGGGCAGGTGTCATTTACAACTCTGTAGTAATTGTGAATATTACGTGACCATTAGCACTGGGTTTAAAGCTGCTGTTGCAGGAAACGGCCACAAGGCGGCAGCATGTCTATATTCCCAACTCTGGTTACTAGGGCAACAGAGCCTTCCTGGAAGTCCTGTTTGTAGGTTGTAAGTTAGAGTGGAATGTGCCAGGACAAACCCCCCAAAACTTATGGCTACTTATTTGTTGTTGGTATTCTTAGTTTAATTTTCATTTTGATCAGAGCAAATTTGATCGCAATGTTGTGTTTGTTCTAGGTGTACAGAATCTGTTTCATTGATACATATACCTTTTAATGTTTGGATCCTGTCCCATCCAGGTAATTACAGAATGTTGTGTAGACCTCTCTTGGTATTCGATATGTGTTTGGTGATTCTATATTTTATAAGTATTAGCATATGTCTGTTAAAACCCAATATCCTCTGTTATACATTCGTCACTCCTTTCCGCTTGGTTAACCACAGATTTGTGTTCTGAATACGTGAGTGTCCTTCTCTGTGGAAATAAGTTCATTAATATCAATTTTTAGATAACACCTATACCTGATATCATAGGATATGTGTCTCTCGCTTTCTGACTTACTTCAAGATGTGTGATTATCTCTAGCCTCATCTATGGTGCTGCAAACGGCATTGTTTCATTCTTTTCTCTGCCTAACATTGCATTGTGTACATGGACCTCTTTTTCGTCCATTCATCTGATGATGGACATTTTTGTTGCTCCCATGTCTTGGCTATTGTAAATTCTGCTGCAATACACGATTTTCCATCCTGTGTCTTTTTGATTCTGGCCTTCACCGGTTACAGGCCCAATCGTGGGCCTTCCGGATCATATGGGAACTCAATTTTTACCTTCAAACGCACTGCCATTCTGTTCCTTTTATTGGCTGTTACCAGTTTACATCCCACTTAGACCTAGAGGTTATGCTATTCTCCACAACTTCTTCAACATCTACTGTTTGTTTGTAGACTTTTTGCTGATGGTCATTCTGACTGGTGTGAGGTGATACCTTTGCGTAGATTGGATTTGCATGTGTCTAATAATTCCCGAGGTCGAGCTTTTATCAACATCCTTTTTATTTTTTTTTTAAGATTGAGTTAAACGTACAACTTCAAATTGCCTTGTTGAAAAATTTGCTGTGTTTGAATTTTTTTGGCCATTCCGTACCCCAGGACATTTTTTGAGGGCGTGTGTCATTTACACCCCTGCAGTCCTTGTCAATATTAGTGACCACTAGCAGTGGATTTAAAGCGGCTGTTTGAGGAAACGGCCTTAGGGTGGCAGCATTTCTGCGTTACCAACTCTGCTTGCTAGGGAAACAGAACCTTCCTGCAAGTTGTGCTTATATCTTGCAGATTAGACTGGAATGTGCCAGGACAAGCCCCCATAAGTTTTAACCTCCTTAATTCTTGTTTATGTCTTTAATTTTTAGTTTTGATCAGAGCAAATTGGATTTAAAAATGTCGTTTGTTCTAGGTGTGCAGAATCTTGTTCATTTACACCTATACATATATATATATATATATATATATATATATATTGATCTTTGTGTCCTTTTCCATGTAGGTTATTACAGAGTGTTGAGTAGACCACTCTTGGTATTCCATAGGTCTTGGGTGATGATATATTTTATATGTATTAGTATATGTTTGTTAACCCCAATATCCGAATTTATGCATTCGTCACACCTTTTCATTGGCTTAACCATAAGTTTGTCTTCTCAATCTGAGATTGTCTTTCTCTATGGAAATATGTTCATTTTTATGAATTTTCAGATAACATAAGTGATATCATGGGACATTTGTCTTTCGCATTTGGGCTTACTTCACGTTGTGTGATTATCTCTAGGCTCATCTGTGGTGCTGCAAATGGCACTGTTTTATTTTTTTCGTGGCTAATATTCCATTCTGTACATATACCACTTCTTCTTTGTCCATTCATCTGTTTATGGACCTTTCTTATGCTTCCATGTCTTGGCTATTTAAATATTGCTGCAGTGCACATTTGCCTGCCTCTGTCTTTCCGATTCTGGTGCTCTTAGGTTATAGGCCCAGAAGGTGCCCTGCCGGATCATATGGTAGCTCAATTTTTACCTTTTAAAGCACCTCCATTCTGTTTTCATTAGTGCTCTTACCACTTTCCATCCCACCAGCGGCTAGAAGGTACACAGTTCTCTAAAACCCCTTCAGCATTTAGAGTTTGTAGACTTTTTGCTGACGGTCATTTGACTGGTGTGAGGTGAAAGCTTTTTGGAGGTTGGATTTGTATGCGTCTAATAATTCCTTATACTGAGCTTTAGGCATATCCTTTTTATTCTTTTTTTTTCTGCTTTTTTAAAGAGTGAGTACAACTTCCCTCTTCATATTGACTTCTTGAAAAATTGGTCATGTGTTGAATTTTCTTGGCTATTCCCTAACCCAGGGCATTTTTTGAGGGCAGGTGTCATTTACAGCCCTGCAGTCCTTGTGAATATTAAGTGACCATTAGCACTGTGTTGAAAGCTGCTGCTGTGGGAAACAGCCACAAGGCGGCAGCACTATTACGTTCTCAACTCTTGTTACTAGGGCAACAGAGTCTTCCTGGACGTCGTGTTCCTCGGTTGTAAATTAGAGTGGAATGTGCTCGGACAAACCCCCAGAAGTTTATGTCTCCTTACTTATGTTTGTTTTTTAAATTGAAATTATATTTCTTACCGGGGTAATTTTGATTAGAGTGTTGTGATTGTCTGGCAGTACAGAATCTGGTCAAATATTCATACATATATCTGTTCATCTTCAGATCCTATTACCACGTATGTTATTACAGAGTGTTGAGTAGACCTCCCTTGGTATTCGGTAGGTGTTTGGTCATTATATACTTTATATGTATTGCTGATTATATAATTCATGTAGTTTATATGTTTATAGACATTTAACATACATTAGTATATGTATGTTACCCCCATAATCCTAATTTATTGATCCTCCCACCTTTCATTTTGGTTAACCATTAGTTTGTTTATAAGTCTGTGAGTGTCTTTCTCTGTGGAAATATGTTCAATGGTAGCAATCCTAGGATAACATCTATAAATGATATCATGGGATATTTGTCATTCCCTTTTGACTTACTTAACGTAATATGATTATTTCTAGGCTCATCTGTAGTCATGAAAATGGCATTGTTCATTTTGTTCCGAGGCTAATATTCCATTCGGTACATATACTACTTCTTCTTTGTCCATTTATCTGTTGACGGACATTTTGTTTGCTTGCATGTCTAGGCTATTGTAAATATTGCTGCAGTGCACGTTTGCCTGTCTGTGTCTTTCCGATTCTGGTCTTCTTAAGTTATAGGCCCATTAGGGGATCGGCCGCATCATATGGTAGGCTCCATTTTTACCTTTTAAATGCAGCTCCATTCTGTTCTCATGATTAGCTGTTACCAGTTTACATCCAACCAACAGCATAGTGGGTATGCATTTCTCCACAAACCCGTCAGCATTCATAGTTTGTAGACTTTTTACTGACGGCATTTTGAATATTGGGTGGCGACATCTTTTTGTAGTTTGCATTTGCATCCAACCAATAATGCCTGATATTGAGCTTTTATCCATGCTCCTCTTTTTTTTTTTTGGAAATAAAAGAGTGAGTAAAACTTACCTCTTCCAATTGTTTTCTTGAAAAATTCTCTGTGTTGTGAACTTTTTTGGCCATTACCTACCCAGGACATTTTTTGAGGACACGTGTCATTGACAGCCCTACAATTCCTGTGAATCTTAAGTGACCGTTAGCCCTGTGTTTAGAGCTGCTGTTGTGGGAAACGGCCACCAGGCGGCAGCATTCCTCCATTCCCAAATCTGGTGACTAGGGCAGTAGAGCCTTCCTGAAAGTGGTGTTCCTAGGTTGTAAATTAGAATGGAATGTGCCAGGGATAACCCCAATAAGTTTATGTCTCATTAATTGTTGTTCATGGTTTTAATTTTTTAAATTGGGGTAATGATTAGAATAGTGTTTGTTCTAGGTGTGCACAATCAGGTTCAATTGAACATTACATATATCTATTCATGTGCAGATCCTCTTCCCATGTAAATTACTATTATTTTTTTAATAAATTTATTTTATTTCATTATTTATTTTTGGCTGAGTTGGATCTTCGTTGCTGCATGTGGGCTTTCTCTAGTTGCGGTGAGCGGGGGCTACTCTCCATGGCGGTGCACGGGCTTCTCACTGCAGTGGCTTCTCTTGTTGCGGAGCACGGTCTCTAGGCATGCGGGCTTCAGTAGTTGTGGTGTGTGGGCTCCGTAGTTGTGGCTCGTGGGCTCTAGAGCGCAGGCTCAGTAGTTGTGGTGCACGGGCTTAGTTGCTCTGCGGCATGTGGGATCTTCCTGGACCAGGGATCGAACCCGTGTCCCCTGCACTGGCAGGCGGATTCTTAACCACGGCGCCACCAGGGAAGCCCCCGTATAAATTATTACAGCGCGTTCAGTAGACCTCCCTTGGTATATGGTTGGTCTTTTTGATTCATGTATTTAATATGTATTTCTAGACGTATGGTAACCCTAATCTTCATTTACCCATTCCTCCCAGCTTTCCTTTTACATAACCATAGTTTGTTTTCCAAGTCTGTGAGTGTCTTTCTCTGTGGAAATATGTTCATTTGTGTCAGTTGTTAGGTAACACCTAGAAGTGATATCACAGGATATTTGTCGTCTGCTTTCCGACTTACCTCATGTTCTGTGATTATCTCTAGGCTCATCTATGGTGCTGCAAAGAGCAGTGTTTCATTCTTTTCCATGCCGAATATTCCATTGTGTACATGGACCACTTCTTCTTTGTGCATTCATCTGTTGATGGACATTTTGGTTTCTTCCAACTCTTGGCTATGCTAAATATTGATGCAGTGCAGGATTGCCAGCCTGTGTCTTTTGGATTCTGGTCTTCTCAGGGGATAGGCCCAGCAGTGGGCCTACTAGATCATATGGTAGTCAATTTTTACCTTTAAAAGCACCTCCATTCTGTTCTCACTACTGGCTGTTACCAGTTGACATCCCACCAGCAACTAGAGGGTACACAGTTCTCTAAAACCCCTTCAGCATTTATTGTTTATAGACTTTTTACTGATGGCATTTGGAGTGTTGGGTGGCGATACCTTTGTGTAGTTTGGATTTGCATGCGTCTAATACTTCCGGTATTGAGCTTTTAATCCACGTCCGTTTTCTTTTTTCTTTTTCAGTTAAGCAGAAAAACTTACCTCTTCAAATTGTTTCCTTGAAAAATTTGCCGTGTTCTGAATTCCTGTGGCCATTACCTACACCAGGATATTTTTTGAGGGCAGGTGTCATTTACAACTCTGTAGTAATTGTGAATATTACGTGACCATTAGCACTGGGTTTAAAGCTGCTGTTGCAGGAAACGGCCACAAGGCGGCAGCATGTCTATATTCCCAACTCTGGTTACTAGGGCAACAGAGCCTTCCTGGAAGTCCTGTTTGTAGGTTGTAAGTTAGAGTGGAATGTGCCAGGACAAACCCCCCAAAACTTATGGCTACTTATTTGTTGTTGGTATTCTTAGTTTAATTTTCATTTTGATCAGAGCAAATTTGATCGCAATGTTGTGTTTGTTCTAGGTGTACAGAATCTGTTTCATTGATACATATACGTTTTAATGTTTGGATCCTGTCCCATCCAGGTAATTACAGAATGTTGTGTAGACCTCTCTTGGTATTCGATATGTGTTTGGTGATTCTATGTTTTATAAGTATTAGCATATGTCTGTTAAAACCCAATATCCTCTGTTATACATTCGTCACTCCTTTCCGCTTGGTTAACCACAGATTTGTGTTCTGAATACGTGAGTGTCCTTCTCTGTGGAAATAAGTTCATTAATATCAACTTTTAGATAACACCTATACGTGATATCATAGGATATGTGTCTCTCGCTTTCTGACTTACTTCAAGATGTGTGATTATCTCTAGCCTCATCTATGGTGCTGCAAACGGCATTGTTTCATTCTTTTCTCTGCCTAACATTGCATTGTGTACATGGACCTCTTTTTCGTCCATTCATCTGATGATGGACATTTTTGTTGCTCCCATGTCTTGGCTATTGTAAATTCTGCTGCAATACACTATTTTCCATCCTGTGTCTTTTTGATTCTGGCCTTCACCGGTTACAGGCCCAATCGTGGGCCTTCCGGATCATATGGGAACTCAATTTTTACCTTCAAACGCACTGCCATTCTGTTCCTTTTATTGGCTGTTACCAGTTTACATCCCACTTAGACCTAGAGGTTATGCTATTCTCCACAACTTCTTCAACATCTACTGTTTGTTTGTAGACTTTTTGCTGATGGTCATTCTGACTGGTGTGAGGTGATACCTTTGCGTAGATTGGATTTGCATGTGTCTAATAATTCCCGAGGTCGAGATTTTATCAACATCCTTTTTATTTTTTTTTTTAGGATTGAGTTAAACGTACAACTTCAAATTGCCTTGTTGAAAAATTTGCTGTGTTTGAATTTTTTTGGCCATTCCGTACCCCAGGACATTTTTTGAGGGCGTGTGTCATTTACACCCCTGCAGTCCTTGTCAATATTAGTGACCACTAGCAGTGGATTTAAAGCGGCTGTTTGAGGAAACGGCCTTAGGGTGGCAGCATTTCTGCGTTACCAACTCTGCTTGCTAGGGAAACAGAACCTTCCTGCAAGTTGTGCTTTTAGCTTGCAGATTAGACTGGAATGTGCCAGGACAAGCCCCCATAAGTTTTAACCTCCCTAATTCTTGTTTATGTCTTTAATTTTTAGTTTTGATCAGAGCAAATTGGATTTAAAAATGTCGTTTGTTCTAGGTGTGCAGAATCTTGTTCATTTACACCTATACATATATATATATATATATATATATATATATATATATATATATATTGATCTTTGTGTCCTTTTCCATGTAGGTTATTACAGAGTGTTGAGTAGACCACTCTTGGTATTCCATAGGTCTTGGGTGATGATATATTTTATATGTATTAGTATATGTTTGTTAACCCCAATATCCGAATTTATGCATTCGTCACACCTTTTCATTGGCTTAACCATAAGTTTGTCTTCTCAATCTGAGATTGTCTTTCTCTATGGAAATATGTTCATTTTTATGAATTTTCAGATAACATAAGTGATATCATGGGACATTTGTCTTTCGCATTTGGGCTTACTTCACGTTGTGTGATTATCTCTAGGCTCATCTGTGGTGCTGCAAATGGCACTGTTTTATTTTTTTCGTGGCTAATATTCCATTCTGTACATATACCACTTCTTCTTTGTCCATTCATCTGTTTATGGACCTTTTTTATGCTTCCATGTCTTGGCTATTTAAATATTGCTGCAGTGCACATTTGCCTGCCTCTGTCTTTCCGATTCTGGTGCTCTTAGGTTATAGGCCCAGAAGGTGCCCTGCCGGATCATATGGTAGCTCAATTTTTACCTTTTAAAGCACCTCCATTCTGTTTTCATTAGTGCTCTTACCACTTTCCATCCCACCAGCGGCTAGAAGGTACACAGTTCTCTAAAACCCCTTCAGCATTTAGAGTTTGTAGACTTTTTGCTGACGGTCATTTGACTGGTGTGAGGTGAAAGCTTTTTGGAGGTTGGATTTGTATGCGTCTAATAATTCCTTATACTGAGCTTTAGGCATATCCTTTTTATTCTTTTTTTTTCTGCTTTTTTAAAGAGTGAGTACAACTTCCCTCTTCATATTGACTTCTTGAAAAATTGGTCATGTGTTGAATTTTCTTGGCTATTCCCTAACCCAGGGCATTTTTTGAGGGCAGGTGTCATTTACAGCCCTGCAGTCCTTGTGAATATTAAGTGACCATTAGCACTGTGTTGAAAGCTGCTGCTGTGGGAAACAGCCACAAGGCGGCAGCACTATTACGTTCTCAACTCTTGTTACTAGGGCAACAGAGTCTTCCTGGACGTCGTGTTCCTCGGTTGTAAATTAGAGTGGAATGTGCTCGGACAAACCCCCAGAAGTTTATGTCTCCTTACTTATGTTTGTTTTTTAAATTGAAATTATATTTCTTACCGGGGTAATTTTGATTAGAGTGTTGTGATTGTCTGGCAGTACAGAATCTGGTCAAATATTCATACATATATCTGTTCATCTTCAGATCCTATTACCACGTATGTTATTACAGAGTGTTGAGTAGACCTCCCTTGGTATTCGGTAGGTGTTTGGTCATTATATACTTTATATGTATTGCTGATTATATAATTCATGTAGTTTATATGTTTATAGACATTTAACATACATTAGTATATGTATGTTACCCCCATAATCCTAATTTATTGATCCTCCCACCTTTCATTTTGGTTAACCATTAGTTTGTTTATAAGTCTGTGAGTGTCTTTCTCTGTGGAAATATGTTCAATGGTAGCAATCCTAGGATAACATCTATAAATGATATCATGGGATATTTGTCATTCCCTTTTGACTTACTTAACGTAATATGATTATTTCTAGGCTCATCTGTAGTCATGAAAATGGCATTGTTCATTTTGTTCCGAGGCTAATATTCCATTCGGTACATATACTACTTCTTCTTTGTCCATTTATCTGTTGACGGACATTTTGTTTGCTTGCATGTCTAGGCTATTGTAAATATTGCTGCAGTGCACGTTTGCCTGTCTGTGTCTTTCCGATTCTGGTCTTCTTAAGTTATAGGCCCATTAGGGGATCGGCCGCATCATATGGTAGGCTCCATTTTTACCTTTTAAATGCAGCTCCATTCTGTTCTCATGATTAGCTGTTACCAGTTTACATCCAACCAACAGCATAGTGGGTATGCATTTCTCCACAAACCCGTCAGCATTCATAGTTTGTAGACGTTTTACTGACGGCATTTTGAATATTGGGTGGCGACATGTTTTTGTAGTTTGCATTTGCATCCAACCAATAATGCCTGATATTGAGCTTTTATCCATGCTCCTCTTTTTTTTCTGTAAATAAAAGAGTGAGTAAAACTTACCTCTTCCAATTGTTTTCTTGAAAAATTCTCTGTGTTGTGAACATTTTTGGCCATTACCTACCCAGGACATTTTTTGAGGACACGTGTCATTGACAGCCCTACAATTCCTGTGAATCTTAAGTGACCGTTAGCCCTGTGTTTAGAGCTGCTGTTGTGGGAAACGGCCACCAGGCGGCAGCATTCCTCCATTCCCAAATCTGGTTACTAGGGCAGTAGAGCCTTCCTGAAAGTGGTGTTCCTAGGTTGTAAATTAGAATGGAATGTGCCAGGGATAACCCCAATAAGTTTATGTCTCATTAATTGTTGTTCGTGGTTTTAATTTTTTAAATTGGGGTAATGATTAGAATAGTGTTTGTTCTAGGTGTGCACAATCAGGTTCAATTGAACATTACATATATCTATTCATGTGCAGATCCTCTTCCCATGTAAATTACTATTATTTTTTTAATAAATTTATTTTATTTCATTATTTATTTTTGGCTGAGTTGGATCTTCGTTGCTGCATGTGGGCTTTCTCTAGTTGCGGTGAGCGGGGGCTACTCTCCATGGCGGTGCACGGGCTTCTCACTGCAGTGGCTTCTCTTGTTGCGGAGCACGGTCTCTAGGCATGCGGGCTTCAGTAGTTGTGGTGTGTGGGCTCCGTAGTTGTGGCTCGTGGGCTCTAGAGCGCAGGCTCAGTAGTTGTGGTGCACGGGCTTAGTTGCTCTGCGGCATGTGGGATCTTCCTGGACCAGGGATCGAACCCGTGTCCCCTGCACTGGCAGGCGGATTCTTAACCACGGCGCCACCAGGGAAGCCCCCGTATAAATTATTACAGCGCGTTCAGTAGACCTCCCTTGGTATATGGTTGGTCTTTTTGATTCATGTATTTAATATGTATTTCTAGACGTATGGTAACCCTAATCTTCATTTACCCATTCCTCCCAGCTTTCCTTTTACATAACCATAGTTTGTTTTCCAAGTCTGTGAGTGTCTCTCTCTGTGGAAATATGTTCATTTGTGTCAGTTGTTAGGTAACACCTAGAAGTGATATCACAGGATATTTGTCGTCTGCTTTCCGACTTACCTCATGTTCTGTGATTATCTCTAGGCTCATCTATGGTGCTGCAAAGAGCAGTGTTTCATTCTTTTCCATGCCAAATATTCCATTGTGTACATGGACCACTTCTTCTTTGTGCATTCATCTGTTGATGGACATTTTGGTTTCTTCCAACTCTTGGCTATGCTAAATATTGATGCAGTGCAGGATTGCCAGCCTGTGTCTTTTGGATTCTGGTCTTCTCAGGGGATAGGCCCAGCAGTGGGCCTACTAGATCATATGGTAGTCAATTTTTACCTTTAAAAGCACCTCCATTCTGTTCTCACTACTGGCTGTTACCAGTTGACATCCCACCAGCAACTAGAGGGTACACAGTTCTCTAAAACCCCTTCAGCATTTATTGTTTATAGACTTTTTACTGATGGCATTTGGAGTGTTGGGTGGTGATACCTTTGTGTAGTTTGGATTTGCATGCGTCTAATACTTCCGGTATTGAGCTTTTAATCCACGTCCGTTTTCTTTTTTCTTTTTCAGTTAAGCAGAAAAACTTACCTCTTCAAATTGTTTCCTTGAAAAATTTGCCGTGTTCTGAATTCCTGTGGCCATTACCTACACCAGGATATTTTTTGAGGGCAGGTGTCATTTACAACTCTGTAGTAATTGTGAATATTACGTGACCATTAGCACTGGGTTTAAAGCTGCTGTTGCAGGAAACGGCCACAAGGCGGCAGCATGTCTATATTCCCAACTCTGGTTACTAGGGCAACAGAGCCTTCCTGGAAGTCCTGTTTGTAGGTTGTAAGTTAGAGTGGAATGTGCCAGGACAAACCCCCCAAAACTTATGGCTACTTATTTGTTGTTGGTATTCTTAGTTTAATTTTCATTTTGATCAGAGCAAATTTGATCGCAATGTTGTGTTTGTTCTAGGTGTACAGAATCTGTTTCATTGATACATATACCTTTTAATGTTTGGATCCTGTCCCATCCAGGTAATTACAGAATGTTGTGTAGACCTCTCTTGGTATTCGATATGTGTTTGGTGATTCTATATTTTATAAGTATTAGCATATGTCTGTTAAAACCCAATATCCTCTGTTATACATTCGTCACTCCTTTCCGCTTGGTTAACCACAGATTTGTGTTCTGAATACGTGAGTGTCCTTCTCTGTGGAAATAAGTTCATTAATATCAACTTTTAGATAACACCTATACCTGATATCATAGGATATGTGTCTCTCGCTTTCTGACTTACTTCAAGATGTGTGATTATCTCTAGCCTCATCTATGGTGCTGCAAACGGCATTGTTTCATTCTTTTCTCTGCCTAACATTGCATTGTGTACATTTACCTATTTTCGTCCATTCATCTGATGATGGACATTTTTGTTGCTCCCATGTCTTGGCTATTGTGAATTCTGCTGCAATACACGATTTTCCATCCTGTGTCTTTTTGATTCTGGCCTTCACCGGTTACAGGCCCAATCGTGGGCCTTCCGGATCATATGGGAACTCAATTTTTACCTTCAAACGCACTGCCATTCTGTTCCTTTTATTGGCTGTTACCAGTTTACATCCCACTTAGACCTAGAGGTTATGCTATTCTCCACAACTTCTTCAACATCTACTGTTTGTTTGTAGACTTTTTGCTGATGGTCATTCTGACTGGTGTGAGGTGATACCTTTGCGTAGATTGGATTTGCGTGTGTCTAATAATTCCCGAGGTCGAGCTTTTATCAACATCCTTTTTATTTTTTTTTAAGATTGAGTTAAACGTACAACTTCAAATTGCCTTGTTGAAAAATTTGCTGTGTTTGAATTTTTTTGGCCATTCCGTACCCCAGGACATATTTTGAGGGCGTGTGTCATTTACACCCCTGCAGTCCTTGTCAATATTAGTGACCACTAGCAGTGGATTTAAAGCGGCTGTTTGAGGAAACGGCCTTAGGGTGGCAGCATTTCTGCGTTACCAACTCTGCTTGCTAGGGAAACAGACCCTTCCTGCAAGTTGTGCTTTTAGGTTGCAGATTAGAGTGGAATGTGCCAGGACAAGCCCCCATAAGTTTTAGCCTCCTTAATTCTTGTTTATGTCTTTAATGTTTAGTTTTGATCAGAGCAAATTGGATTTAAAAATGTCGTTTGTTCTAGGTGTGCAGAATCTTGTTCATTTACACCTATACATATATATATATATTGATCTTTGTGTCCTTTTCCATGTAGGTTATTACGGAGTGTTGAGTAGACCACTCTTGGTATTCCATAGGTCTTGGGTGATGATATATTTTATATGTATTAGTATATGTTTGTTAACCCCAATATCCGAATTTATGCATTCGTCACACCTTTTCATTGGCTTAACCATAAGTTTGTCTTCTCAATCTGAGATTGTCTTTCTCTATGGAAATATGTTCATTTTTATGAATTTTCAGATAACATAAGTGATATCATGGGACATTTGTCTTTCGCATTTGGGCTTACTTCACGTTGTGTGATTATCTCTAGGCTCATCTGTGGTGCTGCAAATGGCACTGTTTTATTTTTTTCGTGGCTAATATTCCATTCTGTACATATACCACTTCTTCTTTGTCCATTCATCTGTTTATGGACCTTTTTTATGCTTCCATGTCTTGGCTATTTAAATATTGCTGCAGTGCACATTTGCCTGCCTCTGTCTTTCCGATTCTGGTGCTCTTAGGTTATAGGCCCAGAAGGTGCCCTGCCGGATCATATGGTAGCTCAATTTTTACCTTTTAAAGCACCTCCATTCTGTTTTCTTTAGTGCTCTTACCACTTTCCATCCCACCAGCGGCTAGAAGGTACACAGTTCTCTAAAACCCCTTCAGCATTTATAGTTTGTAGACTTTTTGCTGACGGTCATTTGACTGGTGTGAGGTGAAACCTTTTTGGAGGTTGGATTTGTATGCGTCTAATAATTCCTTATACTGAGCTTTAGGCATATCCTTTTTATTCTTTTTTTTCTGCTTTTTTAAAGAGTGAGTACAACTTCCCTCTTCATATTGACTTCTTGAAAAATTGGTCATGTGTTGAATTTTCTTGGCTATTCCCTAACCCAGGGCATTTTTTGAGGGCAGGTGTCATTTACAGCCCTGCAGTCCTTGTGAATATTAAGTGACCATTAGCACTGTGTTGAAAGCTGCTGCTGTGGGAAACAGCCACAAGGCGGCAGCACTATTACGTTCTCAACTCTTGTTACTAGGGCAACAGAGTCTTCCTGGACGTCGTGTTCCTCAGTTGTAAATTAGAGTGGAATGTGCTCGGACAAACCCCCAGAAGTTTATGTCTCCTTACTTATGTTTGTTTTTTAAATTGAAATTATATTTCTTACCGGGGTAATTTTGATTAGAGTGTTGTGATTGTCTGGCAGTACAGAATCTGGTCAAATATTCATACATATATCTGTTCATCTTCAGATCCTATTACCATGTATGTTATTACAGAGTGTTGAGTAGACCTCCCTTGGTATTTGGTAGGTGTTTGGTCATTATATACTTTATATGTATTGCTGATTATATAATTCATGTAGTTTATATGTTTATAGACATTTAACATACATTAGTATATGTATGTTACCCCCATAATCCTAATTTATTGATCCTCCCACCTTTCATTTTGGTTAACCATTAGTTTGTTTATAAGTCTGTGAGTGTCTTTCTCTGTGGAAATATGTTCAATGGTAGCAATCCTAGGATAACATCTATAAATGATATCATGGGATATTTGTCATTCCCTTTTGACTTACTTAACGTACCATGATTATTTCTAGGCTCATCTGTAGTCATGAAAATGGCATTGTTCATTTTGTTCCGAGGCTAATATTCCATTCGGTACATATACTACTTCTTCTTTGTCCATTTATCTGTTGACGGACATTTTGTTTGCTTGCATGTCTAGGCTATTGTAAATATTGCTGCAGTGCACGTTTGCTTGTCTGTGTCTTTCCGATTCTGGTCTTCTTAAGTTATAGGCCCATTAGGGGATCGGCCGCATCATATGGTAGGCTCCATTTTTACCTTTTAAATGCAGCTCCATTCTGTTCTCATGATTAGCTGTTACCAGTTTACATCCAACCAACAGCATAGTGGGTATGCATTTCTCCACAAACCCGTCAGCATTCATAGTTTGCAGACTTTTTACTGACGGCATTTTGAATATTGGGTGGCGACATCTTTTTGTATTTTGCATTTGCATCCAACCAATAATGCCTGATATTGAGCTTTTATCCATGCTCCTCTTTTTTTTTTTTTTGTAAATAAAAGAGTGAGTAAAACTTACCTCTTCCAATTGTTTTCTTGAAAAATTCTCTGTGTTGTGAACATTTTTGGCCATTACCTACCCAGGACATTTTTTGAGGACACGTGTCATTGACAGCCCTACAATTCCTGTGAATCTTAAGTGACCGTTAGCCCTGTGTTTAGAGCTGCTGTTGTGGGAAACGGCCACCAGGCGGCAGCATTCCTCCATTCCCAAATCTGGTTACTAGGGCAGTAGAGCCTTCCTGAAAGTGGTGTTCCTAGGTTGTAAATTAGAATGGAATGTGCCAGGGATAACCCCAATAAGTTTATGTCTCATTAATTGTTGTTCGTGGTTTTAATTTTTTAAATTGGGGTAATGATTAGAATAGTGTTTGTTCTAGGTGTGCACAATCAGGTTCAATTGAACATTACATATATCTATTCATGTGCAGATCCTCTTCCCATGTAAATTACTATTATTTTTTTAATAAATTTATTTTATTTCATTATTTATTTTTGGCTGAGTTGGATCTTCGTTGCTGCATGTGGGCTTTCTCTAGTTGCGGTGAGCGGGGGCTACTCTCCATGGCGGTGCACGGGCTTCTCACTGCAGTGGCTTCTCTTGTTGCGGAGCACGGTCTCTAGGCATGCGGGCTTCAGTAGTTGTGGTGTGTGGGCTCCGTAGTTGTGGCTCGTGGGCTCTAGAGCGCAGGCTCAGTAGTTGTGGTGCACGGGCTTAGTTGCTCTGCGGCATGTGGGATCTTCCTGGACCAGGGATCGAACCCGTGTCCCCTGCACTGGCAGGCGGATTCTTAACCACGGCGCCACCAGGGAAGCCCCCGTATAAATTATTACAGCGCGTTCAGTAGACCTCCCTTGGTATATGGTTGGTCTTTTTGATTCATGTATTTAATATGTATTTCTAGACGTATGGTAACCCTAATCTTCATTTACCCATTCCTCCCAGCTTTCCTTTTACATAACCATAGTTTGTTTTCCAAGTCTGTGAGTGTCTCTCTCTGTGGAAATATGTTCATTTGTGTCAGTTGTTAGGTAACACCTAGAAGTGATATCACAGGATATTTGTCATCTGCTTTCCGACTTACCTCATGTTCTGTGATTATCTCTAGGCTCATCTATGGTGCTGCAAAGAGCAGTGTTTCATTCTTTTCCATGCCGAATATTCCATTGTGTACATGGACCACTTCTTCTTTGTGCATTCATCTGTTGATGGACATTTTGGTTTCTTCCAACTCTTGGCTATGCTAAATATTGATGCAGTGCAGGATTGCCAGCCTGTGTCTTTTGGATTCTGGTCTTCTCAGGGGATAGGCCCAGCAGTGGGCCTACTAGATCATATGGTAGTCAATTTTTACCTTTAAAAGCACCTCCATTCTGTTCTCACTACTGGCTGTTACCAGTTGACATCCCACCAGCAACTAGAGGGTACACAGTTCTCTAAAACCCCTTCAGCATTTATTGTTTATAGACTTTTTACTGATGGCATTTGGAGTGTTGGGTGGTGATACCTTTGTGTAGTTTGGATTTGCATGCGTCTAATACTTCCGGTATTGAGCTTTTAATCCACGTCCGTTTTCTTTTTTCTTTTTCAGTTAAGCAGAAAAACTTACCTCTTCAAATTGTTTCCTTGAAAAATTTGCCGTGTTCTGAATTCCTGTGGCCATTACCTACACCAGGATATTTTTTGAGGGCAGGTGTCATTTACAACTCTGTAGTAATTGTGAATATTACGTGACCATTAGCACTGGGTTTAAAGCTGCTGTTGCAGGAAACGGCCACAAGGCGGCAGCATGTCTATATTCCCAACTCTGGTTACTAGGGCAACAGAGCCTTCCTGGAAGTCCTGTTTGTAGGTTGTAAGTTAGAGTGGAATGTGCCAGGACAAACCCCCCAAAACTTATGGCTACTTATTTGTTGTTGGTATTCTTAGTTTAATTTTCATTTTGATCAGAGCAAATTTGATCGCAATGTTGTGTTTGTTCTAGGTGTACAGAATCTGTTTCATTGATACATATACCTTTTAATGTTTGGATCCTGTCCCATCCAGGTAATTACAGAATGTTGTGTAGACCTCTCTTGGTATTCGATATGTGTTTGGTGATTCTATATTTTATAAGTATTAGCATATGTCTGTTAAAACCCAATATCCTCTGTTATACATTCGTCACTCCTTTCCGCTTGGTTAACCACAGATTTGTGTTCTGAATACGTGAGTGTCCTTCTCTGTGGAAATAAGTTCATTAATATCAACTTTTAGATAACACCTATACCTGATATCATAGGATATGTGTCTCTCGCTTTCTGACTTACTTCAAGATGTGTGATTATCTCTAGCCTCATCTATGGTGCTGCAAACGGCATTGTTTCATTCTTTTCTCTGCCTAACATTGCATTGTGTACATTTACCTATTTTCGTCCATTCATCTGATGATGGACATTTTTGTTGCTCCCATGTCTTGGCTATTGTGAATTCTGCTGCAATACACGATTTTCCATCCTGTGTCTTTTTGATTCTGGCCTTCACCGGTTACAGGCCCAATCGTGGGCCTTCCGGATCATATGGGAACTCAATTTTTACCTTCAAACGCACTGCCATTCTGTTCCTTTTATTGGCTGTTACCAGTTTACATCCCACTTAGACCTAGAGGTTATGCTATTCTCCACAACTTCTTCAACATCTACTGTTTGTTTGTAGACTTTTTGCTGATGGTCATTCTGACTGGTGTGAGGTGATACCTTTGCGTAGATTGGATTTGCGTGTGTCTAATAATTCCCGAGGTCGAGCTTTTATCAACATCCTTTTTATTTTTTTTTAAGATTGAGTTAAACGTACAACTTCAAATTGCCTTGTTGAAAAATTTGCTGTGTTTGAATTTTTTTGGCCATTCCGTACCCCAGGACATATTTTGAGGGCGTGTGTCATTTACACCCCTGCAGTCCTTGTCAATATTAGTGACCACTAGCAGTGGATTTAAAGCGGCTGTTTGAGGAAACGGCCTTAGGGTGGCAGCATTTCTGCGTTACCAACTCTGCTTGCTAGGGAAACAGACCCTTCCTGCAAGTTGTGCTTTTAGGTTGCAGATTAGAGTGGAATGTGCCAGGACAAGCCCCCATAAGTTTTAGCCTCCTTAATTCTTGTTTATGTCTTTAATGTTTAGTTTTGATCAGAGCAAATTGGATTTAAAAATGTCGTTTGTTCTAGGTGTGCAGAATCTTGTTCATTTACACCTATACATATATATATATATTGATCTTTGTGTCCTTTTCCATGTAGGTTATTACGGAGTGTTGAGTAGACCACTCTTGGTATTCCATAGGTCTTGGGTGATGATATATTTTATATGTATTAGTATATGTTTGTTAACCCCAATATCCGAATTTATGCATTCGTCACACCTTTTCATTGGCTTAACCATAAGTTTGTCTTCTCAATCTGAGATTGTCTTTCTCTATGGAAATATGTTCATTTTTATGAATTTTCAGATAACATAAGTGATATCATGGGACATTTGTCTTTCGCATTTGGGCTTACTTCACGTTGTGTGATTATCTCTAGGCTCATCTGTGGTGCTGCAAATGGCACTGTTTTATTTTTTTCGTGGCTAATATTCCATTCTGTACATATACCACTTCTTCTTTGTCCATTCATCTGTTTATGGACCTTTTTTATGCTTCCATGTCTTGGCTATTTAAATATTGCTGCAGTGCACATTTGCCTGCCTCTGTCTTTCCGATTCTGGTGCTCTTAGGTTATAGGCCCAGAAGGTGCCCTGCCGGATCATATGGTAGCTCAATTTTTACCTTTTAAAGCACCTCCATTCTGTTTTCATTAGTGCTCTTACCACTTTCCATCCCACCAGCGGCTAGAAGGTACACAGTTCTCTAAAACCCCTTCAGCATTTAGAGTTTGTAGACTTTTTGCTGACGGTCATTTGACTGGTGTGAGGTGAAACCTTTTTGGAGGTTGGATTTGTATGCGTCTAATAATTCCTTATACTGAGCTTTAGGCATATCCTTTTTATTCTTTTTTTTCTGCTTTTTTAAAGAGTGAGTACAACTTCCCTCTTCATATTGACTTCTTGAAAAATTGGTCATGTGTTGAATTTTCTTGGCTATTCCCTAACCCAGGGCATTTTTTGAGGGCAGGTGTCATTTACAGCCCTGCAGTCCTTGTGAATATTAAGTGACCATTAGCACTGTGTTGAAAGCTGCTGCTGTGGGAAACAGCCACAAGGCGGCAGCACTATTACGTTCTCAACTCTTGTTACTAGGGCAACAGAGTCTTCCTGGACGTCGTGTTCCTCGGTTGTAAATTAGAGTGGAATGTGCTCGGACAAACCCCCAGAAGTTTATGTCTCCTTACTTATGTTTGTTTTTTAAATTGAAATTATATTTCTTACCGGGGTAATTTTGATTAGAGTGTTGTGATTGTCTGGCAGTACAGAATCTGGTCAAATATTCATACATATATCTGTTCATCTTCAGATCCTATTACCATGTATGTTATTACAGAGTGTTGAGTAGACCTCCCTTGGTATTTGGTAGGTGTTTGGTCATTATATACTTTATATGTATTGCTGATTATATAATTCATGTAGTTTATATGTTTATAGACATTTAACATACATTAGTATATGTATGTTACCCCCATAATCCTAATTTATTGATCCTCCCACCTTTCATTTTGGTTAACCATTAGTTTGTTTATAAGTCTGTGAGTGTCTTTCTCTGTGGAAATATGTTCAATGGTAGCAATCCTAGGATAACATCTATAAATGATATCATGGGATATTTGTCATTCCCTTTTGACTTACTTAACGTACCATGATTATTTCTAGGCTCATCTGTAGTCATGAAAATGGCATTGTTCATTTTGTTCCGAGGCTAATATTCCATTCGGTACATATACTACTTCTTCTTTGTCCATTTATCTGTTGACGGACATTTTGTTTGCTTGCATGTCTAGGCTATTGTAAATATTGCTGCAGTGCACGTTTGCTTGTCTGTGTCTTTCCGATTCTGGTCTTCTTAAGTTATAGGCCCATTAGGGGATCGGCCGCATCATATGGTAGGCTCCATTTTTACCTTTTAAATGCAGCTCCATTCTGTTCTCATGATTAGCTGTTACCAGTTTACATCCAACCAACAGCATAGTGGGTATGCATTTCTCCACAAACCCGTCAGCATTCATAGTTTGCAGACTTTTTACTGACGGCATTTTGAATATTGGGTGGCGACATCTTTTTGTATTTTGCATTTGCATCCAACCAATAATGCCTGATATTGAGCTTTTATCCATGCTCCTCTTTTTTTTTTTTTTGTAAATAAAAGAGTGAGTAAAACTTACCTCTTCCAATTGTTTTCTTGAAAAATTCTCTGTGTTGTGAACATTTTTGGCCATTACCTACCCAGGACATTTTTTGAGGACACGTGTCATTGACAGCCCTACAATTCCTGTGAATCTTAAGTGACCGTTAGCCCTGTGTTTAGAGCTGCTGTTGTGGGAAACGGCCACCAGGCGGCAGCATTCCTCCATTCCCAAATCTGGTTACTAGGGCAGTAGAGCCTTCCTGAAAGTGGTGTTCCTAGGTTGTAAATTAGAATGGAATGTGCCAGGGATAACCCCAATAAGTTTATGTCTCATTAATTGTTGTTCGTGGTTTTAATTTTTTAAATTGGGGTAATGATTAGAATAGTGTTTGTTCTAGGTGTGCACAATCAGGTTCAATTGAACATTACATATATCTATTCATGTGCAGATCCTCTTCCCATGTAAATTACTATTATTTTTTTAATAAATTTATTTTATTTCATTATTTATTTTTGGCTGAGTTGGATCTTCGTTGCTGCATGTGGGCTTTCTCTAGTTGCGGTGAGCGGGGGCTACTCTCCATGGCGGTGCACGGGCTTCTCACTGCAGTGGCTTCTCTTGTTGCGGAGCACGGTCTCTAGGCATGCGGGCTTCAGTAGTTGTGGTGTGTGGGCTCCGTAGTTGTGGCTCGTGGGCTCTAGAGCGCAGGCTCAGTAGTTGTGGTGCACGGGCTTAGTTGCTCTGCGGCATGTGGGATCTTCCTGGACCAGGGATCGAACCCGTGTCCCCTGCACTGGCAGGCGGATTCTTAACCACGGCGCCACCAGGGAAGCCCCCGTATAAATTATTACAGCGCGTTCAGTAGACCTCCCTTGGTATATGGTTGGTCTTTTTGATTCATGTATTTAATATGTATTTCTAGACGTATGGTAACCCTAATCTTCATTTACCCATTCCTCCCAGCTTTCCTTTTACATAACCATAGTTTGTTTTCCAAGTCTGTGAGTGTCTCTCTCTGTGGAAATATGTTCATTTGTGTCAGTTGTTAGGTAACACCTAGAAGTGATATCACAGGATATTTGTCATCTGCTTTCCGACTTACCTCATGTTCTGTGATTATCTCTAGGCTCATCTATGGTGCTGCAAAGAGCAGTGTTTCATTCTTTTCCATGCCGAATATTCCATTGTGTACATGGACCACTTCTTCTTTGTGCATTCATCTGTTGATGGACATTTTGGTTTCTTCCAACTCTTGGCTATGCTAAATATTGATGCAGTGCAGGATTGCCAGCCTGTGTCTTTTGGATTCTGGTCTTCTCAGGGGATAGGCCCAGCAGTGGGCCTACTAGATCATATGGTAGTCAATTTTTACCTTTAAAAGCACCTCCATTCTGTTCTCACTACTGGCTGTTACCAGTTGACATCCCACCAGCAACTAGAGGGTACACAGTTCTCTAAAACCCCTTCAGCATTTATTGTTTATAGACTTTTTACTGATGGCATTTGGAGTGTTGGGTGGTGATACCTTTGTGTAGTTTGGATTTGCATGCGTCTAATACTTCCGGTATTGAGCTTTTAATCCACGTCCGTTTTCTTTTTTCTTTTTCAGTTAAGCAGAAAAACTTACCTCTTCAAATTGTTTCCTTGAAAAATTTGCCGTGTTCTGAATTCCTGTGGCCATTACCTACACCAGGATATTTTTTGAGGGCAGGTGTCATTTACAACTCTGTAGTAATTGTGAATATTACGTGACCATTAGCACTGGGTTTAAAGCTGCTGTTGCAGGAAACGGCCACAAGGCGGCAGCATGTCTATATTCCCAACTCTGGTTACTAGGGCAACAGAGCCTTCCTGGAAGTCCTGTTTGTAGGTTGTAAGTTAGAGTGGAATGTGCCAGGACAAACCCCCCAAAACTTATGGCTACTTATTTGTTGTTGGTATTCTTAGTTTAATTTTCATTTTGATCAGAGCAAATTTGATCGCAATGTTGTGTTTGTTCTAGGTGTACAGAATCTGTTTCATTGATACATATACCTTTTAATGTTTGGATCCTGTCCCATCCAGGTAATTACAGAATGTTGTGTAGACCTCTCTTGGTATTCGATATGTGTTTGGTGATTCTATATTTTATAAGTATTAGCATATGTCTGTTAAAACCCAATATCCTCTGTTATACATTCGTCACTCCTTTCCGCTTGGTTAACCACAGATTTGTGTTCTGAATACGTGAGTGTCCTTCTCTGTGGAAATAAGTTCATTAATATCAACTTTTAGATAACACCTATACCTGATATCATAGGATATGTGTCTCTCGCTTTCTGACTTACTTCAAGATGTGTGATTATCTCTAGCCTCATCTATGGTGCTGCAAACGGCATTGTTTCATTCTTTTCTCTGCCTAACATTGCATTGTGTACATTTACCTATTTTCGTCCATTCATCTGATGATGGACATTTTTGTTGCTCCCATGTCTTGGCTATTGTGAATTCTGCTGCAATACACGATTTTCCATCCTGTGTCTTTTTGATTCTGGCCTTCACCGGTTACAGGCCCAATCGTGGGCCTTCCGGATCATATGGGAACTCAATTTTTACCTTCAAACGCACTGCCATTCTGTTCCTTTTATTGGCTGTTACCAGTTTACATCCCACTTAGACCTAGAGGTTATGCTATTCTCCACAACTTCTTCAACATCTACTGTTTGTTTGTAGACTTTTTGCTGATGGTCATTCTGACTGGTGTGAGGTGATACCTTTGCGTAGATTGGATTTGCGTGTGTCTAATAATTCCCGAGGTCGAGCTTTTATCAACATCCTTTTTATTTTTTTTTAAGATTGAGTTAAACGTACAACTTCAAATTGCCTTGTTGAAAAATTTGCTGTGTTTGAATTTTTTTGGCCATTCCGTACCCCAGGACATATTTTGAGGGCGTGTGTCATTTACACCCCTGCAGTCCTTGTCAATATTAGTGACCACTAGCAGTGGATTTAAAGCGGCTGTTTGAGGAAACGGCCTTAGGGTGGCAGCATTTCTGCGTTACCAACTCTGCTTGCTAGGGAAACAGACCCTTCCTGCAAGTTGTGCTTTTAGGTTGCAGATTAGAGTGGAATGTGCCAGGACAAGCCCCCATAAGTTTTAGCCTCCTTAATTCTTGTTTATGTCTTTAATGTTTAGTTTTGATCAGAGCAAATTGGATTTAAAAATGTCGTTTGTTCTAGGTGTGCAGAATCTTGTTCATTTACACCTATACATATATATATATATTGATCTTTGTGTCCTTTTCCATGTAGGTTATTACGGAGTGTTGAGTAGACCACTCTTGGTATTCCATAGGTCTTGGGTGATGATATATTTTATATGTATTAGTATATGTTTGTTAACCCCAATATCCGAATTTATGCATTCGTCACACCTTTTCATTGGCTTAACCATAAGTTTGTCTTCTCAATCTGAGATTGTCTTTCTCTATGGAAATATGTTCATTTTTATGAATTTTCAGATAACATAAGTGATATCATGGGACATTTGTCTTTCGCATTTGGGCTTACTTCACGTTGTGTGATTATCTCTAGGCTCATCTGTGGTGCTGCAAATGGCACTGTTTTATTTTTTTCGTGGCTAATATTCCATTCTGTACATATACCACTTCTTCTTTGTCCATTCATCTGTTTATGGACCTTTTTTATGCTTCCATGTCTTGGCTATTTAAATATTGCTGCAGTGCACATTTGCCTGCCTCTGTCTTTCCGATTCTGGTGCTCTTAGGTTATAGGCCCAGAAGGTGCCCTGCCGGATCATATGGTAGCTCAATTTTTACCTTTTAAAGCACCTCCATTCTGTTTTCATTAGTGCTCTTACCACTTTCCATCCCACCAGCGGCTAGAAGGTACACAGTTCTCTAAAACCCCTTCAGCATTTAGAGTTTGTAGACTTTTTGCTGACGGTCATTTGACTGGTGTGAGGTGAAACCTTTTTGGAGGTTGGATTTGTATGCGTCTAATAATTCCTTATACTGAGCTTTAGGCATATCCTTTTTATTCTTTTTTTTCTGCTTTTTTAAAGAGTGAGTACAACTTCCCTCTTCATATTGACTTCTTGAAAAATTGGTCATGTGTTGAATTTTCTTGGCTATTCCCTAACCCAGGGCATTTTTTGAGGGCAGGTGTCATTTACAGCCCTGCAGTCCTTGTGAATATTAAGTGACCATTAGCACTGTGTTGAAAGCTGCTGCTGTGGGAAACAGCCACAAGGCGGCAGCACTATTACGTTCTCAACTCTTGTTACTAGGGCAACAGAGTCTTCCTGGACGTCGTGTTCCTCGGTTGTAAATTAGAGTGGAATGTGCTCGGACAAACCCCCAGAAGTTTATGTCTCCTTACTTATGTTTGTTTTTTAAATTGAAATTATATTTCTTACCGGGGTAATTTTGATTAGAGTGTTGTGATTGTCTGGCAGTACAGAATCTGGTCAAATATTCATACATATATCTGTTCATCTTCAGATCCTATTACCATGTATGTTATTACAGAGTGTTGAGTAGACCTCCCTTGGTATTTGGTAGGTGTTTGGTCATTATATACTTTATATGTATTGCTGATTATATAATTCATGTAGTTTATATGTTTATAGACATTTAACATACATTAGTATATGTATGTTACCCCCATAATCCTAATTTATTGATCCTCCCACCTTTCATTTTGGTTAACCATTAGTTTGTTTATAAGTCTGTGAGTGTCTTTCTCTGTGGAAATATGTTCAATGGTAGCAATCCTAGGATAACATCTATAAATGATATCATGGGATATTTGTCATTCCCTTTTGACTTACTTAACGTACCATGATTATTTCTAGGCTCATCTGTAGTCATGAAAATGGCATTGTTCATTTTGTTCCGAGGCTAATATTCCATTCGGTACATATACTACTTCTTCTTTGTCCATTTATCTGTTGACGGACATTTTGTTTGCTTGCATGTCTAGGCTATTGTAAATATTGCTGCAGTGCACGTTTGCTTGTCTGTGTCTTTCCGATTCTGGTCTTCTTAAGTTATAGGCCCATTAGGGGATCGGCCGCATCATATGGTAGGCTCCATTTTTACCTTTTAAATGCAGCTCCATTCTGTTCTCATGATTAGCTGTTACCAGTTTACATCCAACCAACAGCATAGTGGGTATGCATTTCTCCACAAACCCGTCAGCATTCATAGTTTGCAGACTTTTTACTGACGGCATTTTGAATATTGGGTGGCGACATCTTTTTGTAGTTTGCATTTGCATCCAACCAATAATGCCTGATATTGAGCTTTTATCCATGCTCCTCTTTTTTTTTTTTTTGTAAATAAAAGAGTGAGTAAAACTTACCTCTTCCAATTGTTTTCTTGAAAAAATTCTCTGTGTTGTGAACTTTTTTGGCCATTACCTACCCAGGACATTTTTTGAGGACACGTGTCATTGACAGCCCTACAATTCCTGTGAATCTTAAGTGACCGTTAGCCCTGTGTTTAGAGCTGCTGTTGTGGGAAACGGCCACCAGGCGGCAGCATTCCTCCATTCCCAAATCTGGTGACTAGGGCAGTAGAGCCTTCCTGAAAGTGGTGTTCCTAGGTTGTAAATTAGAATGGAATGTGCCAGGGATAACCCCAATAAGTTTATGTCTCATTAATTGTTGTTCGTGGTTTTAATTTTTTAAATTGGGGTAATGATTAGAATAGTGTTTGTTCTAGGTGTGCACAATCAGGTTCAATTGAACATTACATATATCTATTCATGTGCAGATCCTCTTCCCATGTAAATTACTATTATTTTTTTAATAAATTTATTTTATTTCATTATTTATTTTTGGCTGAGTTGGATCTTCGTTGCTGCATGTGTGCTTTCTCTAGTTGCGGTGAGCGGGGGCTACTCTCCATGGCGGTGCACGGGCTTCTCACTGCAGTGGCTTCTCTTGTTGCGGAGCACGGTCTCTAGGCATGCGGGCTTCAGTAGTTGTGGTGTGTGGGCTCCGTAGTTGTGGCTCGTGGGCTCTAGAGCGCAGGCTCAGTAGTTGTGGTGCACGGGCTTAGTTGCTCTGCGGCATGTGGGATCTTCCTGGACCAGGGATCGAACCCGTGTCCCCTGCACTGGCAGGCGGATTCTTAACCACGGCGCCACCAGGGAAGCCCCCGTATAAATTATTACAGCGCGTTCAGTAGACCTCCCTTGGTATATGGTTGGTCTTTTTGATTCATGTATTTAATATGTATTTCTAGACGTATGGTAACCCTAATCTTCATTTACCCATTCCTCCCAGCTTTCCTTTTACATAACCATAGTTTGTTTTCCAAGTCTGTGAGTGTCTTTCTCTGTGGAAATATGTTCATTTGTGTCAGCTGTTAGGTAACACCTAGAAGTGATATCACAGGATATTTGTCGTCTGCTTTCCGACTTACCTCATGTTCTGTGATTATCTCTAGGCTCATCTATGGTGCTGCAAAGAGCAGTGTTTCATTCTTTTCCATGCCGAATATTCCATTGTGTACATGGACCACTTCTTCTTTGTGCATTCATCTGTTGATGGACATTTTGGTTTCTTCCAACTCTTGGCTATGCTAAATATTGATGCAGTGCAGGATTGCCAGCCTGTGTCTTTTGGATTCTGGTCTTCTCAGGGGATAGGCCCAGCAGTGGGCCTACTAGATCATATGGTAGTCAATTTTTACCTTTAAAAGCACCTCCATTCTGTTCTCACTACTGGCTGTTACCAGTTGACATCCCACCAGCAACTAGAGGGTACACAGTTCTCTAAAACCCCTTCAGCATTTATTGTTTATAGACTTTTTACTGATGGCATTTGGAGTGTTGGGTGGCGATACCTTTGTGTAGTTTGGATTTGCATGCGTCTAATACTTCCGGTATTGAGCTTTTAATCCACGTCCGTTTTCTTTTTTCTTTTTCAGTTAAGCAGAAAAACTTACCTCTTCAAATTGTTTCCTTGAAAAATTTGCCGTGTTCTGAATTCCTGTGGCCATTACCTACACCAGGATATTTTTTGAGGGCAGGTGTCATTTACAACTCTGTAGTAATTGTGAATATTACGTGACCATTAGCACTGGGTTTAAAGCTGCTGTTGCAGGAAACGGCCACAAGGCGGCAGCATGTCTATATTCCCAACTCTGGTTACTAGGGCAACAGAGCCTTCCTGGAAGTCCTGTTTGTAGGTTGTAAGTTAGAGTGGAATGTGCCAGGACAAACCCCCCAAAACTTATGGCTACTTATTTGTTGTTGGTATTCTTAGTTTAATTTTCATTTTGATCAGAGCAAATTTGATCGCAATGTTGTGTTTGTTCTAGGTGTACAGAATCTGTTTCATTGATACATATACCTTTTAATGTTTGGATCCTGTCCCATCCAGGTAATTACAGAATGTTGTGTAGACCTCTCTTGGTATTCGATATGTGTTTGGTGATTCTATATTTTATAAGTATTAGCATATGTCTGTTAAAACCCAATATCCTCTGTTATACATTCGTCACTCCTTTCCGCTTGGTTAACCACAGATTTGTGTTCTGAATACGTGAGTGTCCTTCTCTGTGGAAATAAGTTCATTAATATCAACTTTTAGATAACACCTATACGTGATATCATAGGATATGTGTCTCTCGCTTTCTGACTTACTTCAAGATGTGTGATTATCTCTAGCCTCATCTATGGTGCTGCAAACGGCATTGTTTCATTCTTTTCTCTGCCTAACATTGCATTGTGTACATTTACCTATTTTCGTCCATTCATCTGATGATGGACATTTTTGTTGCTCCCATGTCTTGGCTATTGTGAATTCTGCTGCAATACACGATTTTCCATCCTGTGTCTTTTTGATTCTGGCCTTCACCGGTTACAGGCCCAATCGTGGGCCTTCCGGATCATATGGGAACTCAATTTTTACCTTGAAACGCACTGCCATTCTGTTCCTTTTATTGGCTGTTACCAGTTTACATCCCACTTAGACCTAGAGGTTATGCTATTCTCCACAACTTCTTCAACATCTACTGTTTGTTTGTAGACTTTTTGCTGATGGTCATTCTGACTGGTGTGAGGTGATACCTTTGCGTAGATTGGATTTGCGTGTGTCTAATAATTCCTGAGGTCGAGCTTTTATCAACATCCTTTTTATTTTTTTTTAAGATTGAGTTAAACGTACAACTTCAAATTGCCTTGTTGAAAAATTTGCTGTGTTTGAATTTTTTTGGCCATTCCGTACCCCAGGACATATTTTGAGGGCGTGTGTCATTTACACCCCTGCAGTCCTTGTCAATATTAGTGACCACTAGCAGTGGATTTAAAGCGGCTGTTTGAGGAAACGGCCTTAGGGTGGCAGCATTTCTGCGTTACCAACTCTGCTTGCTAGGGAAACAGACCCTTCCTGCAAGTTGTGCTTTTAGGTTGCAGATTAGAGTGGAATGTGCCAGGACAAGCCCCCATAAGTTTTAGCCTCCTTAATTCTTGTTTATGTCTTTAATTTTTAGTTTTGATCAGAGCAAATTGGATTTAAAAATGTCGTTTGTTCTAGGTGTGCAGAATCTTGTTCATTTACACCTATACATATATATATATATATGTATATATATATATATTGATCTTTGTGTCCTTTTCCATGTAGGTTATTACAGAGTGTTGAGTAGACCACTCTTGGTATTCCATAGGTCTTGGGTGATGATATATTTTATATGTATTAGTATATGTTTGTTAACCCCAATATCCGAATTTATGCATTCGTCACACCTTTTCATTGGCTTAACCATAAGTTTGTCTTCTCAATCTGAGATTGTCTTTCTCTATGGAAATATGTTCATTTTTATGAATTTTCAGATAACATAAGTGATATCATGGGACATTTGTCTTTCGCATTTTGACTTACTTCACGTTGTGTGATTATCTCTAGGCTCATCTGTGGTGCTGCAAATGGCACTGTTTTATTTTTTTCGTGGCTAATATTCCATTCTGTACATATACCACTTCTTCTTTGTCCATTCATCTGTTTATGGACCTTTTTTATGCTTCCATGTCTTGGCTATTTAAATATTGCTGCAGTGCACATTTGCCTGCCTCTGTCTTTCCGATTCTGGTGCTCTTAGGTTATAGGCCCAGAAGGTGCCCTGCCGGATCATATGGTAGCTCAATTTTTACCTTTTAAAGCACCTCCATTCTGTTTTCATTAGTGCTCTTACCACTTTCCATCCCACCAGCGGCTAGAAGGTACACAGTTCTCTAAAACCCCTTCAGCATTTAGAGTTTGTAGACTTTTTGCTGACGGTCATTTGACTGGTGTGAGGTGAAACCTTTTTGGAGGTTGGATTTGTATGCGTCTAATAATTCCTTATACTGAGCTTTAGGCATATCCTTTTTATTCTTTTTTTTCTGCTTTTTTAAAGAGTGAGTACAACTTCCCTCTTCATATTGACTTCTTGAAAAATTGGTCATGTGTTGAATTTTCTTGGCTATTCCCTAACCCAGGGCATTTTTTGAGGGCAGGTGTCATTTACAGCCCTGCAGTCCTTGTGAATATTAAGTGACCATTAGCACTGTGTTGAAAGCTGCTGCTGTGGGAAACAGCCACAAGGCGGCAGCACTATTACGTTCTCAACTCTTGTTACTAGGGCAACAGAGTCTTCCTGGACGTCGTGTTCCTCGGTTGTAAATTAGAGTGGAATGTGCTCGGACAAACCCCCAGAAGTTTATGTCTCCTTACTTATGTTTGTTTTTTAAATTGAAATTATATTTCTTACCGGGGTAATTTTGATTAGAGTGTTGTGATTGTCTGGCAGTACAGAATCTGGTCAAATATTCATACATATATCTGTTCATCTTCAGATCCTATTACCATGTATGTTATTACAGAGTGTTGAGTAGACCTCCCTTGGTATTTGGTAGGTGTTTGGTCATTATATACTTTATATGTATTGCTGATTATATAATTCATGTAGTTTATATGTTTATAGACATTTAACATACATTAGTATATGTATGTTACCCCCATAATCCTAATTTATTGATCCTCCCACCTTTCATTTTGGTTAACCATTAGTTTGTTTATAAGTCTGTGAGTGTCTTTCTCTGTGGAAATATGTTCAATGGTAGCAATCCTAGGATAACATCTATAAATGATATCATGGGATATTTGTCATTCCCTTTTGACTTACTTAACGTAATATGATTATTTCTAGGCTCATCTGTAGTCATGAAAATGGCATTGTTCATTTTGTTCCGAGGCTAATATTCCATTCGGTACATATACTACTTCTTCTTTGTCCATTTATCTGTTGACGGACATTTTGTTTGCTTGCATGTCTAGGCTATTGTAAATATTGCTGCAGTGCACGTTTGCCTGTCTGTGTCTTTCCGATTCTGGTCTTCTTAAGTTATAGGCCCATTAGGGGATCGGCCGCATCATATGGTAGGCTCCATTTTTACCTTTTAAATGCAGCTCCATTCTGTTCTCATGATTAGCTGTTACCAGTTTACATCCAACCAACAGCATAGTGGGTATGCATTTCTCCACAAACCCGTCAGCATTCATAGTTTGTAGACTTTTTACTGACGGCATTTTGAATATTGGGTGGCGACATCTTTTTGTAGTTTGCATTTGCATCCAACCAATAATGCCTGATATTGAGCTTTTATCCATGCTCCTCTTTTTTTTTTTTTGTAAATAAAAGAGTGAGTAAAACTTACCTCTTCCAATTGTTTTCTTGAAAAATTCTCTGTGTTGTGAACTTTTTTGGCCATTACCTACCCAGGACATTTTTTGAGGACACGTGTCATTGACAGCCCTACAATTCCTGTGAATCTTAAGTGACCGTTAGCCCTGTGTTTAGAGCTGCTGTTGTGGGAAACGGCCACCAGGCGGCAGCATTCCTCCATTCCCAAATCTGGTGACTAGGGCAGTAGAGCCTTCCTGAAAGTGGTGTTCCTAGGTTGTAAATTAGAATGGAATGTGCCAGGGATAACCCCAATAAGTTTATGTCTCATTAATTGTTGTTCGTGGTTTTAATTTTTTAAATTGGGGTAATGATTAGAATAGTGTTTGTTCTAGGTGTGCACAATCAGGTTCAATTGAACATTACATATATCAATTCATGTGCAGATCCTCTTCCCATGTAAATTACTATTATTTTTTTAATAAATTTATTTTATTTCATTATTTATTTTTGGCTGAGTTGGATCTTCGTTGCTGCATGTGTGCTTTCTCTAGTTGCGGTGAGCGGGGGCTACTCTCCATGGCGGTGCACGGGCTTCTCACTGCAGTGGCTTCTCTTGTTGCGGAGCACGGTCTCTAGGCATGCGGGCTTCAGTAGTTGTGGTGTGTGGGCTCCGTAGTTGTGGCTCGTGGGCTCTAGAGTGCAGGCTCAGTAGTTGTGGTGCACGGGCTTAGTTGCTCTGCAGCATGTGGGATCTTCCTGGACCAGGGATCGAACCCGTGTCCCCTGCACTGGCAGGCGGATTCTTAACCACGGCGCCACCAGGGAAGCCCCCGTATAAATTATTACAGCGCGTTCAGTAGACCTCCCTTGGTATATGGTTGGTCTTTTTGATTCATGTATTTAATATGTATTTCTAGACGTATGGTAACCCTAATCTTCATTTACCCATTCCTCCCAGCTTTCCTTTTACATAACCATAGTTTGTTTTCCAAGTCTGTGAGTGTCTCTCTCTGTGGAAATATGTTCATTTGTGTCAGTTGTTAGGTAACACCTAGAAGTGATATCACAGGATATTTGTCGTCTGCTTTCCGACTTACCTCATGTTCTGTGATTATCTCTAGGCTCATCTATGGTGCTGCAAAGAGCAGTGTTTCATTCTTTTCCATGCCGAATATTCCATTGTGTACATGGACCACTTCTTCTTTGTGCATTCATCTGTTGATGGACATTTTGGTTTCTTCCAACTCTTGGCTATGCTAAATATTGATGCAGTGCAGGATTGCCAGCCTGTGTCTTTTGGATTCTGGTCTTCTCAGGGGATAGGCCCAGCAGTGGGCCTACTAGATCATATGGTAGTCAATTTTTACCTTTAAAAGCACCTCCATTCTGTTCTCACTACTGGCTGTTACCAGTTGACATCCCACCAGCAACTAGAGGGTACACAGTTCTCTAAAACCCCTTCAGCATTTATTGTTTATAGACTTTTTACTGATGGCATTTGGAGTGTTGGGTGGCGATACCTTTGTGTAGTTTGGATTTGCATGCGTCTAATACTTCCGGTATTGAGCTTTTAATCCACGTCCGTTTTCTTTTTTCTTTTTCAGTTAAGCAGAAAAACTTACCTCTTCAAATTGTTTCCTTGAAAAATTTGCCGTGTTCTGAATTCCTGTGGCCATTACCTACACCAGGATATTTTTTGAGGGCAGGTGTCATTTACAACTCTGTAGTAATTGTGAATATTACGTGACCATTAGCACTGGGTTTAAAGCTGCTGTTGCAGGAAACGGCCACAAGGCGGCAGCATGTCTATATTCCCAACTCTGGTTACTAGGGCAACAGAGCCTTCCTGGAAGTCCTGTTTGTAGGTTGTAAGTTAGAGTGGAATGTGCCAGGACAAACCCCCCAAAACTTATGGCTACTTATTTGTTGTTGGTATTCTTAGTTTAATTTTCATTTTGATCAGAGCAAATTTGATCGCAATGTTGTGTTTGTTCTAGGTGTACAGAATCTGTTTCATTGATACATATACCTTTTAATGTTTGGATCCTGTCCCATCCAGGTAATTACAGAATGTTGTGTAGACCTCTCTTGGTATTCGATATGTGTTTGGTGATTCTATATTTTATAAGTATTAGCATATGTCTGTTAAAACCCAATATCCTCTGTTATACATTCGTCACTCCTTTCCGCTTGGTTAACCACAGATTTGTGTTCTGAATACGTGAGTGTCCTTCTCTGTGGAAATAAGTTCATTAATATCAATTTTTAGATAACACCTATACCTGATATCATAGGATATGTGTCTCTCGCTTTCTGACTTACTTCAAGATGTGTGATTATCTCTAGCCTCATCTATGGTGCTGCAAACGGCATTGTTTCATTCTTTTCTCTGCCTAACATTGCATTGTGTACATGGACCTCTTTTTCGTCCATTCATCTGATGATGGACATTTTTGTTGCTCCCATGTCTTGGCTATTGTAAATTCTGCTGCAATACACGATTTTCCATCCTGTGTCTTTTTGATTCTGGCCTTCACCGGTTACAGGCCCAATCGTGGGCCTTCCGGATCATATGGGAACTCAATTTTTACCTTCAAACGCACTGCCATTCTGTTCCTTTTATTGGCTGTTACCAGTTTACATCCCACTTAGACCTAGAGGTTATGCTATTCTCCACAACTTCTTCAACATCTACTGTTTGTTTGTAGACTTTTTGCTGATGGTCATTCTGACTGGTGTGAGGTGATACCTTTGCGTAGATTGGATTTGCATGTGTCTAATAATTCCCGAGGTCGAGCTTTTATCAACATCCTTTTTATTTTTTTTTTAAGATTGAGTTAAACGTACAACTTCAAATTGCCTTGTTGAAAAATTTGCTGTGTTTGAATTTTTTTGGCCATTCCGTACCCCAGGACATTTTTTGAGGGCGTGTGTCATTTACACCCCTGCAGTCCTTGTCAATATTAGTGACCACTAGCAGTGGATTTAAAGCGGCTGTTTGAGGAAACGGCCTTAGGGTGGCAGCATTTCTGCGTTACCAACTCTGCTTGCTAGGGAAACAGAACCTTCCTGCAAGTTGTGCTTATATCTTGCAGATTAGACTGGAATGTGCCAGGACAAGCCCCCATAAGTTTTAACCTCCTTAATTCTTGTTTATGTCTTTAATTTTTAGTTTTGATCAGAGCAAATTGGATTTAAAAATGTCGTTTGTTCTAGGTGTGCAGAATCTTGTTCATTTACACCTATACATATATATATATATATATATATATATATATATTGATCTTTGTGTCCTTTTCCATGTAGGTTATTACAGAGTGTTGAGTAGACCACTCTTGGTATTCCATAGGTCTTGGGTGATGATATATTTTATATGTATTAGTATATGTTTGTTAACCCCAATATCCGAATTTATGCATTCGTCACACCTTTTCATTGGCTTAACCATAAGTTTGTCTTCTCAATCTGAGATTGTCTTTCTCTATGGAAATATGTTCATTTTTATGAATTTTCAGATAACATAAGTGATATCATGGGACATTTGTCTTTCGCATTTGGGCTTACTTCACGTTGTGTGATTATCTCTAGGCTCATCTGTGGTGCTGCAAATGGCACTGTTTTATTTTTTTCGTGGCTAATATTCCATTCTGTACATATACCACTTCTTCTTTGTCCATTCATCTGTTTATGGACCTTTCTTATGCTTCCATGTCTTGGCTATTTAAATATTGCTGCAGTGCACATTTGCCTGCCTCTGTCTTTCCGATTCTGGTGCTCTTAGGTTATAGGCCCAGAAGGTGCCCTGCCGGATCATATGGTAGCTCAATTTTTACCTTTTAAAGCACCTCCATTCTGTTTTCATTAGTGCTCTTACCACTTTCCATCCCACCAGCGGCTAGAAGGTACACAGTTCTCTAAAACCCCTTCAGCATTTAGAGTTTGTAGACTTTTTGCTGACGGTCATTTGACTGGTGTGAGGTGAAAGCTTTTTGGAGGTTGGATTTGTATGCGTCTAATAATTCCTTATACTGAGCTTTAGGCATATCCTTTTTATTCTTTTTTTTTCTGCTTTTTTAAAGAGTGAGTACAACTTCCCTCTTCATATTGACTTCTTGAAAAATTGGTCATGTGTTGAATTTTCTTGGCTATTCCCTAACCCAGGGCATTTTTTGAGGGCAGGTGTCATTTACAGCCCTGCAGTCCTTGTGAATATTAAGTGACCATTAGCACTGTGTTGAAAGCTGCTGCTGTGGGAAACAGCCACAAGGCGGCAGCACTATTACGTTCTCAACTCTTGTTACTAGGGCAACAGAGTCTTCCTGGACGTCGTGTTCCTCGGTTGTAAATTAGAGTGGAATGTGCTCGGACAAACCCCCAGAAGTTTATGTCTCCTTACTTATGTTTGTTTTTTAAATTGAAATTATATTTCTTACCGGGGTAATTTTGATTAGAGTGTTGTGATTGTCTGGCAGTACAGAATCTGGTCAAATATTCATACATATATCTGTTCATCTTCAGATCCTATTACCACGTATGTTATTACAGAGTGTTGAGTAGACCTCCCTTGGTATTCGGTAGGTGTTTGGTCATTATATACTTTATATGTATTGCTGATTATATAATTCATGTAGTTTATATGTTTATAGACATTTAACATACATTAGTATATGTATGTTACCCCCATAATCCTAATTTATTGATCCTCCCACCTTTCATTTTGGTTAACCATTAGTTTGTTTATAAGTCTGTGAGTGTCTTTCTCTGTGGAAATATGTTCAATGGTAGCAATCCTAGGATAACATCTATAAATGATATCATGGGATATTTGTCATTCCCTTTTGACTTACTTAACGTAATATGATTATTTCTAGGCTCATCTGTAGTCATGAAAATGGCATTGTTCATTTTGTTCCGAGGCTAATATTCCATTCGGTACATATACTACTTCTTCTTTGTCCATTTATCTGTTGACGGACATTTTGTTTGCTTGCATGTCTAGGCTATTGTAAATATTGCTGCAGTGCACGTTTGCCTGTCTGTGTCTTTCCGATTCTGGTCTTCTTAAGTTATAGGCCCATTAGGGGATCGGCCGCATCATATGGTAGGCTCCATTTTTACCTTTTAAATGCAGCTCCATTCTGTTCTCATGATTAGCTGTTACCAGTTTACATCCAACCAACAGCATAGTGGGTATGCATTTCTCCACAAACCCGTCAGCATTCATAGTTTGTAGACTTTTTACTGACGGCATTTTGAATATTGGGTGGCGACATCTTTTTGTAGTTTGCATTTGCATCCAACCAATAATGCCTGATATTGAGCTTTTATCCATGCTCCTCTCTTTTTTTTTTTTGGAAATAAAAGAGTGAGTAAAACTTACCTCTTCCAATTGTTTTCTTGAAAAATTCTCTGTGTTGTGAACTTTTTTGGCCATTACCTACCCAGGACATTTTTTGAGGACACGTGTCATTGACAGCCCTACAATTCCTGTGAATCTTAAGTGACCGTTAGCCCTGTGTTTAGAGCTGCTGTTGTGGGAAACGGCCACCAGGCGGCAGCATTCCTCCATTCCCAAATCTGGTGACTAGGGCAGTAGAGCCTTCCTGAAAGTGGTGTTCCTAGGTTGTAAATTAGAATGGAATGTGCCAGGGATAACCCCAATAAGTTTATGTCTCATTAATTGTTGTTCATGGTTTTAATTTTTTAAATTGGGGTAATGATTAGAATAGTGTTTGTTCTAGGTGTGCACAATCAGGTTCAATTGAACATTACATATATCTATTCATGTGCAGATCCTCTTCCCATGTAAATTACTATTATTTTTTTAATAAATTTATTTTATTTCATTATTTATTTTTGGCTGAGTTGGATCTTCGTTGCTGCATGTGGGCTTTCTCTAGTTGCGGTGAGCGGGGGCTACTCTCCATGGCGGTGCACGGGCTTCTCACTGCAGTGGCTTCTCTTGTTGCGGAGCACGGTCTCTAGGCATGCGGGCTTCAGTAGTTGTGGTGTGTGGGCTCCGTAGTTGTGGCTCGTGGGCTCTAGAGCGCAGGCTCAGTAGTTGTGGTGCACGGGCTTAGTTGCTCTGCGGCATGTGGGATCTTCCTGGACCAGGGATCGAACCCGTGTCCCCTGCACTGGCAGGCGGATTCTTAACCACGGCGCCACCAGGGAAGCCCCCGTATAAATTATTACAGCGCGTTCAGTAGACCTCCCTTGGTATATGGTTGGTCTTTTTGATTCATGTATTTAATATGTATTTCTAGACGTATGGTAACCCTAATCTTCATTTACCCATTCCTCCCAGCTTTCCTTTTACATAACCATAGTTTGTTTTCCAAGTCTGTGAGTGTCTTTCTCTGTGGAAATATGTTCATTTGTGTCAGTTGTTAGGTAACACCTAGAAGTGATATCACAGGATATTTGTCGTCTGCTTTCCGACTTACCTCATGTTCTGTGATTATCTCTAGGCTCATCTATGGTGCTGCAAAGAGCAGTGTTTCATTCTTTTCCATGCCGAATATTCCATTGTGTACATGGACCACTTCTTCTTTGTGCATTCATCTGTTGATGGACATTTTGGTTTCTTCCAACTCTTGGCTATGCTAAATATTGATGCAGTGCAGGATTGCCAGCCTGTGTCTTTTGGATTCTGGTCTTCTCAGGGGATAGGCCCAGCAGTGGGCCTACTAGATCATATGGTAGTCAATTTTTACCTTTAAAAGCACCTCCATTCTGTTCTCACTACTGGCTGTTACCAGTTGACATCCCACCAGCAACTAGAGGGTACACAGTTCTCTAAAACCCCTTCAGCATTTATTGTTTATAGACTTTTTACTGATGGCATTTGGAGTGTTGGGTGGCGATACCTTTGTGTAGTTTGGATTTGCATGCGTCTAATACTTCCGGTATTGAGCTTTTAATCCACGTCCGTTTTCTTTTTTCTTTTTCAGTTAAGCAGAAAAACTTACCTCTTCAAATTGTTTCCTTGAAAAATTTGCCGTGTTCTGAATTCCTGTGGCCATTACCTACACCAGGATATTTTTTGAGGGCAGGTGTCATTTACAACTCTGTAGTAATTGTGAATATTACGTGACCATTAGCACTGGGTTTAAAGCTGCTGTTGCAGGAAACGGCCACAAGGCGGCAGCATGTCTATATTCCCAACTCTGGTTACTAGGGCAACAGAGCCTTCCTGGAAGTCCTGTTTGTAGGTTGTAAGTTAGAGTGGAATGTGCCAGGACAAACCCCCCAAAACTTATGGCTACTTATTTGTTGTTGGTATTCTTAGTTTAATTTTCATTTTGATCAGAGCAAATTTGATCGCAATGTTGTGTTTGTTCTAGGTGTACAGAATCTGTTTCATTGATACATATACGTTTTAATGTTTGGATCCTGTCCCATCCAGGTAATTACAGAATGTTGTGTAGACCTCTCTTGGTATTCGATATGTGTTTGGTGATTCTATGTTTTATAAGTATTAGCATATGTCTGTTAAAACCCAATATCCTCTGTTATACATTCGTCACTCCTTTCCGCTTGGTTAACCACAGATTTGTGTTCTGAATACGTGAGTGTCCTTCTCTGTGGAAATAAGTTCATTAATATCAACTTTTAGATAACACCTATACGTGATATCATAGGATATGTGTCTCTCGCTTTCTGACTTACTTCAAGATGTGTGATTATCTCTAGCCTCATCTATGGTGCTGCAAACGGCATTGTTTCATTCTTTTCTCTGCCTAACATTGCATTGTGTACATGGACCTCTTTTTCGTCCATTCATCTGATGATGGACATTTTTGTTGCTCCCATGTCTTGGCTATTGTAAATTCTGCTGCAATACACTATTTTCCATCCTGTGTCTTTTTGATTCTGGCCTTCACCGGTTACAGGCCCAATCGTGGGCCTTCCGGATCATATGGGAACTCAATTTTTACCTTCAAACGCACTGCCATTCTGTTCCTTTTATTGGCTGTTACCAGTTTACATCCCACTTAGACCTAGAGGTTATGCTATTCTCCACAACTTCTTCAACATCTACTGTTTGTTTGTAGACTTTTTGCTGATGGTCATTCTGACTGGTGTGAGGTGATACCTTTGCGTAGATTGGATTTGCATGTGTCTAATAATTCCCGAGGTCGAGATTTTATCAACATCCTTTTTATTTTTTTTTTTAGGATTGAGTTAAACGTACAACTTCAAATTGCCTTGTTGAAAAATTTGCTGTGTTTGAATTTTTTTGGCCATTCCGTACCCCAGGACATTTTTTGAGGGCGTGTGTCATTTACACCCCTGCAGTCCTTGTCAATATTAGTGACCACTAGCAGTGGATTTAAAGCGGCTGTTTGAGGAAACGGCCTTAGGGTGGCAGCATTTCTGCGTTACCAACTCTGCTTGCTAGGGAAACAGAACCTTCCTGCAAGTTGTGCTTTTAGCTTGCAGATTAGACTGGAATGTGCCAGGACAAGCCCCCATAAGTTTTAACCTCCCTAATTCTTGTTTATGTCTTTAATTTTTAGTTTTGATCAGAGCAAATTGGATTTAAAAATGTCGTTTGTTCTAGGTGTGCAGAATCTTGTTCATTTACACCTATACATATATATATATATATATATATATATATATATATATATATATATTGATCTTTGTGTCCTTTTCCATGTAGGTTATTACAGAGTGTTGAGTAGACCACTCTTGGTATTCCATAGGTCTTGGGTGATGATATATTTTATATGTATTAGTATATGTTTGTTAACCCCAATATCCGAATTTATGCATTCGTCACACCTTTTCATTGGCTTAACCATAAGTTTGTCTTCTCAATCTGAGATTGTCTTTCTCTATGGAAATATGTTCATTTTTATGAATTTTCAGATAACATAAGTGATATCATGGGACATTTGTCTTTCGCATTTGGGCTTACTTCACGTTGTGTGATTATCTCTAGGCTCATCTGTGGTGCTGCAAATGGCACTGTTTTATTTTTTTCGTGGCTAATATTCCATTCTGTACATATACCACTTCTTCTTTGTCCATTCATCTGTTTATGGACCTTTTTTATGCTTCCATGTCTTGGCTATTTAAATATTGCTGCAGTGCACATTTGCCTGCCTCTGTCTTTCCGATTCTGGTGCTCTTAGGTTATAGGCCCAGAAGGTGCCCTGCCGGATCATATGGTAGCTCAATTTTTACCTTTTAAAGCACCTCCATTCTGTTTTCATTAGTGCTCTTACCACTTTCCATCCCACCAGCGGCTAGAAGGTACACAGTTCTCTAAAACCCCTTCAGCATTTAGAGTTTGTAGACTTTTTGCTGACGGTCATTTGACTGGTGTGAGGTGAAAGCTTTTTGGAGGTTGGATTTGTATGCGTCTAATAATTCCTTATACTGAGCTTTAGGCATATCCTTTTTATTCTTTTTTTTTCTGCTTTTTTAAAGAGTGAGTACAACTTCCCTCTTCATATTGACTTCTTGAAAAATTGGTCATGTGTTGAATTTTCTTGGCTATTCCCTAACCCAGGGCATTTTTTGAGGGCAGGTGTCATTTACAGCCCTGCAGTCCTTGTGAATATTAAGTGACCATTAGCACTGTGTTGAAAGCTGCTGCTGTGGGAAACAGCCACAAGGCGGCAGCACTATTACGTTCTCAACTCTTGTTACTAGGGCAACAGAGTCTTCCTGGACGTCGTGTTCCTCGGTTGTAAATTAGAGTGGAATGTGCTCGGACAAACCCCCAGAAGTTTATGTCTCCTTACTTATGTTTGTTTTTTAAATTGAAATTATATTTCTTACCGGGGTAATTTTGATTAGAGTGTTGTGATTGTCTGGCAGTACAGAATCTGGTCAAATATTCATACATATATCTGTTCATCTTCAGATCCTATTACCACGTATGTTATTACAGAGTGTTGAGTAGACCTCCCTTGGTATTCGGTAGGTGTTTGGTCATTATATACTTTATATGTATTGCTGATTATATAATTCATGTAGTTTATATGTTTATAGACATTTAACATACATTAGTATATGTATGTTACCCCCATAATCCTAATTTATTGATCCTCCCACCTTTCATTTTGGTTAACCATTAGTTTGTTTATAAGTCTGTGAGTGTCTTTCTCTGTGGAAATATGTTCAATGGTAGCAATCCTAGGATAACATCTATAAATGATATCATGGGATATTTGTCATTCCCTTTTGACTTACTTAACGTAATATGATTATTTCTAGGCTCATCTGTAGTCATGAAAATGGCATTGTTCATTTTGTTCCGAGGCTAATATTCCATTCGGTACATATACTACTTCTTCTTTGTCCATTTATCTGTTGACGGACATTTTGTTTGCTTGCATGTCTAGGCTATTGTAAATATTGCTGCAGTGCACGTTTGCCTGTCTGTGTCTTTCCGATTCTGGTCTTCTTAAGTTATAGGCCCATTAGGGGATCGGCCGCATCATATGGTAGGCTCCATTTTTACCTTTTAAATGCAGCTCCATTCTGTTCTCATGATTAGCTGTTACCAGTTTACATCCAACCAACAGCATAGTGGGTATGCATTTCTCCACAAACCCGTCAGCATTCATAGTTTGTAGACGTTTTACTGACGGCATTTTGAATATTGGGTGGCGACATGTTTTTGTAGTTTGCATTTGCATCCAACCAATAATGCCTGATATTGAGCTTTTATCCATGCTCCTCTTTTTTTTCTGTAAATAAAAGAGTGAGTAAAACTTACCTCTTCCAATTGTTTTCTTGAAAAATTCTCTGTGTTGTGAACATTTTTGGCCATTACCTACCCAGGACATTTTTTGAGGACACGTGTCATTGACAGCCCTACAATTCCTGTGAATCTTAAGTGACCGTTAGCCCTGTGTTTAGAGCTGCTGTTGTGGGAAACGGCCACCAGGCGGCAGCATTCCTCCATTCCCAAATCTGGTTACTAGGGCAGTAGAGCCTTCCTGAAAGTGGTGTTCCTAGGTTGTAAATTAGAATGGAATGTGCCAGGGATAACCCCAATAAGTTTATGTCTCATTAATTGTTGTTCGTGGTTTTAATTTTTTAAATTGGGGTAATGATTAGAATAGTGTTTGTTCTAGGTGTGCACAATCAGGTTCAATTGAACATTACATATATCTATTCATGTGCAGATCCTCTTCCCATGTAAATTACTATTATTTTTTTAATAAATTTATTTTATTTCATTATTTATTTTTGGCTGAGTTGGATCTTCGTTGCTGCATGTGGGCTTTCTCTAGTTGCGGTGAGCGGGGGCTACTCTCCATGGCGGTGCACGGGCTTCTCACTGCAGTGGCTTCTCTTGTTGCGGAGCACGGTCTCTAGGCATGCGGGCTTCAGTAGTTGTGGTGTGTGGGCTCCGTAGTTGTGGCTCGTGGGCTCTAGAGCGCAGGCTCAGTAGTTGTGGTGCACGGGCTTAGTTGCTCTGCGGCATGTGGGATCTTCCTGGACCAGGGATCGAACCCGTGTCCCCTGCACTGGCAGGCGGATTCTTAACCACGGCGCCACCAGGGAAGCCCCCGTATAAATTATTACAGCGCGTTCAGTAGACCTCCCTTGGTATATGGTTGGTCTTTTTGATTCATGTATTTAATATGTATTTCTAGACGTATGGTAACCCTAATCTTCATTTACCCATTCCTCCCAGCTTTCCTTTTACATAACCATAGTTTGTTTTCCAAGTCTGTGAGTGTCTCTCTCTGTGGAAATATGTTCATTTGTGTCAGTTGTTAGGTAACACCTAGAAGTGATATCACAGGATATTTGTCGTCTGCTTTCCGACTTACCTCATGTTCTGTGATTATCTCTAGGCTCATCTATGGTGCTGCAAAGAGCAGTGTTTCATTCTTTTCCATGCCAAATATTCCATTGTGTACATGGACCACTTCTTCTTTGTGCATTCATCTGTTGATGGACATTTTGGTTTCTTCCAACTCTTGGCTATGCTAAATATTGATGCAGTGCAGGATTGCCAGCCTGTGTCTTTTGGATTCTGGTCTTCTCAGGGGATAGGCCCAGCAGTGGGCCTACTAGATCATATGGTAGTCAATTTTTACCTTTAAAAGCACCTCCATTCTGTTCTCACTACTGGCTGTTACCAGTTGACATCCCACCAGCAACTAGAGGGTACACAGTTCTCTAAAACCCCTTCAGCATTTATTGTTTATAGACTTTTTACTGATGGCATTTGGAGTGTTGGGTGGTGATACCTTTGTGTAGTTTGGATTTGCATGCGTCTAATACTTCCGGTATTGAGCTTTTAATCCACGTCCGTTTTCTTTTTTCTTTTTCAGTTAAGCAGAAAAACTTACCTCTTCAAATTGTTTCCTTGAAAAATTTGCCGTGTTCTGAATTCCTGTGGCCATTACCTACACCAGGATATTTTTTGAGGGCAGGTGTCATTTACAACTCTGTAGTAATTGTGAATATTACGTGACCATTAGCACTGGGTTTAAAGCTGCTGTTGCAGGAAACGGCCACAAGGCGGCAGCATGTCTATATTCCCAACTCTGGTTACTAGGGCAACAGAGCCTTCCTGGAAGTCCTGTTTGTAGGTTGTAAGTTAGAGTGGAATGTGCCAGGACAAACCCCCCAAAACTTATGGCTACTTATTTGTTGTTGGTATTCTTAGTTTAATTTTCATTTTGATCAGAGCAAATTTGATCGCAATGTTGTGTTTGTTCTAGGTGTACAGAATCTGTTTCATTGATACATATACCTTTTAATGTTTGGATCCTGTCCCATCCAGGTAATTACAGAATGTTGTGTAGACCTCTCTTGGTATTCGATATGTGTTTGGTGATTCTATATTTTATAAGTATTAGCATATGTCTGTTAAAACCCAATATCCTCTGTTATACATTCGTCACTCCTTTCCGCTTGGTTAACCACAGATTTGTGTTCTGAATACGTGAGTGTCCTTCTCTGTGGAAATAAGTTCATTAATATCAACTTTTAGATAACACCTATACCTGATATCATAGGATATGTGTCTCTCGCTTTCTGACTTACTTCAAGATGTGTGATTATCTCTAGCCTCATCTATGGTGCTGCAAACGGCATTGTTTCATTCTTTTCTCTGCCTAACATTGCATTGTGTACATTTACCTATTTTCGTCCATTCATCTGATGATGGACATTTTTGTTGCTCCCATGTCTTGGCTATTGTGAATTCTGCTGCAATACACGATTTTCCATCCTGTGTCTTTTTGATTCTGGCCTTCACCGGTTACAGGCCCAATCGTGGGCCTTCCGGATCATATGGGAACTCAATTTTTACCTTCAAACGCACTGCCATTCTGTTCCTTTTATTGGCTGTTACCAGTTTACATCCCACTTAGACCTAGAGGTTATGCTATTCTCCACAACTTCTTCAACATCTACTGTTTGTTTGTAGACTTTTTGCTGATGGTCATTCTGACTGGTGTGAGGTGATACCTTTGCGTAGATTGGATTTGCGTGTGTCTAATAATTCCCGAGGTCGAGCTTTTATCAACATCCTTTTTATTTTTTTTTAAGATTGAGTTAAACGTACAACTTCAAATTGCCTTGTTGAAAAATTTGCTGTGTTTGAATTTTTTTGGCCATTCCGTACCCCAGGACATATTTTGAGGGCGTGTGTCATTTACACCCCTGCAGTCCTTGTCAATATTAGTGACCACTAGCAGTGGATTTAAAGCGGCTGTTTGAGGAAACGGCCTTAGGGTGGCAGCATTTCTGCGTTACCAACTCTGCTTGCTAGGGAAACAGACCCTTCCTGCAAGTTGTGCTTTTAGGTTGCAGATTAGAGTGGAATGTGCCAGGACAAGCCCCCATAAGTTTTAGCCTCCTTAATTCTTGTTTATGTCTTTAATGTTTAGTTTTGATCAGAGCAAATTGGATTTAAAAATGTCGTTTGTTCTAGGTGTGCAGAATCTTGTTCATTTACACCTATACATATATATATATATTGATCTTTGTGTCCTTTTCCATGTAGGTTATTACGGAGTGTTGAGTAGACCACTCTTGGTATTCCATAGGTCTTGGGTGATGATATATTTTATATGTATTAGTATATGTTTGTTAACCCCAATATCCGAATTTATGCATTCGTCACACCTTTTCATTGGCTTAACCATAAGTTTGTCTTCTCAATCTGAGATTGTCTTTCTCTATGGAAATATGTTCATTTTTATGAATTTTCAGATAACATAAGTGATATCATGGGACATTTGTCTTTCGCATTTGGGCTTACTTCACGTTGTGTGATTATCTCTAGGCTCATCTGTGGTGCTGCAAATGGCACTGTTTTATTTTTTTCGTGGCTAATATTCCATTCTGTACATATACCACTTCTTCTTTGTCCATTCATCTGTTTATGGACCTTTTTTATGCTTCCATGTCTTGGCTATTTAAATATTGCTGCAGTGCACATTTGCCTGCCTCTGTCTTTCCGATTCTGGTGCTCTTAGGTTATAGGCCCAGAAGGTGCCCTGCCGGATCATATGGTAGCTCAATTTTTACCTTTTAAAGCACCTCCATTCTGTTTTCTTTAGTGCTCTTACCACTTTCCATCCCACCAGCGGCTAGAAGGTACACAGTTCTCTAAAACCCCTTCAGCATTTATAGTTTGTAGACTTTTTGCTGACGGTCATTTGACTGGTGTGAGGTGAAACCTTTTTGGAGGTTGGATTTGTATGCGTCTAATAATTCCTTATACTGAGCTTTAGGCATATCCTTTTTATTCTTTTTTTTCTGCTTTTTTAAAGAGTGAGTACAACTTCCCTCTTCATATTGACTTCTTGAAAAATTGGTCATGTGTTGAATTTTCTTGGCTATTCCCTAACCCAGGGCATTTTTTGAGGGCAGGTGTCATTTACAGCCCTGCAGTCCTTGTGAATATTAAGTGACCATTAGCACTGTGTTGAAAGCTGCTGCTGTGGGAAACAGCCACAAGGCGGCAGCACTATTACGTTCTCAACTCTTGTTACTAGGGCAACAGAGTCTTCCTGGACGTCGTGTTCCTCAGTTGTAAATTAGAGTGGAATGTGCTCGGACAAACCCCCAGAAGTTTATGTCTCCTTACTTATGTTTGTTTTTTAAATTGAAATTATATTTCTTACCGGGGTAATTTTGATTAGAGTGTTGTGATTGTCTGGCAGTACAGAATCTGGTCAAATATTCATACATATATCTGTTCATCTTCAGATCCTATTACCATGTATGTTATTACAGAGTGTTGAGTAGACCTCCCTTGGTATTTGGTAGGTGTTTGGTCATTATATACTTTATATGTATTGCTGATTATATAATTCATGTAGTTTATATGTTTATAGACATTTAACATACATTAGTATATGTATGTTACCCCCATAATCCTAATTTATTGATCCTCCCACCTTTCATTTTGGTTAACCATTAGTTTGTTTATAAGTCTGTGAGTGTCTTTCTCTGTGGAAATATGTTCAATGGTAGCAATCCTAGGATAACATCTATAAATGATATCATGGGATATTTGTCATTCCCTTTTGACTTACTTAACGTACCATGATTATTTCTAGGCTCATCTGTAGTCATGAAAATGGCATTGTTCATTTTGTTCCGAGGCTAATATTCCATTCGGTACATATACTACTTCTTCTTTGTCCATTTATCTGTTGACGGACATTTTGTTTGCTTGCATGTCTAGGCTATTGTAAATATTGCTGCAGTGCACGTTTGCTTGTCTGTGTCTTTCCGATTCTGGTCTTCTTAAGTTATAGGCCCATTAGGGGATCGGCCGCATCATATGGTAGGCTCCATTTTTACCTTTTAAATGCAGCTCCATTCTGTTCTCATGATTAGCTGTTACCAGTTTACATCCAACCAACAGCATAGTGGGTATGCATTTCTCCACAAACCCGTCAGCATTCATAGTTTGCAGACTTTTTACTGACGGCATTTTGAATATTGGGTGGCGACATCTTTTTGTATTTTGCATTTGCATCCAACCAATAATGCCTGATATTGAGCTTTTATCCATGCTCCTCTTTTTTTTTTTTTTGTAAATAAAAGAGTGAGTAAAACTTACCTCTTCCAATTGTTTTCTTGAAAAATTCTCTGTGTTGTGAACATTTTTGGCCATTACCTACCCAGGACATTTTTTGAGGACACGTGTCATTGACAGCCCTACAATTCCTGTGAATCTTAAGTGACCGTTAGCCCTGTGTTTAGAGCTGCTGTTGTGGGAAACGGCCACCAGGCGGCAGCATTCCTCCATTCCCAAATCTGGTTACTAGGGCAGTAGAGCCTTCCTGAAAGTGGTGTTCCTAGGTTGTAAATTAGAATGGAATGTGCCAGGGATAACCCCAATAAGTTTATGTCTCATTAATTGTTGTTCGTGGTTTTAATTTTTTAAATTGGGGTAATGATTAGAATAGTGTTTGTTCTAGGTGTGCACAATCAGGTTCAATTGAACATTACATATATCTATTCATGTGCAGATCCTCTTCCCATGTAAATTACTATTATTTTTTTAATAAATTTATTTTATTTCATTATTTATTTTTGGCTGAGTTGGATCTTCGTTGCTGCATGTGGGCTTTCTCTAGTTGCGGTGAGCGGGGGCTACTCTCCATGGCGGTGCACGGGCTTCTCACTGCAGTGGCTTCTCTTGTTGCGGAGCACGGTCTCTAGGCATGCGGGCTTCAGTAGTTGTGGTGTGTGGGCTCCGTAGTTGTGGCTCGTGGGCTCTAGAGCGCAGGCTCAGTAGTTGTGGTGCACGGGCTTAGTTGCTCTGCGGCATGTGGGATCTTCCTGGACCAGGGATCGAACCCGTGTCCCCTGCACTGGCAGGCGGATTCTTAACCACGGCGCCACCAGGGAAGCCCCCGTATAAATTATTACAGCGCGTTCAGTAGACCTCCCTTGGTATATGGTTGGTCTTTTTGATTCATGTATTTAATATGTATTTCTAGACGTATGGTAACCCTAATCTTCATTTACCCATTCCTCCCAGCTTTCCTTTTACATAACCATAGTTTGTTTTCCAAGTCTGTGAGTGTCTCTCTCTGTGGAAATATGTTCATTTGTGTCAGTTGTTAGGTAACACCTAGAAGTGATATCACAGGATATTTGTCATCTGCTTTCCGACTTACCTCATGTTCTGTGATTATCTCTAGGCTCATCTATGGTGCTGCAAAGAGCAGTGTTTCATTCTTTTCCATGCCGAATATTCCATTGTGTACATGGACCACTTCTTCTTTGTGCATTCATCTGTTGATGGACATTTTGGTTTCTTCCAACTCTTGGCTATGCTAAATATTGATGCAGTGCAGGATTGCCAGCCTGTGTCTTTTGGATTCTGGTCTTCTCAGGGGATAGGCCCAGCAGTGGGCCTACTAGATCATATGGTAGTCAATTTTTACCTTTAAAAGCACCTCCATTCTGTTCTCACTACTGGCTGTTACCAGTTGACATCCCACCAGCAACTAGAGGGTACACAGTTCTCTAAAACCCCTTCAGCATTTATTGTTTATAGACTTTTTACTGATGGCATTTGGAGTGTTGGGTGGTGATACCTTTGTGTAGTTTGGATTTGCATGCGTCTAATACTTCCGGTATTGAGCTTTTAATCCACGTCCGTTTTCTTTTTTCTTTTTCAGTTAAGCAGAAAAACTTACCTCTTCAAATTGTTTCCTTGAAAAATTTGCCGTGTTCTGAATTCCTGTGGCCATTACCTACACCAGGATATTTTTTGAGGGCAGGTGTCATTTACAACTCTGTAGTAATTGTGAATATTACGTGACCATTAGCACTGGGTTTAAAGCTGCTGTTGCAGGAAACGGCCACAAGGCGGCAGCATGTCTATATTCCCAACTCTGGTTACTAGGGCAACAGAGCCTTCCTGGAAGTCCTGTTTGTAGGTTGTAAGTTAGAGTGGAATGTGCCAGGACAAACCCCCCAAAACTTATGGCTACTTATTTGTTGTTGGTATTCTTAGTTTAATTTTCATTTTGATCAGAGCAAATTTGATCGCAATGTTGTGTTTGTTCTAGGTGTACAGAATCTGTTTCATTGATACATATACCTTTTAATGTTTGGATCCTGTCCCATCCAGGTAATTACAGAATGTTGTGTAGACCTCTCTTGGTATTCGATATGTGTTTGGTGATTCTATATTTTATAAGTATTAGCATATGTCTGTTAAAACCCAATATCCTCTGTTATACATTCGTCACTCCTTTCCGCTTGGTTAACCACAGATTTGTGTTCTGAATACGTGAGTGTCCTTCTCTGTGGAAATAAGTTCATTAATATCAACTTTTAGATAACACCTATACCTGATATCATAGGATATGTGTCTCTCGCTTTCTGACTTACTTCAAGATGTGTGATTATCTCTAGCCTCATCTATGGTGCTGCAAACGGCATTGTTTCATTCTTTTCTCTGCCTAACATTGCATTGTGTACATTTACCTATTTTCGTCCATTCATCTGATGATGGACATTTTTGTTGCTCCCATGTCTTGGCTATTGTGAATTCTGCTGCAATACACGATTTTCCATCCTGTGTCTTTTTGATTCTGGCCTTCACCGGTTACAGGCCCAATCGTGGGCCTTCCGGATCATATGGGAACTCAATTTTTACCTTCAAACGCACTGCCATTCTGTTCCTTTTATTGGCTGTTACCAGTTTACATCCCACTTAGACCTAGAGGTTATGCTATTCTCCACAACTTCTTCAACATCTACTGTTTGTTTGTAGACTTTTTGCTGATGGTCATTCTGACTGGTGTGAGGTGATACCTTTGCGTAGATTGGATTTGCGTGTGTCTAATAATTCCCGAGGTCGAGCTTTTATCAACATCCTTTTTATTTTTTTTTAAGATTGAGTTAAACGTACAACTTCAAATTGCCTTGTTGAAAAATTTGCTGTGTTTGAATTTTTTTGGCCATTCCGTACCCCAGGACATATTTTGAGGGCGTGTGTCATTTACACCCCTGCAGTCCTTGTCAATATTAGTGACCACTAGCAGTGGATTTAAAGCGGCTGTTTGAGGAAACGGCCTTAGGGTGGCAGCATTTCTGCGTTACCAACTCTGCTTGCTAGGGAAACAGACCCTTCCTGCAAGTTGTGCTTTTAGGTTGCAGATTAGAGTGGAATGTGCCAGGACAAGCCCCCATAAGTTTTAGCCTCCTTAATTCTTGTTTATGTCTTTAATGTTTAGTTTTGATCAGAGCAAATTGGATTTAAAAATGTCGTTTGTTCTAGGTGTGCAGAATCTTGTTCATTTACACCTATACATATATATATATATTGATCTTTGTGTCCTTTTCCATGTAGGTTATTACGGAGTGTTGAGTAGACCACTCTTGGTATTCCATAGGTCTTGGGTGATGATATATTTTATATGTATTAGTATATGTTTGTTAACCCCAATATCCGAATTTATGCATTCGTCACACCTTTTCATTGGCTTAACCATAAGTTTGTCTTCTCAATCTGAGATTGTCTTTCTCTATGGAAATATGTTCATTTTTATGAATTTTCAGATAACATAAGTGATATCATGGGACATTTGTCTTTCGCATTTGGGCTTACTTCACGTTGTGTGATTATCTCTAGGCTCATCTGTGGTGCTGCAAATGGCACTGTTTTATTTTTTTCGTGGCTAATATTCCATTCTGTACATATACCACTTCTTCTTTGTCCATTCATCTGTTTATGGACCTTTTTTATGCTTCCATGTCTTGGCTATTTAAATATTGCTGCAGTGCACATTTGCCTGCCTCTGTCTTTCCGATTCTGGTGCTCTTAGGTTATAGGCCCAGAAGGTGCCCTGCCGGATCATATGGTAGCTCAATTTTTACCTTTTAAAGCACCTCCATTCTGTTTTCATTAGTGCTCTTACCACTTTCCATCCCACCAGCGGCTAGAAGGTACACAGTTCTCTAAAACCCCTTCAGCATTTAGAGTTTGTAGACTTTTTGCTGACGGTCATTTGACTGGTGTGAGGTGAAACCTTTTTGGAGGTTGGATTTGTATGCGTCTAATAATTCCTTATACTGAGCTTTAGGCATATCCTTTTTATTCTTTTTTTTCTGCTTTTTTAAAGAGTGAGTACAACTTCCCTCTTCATATTGACTTCTTGAAAAATTGGTCATGTGTTGAATTTTCTTGGCTATTCCCTAACCCAGGGCATTTTTTGAGGGCAGGTGTCATTTACAGCCCTGCAGTCCTTGTGAATATTAAGTGACCATTAGCACTGTGTTGAAAGCTGCTGCTGTGGGAAACAGCCACAAGGCGGCAGCACTATTACGTTCTCAACTCTTGTTACTAGGGCAACAGAGTCTTCCTGGACGTCGTGTTCCTCGGTTGTAAATTAGAGTGGAATGTGCTCGGACAAACCCCCAGAAGTTTATGTCTCCTTACTTATGTTTGTTTTTTAAATTGAAATTATATTTCTTACCGGGGTAATTTTGATTAGAGTGTTGTGATTGTCTGGCAGTACAGAATCTGGTCAAATATTCATACATATATCTGTTCATCTTCAGATCCTATTACCATGTATGTTATTACAGAGTGTTGAGTAGACCTCCCTTGGTATTTGGTAGGTGTTTGGTCATTATATACTTTATATGTATTGCTGATTATATAATTCATGTAGTTTATATGTTTATAGACATTTAACATACATTAGTATATGTATGTTACCCCCATAATCCTAATTTATTGATCCTCCCACCTTTCATTTTGGTTAACCATTAGTTTGTTTATAAGTCTGTGAGTGTCTTTCTCTGTGGAAATATGTTCAATGGTAGCAATCCTAGGATAACATCTATAAATGATATCATGGGATATTTGTCATTCCCTTTTGACTTACTTAACGTACCATGATTATTTCTAGGCTCATCTGTAGTCATGAAAATGGCATTGTTCATTTTGTTCCGAGGCTAATATTCCATTCGGTACATATACTACTTCTTCTTTGTCCATTTATCTGTTGACGGACATTTTGTTTGCTTGCATGTCTAGGCTATTGTAAATATTGCTGCAGTGCACGTTTGCTTGTCTGTGTCTTTCCGATTCTGGTCTTCTTAAGTTATAGGCCCATTAGGGGATCGGCCGCATCATATGGTAGGCTCCATTTTTACCTTTTAAATGCAGCTCCATTCTGTTCTCATGATTAGCTGTTACCAGTTTACATCCAACCAACAGCATAGTGGGTATGCATTTCTCCACAAACCCGTCAGCATTCATAGTTTGCAGACTTTTTACTGACGGCATTTTGAATATTGGGTGGCGACATCTTTTTGTATTTTGCATTTGCATCCAACCAATAATGCCTGATATTGAGCTTTTATCCATGCTCCTCTTTTTTTTTTTTTTGTAAATAAAAGAGTGAGTAAAACTTACCTCTTCCAATTGTTTTCTTGAAAAATTCTCTGTGTTGTGAACATTTTTGGCCATTACCTACCCAGGACATTTTTTGAGGACACGTGTCATTGACAGCCCTACAATTCCTGTGAATCTTAAGTGACCGTTAGCCCTGTGTTTAGAGCTGCTGTTGTGGGAAACGGCCACCAGGCGGCAGCATTCCTCCATTCCCAAATCTGGTTACTAGGGCAGTAGAGCCTTCCTGAAAGTGGTGTTCCTAGGTTGTAAATTAGAATGGAATGTGCCAGGGATAACCCCAATAAGTTTATGTCTCATTAATTGTTGTTCGTGGTTTTAATTTTTTAAATTGGGGTAATGATTAGAATAGTGTTTGTTCTAGGTGTGCACAATCAGGTTCAATTGAACATTACATATATCTATTCATGTGCAGATCCTCTTCCCATGTAAATTACTATTATTTTTTTAATAAATTTATTTTATTTCATTATTTATTTTTGGCTGAGTTGGATCTTCGTTGCTGCATGTGGGCTTTCTCTAGTTGCGGTGAGCGGGGGCTACTCTCCATGGCGGTGCACGGGCTTCTCACTGCAGTGGCTTCTCTTGTTGCGGAGCACGGTCTCTAGGCATGCGGGCTTCAGTAGTTGTGGTGTGTGGGCTCCGTAGTTGTGGCTCGTGGGCTCTAGAGCGCAGGCTCAGTAGTTGTGGTGCACGGGCTTAGTTGCTCTGCGGCATGTGGGATCTTCCTGGACCAGGGATCGAACCCGTGTCCCCTGCACTGGCAGGCGGATTCTTAACCACGGCGCCACCAGGGAAGCCCCCGTATAAATTATTACAGCGCGTTCAGTAGACCTCCCTTGGTATATGGTTGGTCTTTTTGATTCATGTATTTAATATGTATTTCTAGACGTATGGTAACCCTAATCTTCATTTACCCATTCCTCCCAGCTTTCCTTTTACATAACCATAGTTTGTTTTCCAAGTCTGTGAGTGTCTCTCTCTGTGGAAATATGTTCATTTGTGTCAGTTGTTAGGTAACACCTAGAAGTGATATCACAGGATATTTGTCATCTGCTTTCCGACTTACCTCATGTTCTGTGATTATCTCTAGGCTCATCTATGGTGCTGCAAAGAGCAGTGTTTCATTCTTTTCCATGCCGAATATTCCATTGTGTACATGGACCACTTCTTCTTTGTGCATTCATCTGTTGATGGACATTTTGGTTTCTTCCAACTCTTGGCTATGCTAAATATTGATGCAGTGCAGGATTGCCAGCCTGTGTCTTTTGGATTCTGGTCTTCTCAGGGGATAGGCCCAGCAGTGGGCCTACTAGATCATATGGTAGTCAATTTTTACCTTTAAAAGCACCTCCATTCTGTTCTCACTACTGGCTGTTACCAGTTGACATCCCACCAGCAACTAGAGGGTACACAGTTCTCTAAAACCCCTTCAGCATTTATTGTTTATAGACTTTTTACTGATGGCATTTGGAGTGTTGGGTGGTGATACCTTTGTGTAGTTTGGATTTGCATGCGTCTAATACTTCCGGTATTGAGCTTTTAATCCACGTCCGTTTTCTTTTTTCTTTTTCAGTTAAGCAGAAAAACTTACCTCTTCAAATTGTTTCCTTGAAAAATTTGCCGTGTTCTGAATTCCTGTGGCCATTACCTACACCAGGATATTTTTTGAGGGCAGGTGTCATTTACAACTCTGTAGTAATTGTGAATATTACGTGACCATTAGCACTGGGTTTAAAGCTGCTGTTGCAGGAAACGGCCACAAGGCGGCAGCATGTCTATATTCCCAACTCTGGTTACTAGGGCAACAGAGCCTTCCTGGAAGTCCTGTTTGTAGGTTGTAAGTTAGAGTGGAATGTGCCAGGACAAACCCCCCAAAACTTATGGCTACTTATTTGTTGTTGGTATTCTTAGTTTAATTTTCATTTTGATCAGAGCAAATTTGATCGCAATGTTGTGTTTGTTCTAGGTGTACAGAATCTGTTTCATTGATACATATACCTTTTAATGTTTGGATCCTGTCCCATCCAGGTAATTACAGAATGTTGTGTAGACCTCTCTTGGTATTCGATATGTGTTTGGTGATTCTATATTTTATAAGTATTAGCATATGTCTGTTAAAACCCAATATCCTCTGTTATACATTCGTCACTCCTTTCCGCTTGGTTAACCACAGATTTGTGTTCTGAATACGTGAGTGTCCTTCTCTGTGGAAATAAGTTCATTAATATCAACTTTTAGATAACACCTATACCTGATATCATAGGATATGTGTCTCTCGCTTTCTGACTTACTTCAAGATGTGTGATTATCTCTAGCCTCATCTATGGTGCTGCAAACGGCATTGTTTCATTCTTTTCTCTGCCTAACATTGCATTGTGTACATTTACCTATTTTCGTCCATTCATCTGATGATGGACATTTTTGTTGCTCCCATGTCTTGGCTATTGTGAATTCTGCTGCAATACACGATTTTCCATCCTGTGTCTTTTTGATTCTGGCCTTCACCGGTTACAGGCCCAATCGTGGGCCTTCCGGATCATATGGGAACTCAATTTTTACCTTCAAACGCACTGCCATTCTGTTCCTTTTATTGGCTGTTACCAGTTTACATCCCACTTAGACCTAGAGGTTATGCTATTCTCCACAACTTCTTCAACATCTACTGTTTGTTTGTAGACTTTTTGCTGATGGTCATTCTGACTGGTGTGAGGTGATACCTTTGCGTAGATTGGATTTGCGTGTGTCTAATAATTCCCGAGGTCGAGCTTTTATCAACATCCTTTTTATTTTTTTTTAAGATTGAGTTAAACGTACAACTTCAAATTGCCTTGTTGAAAAATTTGCTGTGTTTGAATTTTTTTGGCCATTCCGTACCCCAGGACATATTTTGAGGGCGTGTGTCATTTACACCCCTGCAGTCCTTGTCAATATTAGTGACCACTAGCAGTGGATTTAAAGCGGCTGTTTGAGGAAACGGCCTTAGGGTGGCAGCATTTCTGCGTTACCAACTCTGCTTGCTAGGGAAACAGACCCTTCCTGCAAGTTGTGCTTTTAGGTTGCAGATTAGAGTGGAATGTGCCAGGACAAGCCCCCATAAGTTTTAGCCTCCTTAATTCTTGTTTATGTCTTTAATGTTTAGTTTTGATCAGAGCAAATTGGATTTAAAAATGTCGTTTGTTCTAGGTGTGCAGAATCTTGTTCATTTACACCTATACATATATATATATATTGATCTTTGTGTCCTTTTCCATGTAGGTTATTACGGAGTGTTGAGTAGACCACTCTTGGTATTCCATAGGTCTTGGGTGATGATATATTTTATATGTATTAGTATATGTTTGTTAACCCCAATATCCGAATTTATGCATTCGTCACACCTTTTCATTGGCTTAACCATAAGTTTGTCTTCTCAATCTGAGATTGTCTTTCTCTATGGAAATATGTTCATTTTTATGAATTTTCAGATAACATAAGTGATATCATGGGACATTTGTCTTTCGCATTTGGGCTTACTTCACGTTGTGTGATTATCTCTAGGCTCATCTGTGGTGCTGCAAATGGCACTGTTTTATTTTTTTCGTGGCTAATATTCCATTCTGTACATATACCACTTCTTCTTTGTCCATTCATCTGTTTATGGACCTTTTTTATGCTTCCATGTCTTGGCTATTTAAATATTGCTGCAGTGCACATTTGCCTGCCTCTGTCTTTCCGATTCTGGTGCTCTTAGGTTATAGGCCCAGAAGGTGCCCTGCCGGATCATATGGTAGCTCAATTTTTACCTTTTAAAGCACCTCCATTCTGTTTTCTTTAGTGCTCTTACCACTTTCCATCCCACCAGCGGCTAGAAGGTACACAGTTCTCTAAAACCCCTTCAGCATTTATAGTTTGTAGACTTTTTGCTGACGGTCATTTGACTGGTGTGAGGTGAAACCTTTTTGGAGGTTGGATTTGTATGCGTCTAATAATTCCTTATACTGAGCTTTAGGCATATCCTTTTTATTCTTTTTTTTCTGCTTTTTTAAAGAGTGAGTACAACTTCCCTCTTCATATTGACTTCTTGAAAAATTGGTCATGTGTTGAATTTTCTTGGCTATTCCCTAACCCAGGGCATTTTTTGAGGGCAGGTGTCATTTACAGCCCTGCAGTCCTTGTGAATATTAAGTGACCATTAGCACTGTGTTGAAAGCTGCTGCTGTGGGAAACAGCCACAAGGCGGCAGCACTATTACGTTCTCAACTCTTGTTACTAGGGCAACAGAGTCTTCCTGGACGTCGTGTTCCTCAGTTGTAAATTAGAGTGGAATGTGCTCGGACAAACCCCCAGAAGTTTATGTCTCCTTACTTATGTTTGTTTTTTAAATTGAAATTATATTTCTTACCGGGGTAATTTTGATTAGAGTGTTGTGATTGTCTGGCAGTACAGAATCTGGTCAAATATTCATACATATATCTGTTCATCTTCAGATCCTATTACCATGTATGTTATTACAGAGTGTTGAGTAGACCTCCCTTGGTATTTGGTAGGTGTTTGGTCATTATATACTTTATATGTATTGCTGATTATATAATTCATGTAGTTTATATGTTTATAGACATTTAACATACATTAGTATATGTATGTTACCCCCATAATCCTAATTTATTGATCCTCCCACCTTTCATTTTGGTTAACCATTAGTTTGTTTATAAGTCTGTGAGTGTCTTTCTCTGTGGAAATATGTTCAATGGTAGCAATCCTAGGATAACATCTATAAATGATATCATGGGATATTTGTCATTCCCTTTTGACTTACTTAACGTACCATGATTATTTCTAGGCTCATCTGTAGTCATGAAAATGGCATTGTTCATTTTGTTCCGAGGCTAATATTCCATTCGGTACATATACTACTTCTTCTTTGTCCATTTATCTGTTGACGGACATTTTGTTTGCTTGCATGTCTAGGCTATTGTAAATATTGCTGCAGTGCACGTTTGCTTGTCTGTGTCTTTCCGATTCTGGTCTTCTTAAGTTATAGGCCCATTAGGGGATCGGCCGCATCATATGGTAGGCTCCATTTTTACCTTTTAAATGCAGCTCCATTCTGTTCTCATGATTAGCTGTTACCAGTTTACATCCAACCAACAGCATAGTGGGTATGCATTTCTCCACAAACCCGTCAGCATTCATAGTTTGCAGACTTTTTACTGACGGCATTTTGAATATTGGGTGGCGACATCTTTTTGTATTTTGCATTTGCATCCAACCAATAATGCCTGATATTGAGCTTTTATCCATGCTCCTCTTTTTTTTTTTTTTGTAAATAAAAGAGTGAGTAAAACTTACCTCTTCCAATTGTTTTCTTGAAAAATTCTCTGTGTTGTGAACATTTTTGGCCATTACCTACCCAGGACATTTTTTGAGGACACGTGTCATTGACAGCCCTACAATTCCTGTGAATCTTAAGTGACCGTTAGCCCTGTGTTTAGAGCTGCTGTTGTGGGAAACGGCCACCAGGCGGCAGCATTCCTCCATTCCCAAATCTGGTTACTAGGGCAGTAGAGCCTTCCTGAAAGTGGTGTTCCTAGGTTGTAAATTAGAATGGAATGTGCCAGGGATAACCCCAATAAGTTTATGTCTCATTAATTGTTGTTCGTGGTTTTAATTTTTTAAATTGGGGTAATGATTAGAATAGTGTTTGTTCTAGGTGTGCACAATCAGGTTCAATTGAACATTACATATATCTATTCATGTGCAGATCCTCTTCCCATGTAAATTACTATTATTTTTTTAATAAATTTATTTTATTTCATTATTTATTTTTGGCTGAGTTGGATCTTCGTTGCTGCATGTGGGCTTTCTCTAGTTGCGGTGAGCGGGGGCTACTCTCCATGGCGGTGCACGGGCTTCTCACTGCAGTGGCTTCTCTTGTTGCGGAGCACGGTCTCTAGGCATGCGGGCTTCAGTAGTTGTGGTGTGTGGGCTCCGTAGTTGTGGCTCGTGGGCTCTAGAGCGCAGGCTCAGTAGTTGTGGTGCACGGGCTTAGTTGCTCTGCGGCATGTGGGATCTTCCTGGACCAGGGATCGAACCCGTGTCCCCTGCACTGGCAGGCGGATTCTTAACCACGGCGCCACCAGGGAAGCCCCCGTATAAATTATTACAGCGCGTTCAGTAGACCTCCCTTGGTATATGGTTGGTCTTTTTGATTCATGTATTTAATATGTATTTCTAGACGTATGGTAACCCTAATCTTCATTTACCCATTCCTCCCAGCTTTCCTTTTACATAACCATAGTTTGTTTTCCAAGTCTGTGAGTGTCTCTCTCTGTGGAAATATGTTCATTTGTGTCAGTTGTTAGGTAACACCTAGAAGTGATATCACAGGATATTTGTCATCTGCTTTCCGACTTACCTCATGTTCTGTGATTATCTCTAGGCTCATCTATGGTGCTGCAAAGAGCAGTGTTTCATTCTTTTCCATGCCGAATATTCCATTGTGTACATGGACCACTTCTTCTTTGTGCATTCATCTGTTGATGGACATTTTGGTTTCTTCCAACTCTTGGCTATGCTAAATATTGATGCAGTGCAGGATTGCCAGCCTGTGTCTTTTGGATTCTGGTCTTCTCAGGGGATAGGCCCAGCAGTGGGCCTACTAGATCATATGGTAGTCAATTTTTACCTTTAAAAGCACCTCCATTCTGTTCTCACTACTGGCTGTTACCAGTTGACATCCCACCAGCAACTAGAGGGTACACAGTTCTCTAAAACCCCTTCAGCATTTATTGTTTATAGACTTTTTACTGATGGCATTTGGAGTGTTGGGTGGTGATACCTTTGTGTAGTTTGGATTTGCATGCGTCTAATACTTCCGGTATTGAGCTTTTAATCCACGTCCGTTTTCTTTTTTCTTTTTCAGTTAAGCAGAAAAACTTACCTCTTCAAATTGTTTCCTTGAAAAATTTGCCGTGTTCTGAATTCCTGTGGCCATTACCTACACCAGGATATTTTTTGAGGGCAGGTGTCATTTACAACTCTGTAGTAATTGTGAATATTACGTGACCATTAGCACTGGGTTTAAAGCTGCTGTTGCAGGAAACGGCCACAAGGCGGCAGCATGTCTATATTCCCAACTCTGGTTACTAGGGCAACAGAGCCTTCCTGGAAGTCCTGTTTGTAGGTTGTAAGTTAGAGTGGAATGTGCCAGGACAAACCCCCCAAAACTTATGGCTACTTATTTGTTGTTGGTATTCTTAGTTTAATTTTCATTTTGATCAGAGCAAATTTGATCGCAATGTTGTGTTTGTTCTAGGTGTACAGAATCTGTTTCATTGATACATATACCTTTTAATGTTTGGATCCTGTCCCATCCAGGTAATTACAGAATGTTGTGTAGACCTCTCTTGGTATTCGATATGTGTTTGGTGATTCTATATTTTATAAGTATTAGCATATGTCTGTTAAAACCCAATATCCTCTGTTATACATTCGTCACTCCTTTCCGCTTGGTTAACCACAGATTTGTGTTCTGAATACGTGAGTGTCCTTCTCTGTGGAAATAAGTTCATTAATATCAACTTTTAGATAACACCTATACCTGATATCATAGGATATGTGTCTCTCGCTTTCTGACTTACTTCAAGATGTGTGATTATCTCTAGCCTCATCTATGGTGCTGCAAACGGCATTGTTTCATTCTTTTCTCTGCCTAACATTGCATTGTGTACATTTACCTATTTTCGTCCATTCATCTGATGATGGACATTTTTGTTGCTCCCATGTCTTGGCTATTGTGAATTCTGCTGCAATACACGATTTTCCATCCTGTGTCTTTTTGATTCTGGCCTTCACCGGTTACAGGCCCAATCGTGGGCCTTCCGGATCATATGGGAACTCAATTTTTACCTTCAAACGCACTGCCATTCTGTTCCTTTTATTGGCTGTTACCAGTTTACATCCCACTTAGACCTAGAGGTTATGCTATTCTCCACAACTTCTTCAACATCTACTGTTTGTTTGTAGACTTTTTGCTGATGGTCATTCTGACTGGTGTGAGGTGATACCTTTGCGTAGATTGGATTTGCGTGTGTCTAATAATTCCCGAGGTCGAGCTTTTATCAACATCCTTTTTATTTTTTTTTAAGATTGAGTTAAACGTACAACTTCAAATTGCCTTGTTGAAAAATTTGCTGTGTTTGAATTTTTTTGGCCATTCCGTACCCCAGGACATATTTTGAGGGCGTGTGTCATTTACACCCCTGCAGTCCTTGTCAATATTAGTGACCACTAGCAGTGGATTTAAAGCGGCTGTTTGAGGAAACGGCCTTAGGGTGGCAGCATTTCTGCGTTACCAACTCTGCTTGCTAGGGAAACAGACCCTTCCTGCAAGTTGTGCTTTTAGGTTGCAGATTAGAGTGGAATGTGCCAGGACAAGCCCCCATAAGTTTTAGCCTCCTTAATTCTTGTTTATGTCTTTAATGTTTAGTTTTGATCAGAGCAAATTGGATTTAAAAATGTCGTTTGTTCTAGGTGTGCAGAATCTTGTTCATTTACACCTATACATATATATATATATTGATCTTTGTGTCCTTTTCCATGTAGGTTATTACGGAGTGTTGAGTAGACCACTCTTGGTATTCCATAGGTCTTGGGTGATGATATATTTTATATGTATTAGTATATGTTTGTTAACCCCAATATCCGAATTTATGCATTCGTCACACCTTTTCATTGGCTTAACCATAAGTTTGTCTTCTCAATCTGAGATTGTCTTTCTCTATGGAAATATGTTCATTTTTATGAATTTTCAGATAACATAAGTGATATCATGGGACATTTGTCTTTCGCATTTGGGCTTACTTCACGTTGTGTGATTATCTCTAGGCTCATCTGTGGTGCTGCAAATGGCACTGTTTTATTTTTTTCGTGGCTAATATTCCATTCTGTACATATACCACTTCTTCTTTGTCCATTCATCTGTTTATGGACCTTTTTTATGCTTCCATGTCTTGGCTATTTAAATATTGCTGCAGTGCACATTTGCCTGCCTCTGTCTTTCCGATTCTGGTGCTCTTAGGTTATAGGCCCAGAAGGTGCCCTGCCGGATCATATGGTAGCTCAATTTTTACCTTTTAAAGCACCTCCATTCTGTTTTCATTAGTGCTCTTACCACTTTCCATCCCACCAGCGGCTAGAAGGTACACAGTTCTCTAAAACCCCTTCAGCATTTAGAGTTTGTAGACTTTTTGCTGACGGTCATTTGACTGGTGTGAGGTGAAACCTTTTTGGAGGTTGGATTTGTATGCGTCTAATAATTCCTTATACTGAGCTTTAGGCATATCCTTTTTATTCTTTTTTTTCTGCTTTTTTAAAGAGTGAGTACAACTTCCCTCTTCATATTGACTTCTTGAAAAATTGGTCATGTGTTGAATTTTCTTGGCTATTCCCTAACCCAGGGCATTTTTTGAGGGCAGGTGTCATTTACAGCCCTGCAGTCCTTGTGAATATTAAGTGACCATTAGCACTGTGTTGAAAGCTGCTGCTGTGGGAAACAGCCACAAGGCGGCAGCACTATTACGTTCTCAACTCTTGTTACTAGGGCAACAGAGTCTTCCTGGACGTCGTGTTCCTCGGTTGTAAATTAGAGTGGAATGTGCTCGGACAAACCCCCAGAAGTTTATGTCTCCTTACTTATGTTTGTTTTTTAAATTGAAATTATATTTCTTACCGGGGTAATTTTGATTAGAGTGTTGTGATTGTCTGGCAGTACAGAATCTGGTCAAATATTCATACATATATCTGTTCATCTTCAGATCCTATTACCATGTATGTTATTACAGAGTGTTGAGTAGACCTCCCTTGGTATTTGGTAGGTGTTTGGTCATTATATACTTTATATGTATTGCTGATTATATAATTCATGTAGTTTATATGTTTATAGACATTTAACATACATTAGTATATGTATGTTACCCCCATAATCCTAATTTATTGATCCTCCCACCTTTCATTTTGGTTAACCATTAGTTTGTTTATAAGTCTGTGAGTGTCTTTCTCTGTGGAAATATGTTCAATGGTAGCAATCCTAGGATAACATCTATAAATGATATCATGGGATATTTGTCATTCCCTTTTGACTTACTTAACGTACCATGATTATTTCTAGGCTCATCTGTAGTCATGAAAATGGCATTGTTCATTTTGTTCCGAGGCTAATATTCCATTCGGTACATATACTACTTCTTCTTTGTCCATTTATCTGTTGACGGACATTTTGTTTGCTTGCATGTCTAGGCTATTGTAAATATTGCTGCAGTGCACGTTTGCTTGTCTGTGTCTTTCCGATTCTGGTCTTCTTAAGTTATAGGCCCATTAGGGGATCGGCCGCATCATATGGTAGGCTCCATTTTTACCTTTTAAATGCAGCTCCATTCTGTTCTCATGATTAGCTGTTACCAGTTTACATCCAACCAACAGCATAGTGGGTATGCATTTCTCCACAAACCCGTCAGCATTCATAGTTTGCAGACTTTTTACTGACGGCATTTTGAATATTGGGTGGCGACATCTTTTTGTATTTTGCATTTGCATCCAACCAATAATGCCTGATATTGAGCTTTTATCCATGCTCCTCTTTTTTTTTTTTTTGTAAATAAAAGAGTGAGTAAAACTTACCTCTTCCAATTGTTTTCTTGAAAAATTCTCTGTGTTGTGAACTTTTTTGGCCATTACCTACCCAGGACATTTTTTGAGGACACGTGTCATTGACAGCCCTACAATTCCTGTGAATCTTAAGTGACCGTTAGCCCTGTGTTTAGAGCTGCTGTTGTGGGAAACGGCCACCAGGCGGCAGCATTCCTCCATTCCCAAATCTGGTTACTAGGGCAGTAGAGCCTTCCTGAAAGTGGTGTTCCTAGGTTGTAAATTAGAATGGAATGTGCCAGGGATAACCCCAATAAGTTTATGTCTCATTAATTGTTGTTCGTGGTTTTAATTTTTTAAATTGGGGTAATGATTAGAATAGTGTTTGTTCTAGGTGTGCACAATCAGGTTCAATTGAACATTACATATATCTATTCATGTGCAGATCCTCTTCCCATGTAAATTACTATTATTTTTTTAATAAATTTATTTTATTTCATTATTTATTTTTGGCTGAGTTGGATCTTCGTTGCTGCATGTGGGCTTTCTCTAGTTGCGGTGAGCGGGGGCTACTCTCCATGGCGGTGCACGGGCTTCTCACTGCAGTGGCTTCTCTTGTTGCGGAGCACGGTCTCTAGGCATGCGGGCTTCAGTAGTTGTGGTGTGTGGGCTCCGTAGTTGTGGCTCGTGGGCTCTAGAGCGCAGGCTCAGTAGTTGTGGTGCACGGGCTTAGTTGCTCTGCGGCATGTGGGATCTTCCTGGACCAGGGATCGAACCCGTGTCCCCTGCACTGGCAGGCGGATTCTTAACCACGGCGCCACCAGGGAAGCCCCCGTATAAATTATTACAGCGCGTTCAGTAGACCTCCCTTGGTATATGGTTGGTCTTTTTGATTCATGTATTTAATATGTATTTCTAGACGTATGGTAACCCTAATCTTCATTTACCCATTCCTCCCAGCTTTCCTTTTACATAACCATAGTTTGTTTTCCAAGTCTGTGAGTGTCTCTCTCTGTGGAAATATGTTCATTTGTGTCAGTTGTTAGGTAACACCTAGAAGTGATATCACAGGATATTTGTCATCTGCTTTCCGACTTACCTCATGTTCTGTGATTATCTCTAGGCTCATCTATGGTGCTGCAAAGAGCAGTGTTTCATTCTTTTCCATGCCGAATATTCCATTGTGTACATGGACCACTTCTTCTTTGTGCATTCATCTGTTGATGGACATTTTGGTTTCTTCCAACTCTTGGCTATGCTAAATATTGATGCAGTGCAGGATTGCCAGCCTGTGTCTTTTGGATTCTGGTCTTCTCAGGGGATAGGCCCAGCAGTGGGCCTACTAGATCATATGGTAGTCAATTTTTACCTTTAAAAGCACCTCCATTCTGTTCTCACTACTGGCTGTTACCAGTTGACATCCCACCAGCAACTAGAGGGTACACAGTTCTCTAAAACCCCTTCAGCATTTATTGTTTATAGACTTTTTACTGATGGCATTTGGAGTGTTGGGTGGTGATACCTTTGTGTAGTTTGGATTTGCATGCGTCTAATACTTCCGGTATTGAGCTTTTAATCCACGTCCGTTTTCTTTTTTCTTTTTCAGTTAAGCAGAAAAACTTACCTCTTCAAATTGTTTCCTTGAAAAATTTGCCGTGTTCTGAATTCCTGTGGCCATTACCTACACCAGGATATTTTTTGAGGGCAGGTGTCATTTACAACTCTGTAGTAATTGTGAATATTACGTGACCATTAGCACTGGGTTTAAAGCTGCTGTTGCAGGAAACGGCCACAAGGCGGCAGCATGTCTATATTCCCAACTCTGGTTACTAGGGCAACAGAGCCTTCCTGGAAGTCCTGTTTGTAGGTTGTAAGTTAGAGTGGAATGTGCCAGGACAAACCCCCCAAAACTTATGGCTACTTATTTGTTGTTGGTATTCTTAGTTTAATTTTCATTTTGATCAGAGCAAATTTGATCGCAATGTTGTGTTTGTTCTAGGTGTACAGAATCTGTTTCATTGATACATATACCTTTTAATGTTTGGATCCTGTCCCATCCAGGTAATTACAGAATGTTGTGTAGACCTCTCTTGGTATTCGATATGTGTTTGGTGATTCTATATTTTATAAGTATTAGCATATGTCTGTTAAAACCCAATATCCTCTGTTATACATTCGTCACTCCTTTCCGCTTGGTTAACCACAGATTTGTGTTCTGAATACGTGAGTGTCCTTCTCTGTGGAAATAAGTTCATTAATATCAACTTTTAGATAACACCTATACCTGATATCATAGGATATGTGTCTCTCGCTTTCTGACTTACTTCAAGATGTGTGATTATCTCTAGCCTCATCTATGGTGCTGCAAACGGCATTGTTTCATTCTTTTCTCTGCCTAACATTGCATTGTGTACATTTACCTATTTTCGTCCATTCATCTGATGATGGACATTTTTGTTGCTCCCATGTCTTGGCTATTGTGAATTCTGCTGCAATACACGATTTTCCATCCTGTGTCTTTTTGATTCTGGCCTTCACCGGTTACAGGCCCAATCGTGGGCCTTCCGGATCATATGGGAACTCAATTTTTACCTTCAAACGCACTGCCATTCTGTTCCTTTTATTGGCTGTTACCAGTTTACATCCCACTTAGACCTAGAGGTTATGCTATTCTCCACAACTTCTTCAACATCTACTGTTTGTTTGTAGACTTTTTGCTGATGGTCATTCTGACTGGTGTGAGGTGATACCTTTGCGTAGATTGGATTTGCGTGTGTCTAATAATTCCCGAGGTCGAGCTTTTATCAACATCCTTTTTATTTTTTTTTAAGATTGAGTTAAACGTACAACTTCAAATTGCCTTGTTGAAAAATTTGCTGTGTTTGAATTTTTTTGGCCATTCCGTACCCCAGGACATATTTTGAGGGCGTGTGTCATTTACACCCCTGCAGTCCTTGTCAATATTAGTGACCACTAGCAGTGGATTTAAAGCGGCTGTTTGAGGAAACGGCCTTAGGGTGGCAGCATTTCTGCGTTACCAACTCTGCTTGCTAGGGAAACAGACCCTTCCTGCAAGTTGTGCTTTTAGGTTGCAGATTAGAGTGGAATGTGCCAGGACAAGCCCCCATAAGTTTTAGCCTCCTTAATTCTTGTTTATGTCTTTAATGTTTAGTTTTGATCAGAGCAAATTGGATTTAAAAATGTCGTTTGTTCTAGGTGTGCAGAATCTTGTTCATTTACACCTATACATATATATATATATTGATCTTTGTGTCCTTTTCCATGTAGGTTATTACGGAGTGTTGAGTAGACCACTCTTGGTATTCCATAGGTCTTGGGTGATGATATATTTTATATGTATTAGTATATGTTTGTTAACCCCAATATCCAAATTTATGCATTCGTCACACCTTTTCATTGGCTTAACCATAAGTTTGTCTTCTCAATCTGAGATTGTCTTTCTCTATGGAAATATGTTCATTTTTATGAATTTTCAGATAACATAAGTGATATCATGGGACATTTGTCTTTCGCATTTGGGCTTACTTCACGTTGTGTGATTATCTCTAGGCTCATCTGTGGTGCTGCAAATGGCACTGTTTTATTTTTTTCGTGGCTAATATTCCATTCTGTACATATACCACTTCTTCTTTGTCCATTCATCTGTTTATGGACCTTTTTTATGCTTCCATGTCTTGGCTATTTAAATATTGCTGCAGTGCACATTTGCCTGCCTCTGTCTTTCCGATTCTGGTGCTCTTAGGTTATAGGCCCAGAAGGTGCCCTGCCGGATCATATGGTAGCTCAATTTTTACCTTTTAAAGCACCTCCATTCTGTTTTCATTAGTGCTCTTACCACTTTCCATCCCACCAGCGGCTAGAAGGTACACAGTTCTCTAAAACCCCTTCAGCATTTAGAGTTTGTAGACTTTTTGCTGACGGTCATTTGACTGGTGTGAGGTGAAACCTTTTTGGAGGTTGGATTTGTATGCGTCTAATAATTCCTTATACTGAGCTTTAGGCATATCCTTTTTATTCTTTTTTTTCTGCTTTTTTAAAGAGTGAGTACAACTTCCCTCTTCATATTGACTTCTTGAAAAATTGGTCATGTGTTGAATTTTCTTGGCTATTCCCTAACCCAGGGCATTTTTTGAGGGCAGGTGTCATTTACAGCCCTGCAGTCCTTGTGAATATTAAGTGACCATTAGCACTGTGTTGAAAGCTGCTGCTGTGGGAAACAGCCACAAGGCGGCAGCACTATTACGTTCTCAACTCTTGTTACTAGGGCAACAGAGTCTTCCTGGACGTCGTGTTCCTCGGTTGTAAATTAGAGTGGAATGTGCTCGGACAAACCCCCAGAAGTTTATGTCTCCTTACTTATGTTTGTTTTTTAAATTGAAATTATATTTCTTACCGGGGTAATTTTGATTAGAGTGTTGTGATTGTCTGGCAGTACAGAATCTGGTCAAATATTCATACATATATCTGTTCATCTTCAGATCCTATTACCATGTATGTTATTACAGAGTGTTGAGTAGACCTCCCTTGGTATTTGGTAGGTGTTTGGTCATTATATACTTTATATGTATTGCTGATTATATAATTCATGTAGTTTATATGTTTATAGACATTTAACATACATTAGTATATGTATGTTACCCCCATAATCCTAATTTATTGATCCTCCCACCTTTCATTTTGGTTAACCATTAGTTTGTTTATAAGTCTGTGAGTGTCTTTCTCTGTGGAAATATGTTCAATGGTAGCAATCCTAGGATAACATCTATAAATGATATCATGGGATATTTGTCATTCCCTTTTGACTTACTTAACGTACCATGATTATTTCTAGGCTCATCTGTAGTCATGAAAATGGCATTGTTCATTTTGTTCCGAGGCTAATATTCCATTCGGTACATATACTACTTCTTCTTTGTCCATTTATCTGTTGACGGACATTTTGTTTGCTTGCATGTCTAGGCTATTGTAAATATTGCTGCAGTGCACGTTTGCTTGTCTGTGTCTTTCCGATTCTGGTCTTCTTAAGTTATAGGCCCATTAGGGGATCGGCCGCATCATATGGTAGGCTCCATTTTTACCTTTTAAATGCAGCTCCATTCTGTTCTCATGATTAGCTGTTACCAGTTTACATCCAACCAACAGCATAGTGGGTATGCATTTCTCCACAAACCCGTCAGCATTCATAGTTTGCAGACTTTTTACTGACGGCATTTTGAATATTGGGTGGCGACATCTTTTTGTATTTTGTATTTGCATCCAACCAATAATGCCTGATATTGAGCTTTTATCCATGCTCCTCTTTTTTTTTTTTTTGTAAATAAAAGAGTGAGTAAAACTTACCTCTTCCAATTGTTTTCTTGAAAAAATTCTCTGTGTTGTGAACTTTTTTGGCCATTACCTACCCAGGACATTTTTTGAGGACACGTGTCATTGACAGCCCTACAATTCCTGTGAATCTTAAGTGACCGTTAGCCCTGTGTTTAGAGCTGCTGTTGTGGGAAACGGCCACCAGGCGGCAGCATTCCTCCATTCCCAAATCTGGTTACTAGGGCAGTAGAGCCTTCCTGAAAGTGGTGTTCCTAGGTTGTAAATTAGAATGGAATGTGCCAGGGATAACCCCAATAAGTTTATGTCTCATTAATTGTTGTTCGTGGTTTTAATTTTTTAAATTGGGGTAATGATTAGAATAGTGTTTGTTCTAGGTGTGCACAATCAGGTTCAATTGAACATTACATATATCTATTCATGTGCAGATCCTCTTCCCATGTAAATTACTATTATTTTTTTAATAAATTTATTTTATTTCATTATTTATTTTTGGCTGAGTTGGATCTTCGTTGCTGCATGTGTGCTTTCTCTAGTTGCGGTGAGCGGGGGCTACTCTCCATGGCGGTGCACGGGCTTCTCACTGCAGTGGCTTCTCTTGTTGCGGAGCACGGTCTCTAGGCATGCGGGCTTCAGTAGTTGTGGTGTGTGGGCTCCGTAGTTGTGGCTCGTGGGCTCTAGAGCGCAGGCTCAGTAGTTGTGGTGCACGGGCTTAGTTGCTCTGCAGCATGTGGGATCTTCCTGGACCAGGGATCGAACCCGTGTCCCCTGCACTGGCAGGCGGATTCTTAACCACGGCGCCACCAGGGAAGCCCCCGTATAAATTATTACAGCGCGTTCAGTAGACCTCCCTTGGTATATGGTTGGTCTTTTTGATTCATGTATTTAATATGTATTTCTAGACGTATGGTAACCCTAATCTTCATTTACCCATTCCTCCCAGCTTTCCTTTTACATAACCATAGTTTGTTTTCCAAGTCTGTGAGTGTCTCTCTCTGTGGAAATATGTTCATTTGTGTCAGTTGTTAGGTAACACCTAGAAGTGATATCACAGGATATTTGTCGTCTGCTTTCCGACTTACCTCATGTTCTGTGATTATCTCTAGGCTCATCTATGGTGCTGCAAAGAGCAGTGTTTCATTCTTTTCCATGCCGAATATTCCATTGTGTACATGGACCACTTCTTCTTTGTGCATTCATCTGTTGATGGACATTTTGGTTTCTTCCAACTCTTGGCTATGCTAAATATTGATGCAGTGCAGGATTGCCAGCCTGTGTCTTTTGGATTCTGGTCTTCTCAGGGGATAGGCCCAGCAGTGGGCCTACTAGATCATATGGTAGTCAATTTTTACCTTTAAAAGCACCTCCATTCTGTTCTCACTACTGGCTGTTACCAGTTGACATCCCACCAGCAACTAGAGGGTACACAGTTCTCTAAAACCCCTTCAGCATTTATTGTTTATAGACTTTTTACTGATGGCATTTGGAGTGTTGGGTGGTGATACCTTTGTGTAGTTTGGATTTGCATGCGTCTAATACTTCCGGTATTGAGCTTTTAATCCACGTCCGTTTTCTTTTTTCTTTTTCAGTTAAGCAGAAAAACTTACCTCTTCAAATTGTTTCCTTGAAAAATTTGCCGTGTTCTGAATTCCTGTGGCCATTACCTACACCAGGATATTTTTTGAGGGCAGGTGTCATTTACAACTCTGTAGTAATTGTGAATATTACGTGACCATTAGCACTGGGTTTAAAGCTGCTGTTGCAGGAAACGGCCACAAGGCGGCAGCATGTCTATATTCCCAACTCTGGTTACTAGGGCAACAGAGCCTTCCTGGAAGTCCTGTTTGTAGGTTGTAAGTTAGAGTGGAATGTGCCAGGACAAACCCCCCAAAACTTATGGCTACTTATTTGTTGTTGGTATTCTTAGTTTAATTTTCATTTTGATCAGAGCAAATTTGATCGCAATGTTGTGTTTGTTCTAGGTGTACAGAATCTGTTTCATTGATACATATACCTTTTAATGTTTGGATCCTGTCCCATCCAGGTAATTACAGAATGTTGTGTAGACCTCTCTTGGTATTCGATATGTGTTTGGTGATTCTATATTTTATAAGTATTAGCATATGTCTGTTAAAACCCAATATCCTCTGTTATACATTCGTCACTCCTTTCCGCTTGGTTAACCACAGATTTGTGTTCTGAATACGTGAGTGTCCTTCTCTGTGGAAATAAGTTCATTAATATCAACTTTTAGATAACACCTATACGTGATATCATAGGATATGTGTCTCTCGCTTTCTGACTTACTTCAAGATGTGTGATTATCTCTAGCCTCATCTATGGTGCTGCAAACGGCATTGTTTCATTCTTTTCTCTGCCTAATATTGCATTGTGTACATGGACCTCTTTTTCGTCCATTCATCTGATGATGGACATTTTTGTTGCTCCCATGTCTTGGCTATTGTGAATTCTGCTGCAATACACGATTTTCCATCCTGTGTCTTTTTGATTCTGGCCTTCACCGGTTACAGGCCCAATCGTGGGCCTTCCGGATCATATGGGAACTCAATTTTTACCTTGAAACGCACTGCCATTCTGTTCCTTTTATTGGCTGTTACCAGTTTACATCCCACTTAGACCTAGAGGTTATGCTATTCTCCACAACTTCTTCAACATCTACTGTTTGTTTGTAGACTTTTTGCTGATGGTCATTCTGACTGGTGTGAGGTGATACCTTTGCGTAGATTGGATTTGCGTGTGTCTAATAATTCCTGAGGTCAAGCTTTTATCAACATCCTTTTTATTTTTTTTTAAGATTGAGTTAAACGTACAACTTCAAATTGCCTTGTTGAAAAATTTGCTGTGTTTGAATTTTTTTGGCCATTCCGTACCCCAGGACATTTTTTGAGGGCGTGTGTCATTTACACCCCTGCAGTCCTTGTCAATATTAGTGACCACTAGCAGTGGATTTAAAGCGGCTGTTTGAGGAAACGGCCTTAGGGTGGCAGCATTTCTGCGTTACCAGCTCTGCTTGCTAGGGAAACAGAACCTTCCTGCAAGTTGTGCTTTTAGGTTGCAGATTAGAGTGGAATGTGCCAGGACAAGCCCCCATAAGTTTTAGCCTCCTTAATTCTTGTTTATGTCTTTAATTTTTAGTTTTGATCAGAGCAAATTGGATTTAAAAATGTCGTTTGTTCTAGGTGTGCAGAATCTTGTTCATTTACACCTATACATATATATATATATTGATCTTTGTGTCCTTTTCCATGTAGGTTATTACGGAGTGTTGAGTAGACCACTCTTGGTATTCCATAGGTCTTGGGTGATGATATATTTTATATGTATTAGTATATGTTTGTTAACCCCAATATCCGAATTTATGCATTCGTCACACCTTTTCATTGGCTTAACCATAAGTTTGTCTTCTCAATCTGAGATTGTCTTTCTCTATGGAAATATGTTCATTTTTATGAATTTTCAGATAACATAAGTGATATCATGGGATATTTGTCTTTCGCATTTGGGCTTACTTCACGTTGTGTGATTATCTCTAGGCTCATCTGTGGTGCTGCAAATGGCACTGTTTTATTTTTTTCGTGGCTAATATTCCATTCTGTACATATACCACTTCTTCTTTGTCCATTCATCTGTTTATGGACCTTTTTTATGCTTCCATGTCTTGGCTATTTAAATATTGCTGCAGTGCACATTTGCCTGCCTCTGTCTTTCCGATTCTGGTGCTCTTAGGTTATAGGCCCAGAAGGTGCCCTGCCGGATCATATGGTAGCTCAATTTTTACCTTTTAAAGCACCTCCATTCTGTTTTCATTAGTGCTCTTACCACTTTCCATCCCACCAGCGGCTAGAAGGTACACAGTTCTCTAAAACCCCTTCAGCATTTAGAGTTTGTAGACTTTTTGCTGACGGTCATTTGACTGGTGTGAGGTGAAACCTTTTTGGAGGTTGGATTTGTATGCGTCTAATAATTCCTTATACTGAGCTTTAGGCATATCCTTTTTATTCTTTTTTTTCTGCTTTTTTAAAGAGTGAGTACAACTTCCCTCTTCATATTGACTTCTTGAAAAATTGGTCATGTGTTGAATTTTCTTGGCTATTCCCTAACCCAGGGCATTTTTTGAGGGCAGGTGTCATTTACAGCCCTGCAGTCCTTGTGAATATTAAGTGACCATTAGCACTGTGTTGAAAGCTGCTGCTGTGGGAAACAGCCACAAGGCGGCAGCACTATTACGTTCTCAACTCTTGTTACTAGGGCAACAGAGTCTTCCTGGACGTCGTGTTCCTCGGTTGTAAATTAGAGTGGAATGTGCTCGGACAAACCCCCAGAAGTTTATGTCTCCTTACTTATGTTTGTTTTTTAAATTGAAATTATATTTCTTACCGGGGTAATTTTGATTAGAGTGTTGTGATTGTCTGGCAGTACAGAATCTGGTCAAATATTCATACATATATCTGTTCATCTTCAGATCTTATTACCATGTATGTTATTACAGAGTGTTGAGTAGACCTCCCTTGGTATTTGGTAGGTGTTTGGTCATTATATACTTTATATGTATTGCTGATTATATAATTCATGTAGTTTATATGTTTATAGACATTTAACATACATTAGTATATGTATGTTACCCCCATAATCCTAATTTATTGATCCTCCCACCTTTCATTTTGGTTAACCATTAGTTTGTTTATAAGTCTGTGAGTGTCTTTCTCTGTGGAAATATGTTCAATGGTAGCAATCCTAGGATAACATCTATAAATGATATCATGGGATATTTGTCATTCCCTTTTGACTTACTTAACGTAATATGATTATTTCTAGGCTCATCTGTAGTCATGAAAATGGCATTGTTCATTTTGTTCCGAGGCTAATATTCCATTCGGTACATATACTACTTCTTCTTTGTCCATTTATCTGTTGACGGACATTTTGTTTGCTTGCATGTCTAGGCTATTGTAAATATTGCTGCAGTGCACGTTTGCTTGTCTGTGTCTTTCCGATTCTGGTCTTCTTAAGTTATAGGCCCATTAGGGGATCGGCCGCATCATATGGTAGGCTCCATTTTTACCTTTTAAATGCAGCTCCATTCTGTTCTCATGATTAGCTGTTACCAGTTTACATCCAACCAACAGCATAGTGGGTATGCATTTCTCCACAAACCCGTCAGCATTCATAGTTTGTAGACTTTTTACTGACGGCATTTTGAATATTGGGTGGCGACATCTTTTTGTAGTTTGCATTTGCATCCAACCAATAATGCCTGATATTGAGCTTTTATCCATGCTCCTCTTTTTTTTTTTTTTTTGTAAATAAAAGAGTGAGTAAAACTTACCTCTTCCAATTGTTTTCTTGAAAAATTCTCTGTGTTGTGAACTTTTTTGGCCATTACCTACCCAGGACATTTTTTGAGGACACGTGTCATTGACAGCCCTACAATTCCTGTGAATCTTAAGTGACCGTTAGCCCTGTGTTTAGAGCTGCTGTTGTGGGAAACGGCCACCAGGCGGCAGCATTCCTCCATTCCCAAATCTGGTTACTAGGGCAGTAGAGCCTTCCTGAAAGTGGTGTTCCTAGGTTGTAAATTAGAATGGAATGTGCCAGGGATAACCCCAATAAGTTTATGTCTCATTAATTGTTGTTCGTGGTTTTAATTTTTTAAATTGGGGTAATGATTAGAATAGTGTTTGTTCTAGGTGTGCACAATCAGGTTCAATTGAACATTACATATATCTATTCATGTGCAGATCCTCTTCCCATGTAAATTACTATTATTTTTTTAATAAATTTATTTTATTTCATTATTTATTTTTGGCTGAGTTGGATCTTCGTTGCTGCATGTGTGCTTTCTCTAGTTGCGGTGAGCGGGGGCTACTCTCCATGGCGGTGCACGGGCTTCTCACTGCAGTGGCTTCTCTTGTTGCGGAGCACGGTCTCTAGGCATGCGGGCTTCAGTAGTTGTGGTGTGTGGGCTCCGTAGTTGTGGCTCGTGGGCTCTAGAGCGCAGGCTCAGTAGTTGTGGTGCACGGGCTTAGTTGCTCTGCAGCATGTGGGATCTTCCTGGACCAGGGATCGAACCCGTGTCCCCTGCACTGGCAGGCGGATTCTTAACCACGGCGCCACCAGGGAAGCCCCCGTATAAATTATTACAGCGCGTTCAGTAGACCTCCCTTGGTATATGGTTGGTCTTTTTGATTCATGTATTTAATATGTATTTCTAGACGTATGGTAACCCTAATCTTCATTTACCCATTCCTCCCAGCTTTCCTTTTACATAACCATAGTTTGTTTTCCAAGTCTGTGAGTGTCTCTCTCTGTGGAAATATGTTCATTTGTGTCAGTTGTTAGGTAACACCTAGAAGTGATATCACAGGATATTTGTCGTCTGCTTTCCGACTTACCTCATGTTCTGTGATTATCTCTAGGCTCATCTATGGTGCTGCAAAGAGCAGTGTTTCATTCTTTTCCATGCCGAATATTCCATTGTGTACATGGACCACTTCTTCTTTGTGCATTCATCTGTTGATGGACATTTTGGTTTCTTCCAACTCTTGGCTATGCTAAATATTGATGCAGTGCAGGATTGCCAGCCTGTGTCTTTTGGATTCTGGTCTTCTCAGGGGATAGGCCCAGCAGTGGGCCTACTAGATCATATGGTAGTCAATTTTTACCTTTAAAAGCACCTCCATTCTGTTCTCACTACTGGCTGTTACCAGTTGACATCCCACCAGCAACTAGAGGGTACACAGTTCTCTAAAACCCCTTCAGCATTTATTGTTTATAGACTTTTTACTGATGGCATTTGGAGTGTTGGGTGGTGATACCTTTGTGTAGTTTGGATTTGCATGCGTCTAATACTTCCGGTATTGAGCTTTTAATCCACGTCCGTTTTCTTTTTTCTTTTTCAGTTAAGCAGAAAAACTTACCTCTTCAAATTGTTTCCTTGAAAAATTTGCCGTGTTCTGAATTCCTGTGGCCATTACCTACACCAGGATATTTTTTGAGGGCAGGTGTCATTTACAACTCTGTAGTAATTGTGAATATTACGTGACCATCAGCACTGGGTTTAAAGCTGCTGTTGCAGGAAACGGGCACAAGGCGGCAGCATGTCTATATTCCCAACTCTGGTTACTAGGGCAACAGAGCCTTCCTGGAAGTCCTGTTTGTAGGTTGTAAGTTAGAGTGGAATGTGCCAGGACAAACCCCCCAAAACTTATGGCTACTTATTTGTTGTTGGTATTCTTAGTTTAATTTTCATTCTGATCAGAGCAAATTTGATCGCAATGTTGTGTTTGTTCTAGGTGTACAGAATCTGTTTCATTGATACATATACCTTTTAATGTTTGGATCCTGTCCCATCCAGGTAATTACAGAATGTTGTGTAGACCTCTCTTGGTATTCGATATGTGTTTGGTGATTCTATATTTTATAAGTATTAGCATATGTCTGTTAAAACCCAATATCCTCTGTTATACATTCGTCACTCCTTTCCGCTTGGTTAACCACAGATTTGTGTTCTGAATACGTGAGTGTCCTTCTCTGTGGAAATAAGTTCATTAATATCAACTTTTAGATAACACCTATACGTGATATCATAGGATATGTGTCTCTCGCTTTCTGACTTACTTCAAGATGTGTGATTATCTCTAGCCTCATCTATGGTGCTGCAAACGGCATTGTTTCATTCTTTTCTCTGCCTAACATTGCATTGTGTACATGGACCTCTTTTTCGTCCATTCATCTGATGATGGACATTTTTGTTGCTCCCATGTCTTGGCTATTGTGAATTCTGCTGCAATACACGATTTTCCTTCCTGTGTCTTTTTGATTCTGGCCTTCACCGGTTACAGGCCCAATCGTGGGCCTTCCGGATCATATGGGAACTCAATTTTTACCTTCAAACGCACTGCCATTCTGTTCCTTTTATTGGCTGTTACCAGTTTACATCCCACTTAGACCTAGAGGTTATGCTATTCTCCACAACTTCTTCAACATCTACTGTTTGTTTGTAGACTTTTTGCTGATGGTCATTCTGACTGGTGTGAGGTGATACCTTTGCGTAGATTGGATTTGCGTGTGTCTAATAATTCCTGAGGTCGAGCTTTTATCAACATGCTTTTTATTCTTTTTTAAGATTGAGTTAAACGTACAACTTCAAATTGCCTTGTTGAAAAATTTGCTGTGTTTGAATTTTTTTGGCCATTCCGTACCCCAGGACATATTTTGAGGGCGTGTGTCATTTACACCCCTGCAGTCCTTGTCACTATTAGTGACCACTAGCAGTGGATTTAAAGCGGCTGTTTGAGGAAACGGCCTTAGGGTGGCAGCATTTCTGCGTTACCAGCTCTGCTTGCTAGGGAAACAGAACCTTCCTGCAAGTTGTGCTTTTAGGTTGCAGATTAGAGTGGAATGTGCCAGGACAAGCCCCCATAAGTTTTAGCCTCCTTAATTCTTGTTTATGTCTTTAATTTTTAGTTTTGATCAGAGCAAATTGGATTTAAAAATGTCGTTTGTTCTAGGTGTGCAGAATCTTGTTCATTTACACCTATATATATATATATATTGATCTTTGTGTCCTTTTCCATGTAGGTTATTACGGAGTGTTGAGTAGACCACTCTTGGTATTCCATAGGTCTTGGGTGATGATATATTTTATATGTATTAGTATATGTTTGTTAACCCCAATATCCGAATTTATGCATTCGTCACACCTTTTCATTGGCTTAACCATAAGTTTGTCTTCTCAATCTGAGATTGTCTTTCTCTATGGAAATATGTTCATTTTTATGAATTTTCAGATAACATAAGTGATATCATGGGACATTTGTCTTTCGCATTTGGGCTTACTTCACGTTGTGTGATTATCTCTAGGCTCATCTGTGGTGCTGCAAATGGCACTGTTTTATTTTTTTCGTGGCTAATATTCCATTCTGTACATATACCACTTCTTCTTTGTCCATTCATCTGTTTATGGACCTTTTTTATGCTTCCATGTCTTGGCTATTTAAATATTGCTGCAGTGCACATTTGCCTGCCTCTGTCTTTCCGATTCTGGTGCTCTTAGGTTATAGGCCCAGAAGGTGCCCTGCCGGATCATATGGTAGCTCAATTTTTACCTTTTAAAGCACCTCCATTCTGTTTTCATTAGTGCTCTTACCACTTTCCATCCCACCAGCGGCTAGAAGGTACACAGTTCTCTAAAACCCCTTCAGCATTTAGAGTTTGTAGACTTTTTGCTGACGGTCATTTGACTGGTGTGAGGTGAAACCTTTTTGGAGGTTGGATTTGTATGCGTCTAATAATTCCTTATACTGAGCTTTAGGCATATCCTTTTTATTCTTTTTTTTCTGCTTTTTTAAAGAGTGAGTACAACTTCCCTCTTCATATTGACTTCTTGAAAAATTGGTCATGTGTTGAATTTTCTTGGCTATTCCCTAACCCAGGGCATTTTTTGAGGGCAGGTGTCATTTACAGCCCTGCAGTCCTTGTGAATATTAAGTGACCATTAGCACTGTGTTGAAAGCTGCTGCTGTGGGAAACAGCCACAAGGCGGCAGCACTATTACGTTCTCAACTCTTGTTACTAGGGCAACAGAGTCTTCCTGGACGTCGTGTTCCTCGGTTGTAAATTAGAGTGGAATGTGCTCGGACAAACCCCCAGAAGTTTATGTCTCCTTACTTATGTTTGTTTTTTAAATTGAAATTATATTTCTTACCGGGGTAATTTTGATTAGAGTGTTGTGATTGTCTGGCAGTACAGAATCTGGTCAAATATTCATACATATATCTGTTCATCTTCAGATCCTATTACCATGTATGTTATTACAGAGTGTTGAGTAGACCTCCCTTGGTATTTGGTAGGTGTTTGGTCATTATATACTTTATATGTATTGCTGATTATATAATTCATGTAGTTTATATGTTTATAGACATTTAACATACATTAGTATATGTATGTTACCCCCATAATCCTAATTTATTGATCCTCCCACCTTTCATTTTGGTTAACCATTAGTTTGTTTATAAGTCTGTGAGTGTCTTTCTCTGTGGAAATATGTTCAATGGTAGCAATCCTAGGATAACATCTATAAATGATATCATGGGATATTTGTCATTCCCTTTTGACTTACTTAACGTAATATGATTATTTCTAGGCTCATCTGTAGTCATGAAAATGGCATTGTTCATTTTGTTCCGAGGCTAATATTCCATTCGGTACATATACTACTTCTTCTTTGTCCATTTATCTGTTGACGGACATTTTGTTTGCTTGCATGTCTAGGCTATTGTAAATATTGCTGCAGTGCACGTTTGCCTGTCTGTGTCTTTCCGATTCTGGTCTTCTTAAGTTATAGGCCCATTAGGGGATCGGCCGCATCATATGGTAGGCTCCATTTTTACCTTTTAAATGCAGCTCCATTCTGTTCTCATGATTAGCTGTTACCAGTTTACATCCAACCAACAGCATAGTGGGTATGCATTTCTCCACAAACCCGTCAGCATTCATAGTTTGTAGACTTTTTACTGACGGCATTTTGAATATTGGGTGGCGACATCTTTTTGTAGTTTGCATTTGCATCCAACCAATAATGCCTGATATTGAGCTTTTATCCATGCTCCTCTTTTTTTTTTTTTTGTAAATAAAAGAGTGAGTAAAACTTACCTCTTCCAATTGTTTTCTTGAAAAATTCTCTGTGTTGTGAACTTTTTTGGCCATTACCTACCCAGGACATTTTTTGAGGACACGTGTCATTGACAGCCGTACAATTCCTGTGAATCTTAAGTGACCGTTAGCCCTGTGTTTAGAGCTGCTGTTGTGGGAAACGGCCACCAGGCGGCAGCATTCCTCCATTCCCAAATCTGGTGACTAGGGCAGTAGAGCCTTCCTGAAAGTGGTGTTCCTAGGTTGTAAATTAGAATGGAATGTGCCAGGGATAACCCCAATAAGTTTATGTCTCATTAATTGTTGTTCGTGGTTTTAATTTTTTAAATTGGGGTAATGATTAGAATAGTGTTTGTTCTAGGTGTGCACAATCAGGTTCAATTGAACATTACATATATCTATTCATGTGCAGATCCTCTTCCCATGTAAATTACTATTATTTTTTTAATAAATTTATTTTATTTAATTATTTATTTTTGGCTGAGTTGGATCTTCGTTGCTGCATGTGTGCTTTCTCTAGTTGCGGTGAGCGGGGGCTACTCTCCATGGCGGTGCACGGGCTTCTCACTGCAGTGGCTTCTCTTGTTGCGGAGCACGGTCTCTAGGCATGCGGGCTTCAGTAGTTGTGGTGTGTGGGCTCCATAGTTGTGGCTCGTGGGCTCTAGAGCGCAGGCTCAGTAGTTGTGGTGCACGGGCTTAGTTGCTCTGCAGCATGTGGGATCATCCTGGACCAGGGATCGAACCCGTGTCCCCTGCACTGGCAGGCGGATTCTTAACCACGGCGCCACCAGGGAAGCCCCCGTATAAATTATTACAGCGCGTTCAGTAGACCTCCCTTGGTATATGGTTGGTCTTTTTGATTCATGTATTTAATATGTATTTCTAGACGTATGGTAACCCTAATCTTCATTTACCCATTCCTCCCAGCTTTCCTTTTACATAACCATAGTTTGTTTTCCAAGTCTGTGAGTGTCTTTCTCTGTGGAAATATGTTCATTTGTGTCAGTTGTTAGGTAACACCTAGAAGTGATATCACAGGATATTTGTCGTCTGCTTTCCGACTTACCTCATGTTCTGTGATTATCTCTAGGCTCATCTATGGTGCTGCAAAGAGCAGTGTTTCGTTCTTTTCCATGCCGAATATTCCATTGTGTACATGGACCACTTCTTCTTTGTGCATTCATCTGTTGATGGACATTTTGGTTTCTTCCAACTCTTGGCTATGCTAAATATTGATGCAGTGCAGGATTGCCAGCCTGTGTCTTTTGGATTCTGGTCTTCTCAGGGGATAGGCCCAGCAGTGGGCCTACTAGATCATATGGTAGTCAATTTTTACCTTTAAAAGCACCTCCATTCTGTTCTCACTACTGGCTGTTACCAGTTGACATCCCACCAGCAACTAGAGGGTACACAGTTCTCTAAAACCCCTTCAGCATTTATTGTTTATAGACTTTTTACTGATGGCATTTGGAGTGTTGGGTGGTGATACCTTTGTGTAGTTTGGATTTGCATGCGTCTAATACTTCCGGTATTGAGCTTTTAATCCACGTCCGTTTTCTTTTTTCTTTTTCAGTTAAGCAGAAAAACTTACCTCTTCAAATTGTTTCCTTGAAAAATTTGCCGTGTTCTGAATTCCTGTGGCCATTACCTACACCAGGATATTTTTTGAGGGCAGGTGTCATTTACAACTCTGTAGTAATTGTGAATATTACGTGACCATCAGCACTGGGTTTAAAGCTGCTGTTGCAGGAAACGGGCACAAGGCGGCAGCATGTCTATATTCCCAACTCTGGTTACTAGGGCAACAGAGCCTTCCTGGAAGTCCTGTTTGTAGGTTGTAAGTTAGAGTGGAATGTGCCAGGACAAACCCCCCAAAACTTATGGCTACTTATTTGTTGTTGGTATTCTTAGTTTAATTTTCATTCTGATCAGAGCAAATTTGATCGCAATGTTGTGTTTGTTCTAGGTGTACAGAATCTGTTTCATTGATACATATACCTTTTAATGTTTGGATCCTGTCCCATCCAGGTAATTACAGAATGTTGTGTAGACCTCTCTTGGTATTCGATATGTGTTTGGTGATTCTATATTTTATAAGTATTAGCATATGTCTGTTAAAACCCAATATCCTCTGTTATACATTCGTCACTCCTTTCCGCTTGGTTAACCACAGATTTGTGTTCTGAATACGTGAGTGTCCTTCTCTGTGGAAATAAGTTCATTAATATCAACTTTTAGATAACACCTATACGTGATATCATAGGATATGTGTCTCTCGCTTTCTGACTTACTTCAAGATGTGTGATTATCTCTAGCCTCATCTATGGTGCTGCAAACGGCATTGTTTCATTCTTTTCTCTGCCTAACATTGCATTGTGTACATGGACCTCTTTTTCGTCCATTCATCTGATGATGGACATTTTTGTTGCTCCCATGTCTTGGCTATTGTGAATTCTGCTGCAATACACGATTTTCCTTCCTGTGTCTTTTTGATTCTGGCCTTCACCGGTTACAGGCCCAATCGTGGGCCTTCCGGATCATATGGGAACTCAATTTTTACCTTCAAACGCACTGCCATTCTGTTCCTTTTATTGGCTGTTACCAGTTTACATCCCACTTAGACCTAGAGGTTATGCTATTCTCCACAACTTCTTCAACATCTACTGTTTGTTTGTAGACTTTTTGCTGATGGTCATTCTGACTGGTGTGAGGTGATACCTTTGCGTAGATTGGATTTGCGTGTGTCTAATAATTCCTGAGGTCGAGCTTTTATCAACATCCTTTTTATTTTTTTTTAAGATTGAGTTAAACGTACAACTTCAAATTGCCTTGTTGAAAAATTTGCTGTGTTTGAATTTTTTTGGCCATTCCGTACCCCAGGACATTTTTTGAGGGCGTGTGTCATTTACACCCCTGCAGTCCTTGTCACTATTAGTGACCACTAGCAGTGGATTTAAAGCGGCTGTTTGAGGAAACGGCCTTAGGGTGGCAGCATTTCTGCGTTACCAGCTCTGCTTGCTAGGGAAACAGAACCTTCCTGCAAGTTGTGCTTTTAGCTTGCAGATTAGAGTGGAATGTGCCAGGACAAGCCCCCATAAGTTTTAGCCTCCTTAATTCTTGTTTATGTCTTTAATTTTTAGTTTTGATCAGAGCAAATTGGATTTTAAAATGTCGTTTGTTCTAGGTGTGCAGAATCTTGTTCATTTACACCTATACATATATATATATATTGATCTTTGTGTCCTTTTCCATGTAGGTTATTACGGAGTGTTGAGTAGACCACTCTTGGTATTCCATAGGTCTTGGGTGATGATATATTTTATATGTATTAGTATATGTTTGTTAACCCCAATATCCGAATTTATGCATTCGTCACACCTTTTCATTGGCTTAACCATAAGTTTGTCTTCTCAATCTGAGATTGTCTTTCTCTATGGAAATATGTTCATTTTTATGAATTTTCAGATAACATAAGTGATATCATGGGACATTTGTCTTTCGCATTTTGACTTACTTCACGTTGTGTGATTATCTCTAGGCTCATCTGTGGTGCTGCAAATGGCACTGTTTTGTTTTTTTCGTGGCTAATATTCCATTCTGTACATATACCACTTCTTCTTTGTCCATTCATCTGTTTATGGACCTTTTTTATGCTTCCATGTCTTGGCTATTTAAATATTGCTGCAGTGCACATTTGCCTGCCTCTGTCTTTCCGATTCTGGTGCTCTTAGGTTATAGGCCCAGAAGGTGCCCTGCCGGATCTTATGGTAGCTCAATTTTTACCTTTTAAAGCACCTCCATTCTGTTTTCATTAGTGCTCTTACCACTTTCCATCCCACCAGCGGCTAGAAGGTACACAGTTCTCTAAAACCCCTTCAGCATTTAGAGTTTGTAGACTTTTTGCTGACGGTCATTTGACTGGTGTGAGGTGAAACCTTTTTGGAGGTTGGATTTGTATGCGTCTAATAATTCCTTATACTGAGCTTTAGGCATATCCTTTTTATTCTTTTTTTTCTGCTTTTTTAAAGAGTGAGTACAACTTCCCTCTTCATATTGACTTCTTGAAAAATTGGTCATGTGTTGAATTTTCTTGGCTATTCCCTAACCCAGGGCATTTTTTGAGGGCAGGTGTCATTTACAGCCCTGCAGTCCTTGTGAATATTAAGTGACCATTAGCACTGTGTTGAAAGCTGCTGCTGTGGGAAACAGCCACAAGGCGGCAGCACTATTACGTTCTCAACTCTTGTTACTAGGGCAACAGAGTCTTCCTGGACGTCGTGTTCCTCGGTTGTAAATTAGAGTGGAATGTGCTCGGACAAACCCCCAGAAGTTTATGTCTCCTTACTTATGTTTGTTTTTTAAATTGAAATTATATTTCTTACCGGGGTAATTTTGATTAGAGTGTTGTGATTGTCTGGCAGTACAGAATCTGGTCAAATATTCATACATATATCTGTTCATCTTCAGATCCTATTACCATGTATGTTATTACAGAGTGTTGAGTAGACCTCCCTTGGTATTTGGTAGGTGTTTGGTCATTATATACTTTATATGTATTGCTGATTATATAATTCATGTAGTTTATATGTTTATAGACATTTAACATACATTAGTATATGTATGTTACCCCCATAATCCTAATTTATTGATCCTCCCACCTTTCATTTTGGTTAACCATTAGTTTGTTTATAAGTCTGTGAGTGTCTTTCTCTGTGGAAATATGTTCAATGGTAGCAATCCTAGGATAACATCTATAAATGATATCATGGGATATTTGTCATTCCCTTTTGACTTACTTAACGTAATATGATTATTTCTAGGCTCATCTGTAGTCATGAAAATGGCATTGTTCATTTTGTTCCGAGGCTAATATTCCATTCGGTACATATACTACTTCTTCTTTGTCCATTTATCTGTTGACGGACATTTTGTTTGCTTGCATGTCTAGGCTATTGTAAATATTGCTGCAGTGCACGTTTGCCTGTCTGTGTCTTTCCGATTCTGGTCTTCTTAAGTTATAGGCCCATTAGGGGATCGGCCGCATCATATGGTAGGCTCCATTTTTACCTTTTAAATGCAGCTCCATTCTCTTCTCATGATTAGCTGTTACCAGTTTACATCCAACCAACAGCATAGTGGGTATGCATTTCTCCACAAACCCGTCAGCATTCATAGTTTGTAGACTTTTTACTGACGGCATTTTGAATATTGGGTGGCGACATCTTTTTGTAGTTTGCATTTGCATCCAACCAATAATGCCTGATATTGAGCTTTTATCCATGCTCCTCTTTTTTTTTTTTTGGAAATAAAAGAGTGAGTAAAACTTACCTCTTCCAATTGTTTTCTTGAAAAATTCTCTGTGTTGTGAACTTTTTTGGCCATTACCTACCCAGGACATTTTTTGAGGACACGTGTCATTGACAGCCCTACAATTCCTGTGAATCTTAAGTGACCGTTAGCCCTGTGTTTAGAGCTGCTGTTGTGGGAAACGGCCACCAGGCGGCAGCATTCCTCCATTCCCAAATCTGGTGACTAGGGCAGTAGAGCCTTCCTGAAAGTGGTGTTCCTAGGTTGTAAATTAGAATGGAATGTGCCAGGGATAACCCCAATAAGTTTATGTCTCATTAATTGTTGTTCGTGGTTTTAATTTTTTAAATTGGGGTAATGATTAGAATAGTGTTTGTTCTAGGTGTGCACAATCAGGTTCAATTGAACATTACATATATCTATTCATGTGCAGATCCTCTTCCCATGTAAATTACTATTATTTTTTTAATAAATTTATTTTATTTAATTATTTATTTTTGGCTGAGTTGGATCTTCGTTGCTGCATGTGTGCTTTCTCTAGTTGCGGTGAGCGGGGGCTACTCTCCATGGCGGTGCACGGGCTTCTCACTGCAGTGGCTTCTCTTGTTGCGGAGCACGGTCTCTAGGCATGCGGGCTTCAGTAGTTGTGGTGTGTGGGCTCCATAGTTGTGGCTCGTGGGCTCTAGAGCGCAGGCTCAGTAGTTGTGGTGCACGGGCTTAGTTGCTCTGCAGCATGTGGGATCATCCTGGACCAGGGATCGAACCCGTGTCCCCTGCACTGGCAGGCGGATTCTTAACCACGGCGCCACCAGGGAAGCCCCCGTATAAATTATTACAGTGCGTTCAGTAGACCTCCCTTGGTATATGGTTGGTCTTTTTGATTCATGTATTTAATATGTATTTCTAGACGTATGGTAACCCTAATCTTCATTTACCCATTCCTCCCAGCTTTCCTTTTACATAACCATAGTTTGTTTTCCAAGTCTGTGAGTGTCTTTCTCTGTGGAAATATGTTCATTTGTGTCAGTTGTTAGGTAACACCTAGAAGTGATATCACAGGATATTTGTCGTCTGCTTTCCGACTTACCTCATGTTCTGTGATTATCTCTAGGCTCATCTATGGTGCTGCAAAGAGCAGTGTTTCGTTCTTTTCCATGCCGAATATTCCATTGTGTACATGGACCACTTCTTCTTTGTGCATTCATCTGTTGATGGACATTTTGGTTTCTTCCAACTCTTGGCTATGCTAAATATTGATGCAGTGCAGGATTGCCAGCCTGTGTCTTTTGGATTCTGGTCTTCTCAGGGGATAGGCCCAGCAGTGGGCCTACTAGATCATATGGTAGTCAATTTTTACCTTTAAAAGCACCTCCATTCTGTTCTCACTACTGGCTGTTACCAGTTGACATCCCACCAGCAACTAGAGGGTACACAGTTCTCTAAAACCCCTTCAGCATTTATTGTTTATAGACTTTTTACTGATGGCATTTGGAGTGTTGGGTGGTGATACCTTTGTGTAGTTTGGATTTGCATGCGTCTAATACTTCCGGTATTGAGCTTTTAATCCACGTCCGTTTTCTTTTTTCTTTTTCAGTTAAGCAGAAAAACTTACCTCTTCAAATTGTTTCCTTGAAAAATTTGCCGTGTTCTGAATTCCTGTGGCCATTACCTACACCAGGATATTTTTTGAGGGCAGGTGTCATTTACAACTCTGTAGTAATTGTGAATATTACGTGACCATCAGCACTGGGTTTAAAGCTGCTGTTGCAGGAAACGGGCACAAGGCGGCAGCATGTCTATATTCCCAACTCTGGTTACTAGGGCAACAGAGCCTTCCTGGAAGTCCTGTTTGTAGGTTGTAAGTTAGAGTGGAATGTGCCAGGACAAACCCCCCAAAACTTATGGCTACTTATTTGTTGTTGGTATTCTTAGTTTAATTTTCATTCTGATCAGAGCAAATTTGATCGCAATGTTGTGTTTGTTCTAGGTGTACAGAATCTGTTTCATTGATACATATACCTTTTAATGTTTGGATCCTGTCCCATCCAGGTAATTACAGAATGTTGTGTAGACCTCTCTTGGTATTCGATATGTGTTTGGTGATTCTATATTTTATAAGTATTAGCATATGTCTGTTAAAACCCAATATCCTCTGTTATACATTCGTCACTCCTTTCCGCTTGGTTAACCACAGATTTGTGTTCTGAATACGTGAGTGTCCTTCTCTGTGGAAATAAGTTCATTAATATCAACTTTTAGATAACACCTATACGTGATATCATAGGATATGTGTCTCTCGCTTTCTGACTTACTTCAAGATGTGTGATTATCTCTAGCCTCATCTATGGTGCTGCAAACGGCATTGTTTCATTCTTTTCTCTGCCTAACATTGCATTGTGTACATGGACCTCTTTTTCGTCCATTCATCTGATGATGGACATTTTTGTTGCTCCCATGTCTTGGCTATTGTGAATTCTGCTGCAATACACGATTTTCCTTCCTGTGTCTTTTTGATTCTGGCCTTCACCGGTTACAGGCCCAATCGTGGGCCTTCCGGATCATATGGGAACTCAATTTTTACCTTCAAACGCACTGCCATTCTGTTCCTTTTATTGGCTGTTACCAGTTTACATCCCACTTAGACCTAGAGGTTATGCTATTCTCCACAACTTCTTCAACATCTACTGTTTGTTTGTAGACTTTTTGCTGATGGTCATTCTGACTGGTGTGAGGTGATACCTTTGCGTAGATTGGATTTGCGTGTGTCTAATAATTCCTGAGGTCGAGCTTTTATCAACATCCTTTTTATTTTTTTTTAAGATTGAGTTAAACGTACAACTTCAAATTGCCTTGTTGAAAAATTTGCTGTGTTTGAATTTTTTTGGCCATTCCGTACCCCAGGACATTTTTTGAGGGCGTGTGTCATTTACACCCCTGCAGTCCTTGTCACTATTAGTGACCACTAGCAGTGGATTTAAAGCGGCTGTTTGAGGAAACGGCCTTAGGGTGGCAGCATTTCTGCGTTACCAGCTCTGCTTGCTAGGGAAACAGAACCTTCCTGCAAGTTGTGCTTTTAGCTTGCAGATTAGAGTGGAATGTGCCAGGACAAGCCCCCATAAGTTTTAGCCTCCTTAATTCTTGTTTATGTCTTTAATTTTTAGTTTTGATCAGAGCAAATTGGATTTTAAAATGTCGTTTGTTCTAGGTGTGCAGAATCTTGTTCATTTACACCTATACATATATATATATATTGATCTTTGTGTCCTTTTCCATGTAGGTTATTACGGAGTGTTGAGTAGACCACTCTTGGTATTCCATAGGTCTTGGGTGATGATATATTTTATATGTATTAGTATATGTTTGTTAACCCCAATATCCGAATTTATGCATTCGTCACACCTTTTCATTGGCTTAACCATAAGTTTGTCTTCTCAATCTGAGATTGTCTTTCTCTATGGAAATATGTTCATTTTTATGAATTTTCAGATAACATAAGTGATATCATGGGACATTTGTCTTTCGCATTTTGACTTACTTCACGTTGTGTGATTATCTCTAGGCTCATCTGTGGTGCTGCAAATGGCACTGTTTTGTTTTTTTCGTGGCTAATATTCCATTCTGTACATATACCACTTCTTCTTTGTCCATTCATCTGTTTATGGACCTTTTTTATGCTTCCATGTCTTGGCTATTTAAATATTGCTGCAGTGCACATTTGCCTGCCTCTGTCTTTCCGATTCTGGTGCTCTTAGGTTATAGGCCCAGAAGGTGCCCTGCCGGATCTTATGGTAGCTCAATTTTTACCTTTTAAAGCACCTCCATTCTGTTTTCATTAGTGCTCTTACCACTTTCCATCCCACCAGCGGCTAGAAGGTACACAGTTCTCTAAAACCCCTTCAGCATTTAGAGTTTGTAGACTTTTTGCTGACGGTCATTTGACTGGTGTGAGGTGAAACCTTTTTGGAGGTTGGATTTGTATGCGTCTAATAATTCCTTATACTGAGCTTTAGGCATATCCTTTTTATTCTTTTTTTTCTGCTTTTTTAAAGAGTGAGTACAACTTCCCTCTTCATATTGACTTCTTGAAAAATTGGTCATGTGTTGAATTTTCTTGGCTATTCCCTAACCCAGGGCATTTTTTGAGGGCAGGTGTCATTTACAGCCCTGCAGTCCTTGTGAATATTAAGTGACCATTAGCACTGTGTTGAAAGCTGCTGCTGTGGGAAACAGCCACAAGGCGGCAGCACTATTACGTTCTCAACTCTTGTTACTAGGGCAACAGAGTCTTCCTGGACGTCGTGTTCCTCGGTTGTAAATTAGAGTGGAATGTGCTCGGACAAACCCCCAGAAGTTTATGTCTCCTTACTTATGTTTGTTTTTTAAATTGAAATTATATTTCTTACCGGGGTAATTTTGATTAGAGTGTTGTGATTGTCTGGCAGTACAGAATCTGGTCAAATATTCATACATATATCTGTTCATCTTCAGATCCTATTACCATGTATGTTATTACAGAGTGTTGAGTAGACCTCCCTTGGTATTTGGTAGGTGTTTGGTCATTATATACTTTATATGTATTGCTGATTATATAATTCATGTAGTTTATATGTTTATAGACATTTAACATACATTAGTATATGTATGTTACCCCCATAATCCTAATTTATTGATCCTCCCACCTTTCATTTTGGTTAACCATTAGTTTGTTTATAAGTCTGTGAGTGTCTTTCTCTGTGGAAATATGTTCAATGGTAGCAATCCTAGGATAACATCTATAAATGATATCATGGGATATTTGTCATTCCCTTTTGACTTACTTAACGTAATATGATTATTTCTAGGCTCATCTGTAGTCATGAAAATGGCATTGTTCATTTTGTTCCGAGGCTAATATTCCATTCGGTACATATACTACTTCTTCTTTGTCCATTTATCTGTTGACGGACATTTTGTTTGCTTGCATGTCTAGGCTATTGTAAATATTGCTGCAGTGCACGTTTGCCTGTCTGTGTCTTTCCGATTCTGGTCTTCTTAAGTTATAGGCCCATTAGGGGATCGGCCGCATCATATGGTAGGCTCCATTTTTACCTTTTAAATGCAGCTCCATTCTCTTCTCATGATTAGCTGTTACCAGTTTACATCCAACCAACAGCATAGTGGGTATGCATTTCTCCACAAACCCGTCAGCATTCATAGTTTGTAGACTTTTTACTGACGGCATTTTGAATATTGGGTGGCGACATCTTTTTGTAGTTTGCATTTGCATCCAACCAATAATGCCTGATATTGAGCTTTTATCCATGCTCCTCTTTTTTTTTTTTTGGAAATAAAAGAGTGAGTAAAACTTACCTCTTCCAATTGTTTTCTTGAAAAATTCTCTGTGTTGTGAACTTTTTTGGCCATTACCTACCCAGGACATTTTTTGAGGACACGTGTCATTGACAGCCCTACAATTCCTGTGAATCTTAAGTGACCGTTAGCCCTGTGTTTAGAGCTGCTGTTGTGGGAAACGGCCACCAGGCGGCAGCATTCCTCCATTCCCAAATCTGGTGACTAGGGCAGTAGAGCCTTCCTGAAAGTGGTGTTCCTAGGTTGTAAATTAGAATGGAATGTGCCAGGGATAACCCCAATAAGTTTATGTCTCATTAATTGTTGTTCGTGGTTTTAATTTTTTAAATTGGGGTAATGATTAGAATAGTGTTTGTTCTAGGTGTGCACAATCAGGTTCAATTGAACATTACATATATCTATTCATGTGCAGATCCTCTTCCCATGTAAATTACTATTATTTTTTTAATAAATTTATTTTATTTAATTATTTATTTTTGGCTGAGTTGGATCTTCGTTGCTGCATGTGTGCTTTCTCTAGTTGCGGTGAGCGGGGGCTACTCTCCATGGCGGTGCACGGGCTTCTCACTGCAGTGGCTTCTCTTGTTGCGGAGCACGGTCTCTAGGCATGCGGGCTTCAGTAGTTGTGGTGTGTGGGCTCCATAGTTGTGGCTCGTGGGCTCTAGAGCGCAGGCTCAGTAGTTGTGGTGCACGGGCTTAGTTGCTCTGCAGCATGTGGGATCATCCTGGACCAGGGATCGAACCCGTGTCCCCTGCACTGGCAGGCGGATTCTTAACCACGGCGCCACCAGGGAAGCCCCCGTATAAATTATTACAGTGCGTTCAGTAGACCTCCCTTGGTATATGGTTGGTCTTTTTGATTCATGTATTTAATATGTATTTCTAGACGTATGGTAACCCTAATCTTCATTTACCCATTCCTCCCAGCTTTCCTTTTACATAACCATAGTTTGTTTTCCAAGTCTGTGAGTGTCTTTCTCTGTGGAAATATGTTCATTTGTGTCAGTTGTTAGGTAACACCTAGAAGTGATATCACAGGATATTTGTCGTCTGCTTTCCGACTTACCTCATGTTCTGTGATTATCTCTAGGCTCATCTATGGTGCTGCAAAGAGCAGTGTTTCGTTCTTTTCCATGCCGAATATTCCATTGTGTACATGGACCACTTCTTCTTTGTGCATTCATCTGTTGATGGACATTTTGGTTTCTTCCAACTCTTGGCTATGCTAAATATTGATGCAGTGCAGGATTGCCAGCCTGTGTCTTTTGGATTCTGGTCTTCTCAGGGGATAGGCCCAGCAGTGGGCCTACTAGATCATATGGTAGTCAATTTTTACCTTTAAAAGCACCTCCATTCTGTTCTCACTACTGGCTGTTACCAGTTGACATCCCACCAGCAACTAGAGGGTACACAGTTCTCTAAAACCCCTTCAGCATTTATTGTTTATAGACTTTTTACTGATGGCATTTGGAGTGTTGGGTGGTGATACCTTTGTGTAGTTTGGATTTGCATGCGTCTAATACTTCCGGTATTGAGCTTTTAATCCACGTCCGTTTTCTTTTTTCTTTTTCAGTTAAGCAGAAAAACTTACCTCTTCAAATTGTTTCCTTGAAAAATTTGCCGTGTTCTGAATTCCTGTGGCCATTACCTACACCAGGATATTTTTTGAGGGCAGGTGTCATTTACAACTCTGTAGTAATTGTGAATATTACGTGACCATCAGCACTGGGTTTAAAGCTGCTGTTGCAGGAAACGGGCACAAGGCGGCAGCATGTCTATATTCCCAACTCTGGTTACTAGGGCAACAGAGCCTTCCTGGAAGTCCTGTTTGTAGGTTGTAAGTTAGAGTGGAATGTGCCAGGACAAACCCCCCAAAACTTATGGCTACTTATTTGTTGTTGGTATTCTTAGTTTAATTTTCATTCTGATCAGAGCAAATTTGATCGCAATGTTGTGTTTGTTCTAGGTGTACAGAATCTGTTTCATTGATACATATACCTTTTAATGTTTGGATCCTGTCCCATCCAGGTAATTACAGAATGTTGTGTAGACCTCTCTTGGTATTCGATATGTGTTTGGTGATTCTATATTTTATAAGTATTAGCATATGTCTGTTAAAACCCAATATCCTCTGTTATACATTCGTCACTCCTTTCCGCTTGGTTAACCACAGATTTGTGTTCTGAATACGTGAGTGTCCTTCTCTGTGGAAATAAGTTCATTAATATCAACTTTTAGATAACACCTATACGTGATATCATAGGATATGTGTCTCTCGCTTTCTGACTTACTTCAAGATGTGTGATTATCTCTAGCCTCATCTATGGTGCTGCAAACGGCATTGTTTCATTCTTTTCTCTGCCTAACATTGCATTGTGTACATGGACCTCTTTTTCGTCCATTCATCTGATGATGGACATTTTTGTTGCTCCCATGTCTTGGCTATTGTGAATTCTGCTGCAATACACGATTTTCCTTCCTGTGTCTTTTTGATTCTGGCCTTCACCGGTTACAGGCCCAATCGTGGGCCTTCCGGATCATATGGGAACTCAATTTTTACCTTCAAACGCACTGCCATTCTGTTCCTTTTATTGGCTGTTACCAGTTTACATCCCACTTAGACCTAGAGGTTATGCTATTCTCCACAACTTCTTCAACATCTACTGTTTGTTTGTAGACTTTTTGCTGATGGTCATTCTGACTGGTGTGAGGTGATACCTTTGCGTAGATTGGATTTGCGTGTGTCTAATAATTCCTGAGGTCGAGCTTTTATCAACATCCTTTTTATTTTTTTTTAAGATTGAGTTAAACGTACAACTTCAAATTGCCTTGTTGAAAAATTTGCTGTGTTTGAATTTTTTTGGCCATTCCGTACCCCAGGACATTTTTTGAGGGCGTGTGTCATTTACACCCCTGCAGTCCTTGTCACTATTAGTGACCACTAGCAGTGGATTTAAAGCGGCTGTTTGAGGAAACGGCCTTAGGGTGGCAGCATTTCTGCGTTACCAGCTCTGCTTGCTAGGGAAACAGAACCTTCCTGCAAGTTGTGCTTTTAGCTTGCAGATTAGAGTGGAATGTGCCAGGACAAGCCCCCATAAGTTTTAGCCTCCTTAATTCTTGTTTATGTCTTTAATTTTTAGTTTTGATCAGAGCAAATTGGATTTTAAAATGTCGTTTGTTCTAGGTGTGCAGAATCTTGTTCATTTACACCTATACATATATATATATATATATGTATATATATATATATATTGATCTTTGTGTCCTTTTCCATGTAGGTTATTACAGAGTGTTGAGTAGACCACTCTTGGTATTCCATAGGTCTTGGGTGATGATATATTTTATATGTATTAGTATATGTTTGTTAACCCCAATATCCGAATTTATGCATTCGTCACACCTTTTCATTGGCTTAACCATAAGTTTGTCTTCTCAATCTGAGATTGTCTTTCTCTATGGAAATATGTTCATTTTTATGAATTTTCAGATAACATAAGTGATATCATGGGACATTTGTCTTTCGCATTTTGACTTACTTCACGTTGTGTGATTATCTCTAGGCTCATCTGTGGTGCTGCAAATGGCACTGTTTTATTTTTTTCGTGGCTAATATTCCATTCTGTACATATACCACTTCTTCTTTGTCCATTCATCTGTTTATGGACCTTTTTTATGCTTCCATGTCTTGGCTATTTAAATATTGCTGCAGTGCACATTTGCCTGCCTCTGTCTTTCCGATTCTGGTGCTCTTAGGTTATAGGCCCAGAAGGTGCCCTGCCGGATCATATGGTAGCTCAATTTTTACCTTTTAAAGCACCTCCATTCTGTTTTCATTAGTGCTCTTACCACTTTCCATCCCACCAGTGGCTAGAAGGTACACAGTTCTCTAAAACCCCTTCAGCATTTAGAGTTTGTAGACTTTCTGCTGACGGTCATTTGACTGGTGTGAGGTGAAACCTTTTTGGAGGTTGGATTTGTATGCGTCTAATAATTCCTTATACTGAGCTTTAGGCATATCCTTTTTATTCTTTTTTTTCTGCTTTTTTAAAGAGTGAGTACAACTTCCCTCTTCATATTGACTTCTTGAAAAATTGGTCACGTGTTGAATTTTCTTGGCTATTCCCTAACCCAGGGCATTTTTTGAGGGCAGGTGTCATTTACAGCCCTGCAGTCCTTGTGAATATTAAGTGACCATTAGCACTGTGTTGAAAGCTGCTGCTGTGGGAAACAGCCACAAGGCGGCAGCACTATTATGTTCTCAACTCTTGTTACTAGGGCAACAGAGTCTTCCTGGACGTCGTGTTCCTCGGTGGTAAATTAGAGTGGAATGTGCTCGGACAAACCCCCAGAAGTTTATGTCTCCTTACTTATGCTTGTTTTTTAAATTGAAATTATATTTCTTACCGGGGTAATTTTGATTAGAGTGTTGTGATTGTCTGGCAGTACAGAATCTGGTCAAATATTCATACATATATCTGTTCATCTTCAGATCCTATTACCATGTATGTTATTACAGAGTGTTGAGTAGACCTCCCTTGGTATTCGGTAGGTGTTTGGTCATTATATACTTTATATGTATTGCTGATTATATAATTCATGTAGTTTATATGTTTATAGACATTTAACATACATTAGTATATGTATGTTACCCCCATAATCCTAATTTATTGATCCTCCCACCTTTCATTTTGGTTAACCATTAGTTTGTTTATAAGTCTGTGAGTGTCTTTCTCTGTGGAAATATGTTCAATGGTAGCAATCCTAGGATAACATCTATAAATGATATCATGGGATATTTGTCATTCCCTTTTGACTTACTTAACGTAATATGATTATTTCTAGGCTCATCTGTAGTCATGAAAATGGCATTGTTCATTTTGTTCCGAGGCTAATATTCCATTCGGTACATATACTACTTCTTCTTTGTCCATTTATCTGTTGACGGACATTTTGTTTGCTTGCATGTCTAGGCTATTGTAAATATTGCTGCAGTGCACGTTTGCCTGTCTGTGTCTTTCCAATTCTGGTCTTCTTAAGTTATAGGCCCATTAGGGGATCGGCCGCATCATATGGTAGGCTCCATTTTTACCTTTTAAATGCAGCTCCATTCTGTTCTCATGATTAGCTGTTACCAGTTTACATCCAACCAACAGCATAGTGGGTATGCATTTCTCCACAAACCCGTCAGCATTCATAGTTTGTAGACTTTTTACTGACGGCATTTTGAATATTGGGTGGCGACATCTTTTTGTAGTTTGCATTTGCATCCAACCAATAATGCCTGATATTGAGCTTTTATCCATGCTCCTCTTTTTTGTTTTTTGGAAATAAAAGAGTGAGTAAAACTTACCTCTTCCAATTGTTTTCTTGAAAAATTCTCTGTGTTGTGAACTTTTTTGGCCATTACCTACCCAGGACATTTTTTGAGGACACGTGTCATTGACAGCCCTACAATTCCTGTGAATCTTAAGTGACCGTTAGCCCTGTGTTTAGAGCTGCTGTTGTGGGAAACGGCCACCAGGCGGCAGCATTCCTCCATTCCCAAATCTGGTGACTAGGGCAGTAGAGCCTTCCTGAAAGTGGTGTTCCTAGGTTGTAAATTAGAATGGAATGTGCCAGGGATAACCCCAATAAGTTTATGTCTCATTAATTGTTGTTCGTGGTTTTAATTTTTTAAATTGGGGTAATGATTAGAATAGTGTTTGTTCTAGGTGTGCACAATCAGGTTCAATTGAACATTACATATATCTATTCATGTGCAGATCCTCTTCCCATGTAAATTACTATTATTTTTTTAATAAATTTATTTTATTTCATTATTTATTTTTGGCTGAGTTGGATCTTCGTTGCTGCATGTGTGCTTTCTCTAGTTGCGGTGAGCGGGGGCTACTCTCCATGGCGGTGCACGGGCTTCTCACTGCAGTGGCTTCTCTTGTTGCGGAGCACGGTCTCTAGGCATGCGGGCTTCAGTAGTTGTGGTGTGTGGGCTCCATAGTTGTGGCTCGTGGGCTCTAGAGCGCAGGCTCAGTAGTTGTGGTGCACGGGCTTAGTTGCTCTGCAGCATGTGGGATCATCCTGGACCAGGGATCGAACCCGTGTCCCCTGCACTGGCAGGCGGATTCTTAACCACGGCGCCACCAGGGAAGCCCCCGTATAAATTATTACAGTGCGTTCAGTAGACCTCCCTTGGTATATGGTTGGTCTTTTTGATTCATGTATTTAATATGTATTTCTAGACGTATGGTAACCCTAATCTTCATTTACCCATTCCTCCCAGCTTTCCTTTTACATAACCATAGTTTGTTTTCCAAGTCTGTGAGTGTCTTTCTCTGTGGAAATATGTTCATTTGTGTCAGTTGTTAGGTAACACCTAGAAGTGATATCACAGGATATTTGTCGTCTGCTTTCCGACTTACCTCATGTTCTGTGATTATCTCTAGGCTCATCTATGGTGCTGCAAAGAGCAGTGTTTCGTTCTTTTCCATGCCGAATATTCCATTGTGTACATGGACCACTTCTTCTTTGTGCATTCATCTGTTGATGGACATTTTGGTTTCTTCCAACTCTTGGCTATGCTAAATATTGATGCAGTGCAGGATTGCCAGCCTGTGTCTTTTGGATTCTGGTCTTCTCAGGGGATAGGCCCAGCAGTGGGCCTACTAGATCATATGGTAGTCAATTTTTACCTTTAAAAGCACCTCCATTCTGTTCTCACTACTGGCTGTTACCAGTTGACATCCCACCAGCAACTAGAGGGTACACAGTTCTCTAAAACCCCTTCAGCATTTATTGTTTATAGACTTTTTACTGATGGCATTTGGAGTGTTGGGTGGTGATACCTTTGTGTAGTTTGGATTTGCATGCGTCTAATACTTCCGGTATTGAGCTTTTAATCCACGTCCGTTTTCTTTTTTCTTTTTCAGTTAAGCAGAAAAACTTACCTCTTCAAATTGTTTCCTTGAAAAATTTGCCGTGTTCTGAATTCCTGTGGCCATTACCTACACCAGGATATTTTTTGAGGGCAGGTGTCATTTACAACTCTGTAGTAATTGTGAATATTACGTGACCATCAGCACTGGGTTTAAAGCTGCTGTTGCAGGAAACGGGCACAAGGCGGCAGCATGTCTATATTCCCAACTCTGGTTACTAGGGCAACAGAGCCTTCCTGGAAGTCCTGTTTGTAGGTTGTAAGTTAGAGTGGAATGTGCCAGGACAAACCCCCCAAAACTTATGGCTACTTATTTGTTGTTGGTATTCTTAGTTTAATTTTCATTTTGATCAGAGCAAATTTGATCGCAATGTTGTGTTTGTTCTAGGTGTACAGAATCTGTTTCATTGATACATATACCTTTTAATGTTTGGATCCTGTCCCATCCAGGTAATTACAGAATGTTGTGTAGACCTCTCTTGGTATTCGATATGTGTTTGGTGATTCTATATTTTATAAGTATTAGCATATGTCTGTTAAAACCCAATATCCTCTGTTATACATTCGTCACTCCTTTCCGCTTGGTTAACCACAGATTTGTGTTCTGAATACGTGAGTGTCCTTCTCTGTGGAAATAAGTTCATTAATATCAACTTTTAGATAACACCTATACGTGATATCATAGGATATGTGTCTCTCGCTTTCTGACTTACTTCAAGATGTGTGATTATCTCTAGCCTCATCTATGGTGCTGCAAACGGCATTGTTTCATTCTTTTCTCTGCCTAACATTGCATTGTGTACATGGACCTCTTTTTCGTCCATTCATCTGATGATGGACATTTTTGTTGCTCCCATGTCTTGGCTATTGTGAATTCTGCTGCAATACACGATTTTCCTTCCTGTGTCTTTTTGATTCTGGCCTTCACCGGTTACAGGCCCAATCGTGGGCCTTCCGGATCATATGGGAACTCAATTTTTACCTTCAAACGCACTGCCATTCTGTTCCTTTTATTGGCTGTTACCAGTTTACATCCCACTTAGACCTAGAGGTTATGCTATTCTCCACAACTTCTTCAACATCTACTGTTTGTTTGTAGACTTTTTGCTGATGGTCATTCTGACTGGTGTGAGGTGATACCTTTGCGTAGATTGGATTTGCGTGTGTCTAATAATTCCTGAGGTCGAGCTTTTATCAACATCCTTTTTATTTTTTTTTAAGATTGAGTTAAACGTACAACTTCAAATTGCCTTGTTGAAAAATTTGCTGTGTTTGAATTTTTTTGGCCATTCCGTACCCCAGGACATTTTTTGAGGGCGTGTGTCATTTACACCCCTGCAGTCCTTGTCACTATTAGTGACCACTAGCAGTGGATTTAAAGCGGCTGTTTGAGGAAACGGCCTTAGGGTGGCAGCATTTCTGCGTTACCAGCTCTGCTTGCTAGGGAAACAGAACCTTCCTGCAAGTTGTGCTTTTAGCTTGCAGATTAGAGTGGAATGTGCCAGGACAAGCCCCCATAAGTTTTAGCCTCCTTAATTCTTGTTTATGTCTTTAATTTTTAGTTTTGATCAGAGCAAATTGGATTTAAAAATGTCGTTTGTTCTAGGTGTGCAGAATCTTGTTCATTTACACCTATACATATATATATATATATATGTATATATATATATATATTGATCTTTGTGTCCTTTTCCATGTAGGTTATTACAGAGTGTTGAGTAGACCACTCTTGGTATTCCATAGGTCTTGGGTGATGATATATTTTATATGTATTAGTATATGTTTGTTAACCCCAATATCCGAATTTATGCATTCGTCACACCTTTTCATTGGCTTAACCATAAGTTTGTCTTCTCAATCTGAGATTGTCTTTCTCTATGGAAATATGTTCATTTTTATGAATTTTCAGATAACATAAGTGATATCATGGGACATTTGTCTTTCGCATTTTGACTTACTTCACGTTGTGTGATTATCTCTAGGCTCATCTGTGGTGCTGCAAATGGCACTGTTTTATTTTTTTCGTGGCTAATATTCCATTCTGTACATATACCACTTCTTCTTTGTCCATTCATCTGTTTATGGACCTTTTTTATGCTTCCATGTCTTGGCTATTTAAATATTGCTGCAGTGCACATTTGCCTGCCTCTGTCTTTCCGATTCTGGTGCTCTTAGGTTATAGGCCCAGAAGGTGCCCTGCCGGATCATATGGTAGCTCAATTTTTACCTTTTAAAGCACCTCCATTCTGTTTTCATTAGTGCTCTTACCACTTTCCATCCCACCAGTGGCTAGAAGGTACACAGTTCTCTAAAACCCCTTCAGCATTTAGAGTTTGTAGACTTTCTGCTGACGGTCATTTGACTGGTGTGAGGTGAAACCTTTTTGGAGGTTGGATTTGTATGCGTCTAATAATTCCTTATACTGAGCTTTAGGCATATCCTTTTTATTCTTTTTTTTCTGCTTTTTTAAAGAGTGAGTACAACTTCCCTCTTCATATTGACTTCTTGAAAAATTGGTCACGTGTTGAATTTTCTTGGCTATTCCCTAACCCAGGGCATTTTTTGAGGGCAGGTGTCATTTACAGCCCTGCAGTCCTTGTGAATATTAAGTGACCATTAGCACTGTGTTGAAAGCTGCTGCTGTGGGAAACAGCCACAAGGCGGCAGCACTATTATGTTCTCAACTCTTGTTACTAGGGCAACAGAGTCTTCCTGGACGTCGTGTTCCTCGGTGGTAAATTAGAGTGGAATGTGCTCGGACAAACCCCCAGAAGTTTATGTCTCCTTACTTATGCTTGTTTTTTAAATTGAAATTATATTTCTTACCGGGGTAATTTTGATTAGAGTGTTGTGATTGTCTGGCAGTACAGAATCTGGTCAAATATTCATACATATATCTGTTCATCTTCAGATCCTATTACCATGTATGTTATTACAGAGTGTTGAGTAGACCTCCCTTGGTATTCGGTAGGTGTTTGGTCATTATATACTTTATATGTATTGCTGATTATATAATTCATGTAGTTTATATGTTTATAGACATTTAACATACATTAGTATATGTATGTTACCCCCATAATCCTAATTTATTGATCCTCCCACCTTTCATTTTGGTTAACCATTAGTTTGTTTATAAGTCTGTGAGTGTCTTTCTCTGTGGAAATATGTTCAATGGTAGCAATCCTAGGATAACATCTATAAATGATATCATGGGATATTTGTCATTCCCTTTTGACTTACTTAACGTAATATGATTATTTCTAGGCTCATCTGTAGTCATGAAAATGGCATTGTTCATTTTGTTCCGAGGCTAATATTCCATTCGGTACATATACTACTTCTTCTTTGTCCATTTATCTGTTGACGGACATTTTGTTTGCTTGCATGTCTAGGCTATTGTAAATATTGCTGCAGTGCACGTTTGCCTGTCTGTGTCTTTCCGATTCTGGTCTTCTTAAGTTATAGGCCCATTAGGGGATCGGCCGCATCATATGGTAGGCTCCATTTTTACCTTTTAAATGCAGCTCCATTCTGTTCTCATGATTAGCTGTTACCAGTTTACATCCAACCAACAGCATAGTGGGTATGCATTTCTCCACAAACCCGTCAGCATTCATAGTTTGTAGACTTTTTACTGACGGCATTTTGAATATTGGGTGGCGACATCTTTTTGTAGTTTGCATTTGCATCCAACCAATAATGCCTGATATTGAGCTTTTATCCATGCTCCTCTTTTTTGTTTTTTGGAAATAAAAGAGTGAGTAAAACTTACCTCTTCCAATTGTTTTCTTGAAAAATTCTCTGTGTTGTGAACTTTTTTGGCCATTACCTACCCAGGACATTTTTTGAGGACACGTGTCATTGACAGCCCTACAATTCCTGTGAATCTTAAGTGACCGTTAGCCCTGTGTTTAGAGCTGCTGTTGTGGGAAACGGCCACCAGGCGGCAGCATTCCTCCATTCCCAAATCTGGTGACTAGGGCAGTAGAGCCTTCCTGAAAGTGGTGTTCCTAGGTTGTAAATTAGAATGGAATGTGCCAGGGATAACCCCAATAAGTTTATGTCTCATTAATTGTTGTTCGTGGTTTTAATTTTTTAAATTGGGGTAATGATTAGAATAGTGTTTGTTCTAGGTGTGCACAATCAGGTTCAATTGAACATTACATATATCTATTCATGTGCAGATCCTCTTCCCATGTAAATTACTATTATTTTTTTAATAAATTTATTTTATTTCATTATTTATTTTTGGCTGAGTTGGATCTTCGTTGCTGCATGTGGGCTTTCTCTAGTTGCGGTGAGCGGGGGCTACTCTCCATGGCGGTGCATGGGCTTCTCACTGCAGTGGCTTCTCTTGTTGCGGAGCACGGTCTCTAGGCATGCGGGCTTCAGTAGTTGTGGTGTGTGGGCTCCGTAGTTGTGGCTCGTGGGCTCTAGAGCGCAGGCTCAGTAGTTGTGGTGCACGGGCTTAGTTGCTCTGCGGCATGTGGGATCTTCCTGGACCAGGGATCGAACCCGTGTCCCCTGCACTGGCAGGCGGATTCTTAACCACGGCGCCACCAGGGAAGCCCCCGTATAAATTATTACAGCGCGTTCAGTAGACCTCCCTTGGTATATGGTTGGTCTTTTTGATTCATGTATTTAATATGTATTTCTAGACGTATGGTAACCCTAATCTTCATTTACCCATTCCTCCCAGCTTTCCTTTTACATAACCATAGTTTGTTTTCCAAGTCTGTGAGTGTCTTTCTCTGTGGAAATATGTTCATTTGTGTCAGCTGTTAGGTAACACCTAGAAGTGATATCACAGGATATTTGTCGTCTGCTTTCCGACTTACCTCATGTTCTGTGATTATCTCTAGGCTCATCTATGGTGCTGCAAAGAGCAGTGTTTCATTCTTTTCCATGCCGAATATTCCATTGTGTACATGGACCACTTCTTCTTTGTGCATTCATCTGTTGATGGACATTTTGGTTTCTTCCAACTCTTGGCTATGCTAAATATTGATGCAGTGCAGGATTGCCAGCCTGTGTCTTTTGGATTCTGGTCTTCTCAGGGGATAGGCCCAGCAGTGGGCCTACTAGATCATATGGTAGTCAATTTTTACCTTTAAAAGCACCTCCATTCTGTTCTCACTACTGGCTGTTACCAGTTGACATCCCACCAGCAACTAGAGGGTACACAGTTCTCTAAAACCCCTTCAGCATTTATTGTTTATAGACTTTTTACTGATGGCATTTGGAGTGTTGGGTGGCGATACCTTTGTGTAGTTTGGATTTGCATGCGTCTAATACTTCCGGTATTGAGCTTTTAATCCACGTCCGTTTTCTTTTTTCTTTTTCAGTTAAGCAGAAAAACTTACCTCTTCAAATTGTTTCCTTGAAAAATTTGCCGTGTTCTGAATTCCTGTGGCCATTACCTACACCAGGATATTTTTTGAGGGCAGGTGTCATTTACAACTCTGTAGTAATTGTGAATATTACGTGACCATTAGCACTGGGTTTAAAGCTGCTGTTGCAGGAAACGGCCACAAGGCGGCAGCATGTCTATATTCCCAACTCTGGTTACTAGGGCAACAGAGCCTTCCTGGAAGTCCTGTTTGTAGGTTGTAAGTTAGAGTGGAATGTGCCAGGACAAACCCCCCAAAACTTATGGCTACTTATTTGTTGTTGGTATTCTTAGTTTAATTTTCATTTTGATCAGAGCAAATTTGATCGCAATGTTGTGTTTGTTCTAGGTGTACAGAATCTGTTTCATTGATACATATACCTTTTAATGTTTGGATCCTGTCCCATCCAGGTAATTACAGAATGTTGTGTAGACCTCTCTTGGTATTCGATATGTGTTTGGTGATTCTATGTTTTATAAGTATTAGCATATGTCTGTTAAAACCCAATATCCTCTGTTATACATTCGTCACTCCTTTCCGCTTGGTTAACCACAGATTTGTGTTCTGAATACGTGAGTGTCCTTCTCTGTGGAAATAAGTTCATTAATATCAATTTTTAGATAACACCTATACCTGATATCATAGGATATGTGTCTCTCGCTTTCTGACTTACTTCAAGATGTGTGATTATCTCTAGCCTCATCTATGGTGCTGCAAACGGCATTGTTTCATTCTTTTCTCTGCCTAACATTGCATTGTGTACATGGACCTCTTTTTCGTCCATTCATCTGATGATGGACATTTTTGTTGCTCCCATGTCTTGGCTATTGTAAATTCTGCTGCAATACACGATTTTCCATCCTGTGTCTTTTTGATTCTGGCCTTCACCGGTTACAGGCCCAATCGTGGGCCTTCCGGATCATATGGGAACTCAATTTTTACCTTCAAACGCACTGCCATTCTGTTCCTTTTATTGGCTGTTACCAGTTTACATCCCACTTAGACCTAGAGGTTATGCTATTCTCCACAACTTCTTCAACATCTACTGTTTGTTTGTAGACTTTTTGCTGATGGTCATTCTGACTGGTGTGAGGTGATACCTTTGCGTAGATTGGATTTGCATGTGTCTAATAATTCCCGAGGTCGAGCTTTTATCAACATCCTTTTTATTTTTTTTTAGGATTGAGTTAAACGTACAACTTCAAATTGCCTTGTTGAAAAATTTGCTGTGTTTGAATTTTTTTGGCCATTCCGTACCCCAGGACATTTTTTGAGGGCGTGTGTCATTTACACCCCTGCAGTCCTTGTCAATATTAGTGACCACTAGCAGTGGATTTAAAGCGGCTGTTTGAGGAAACGGCCTTAGGGTGGCAGCATTTCTGCGTTACCAACTCTGCTTGCTAGGGAAACAGACCCTTCCTGCAAGTTGTGCTTTTAGCTTGCAGATTAGAGTGGAATGTGCCAGGACAAGCCCCCATAAGTTTTAGCCTCCTTAATTCTTGTTTATGTCTTTAATTTTTAGTTTTGATCAGAGCAAATTGGATTTAAAAATGTCGTTTGTTCTAGGTGTGCAGAATCTTGTTCATTTACACCTATACATATATATATATATATGTATATATATATATATTGATCTTTGTGTCCTTTTCCATGTAGGTTATTACAGAGTGTTGAGTAGACCACTCTTGGTATTCCATAGGTCTTGGGTGATGATATATTTTATATGTATTAGTATATGTTTGTTAACCCCAATATCCGAATTTATGCATTCGTCACACCTTTTCATTGGCTTAACCATAAGTTTGTCTTCTCAATCTGAGATTGTCTTTCTCTATGGAAATATGTTCATTTTTATGAATTTTCAGATAACATAAGTGATATCATGGGACATTTGTCTTTCGCATTTTGACTTACTTCACGTTGTGTGATTATCTCTAGGCTCATCTGTGGTGCTGCAAATGGCACTGTTTTATTTTTTTCGTGGCTAATATTCCATTCTGTACATATAACACTTCTCCTTTGTCCATTCATCTGTTTATGGACCTTTTTTATGCTTCCATGTCTTGGCTATTTAAATATTGCTGCAGTGCACATTTGCCTGCCTCTGTCTTTCCGATTCTGGTGCTCTTAGGTTATAGGCCCAGAAGGTGCCCTGCCGGATCATATGGTAGCTCAATTTTTACCTTTTAAAGCACCTCCATTCTGTTTTCATTAGTGCTCTTACCACTTTCCATCCCACCAGTGGCTAGAAGGTACACAGTTCTCTAAAACCCCTTCAGCATTTAGAGTTTGTAGACTTTCTGCTGACGGTCATTTGACTGGTGTGAGGTGAAACCTTTTTGGAGGTTGGATTTGTATGCGTCTAATAATTCCTTATACTGAGCTTTAGGCATATCCTTTTTATTCTTTTTTTTCTGCTTTTTTAAAGAGTGAGTACAACTTCCCTCTTCATATTGACTTCTTGAAAAATTGGTCACGTGTTGAATTTTCTTGGCTATTCCCTAACCCAGGGCATTTTTTGAGGGCAGGTGTCATTTACAGCCCTGCAGTCCTTGTGAATATTAAGTGACCATTAGCACTGTGTTGAAAGCTGCTGCTGTGGGAAACAGCCACAAGGCGGCAGCACTATTATGTTCTCAACTCTTGTTACTAGGGCAACAGAGTCTTCCTGGACGTCGTGTTCCTCGGTGGTAAATTAGAGTGGAATGTGCTCGGACAAACCCCCAGAAGTTTATGTCTCCTTACTTATGCTTGTTTTTTAAATTGAAATTATATTTCTTACCGGGGTAATTTTGATTAGAGTGTTGTGATTGTCTGGCAGTACAGAATCTGGTCAAATATTCATACATATATCTGTTCATCTTCAGATCCTATTACCACGTATGTTATTACAGAGTGTTGAGTAGACCTCCCTTGGTATTCGGTAGGTGTTTGGTCATTATATACTTTATATGTATTGCTGATTATATAATTCATGTAGTTTATATGTTTATAGACATTTAACATACATTAGTATATGTATGTTACCCCCATAATCCTAATTTATTGATCCTCCCACCTTTCATTTTGGTTAACCATTAGTTTGTTTATAAGTCTGTGAGTGTCTTTCTCTGTGGAAATATGTTCAATGGTAGCAATCCTAGGATAACATCTATAAATGATATCATGGGATATTTGTCATTCCCTTTTGACTTACTTAACGTAATATGATTATTTCTAGGCTCATCTGTAGTCATGAAAATGGCATTGTTCATTTTGTTCCAAGGCTAATATTCCATTCGGTACATATACTACTTCTTCTTTGTCCATTTATCTGTTGACGGACATTTTGTTTGCTTGCATGTCTAGGCTATTGTAAATATTGCTGCAGTGCACGTTTGCCTGTCTGTGTCTTTCCGATTCTGGTCTTCTTAAGTTATAGGCCCATTAGGGGATCGGCCGCATCATATGGTAGGCTCCATTTTTACCTTTTAAATGCAGCTCCATTCTGTTCTCATGATTAGCTGTTACCAGTTTACATCCAACCAACAGCATAGTGGGTATGCATTTCTCCACAAACCCGTCAGCATTCATAGTTTGTAGACTTTTTACTGACGGCATTTTGAATATTGGGTGGCGACATCTTTTTGTAGTTTGCATTTGCATCCAACCAATAATGCCTGATATTGAGCTTTTATCCATGCTCCTCTTTTTTTTTTTTTGGAAATAAAAGAGTGAGTAAAACTTACCTCTTCCAATTGTTTTCTTGAAAAATTCTCTGTGTTGTGAAGTTTTTGGCCATTACCTACCCAGGACATTTTTTGAGGACACGTGTCATTGACAGCCCTACAATTCCTGTGAATCTTAAGTGACCGTTAGCCCTGTGTTTAGAGCTGCTGTTGTGGGAAACGGCCACCAGGCGGCAGCATTCCTCCATTCCCAAATCTGGTTACTAGGGCAGTAGAGCCTTCCTGAAAGTGGTGTTCCTAGGTTGTAAATTAGAATGGAATGTGCCAGGGATAACCCCAATAAGTTTATGTCTCATTAATTGTTGTTCGTGGTTTTAATTTTTTAAATTGGGGTAATGATTAGAATAGTGTTTGTTCTAGGTGTGCACAATCAGGTTCAATTGAACATTACATATATCTATTCATGTGCAGATCCTCTTCCCATGTAAATTACTATTATTTTTTTAATAAATTTATTTTATTTCATTATTTATTTTTGGCTGAGTTGGATCTTCGTTGCTGCATGTGGGCTTTCTCTAGTTGCGGTGAGCGGGGGCTACTCTCCATGGCGGTGCATGGGCTTCTCACTGCAGTGGCTTCTCTTGTTGCGGAGCACGGTCTCTAGGCATGCGGGCTTCAGTAGTTGTGGTGTGTGGGCTCCGTAGTTGTGGCTCGTGGGCTCTAGAGCGCAGGCTCAGTAGTTGTGGTGCACGGGCTTAGTTGCTCTGCGGCATGTGGGATCTTCCTGGACCAGGGATCGAACCCGTGTCCCCTGCACTGGCAGGCGGATTCTTAACCACGGCGCCACCAGGGAAGCCCCCGTATAAATTATTACAGCGCGTTCAGTAGACCTCCCTTGGTATATGGTTGGTCTTTTTGATTCATGTATTTAATATGTATTTCTAGACGTATGGTAACCCTAATCTTCATTTACCCATTCCTCCCAGCTTTCCTTTTACATAACCATAGTTTGTTTTCCAAGTCTGTGAGTGTCTTTCTCTGTGGAAATATGTTCATTTGTGTCAGCTGTTAGGTAACACCTAGAAGTGATATCACAGGATATTTGTCGTCTGCTTTCCGACTTACCTCATGTTCTGTGATTATCTCTAGGCTCATCTATGGTGCTGCAAAGAGCAGTGTTTCATTCTTTTCCATGCCGAATATTCCATTGTGTACATGGACCACTTCTTCTTTGTGCATTCATCTGTTGATGGACATTTTGGTTTCTTCCAACTCTTGGCTATGCTAAATATTGATGCAGTGCAGGATTGCCAGCCTGTGTCTTTTGGATTCTGGTCTTCTCAGGGGATAGGCCCAGCAGTGGGCCTACTAGATCATATGGTAGTCAATTTTTACCTTTAAAAGCACCTCCATTCTGTTCTCACTACTGGCTGTTACCAGTTGACATCCCACCAGCAACTAGAGGGTACACAGTTCTCTAAAACCCCTTCAGCATTTATTGTTTATAGACTTTTTACTGATGGCATTTGGAGTGTTGGGTGGCGATACCTTTGTGTAGTTTGGATTTGCATGCGTCTAATACTTCCGGTATTGAGCTTTTAATCCACGTCCGTTTTCTTTTTTCTTTTTCAGTTAAGCAGAAAAACTTACCTCTTCAAATTGTTTCCTTGAAAAATTTGCCGTGTTCTGAATTCCTGTGGCCATTACCTACACCAGGATATTTTTTGAGGGCAGGTGTCATTTACAACTCTGTAGTAATTGTGAATATTACGTGACCATTAGCACTGGGTTTAAAGCTGCTGTTGCAGGAAACGGCCACAAGGCGGCAGCATGTCTATATTCCCAACTCTGGTTACTAGGGCAACAGAGCCTTCCTGGAAGTCCTGTTTGTAGGTTGTAAGTTAGAGTGGAATGTGCCAGGACAAACCCCCCAAAACTTATGGCTACTTATTTGTTGTTGGTATTCTTAGTTTAATTTTCATTTTGATCAGAGCAAATTTGATCGCAATGTTGTGTTTGTTCTAGGTGTACAGAATCTGTTTCATTGATACATATACCTTTTAATGTTTGGATCCTGTCCCATCCAGGTAATTACAGAATGTTGTGTAGACCTCTCTTGGTATTCGATATGTGTTTGGTGATTCTATATTTTATAAGTATTAGCATATGTCTGTTAAAACCCAATATCCTCTGTTATACATTCGTCACTCCTTTCCGCTTGGTTAACCACAGATTTGTGTTCTGAATACGTGAGTGTCCTTCTCTGTGGAAATAAGTTCATTAATATCAATTTTTAGATAACACCTATACCTGATATCATAGGATATGTGTCTCTCGCTTTCTGACTTACTTCAAGATGTGTGATTATCTCTAGCCTCATCTATGGTGCTGCAAACGGCATTGTTTCATTCTTTTCTCTGCCTAACATTGCATTGTGTACATGGACCTCTTTTTCGTCCATTCATCTGATGATGGACATTTTTGTTGCTCCCATGTCTTGGCTATTGTAAATTCTGCTGCAATACACGATTTTCCATCCTGTGTCTTTTTGATTCTGGCCTTCACCGGTTACAGGCCCAATCGTGGGCCTTCCGGATCATATGGGAACTCAATTTTTACCTTCAAACGCACTGCCATTCTGTTCCTTTTATTGGCTGTTACCAGTTTACATCCCACTTAGACCTAGAGGTTATGCTATTCTCCACAACTTCTTCAACATCTACTGTTTGTTTGTAGACTTTTTGCTGATGGTCATTCTGACTGGTGTGAGGTGATACCTTTGCGTAGATTGGATTTGCATGTGTCTAATAATTCCCGAGGTCGAGCTTTTATCAACATCCTTTTTATTTTTTTTTAGGATTGAGTTAAACGTACAACTTCAAATTGCCTTGTTGAAAAATTTGCTGTGTTTGAATTTTTTTGGCCATTCCGTACCCCAGGACATTTTTTGAGGGCGTGTGTCATTTACACCCCTGCAGTCCTTGTCAATATTAGTGACCACTAGCAGTGGATTTAAAGCGGCTGTTTGAGGAAACGGCCTTAGGGTGGCAGCATTTCTGCGTTACCAACTCTGCTTGCTAGGGAAACAGACCCTTCCTGCAAGTTGTGCTTTTAGCTTGCAGATTAGAGTGGAATGTGCCAGGACAAGCCCCCATAAGTTTTAGCCTCCTTAATTCTTGTTTATGTCTTTAATTTTTAGTTTTGATCAGAGCAAATTGGATTTAAAAATGTCGTTTGTTCTAGGTGTGCAGAATCTTGTTCATTTACACCTATACATATATATATATATATGTATATATATATATATTGATCTTTGTGTCCTTTTCCATGTAGGTTATTACAGAGTGTTGAGTAGACCACTCTTGGTATTCCATAGGTCTTGGGTGATGATATATTTTATATGTATTAGTATATGTTTGTTAACCCCAATATCCGAATTTATGCATTCGTCACACCTTTTCATTGGCTTAACCATAAGTTTGTCTTCTCAATCTGAGATTGTCTTTCTCTATGGAAATATGTTCATTTTTATGAATTTTCAGATAACATAAGTGATATCATGGGACATTTGTCTTTCGCATTTTGACTTACTTCACGTTGTGTGATTATCTCTAGGCTCATCTGTGGTGCTGCAAATGGCACTGTTTTATTTTTTTCGTGGCTAATATTCCATTCTGTACATATAACACTTCTCCTTTGTCCATTCATCTGTTTATGGACCTTTTTTATGCTTCCATGTCTTGGCTATTTAAATATTGCTGCAGTGCACATTTGCCTGCCTCTGTCTTTCCGATTCTGGTGCTCTTAGGTTATAGGCCCAGAAGGTGCCCTGCCGGATCATATGGTAGCTCAATTTTTACCTTTTAAAGCACCTCCATTCTGTTTTCATTAGTGCTCTTACCACTTTCCATCCCACCAGTGGCTAGAAGGTACACAGTTCTCTAAAACCCCTTCAGCATTTAGAGTTTGTAGACTTTCTGCTGACGGTCATTTGACTGGTGTGAGGTGAAACCTTTTTGGAGGTTGGATTTGTATGCGTCTAATAATTCCTTATACTGAGCTTTAGGCATATCCTTTTTATTCTTTTTTTTCTGCTTTTTTAAAGAGTGAGTACAACTTCCCTCTTCATATTGACTTCTTGAAAAATTGGTCACGTGTTGAATTTTCTTGGCTATTCCCTAACCCAGGGCATTTTTTGAGGGCAGGTGTCATTTACAGCCCTGCAGTCCTTGTGAATATTAAGTGACCATTAGCACTGTGTTGAAAGCTGCTGCTGTGGGAAACAGCCACAAGGCGGCAGCACTATTATGTTCTCAACTCTTGTTACTAGGGCAACAGAGTCTTCCTGGACGTCGTGTTCCTCGGTGGTAAATTAGAGTGGAATGTGCTCGGACAAACCCCCAGAAGTTTATGTCTCCTTACTTATGCTTGTTTTTTAAATTGAAATTATATTTCTTACCGGGGTAATTTTGATTAGAGTGTTGTGATTGTCTGGCAGTACAGAATCTGGTCAAATATTCATACATATATCTGTTCATCTTCAGATCCTATTACCATGTATGTTATTACAGAGTGTTGAGTAGACCTCCCTTGGTATTCGGTAGGTGTTTGGTCATTATATACTTTATATGTATTGCTGATTATATAATTCATGTAGTTTATATGTTTATAGACATTTAACATACATTAGTATATGTATGTTACCCCCATAATCCTAATTTATTGATCCTCCCACCTTTCATTTTGGTTAACCATTAGTTTGTTTATAAGTCTGTGAGTGTCTTTCTCTGTGGAAATATGTTCAATGGTAGCAATCCTAGGATAACATCTATAAATGATATCATGGGATATTTGTCATTCCCTTTTGACTTACTTAACGTCATATGATTATTTCTAGGCTCATCTGTAGTCATGAAAATGGCATTGTTCATTTTGTTCCGAGGCTAATATTCCATTCGGTACATATACTACTTCTTCTTTGTCCATTTATCTGTTGACGGACATTTTGTTTGCTTGCATGTCTAGGCTATTGTAAATATTGCTGCAGTGCACGTTTGCCTGTCTGTGTCTTTCCGATTCTGGTCTTCTTAAGTTATAGGCCCATTAGGGGATCGGCCGCATCATATGGTAGGCTCCATTTTTACCTTTTAAATGCAGCTCCATTCTGTTCTCATGATTAGCTGTTACCAGTTTACATCCAACCAACAGCATAGTGGGTATGCATTTCTCCACAAACCCGTCAGCATTCATAGTTTGTAGACTTTTTACTGACGGCATTTTGAATATTGGGTGGCGACATCTTTTTGTAGTTTGCATTTGCATCCAACCAATAATGCCTGATATTGAGCTTTTATCCATGCTCCTCTTTTTTGTTTTTTGGAAATAAAAGAGTGAGTAAAACTTACCTCTTCCAATTGTTTTCTTGAAAAATTCTCTGTGTTGTGAACTTTTTTGGCCATTACCTACCCAGGACATTTTTTGAGGACACGTGTCATTGACAGCCCTACAATTCCTGTGAATCTTAAGTGACCGTTAGCCCTGTGTTTAGAGCTGCTGTTGTGGGAAACGGCCACCAGGCGGCAGCATTCCTCCATTCCCAAATCTGGTTACTAGGGCAGTAGAGCCTTCCTGAAAGTGGTGTTCCTAGGTTGTAAATTAGAATGGAATGTGCCAGGGATAACCCCAATAAGTTTATGTCTCATTAATTGTTGTTCGTGGTTTTAATTTTTTAAATTGGGGTAATGATTAGAATAGTGTTTGTTCTAGGTGTGCACAATCAGGTTCAATTGAACATTACATATATCTATTCATGTGCAGATCCTCTTCCCATGTAAATTACTATTATTTTTTTAATAAATTTATTTTATTTCATTATTTATTTTTGGCTGAGTTGGATCTTCGTTGCTGCATGTGGGCTTTCTCTAGTTGCGGTGAGCGGGGGCTACTCTCCATGGCGGTGCACGGGCTTCTCACTGCAGTGGCTTCTCTTGTTGCGGAGCACGGTCTCTAGGCATGCGGGCTTCAGTAGTTGTGGTGTGTGGGCTCCGTAGTTGTGGCTCGTGGGCTCTAGAGCGCAGGCTCAGTAGTTGTGGTGCACGGGCTTAGTTGCTCTGTGGCATGTGGGATCTTCCTGGACCAGGGATCGAACCCATGTCCCCTGCACTGGCAGGCGGATTCTTAACCACGGCGCCACCAGGGAAGCCCCCGTATAAATTATTACAGCGCGTTCAGTAGACCTCCCTTGGTATATGGTTGGTCTTTTTGATTCATGTATTTAATATGTATTTCTAGACGTATGGTAACCCTAATCTTCATTTACCCATTCCTCCCAGCTTTCCTTTTACATAACCATAGTTTGTTTTCCAAGTCTGTGAGTGTCTTTCTCTGTGGAAATATGTTCATTTGTGTCAGCTGTTAGGTAACACCTAGAAGTGATATCACAGGATATTTGTCGTCTGCTTTCCGACTTACCTCATGTTCTGTGATTATCTCTAGGCTCATCTATGGTGCTGCAAAGAGCAGTGTTTCATTCTTTTCCATGCCGAATATTCCATTGTGTACATGGACCACTTCTTCTTTGTGCATTCATCTGTTGATGGACATTTTGGTTTCTTCCAACTCTTGGCTATGCTAAATATTGATGCAGTGCAGGATTGCCAGCCTGTGTCTTTTGGATTCTGGTCTTCTCAGGGGATAGGCCCAGCAGTGGGCCTACTAGATCATATGGTAGTCAATTTTTACCTTTAAAAGCACCTCCATTCTGTTCTCACTACTGGCTGTTACCAGTTGACATCCCACCAGCAACTAGAGGGTACACAGTTCTCTAAAACCCCTTCAGCATTTATTGTTTATAGACTTTTTACTGATGGCATTTGGAGTGTTGGGTGGCGATACCTTTGTGTAGTTTGGATTTGCATGCGTCTAATACTTCCGGTATTGAGCTTTTAATCCACGTCCGTTTTCTTTTTTCTTTTTCAGTTAAGCAGAAAAACTTACCTCTTCAAATTGTTTCCTTGAAAAATTTGCCGTGTTCTGAATTCCTGTGGCCATTACCTACACCAGGATATTTTTTGAGGGCAGGTGTCATTTACAACTCTGTAGTAATTGTGAATATTACGTGACCATTAGCACTGGGTTTAAAGCTGCTGTTGCAGGAAACGGCCACAAGGCGGCAGCATGTCTATATTCCCAACTCTGGTTACTAGGGCAACAGAGCCTTCCTGGAAGTCCTGTTTGTAGGTTGTAAGTTAGAGTGGAATGTGCCAGGACAAACCCCCCAAAACTTATGGCTACTTATTTGTTGTTGGTATTCTTAGTTTAATTTTCATTTTGATCAGAGCAAATTTGATCGCAATGTTGTGTTTGTTCTAGGTGTACAGAATCTGTTTCATTGATACATATACCTTTTAATGTTTGGATCCTGTCCCATCCAGGTAATTACAGAATGTTGTGTAGACCTCTCTTGGTATTCGATATGTGTTTGGTGATTCTATGTTTTATAAGTATTAGCATATGTCTGTTAAAACCCAATATCCTCTGTTATACATTCGTCACTCCTTTCCGCTTGGTTAACCACAGATTTGTGTTCTGAATACGTGAGTGTCCTTCTCTGTGGAAATAAGTTCATTAATATCAATTTTTAGATAACACCTATACCTGATATCATAGGATATGTGTCTCTCGCTTTCTGACTTACTTCAAGATGTGTGATTATCTCTAGCCTCATCTATGGTGCTGCAAACGGCATTGTTTCATTCTTTTCTCTGCCTAACATTGCATTGTGTACATGGACCTCTTTTTCGTCCATTCATCTGATGATGGACATTTTTGTTGCTCCCATGTCTTGGCTATTGTAAATTCTGCTGCAATACACGATTTTCCATCCTGTGTCTTTTTGATTCTGGCCTTCACCGGTTACAGGCCCAATCGTGGGCCTTCCGGATCATATGGGAACTCAATTTTTACCTTCAAACGCACTGCCATTCTGTTCCTTTTATTGGCTGTTACCAGTTTACATCCCACTTAGACCTAGAGGTTATGCTATTCTCCACAACTTCTTCAACATCTACTGTTTGTTTGTAGACTTTTTGCTGATGGTCATCCTGACTGGTGTGAGGTGATACCTTTGCGTAGATTGGATTTGCATGTGTCTAATAATTCCCGAGGTCGAGCTTTTATCAACATCCTTTTTTTTTTTTTTTAGGATTGAGTTAAACGTACAACTTCAAATTGCCTTGTTGAAAAATTTGCTGTGTTTGAATTTTTTTGGCCATTCCGTACCCCAGGACATTTTTTGAGGGCGTGTGTCATTTACACCCCTGCAGTCCTTGTCAATATTAGTGACCACTAGCAGTGGATTTAAAGCGGCTGTTTGAGGAAACGGCCTTAGGGTGGCAGCATTTCTGCGTTACCAACTCTGCTTGCTAGGGAAACAGACCCTTCCTGCAAGTTGTGCTTTTAGCTTGCAGATTAGAGTGGAATGTGCCAGGACAAGCCCCCATAAGTTTTAGCCTCCTTAATTCTTGTTTATGTCTTTAATTTTTAGTTTTGATCAGAGCAAATTGGATTTAAAAATGTCGTTTGTTCTAGGTGTGCAGAATCTTGTTCATTTACACCTATACATATATATATATATATGTATATATATATATATTGATCTTTGTGTCCTTTTCCATGTAGGTTATTACAGAGTGTTGAGTAGACCACTCTTGGTATTCCATAGGTCTTGGGTGATGATATATTTTATATGTATTAGTATATGTTTGTTAACCCCAATATCCGAATTTATGCATTCGTCACACCTTTTCATTGGCTTAACCATAAGTTTGTCTTCTCAATCTGAGATTGTCTTTCTCTATGGAAATATGTTCATTTTTATGAATTTTCAGATAACATAAGTGATATCATGGGACATTTGTCTTTCGCATTTTGACTTACTTCACGTTGTGTGATTATCTCTAGGCTCATCTGTGGTGCTGCAAATGGCACTGTTTTATTTTTTTCGTGGCTAATATTCCATTCTGTACATATAACACTTCTCCTTTGTCCATTCATCTGTTTATGGACCTTTTTTATGCTTCCATGTCTTGGCTATTTAAATATTGCTGCAGTGCACATTTGCCTGCCTCTGTCTTTCCGATTCTGGTGCTCTTAGGTTATAGGCCCAGAAGGTGCCCTGCCGGATCATATGGTAGCTCAATTTTTACCTTTTAAAGCACCTCCATTCTGTTTTCATTAGTGCTCTTACCACTTTCCATCCCACCAGTGGCTAGAAGGTACACAGTTCTCTAAAACCCCTTCAGCATTTAGAGTTTGTAGACTTTCTGCTGACGGTCATTTGACTGGTGTGAGGTGAAACCTTTTTGGAGGTTGGATTTGTATGCGTCTAATAATTCCTTATACTGAGCTTTAGGCATATCCTTTTTATTCTTTTTTTTCTGCTTTTTTAAAGAGTGAGTACAACTTCCCTCTTCATATTGACTTCTTGAAAAATTGGTCACGTGTTGAATTTTCTTGGCTATTCCCTAACCCAGGGCATTTTTTGAGGGCAGGTGTCATTTACAGCCCTGCAGTCCTTGTGAATATTAAGTGACCATTAGCACTGTGTTGAAAGCTGCTGCTGTGGGAAACAGCCACAAGGCGGCAGCACTATTATGTTCTCAACTCTTGTTACTAGGGCAACAGAGTCTTCCTGGACGTCGTGTTCCTCGGTGGTAAATTAGAGTGGAATGTGCTCGGACAAACCCCCAGAAGTTTATGTCTCCTTACTTATGCTTGTTTTTTAAATTGAAATTATATTTCTTACCGGGGTAATTTTGATTAGAGTGTTGTGATTGTCTGGCAGTACAGAATCTGGTCAAATATTCATACATATATCTGTTCATCTTCAGATCCTATTACCATGTATGTTATTACAGAGTGTTGAGTAGACCTCCCTTGGTATTCGGTAGGTGTTTGGTCATTATATACTTTATATGTATTGCTGATTATATAATTCATGTAGTTTATATGTTTATAGACATTTAACATACATTAGTATATGTATGTTACCCCCATAATCCTAATTTATTGATCCTCCCACCTTTCATTTTGGTTAACCATTAGTTTGTTTATAAGTCTGTGAGTGTCTTTCTCTGTGGAAATATGTTCAATGGTAGCAATCCTAGGATAACATCTATAAATGATATCATGGGATATTTGTCATTCCCTTTTGACTTACTTAACGTAATATGATTATTTCTAGGCTCATCTGTAGTCATGAAAATGGCATTGTTCATTTTGTTCCGAGGCTAATATTCCATTCGGTACATATACTACTTCTTCTTTGTCCATTTATCTGTTGACGGACATTTTGTTTGCTTGCATGTCTAGGCTATTGTAAATATTGCTGCAGTGCACGTTTGCCTGTCTGTGTCTTTCCGATTCTGGTCTTCTTAAGTTATAGGCCCATTAGGGGATCGGCCGCATCATATGGTAGGCTCCATTTTTACCTTTTAAATGCAGCTCCATTCTGTTCTCATGATTAGCTGTTACCAGTTTACATCCAACCAACAGCATAGTGGGTATGCATTTCTCCACAAACCCGTCAGCATTCATAGTTTGTAGACTTTTTACTGACGGCATTTTGAATATTGGGTGGCGACATCTTTTTGTAGTTTGCATTTGCATCCAACCAATAATGCCTGATATTGAGCTTTTATCCATGCTCCTCTTTTTTGTTTTTTGGAAATAAAAGAGTGAGTAAAACTTACCTCTTCCAATTGTTTTCTTGAAAAATTCTCTGTGTTGTGAACTTTTTTGGCCATTACCTACCCAGGACATTTTTTGAGGACACGTGTCATTGACAGCCCTACAATTCCTGTGAATCTTAAGTGACCGTTAGCCCTGTGTTTAGAGCTGCTGTTGTGGGAAACGGCCACCAGGCGGCAGCATTCCTCCATTCCCAAATCTGGTTACTAGGGCAGTAGAGCCTTCCTGAAAGTGGTGTTCCTAGGTTGTAAATTAGAATGGAATGTGCCAGGGATAACCCCAATAAGTTTATGTCTCATTAATTGTTGTTCGTGGTTTTAATTTTTTAAATTGGGGTAATGATTAGAATAGTGTTTGTTCTAGGTGTGCACAATCAGGTTCAATTGAACATTACATATATCTATTCATGTGCAGATCCTCTTCCCATGTAAATTACTATTATCTTTTTAATAAATTTATTTTATTTCATTATTTATTTTTGGCTGAGTTGGATCTTCGTTGCTGCATGTGGGCTTTCTCTAGTTGCGGTGAGCGGGGGCTACTCTCCATGGCGGTGCACGGGCTTCTCACTGCAGTGGCTTCTCTTGTTGCGGAGCACGGTCTCTAGGCATGCGGGCTTCAGTAGTTGTGGTGTGTGGGCTCCGTAGTTGTGGCTCGTGGGCTCTAGAGCGCAGGCTCAGTAGTTGTGGTGCACGGGCTTAGTTGCTCTGCGGCATGTGGGATCTTCCTGGACCAGGGATCGAACCCGTGTCCCCTGCACTGGCAGGCGGATTCTTAACCACGGCGCCACCAGGGAAGCCCCCGTATAAATTATTACAGCGCGTTCAGTAGACCTCCCTTGGTATATGGTTGGTCTTTTTGATTCATGTATTTAATATGTATTTCTAGACGTATGGTAACCCTAATCTTCATTTACCCATTCCTCCCAGCTTTCCTTTTACATAACCATAGTTTTTCCAAGTCTGTGAGTGTCTTTCTCTGTGGAAATATGTTCATTTGTGTCAGTTGTTAGGTAACACCTAGAAGTGATATCACAGGATATTTGTCGTCTGCTTTCCGACTTACCTCATGTTCTGTGATTATCTCTAGGCTCATCTATGGTGCTGCAAAGAGCAGTGTTTCATTCTTTTCCATGCCGAATATTCCATTGTGTACATGGACCACTTCTTCTTTGTGCATTCATCTGTTGATGGACATTTTGGTTTCTTCCAACTCTTGGCTATGCTAAATATTGATGCAGTGCAGGATTGCCAGCCTGTGTCTTTTGGATTCTGGTCTTCTCAGGGGATAGGCCCAGCAGTGGGCCTACTAGATCATATGGTAGTCAATTTTTACCTTTAAAAGCACCTCCATTCTGTTCTCACTACTGGCTGTTACCAGTTGACATCCCACCAGCAACTAGAGGGTACACAGTTCTCTAAAACCCCTTCAGCATTTATTGTTTATAGACTTTTTACTGATGGCATTTGGAGTGTTGGGTGGCGATACCTTTGTGTAGTTTGGATTTGCATGCGTCTAATACTTCCGGTATTGAGCTTTTAATCCACGTCCGTTTTCTTTTTTCTTTTTCAGTTAAGCAGAAAAACTTACCTCTTCAAATTGTTTCCTTGAAAAATTTGCCGTGTTCTGCATTCCTGTGGCCATTACCTACACCAGGATATTTTTTGAGGGCAGGTGTCATTTACAACTCTGTAGTAATTGTGAATATTACGTGACCATTAGCACTGGGTTTAAAGCTGCTGTTGCAGGAAACGGCCACAAGGCGGCAGCATGTCTATATTCCCAACTCTGGTTACTAGGGCAACAGAGCCTTCCTGGAAGTCCTGTTTGTAGGTTGTAAGTTAGAGTGGAATGTGCCAGGACAAACCCCCCAAAACTTATGGCTACTTATTTGTTGTTGGTATTCTTAGTTTAATTTTCATTTTGATCAGAGCAAATTTGATCGCAATGTTGTGTTTGTTCTAGGTGTACAGAATCTGTTTCATTGATACATATACCTTTTAATGTTTGGATCCTGTCCCATCCAGGTAATTACAGAATGTTGTGTAGACCTCTCTTGGTATTCGATATGTGTTTGGTGATTCTATGTTTTATAAGTATTAGCATATGTCTGTTAAAACCCAATATCCTCTGTTATACATTCGTCACTCCTTTCCGCTTGGTTAACCACAGATTTGTGTTCTGAATACGTGAGTGTCCTTCTCTGTGGAAATAAGTTCATTAATATCAATTTTTAGATAACACCTATACCTGATATCATAGGATATGTGTCTCTCGCTTTCTGACTTACTTCAAGATGTGTGATTATCTCTAGCCTCATCTATGGTGCTGCAAACGGCATTGTTTCATTCTTTTCTCTGCCTAACATTGCATTGTGTACATGGACCTCTTTTTCGTCCATTCATCTGATGATGGACATTTTTGTTGCTCCCATGTCTTGGCTATTGTAAATTCTGCTGCAATACACGATTTTCCATCCTGTGTCTTTTTGATTCTGGCCTTCACCGGTTACAGGCCCAATCGTGGGCCTTCCGGATCATATGGGAACTCAATTTTTACCTTCAAACGCACTGCCATTCTGTTCCTTTTATTGGCTGTTACCAGTTTACATCCCACTTAGACCTAGAGGTTATGCTATTCTCCACAACTTCTTCAACATCTACTGTTTGTTTGTAGACTTTTTGCTGATGGTCATTCTGACTGGTGTGAGGTGATACCTTTGCGTAGATTGGATTTGCATGTGTCTAATAATTCCCGAGGTCGAGCTTTTATCAACATCCTTTTTTTTTTTTTTTAGGATTGAGTTAAACGTACAACTTCAAATTGCCTTGTTGAAAAATTTGCTGTGTTTGAATTTTTTTGGCCATTCCGTACCCCAGGACATTTTTTGAGGGCGTGTGTCATTTACACCCCTGCAGTCCTTGTCAATATTAGTGACCACTAGCAGTGGATTTAAAGCGGCTGTTTGAGGAAACGGCCTTAGGGTGGCAGCATTTCTGCGTTACCAACTCTGCTTGCTAGGGAAACAGAACCTTCCTGCAAGTTGTGCTTTTAGCTTGCAGATTAGACTGGAATGTGCCAGGACAAGCCCCCATAAGTTTTAACCTCCTTAATTCTTGTTTATGTCTTTAATTTTTAGTTTTGATCAGAGCAAATTGGATTTAAAAATGTCGTTTGTTCTAGGTGTGCAGAATCTTGTTCATTTACACCTATACATATATATATATATATATATATATATATATATATATATTGATCTTTGTGTCCTTTTCCATGTAGGTTATTACAGAGTGTTGAGTAGACCACTCTTGGTATTCCATAGGTCTTGGGTGATGATATATTTTACATGTATTAGTATATGTTTGTTAACCCCAATATCTGAATTTATGCATTCGTCACACCTTTTCATTGGCTTAACCATAAGTTTGTCTTCTCAATCTGAGATTGTCTTTCTCTATGGAAATATGTTCATTTTTATGAATTTTCAGATAACATAAGTGATATCATGGGACATTTGTCTTTCGCATTTGGGCTTACTTCACGTTGTGTGATTATCTCTAGGCTCATCTGTGGTGCTGCAAATGGCACTGTTTTATTTTTTTCGTGGCTAATATTCCATTCTGTACATATACCACTTCTCCTTTGTCCATTCATCTGTTTATGGACCTTTTTTATGCTTCCATGTCTTGGCTATTTAAATATTGCTGCAGTGCACATTTGCCTGCCTCTGTCTTTCTGATTCTGGTGCTCTTAGGTTATAGGCCCAGAAGGTGCCCTGCCGGATCATATGGTAGCTCAATTTTTACCTTTTAAAGCACCTCCATTCTGTTTTCATTAGTGCTCTTACCACTTTCCATCCCACCAGCGGCTAGAAGGTACACAGTTCTCTAAAACCCCTTCAGCATTTAGAGTTTGTAGACTTTTTGCTGACGGTCATTTGACTGGTGTGAGGTGAAAGCTTTTTGGAGGTTGGATTTGTATGCGTCTAATAATTCCTTATACTGAGCTTTAGGCATATCCTTTTTATTCTTTTTTTTTCTGCTTTTTTAAAGAGTGAGTACAACTTCCCTCTTCATATTGACTTCTTGAAAAATTGGTCATGTGTTGAATTTTCTTGGCTATTCCCTAACCCAGGGCATTTTTTGAGGGCAGGTGTCATTTACAGCCCTGCAGTCCTTGTGAATATTAAGTGACCATTAGCACTGTGTTGAAAGCTGCTGCTGTGGGAAACAGCCACAAGGCGGCAGCACTATTACGTTCTCAACTCTTGTTACTAGGGCAACAGAGTCTTCCTGGACGTCGTGTTCCTCGGTTGTAAATTAGAGTGGAATGTGCTCGGACAAACCCCCAGAAGTTTATGTCTCCTTACTTATGTTTGTTTTTTAAATTGAAATTATATTTCTTACCGGGGTAATTTTGATTAGAGTGTTGTGATTGTCTGGCAGTACAGAATCTGGTCAAATATTCATACATATATCTGTTCATCTTCAGATCCTATTACCACGTATGTTATTACAGAGTGTTGAGTAGACCTCCCTTGGTATTCGGTAGGTGTTTGGTCATTATATACTTTATATGTATTGCTGATTATATAATTCATGTAGTTTATATGTTTATAGACATTTAACATACATTAGTATATGTATGTTACCCCCATAATCCTAATTTATTGATCCTCCCACCTTTCATTTTGGTTAACCATTAGTTTGTTTATAAGTCTGTGAGTGTCTTTCTCTGTGGAAATATGTTCAATGGTAGCAATCCTAGGATAACATCTATAAATGATATCATGGGATATTTGTCATTCCCTTTTGACTTACTTAACGTAATATGATTATTTCTAGGCTCATCTGTAGTCATGAAAATGGCATTGTTCATTTTGTTCCGAGGCTAATATTCCATTCGGTACATATACTACTTCTTCTTTGTCCATTTATCTGTTGACGGACATTTTGTTTGCTTGCATGTCTAGGCTATTGTAAATATTGCTGCAGTGCACGTTTGCCTGTCTGTGTCTTTCCGATTCTGGTCTTCTTAAGTTATAGGCCCATTAGGGGATCGGCCGCATCATATGGTAGGCTCCATTTTTACCTTTTAAATGCAGCTCCATTCTGTTCTCATGATTAGCTGTTACCAGTTTACATCCAACCAACAGCATAGTGGGTATGCATTTCTCCACAAACCCGTCAGCATTCATAGTTTGTAGACGTTTTACTGACGGCATTTTGAATATTGGGTGGCGACATCTTTTTGTAGTTTGCATTTGCATCCAACCAATAATGCCTGATATTGAGCTTTTATCCATGCTCCTCTTTTTTTTTTTTTTGTAAATAAAAGAGTGAGTAAAACTTACCTCTTCCAATTGTTTTCTTGAAAAATTCTCTGTGTTGTGAACTTTTTTGGCCATTACCTACCCAGGACATTTTTTGAGGACACGTGTCATTGACAGCCCTACAATTCCTGTGAATCTTAAGTGACCGTTAGCCCTGTGTTTAGAGCTGCTGTTGTGGGAAACGGCCACCAGGCGGCAGCATTCCTCCATTCCCAAATCTGGTTACTAGGGCAGTAGAGCCTTCCTGAAAGTGGTGTTCCTAGGTTGTAAATTAGAATGGAATGTGCCAGGGATAACCCCAATAAGTTTATGTCTCATTAATTGTTGTTCATGGTTTTAATTTTTTAAATTGGGGTAATGATTAGAATAGTGTTTGTTCTAGGTGTGCACAATCAGGTTCAATTGAACATTACATATATCTATTCATGTGCAGATCCTCTTCCCATGTAAATTACTATTATTTTTTTAATAAATTTATTTTATTTCATTATTTATTTTTGGCTGAGTTGGATCTTCGTTGCTGCATGTGGGCTTTCTCTAGTTGCGGTGAGCGGGGGCTACTCTCCATGGCGGTGCACGGGCTTCTCACTGCAGTGGCTTCTCTTGTTGCGGAGCACGGTCTCTAGGCATGCGGGCTTCAGTAGTTGTGGTGTGTGGGCTCCGTAGTTGTGGCTCGTGGGCTCTAGAGCGCAGGCTCAGTAGTTGTGGTGCACGGGCTTAGTTGCTCTGCGGCATGTGGGATCTTCCTGGACCAGGGATCGAACCCGTGTCCCCTGCACTGGCAGGCGGATTCTTAACCACGGCGCCACCAGGGAAGCCCCCGTATAAATTATTACAGCGCGTTCAGTAGACCTCCCTTGGTATATGGTTGGTCTTTTTGATTCATGTATTTAATATGTATTTCTAGACGTATGGTAACCCTAATCTTCATTTACCCATTCCTCCCAGCTTTCCTTTTACATAACCATAGTTTGTTTTCCAAGTCTGTGAGTGTCTTTCTCTGTGGAAATATGTTCATTTGTGTCAGCTGTTAGGTAACACCTAGAAGTGATATCACAGGATATTTGTCGTCTGCTTTCCGACTTACCTCATGTTCTGTGATTATCTCTAGGCTCATCTGTGGTGCTGCAAAGAGCAGTGTTTCATTCTTTTCCATGCCGAATATTCCATTGTGTACATGGACCACTTCTTCTTTGTGCATTCATCTGTTGATGGACATTTTGGTTTCTTCCAACTCTTGGCTATGCTAAATATTGATGCAGTGCAGGATTGCCAGCCTGTGTCTTTTGGATTCTGGTCTTCTCAGGGGATAGGCCCAGCAGTGGGCCTACTAGATCATATGGTAGTCAATTTTTACCTTTAAAAGCACCTCCATTCTGTTCTCACTACTGGCTGTTACCAGTTGACATCCCACCAGCAACTAGAGGGTACACAGTTCTCTAAAACCCCTTCAGCATTTATTGTTTATAGACTTTTTACTGATGGCATTTGGAGTGTTGGGTGGCGATACCTTTGTGTAGTTTGGATTTGCATGCGTCTAATACTTCCGGTATTGAGCTTTTAATCCACGTCCGTTTTCTTTTTTCTTTTTCAGTTAAGCAGAAAAACTTACCTCTTCAAATTGTTTCCTTGAAAAATTTGCCGTGTTCTGAATTCCTGTGGCCATTACCTACACCAGGATATTTTTTGAGGGCAGGTGTCATTTACAACTCTGTAGTAATTGTGAATATTACGTGACCATTAGCACTGGGTTTAAAGCTGCTGTTGCAGGAAACGGCCACAAGGCGGCAGCATGTCTATATTCCCAACTCTGGTTACTAGGGCAACAGAGCCTTCCTGGAAGTCCTGTTTGTAGGTTGTAAGTTAGAGTGGAATGTGCCAGGACAAACCCCCCAAAACTTATGGCTACTTATTTGTTGTTGGTATTCTTAGTTTAATTTTCATTTTGATCAGAGCAAATTTGATCGCAATGTTGTGTTTGTTCTAGGTGTACAGAATCTGTTTCATTGATACATATACCTTTTAATGTTTGGATCCTGTCCCATCCAGGTAATTACAGAATGTTGTGTAGACCTCTCTTGGTATTCGATATGTGTTTGGTGATTCTATGTTTTATAAGTATTAGCATATGTCTGTTAAAACCCAATATCCTCTGTTATACATTCGTCACTCCTTTCCGCTTGGTTAACCACAGATTTGTGTTCTGAATACGTGAGTGTCCTTCTCTGTGGAAATAAGTTCATTAATATCAATTTTTAGATAACACCTATACCTGATATCATAGGATATGTGTCTCTCGCTTTCTGACTTACTTCAAGATGTGTGATTATCTCTAGCCTCATCTATGGTGCTGCAAACGGCATTGTTTCATTCTTTTCTCTGCCTAACATTGCATTGTGTACATGGACCTCTTTTTCGTCCATTCATCTGATGATGGACATTTTTGTTGCTCCCATGTCTTGGCTATTGTAAATTCTGCTGCAATACACGATTTTCCATCCTGTGTCTTTTTGATTCTGGCCTTCACCGGTTACAGGCCCAATCGTGGGCCTTCCGGATCATATGGGAACTCAATTTTTACCTTCAAACGCACTGCCATTCTGTTCCTTTTATTGGCTGTTACCAGTTTACATCCCACTTAGACCTAGAGGTTATGCTATTCTCCACAACTTCTTCAACATCTACTGTTTGTTTGTAGACTTTTTGCTGATGGTCATTCTGACTGGTGTGAGGTGATACCTTTGCGTAGATTGGATTTGCATGTGTCTAATAATTCCTGAGGTCGAGCTTTTATCAACATCCTTTTTATTTTTTTTTAGGATTGAGTTAAACGTACAACTTCAAATTGCCTTGTTGAAAAATTTGCTGTGTTTGAATTTTTTTGGCCATTCTGTACCCCAGGACATTTTTTGAGGGCGTGTGTCATTTACACCCCTGCAGTCCTTGTCAATATTAGTGACCACTAGCAGTGGATTTAAAGCGGCTGTTTGAGGAAACGGCCTTAGGGTGGCAGCATTTCTGCGTTACCAACTCTGCTTGCTAGGGAAACAGAACCTTCCTGCAAGTTGTGCTTTTAGCTTGCAGATTAGACTGGAATGTGCCAGGACAAGCCCCCATAAGTTTTAACCTCCTTAATTCTTGTTTATGTCTTTAATTTTTAGTTTTGATCAGAGCAAATTGGATTTAAAAATGTCGTTTGTTCTAGGTGTGCAGAATCTTGTTCATTTACACCTATACATATATATATATATATATATATATATATATATATATATTGATCTTTGTGTCCTTTTCCATGTAGGTTATTACAGAGTGTTGAGTAGACCACTCTTGGTATTCCATAGGTCTTGGGTGATGATATATTTTATATGTATTAGTATATGTTTGTTAACCCCAATATCCGAATTTATGCATTCGTCACACCTTTTCATTGGCTTAACCATAAGTTTGTCTTCTCAATCTGAGATTGTCTTTCTCTATGGAAATATGTTCATTTTTATGAATTTTCAGATAACATAAGTGATATCATGGGACATTTGTCTTTCGCATTTGGGCTTACTTCACGTTGTGTGATTATCTCTAGGCTCATCTGTGGTGCTGCAAATGGCACTGTTTTATTTTTTTCGTGGCTAATATTCCATTCTGTACATATACCACTTCTTCTTTGTCCATTCATCTGTTTATGGACCTTTTTTATGCTTCCATGTCTTGGCTATTTAAATATTGCTGCAGTGCACATTTGCCTGCCTCTGTCTTTCCGATTCTGGTGCTCTTAGGTTATAGGCCCAGAAGGTGCCCTGCCGGATCATATGGTAGCTCAATTTTTACCTTTTAAAGCACCTCCATTCTGTTTTCATGAGTGCTCTTACCACTTTCCATCCCACCAGCGGCTAGAAGGTACACAGTTCTCTAAAACCCCTTCAGCATTTAGAGTTTGTAGACTTTTTGCTGACGGTCATTTGACTGGTGTGAGGTGAAAGCTTTTTGGAGGTTGGATTTGTATGCGTCTAATAATTCCTTATACTGAGCTTTAGGCATATCCTTTTTATTCTTTTTTTTTCTGCTTTTTTAAAGAGTGAGTACAACTTCCCTCTTCATATTGACTTCTTGAAAAATTGGTCATGTGTTGAATTTTCTTGGCTATTCCCTAACCCAGGGCATTTTTTGAGGGCAGGTGTCATTTACAGCCCTGCAGTCCTTGTGAATATTAAGTGACCATTAGCACTGTGTTGAAAGCTGCTGCTGTGGGAAACAGCCACAAGGCGGCAGCACTATTACGTTCTCAACTCTTGTTACTAGGGCAACAGAGTCTTCCTGGACGTCGTGTTCCTCGGTTGTAAATTAGAGTGGAATGTGCTCGGACAAACCCCCAGAAGTTTATGTCTCCTTACTTATGTTTGTTTTTTAAATTGAAATTATATTTCTTACCGGGGTAATTTTGATTAGAGTGTTGTGATTGTCTGGCAGTACAGAATCTGGTCAAATATTCATACATATATCTGTTCATCTTCAGATCCTATTACCACGTATGTTATTACAGAGTGTTGAGTAGACCTCCCTTGGTATTCGGTAGGTGTTTGGTCATTATATACTTTATATGTATTGCTGATTATATAATTCATGTAGTTTATATGTTTATAGACATTTAACATACATTAGTATATGTATGTTACCCCCATAATCCTAATTTATTGATCCTCCCACCTTTCATTTTGGTTAACCATTAGTTTGTTTATAAGTCTGTGAGTGTCTTTCTCTGTGGAAATATGTTCAATGGTAGCAATCCTAGGATAACATCTATAAATGATATCATGGGATATTTGTCATTCCCTTTTGACTTACTTAACGTAATATGATTATTTCTAGGCTCATCTGTAGTCATGAAAATGGCATTGTTCATTTTGTTCCGAGGCTAATATTCCATTCGGTACATATACTACTTCTTCTTTGTCCATTTATCTGTTGACGGACATTTTGTTTGCTTGCATGTCTAGGCTATTGTAAATATTGCTGCAGTGCACGTTTGCCTGTCTGTGTCTTTCCGATTCTGGTCTTCTTAAGTTATAGGCCCATTAGGGGATCGGCCGCATCATATGGTAGGCTCCATTTTTACCTTTTAAATGCAGCTCCATTCTGTTCTCATGATTAGCTGTTACCAGTTTACATCCAACCAACAGCATAGTGGGTATGCATTTCTCCACAAACCCGTCAGCATTCATAGTTTGTAGACGTTTTACTGACGGCATTTTGAATATTGGGTGGCGACATCTTTTTGTAGTTTGCATTTGCATCCAACCAATAATGCCTGATATTGAGCTTTTATCCATGCTCCTCTTTTTTTTTTTTTGTAAATAAAAGAGTGAGTAAAACTTACCTCTTCCAATTGTTTTCTTGAAAAATTCTCTGTGTTGTGAACTTTTTTGGCCATTACCTACCCAGGACATTTTTTGAGGACACGTGTCATTGACAGCCCTACAATTCCTGTGAATCTTAAGTGACCGTTAGCCCTGTGTTTAGAGCTGCTGTTGTGGGAAACGGCCACCAGGCGGCAGCATTCCTCCATTCCCAAATCTGGTGACTAGGGCAGTAGAGCCTTCCTGAAAGTGGTGTTCCTAGGTTGTAAATTAGAATGGAATGTGCCAGGGATAACCCCAATAAGTTTATGTCTCATTAATTGTTGTTCGTGGTTTTAATTTTTTAAATTGGGGTAATGATTAGAATAGTGTTTGTTCTAGGTGTGCACAATCAGGTTCAATTGAACATTACATATATCTATTCATGTGCAGATCCTCTTCCCATGTAAATTACTATTATTTTTTTAATAAATTTATTTTATTTCATTATTTATTTTTGGCTGAGTTGGATCTTCGTTGCTGCATGTGGGCTTTCTCTAGTTGCGGTGAGCGGGGGCTACTCTCCATGGCGGTGCACGGGCTTCTCACTGCAGTGGCTTCTCTTGTTGCGGAGCACGGTCTCTAGGCATGCGGGCTTCAGTAGTTGTGGTGTGTGGGCTCCGTAGTTGTGGCTCGTGGGCTCTAGAGCGCAGGCTCAGTAGTTGTGGTGCACGGGCTTAGTTGCTCTGCGGCATGTGGGATCTTCCTGGACCAGGGATCGAACCCGTGTCCCCTGCACTGGCAGGCGGATTCTTAACCACGGCGCCACCAGGGAAGCCCCCGTATAAATTATTACAGCGCGTTCAGTAGACCTCCCTTGGTATATGGTTGGTCTTTTTGATTCATGTATTTAATATGTATTTCTAGACGTATGGTAACCCTAATCTTCATTTACCCATTCCTCCCAGCTTTCCTTTTACATAACCATAGTTTGTTTTCCAAGTCTGTGAGTGTCTTTCTCTGTGGAAATATGTTCATTTGTGTCAGCTGTTAGGTAACACCTAGAAGTGATATCACAGGATATTTGTCGTCTGCTTTCCGACTTACCTCATGTTCTGTGATTATCTCTAGGCTCATCTGTGGTGCTGCAAAGAGCAGTGTTTCATTCTTTTCCATGCCGAATATTCCATTGTGTACATGGACCACTTCTTCTTTGTGCATTCATCTGTTGATGGACATTTTGGTTTCTTCCAACTCTTGGCTATGCTAAATATTGATGCAGTGCAGGATTGCCAGCCTGTGTCTTTTGGATTCTGGTCTTCTCAGGGGATAGGCCCAGCAGTGGGCCTACTAGATCATATGGTAGTCAATTTTTACCTTTAAAAGCACCTCCATTCTGTTCTCACTACTGGCTGTTACCAGTTGACATCCCACCAGCAACTAGAGGGTACACAGTTCTCTAAAACCCCTTCAGCATTTATTGTTTATAGACTTTTTACTGATGGCATTTGGAGTGTTGGGTGGCGATACCTTTGTGTAGTTTGGATTTGCATGCGTCTAATACTTCCGGTATTGAGCTTTTAATCCATGTCCGTTTTCTTTTTTCTTTTTCAGTTAAGCAGAAAAACTTACCTCTTCAAATTGTTTCCTTGAAAAATTTGCCGTGTTCTGAATTCCTGTGGCCATTACCTACACCAGGATATTTTTTGAGGGCAGGTGTCATTTACAACTCTGTAGTAATTGTGAATATTACGTGACCATTAGCACTGGGTTTAAAGCTGCTGTTGCAGGAAACGGCCACAAGGCGGCAGCATGTCTATATTCCCAACTCTGGTTACTAGGGCAACAGAGCCTTCCTGGAAGTCCTGTTTGTAGGTTGTAAGTTAGAGTGGAATGTGCCAGGACAAACCCCCCAAAACTTATGGCTACTTATTTGTTGTTGGTATTCTTAGTTTAATTTTCATTTTGATCAGAGCAAATTTGATCGCAATGTTGTGTTTGTTCTAGGTGTACAGAATCTGTTTCATTGATACATATACCTTTTAATGTTTGGATCCTGTCCCATCCAGGTAATTACAGAATGTTGTGTAGACCTCTCTTGGTATTCGATATGTGTTTGGTGATTCTATGTTTTATAAGTATTAGCATATGTCTGTTAAAACCCAATATCCTCTGTTATACATTCGTCACTCCTTTCCGCTTGGTTAACCACAGATTTGTGTTCTGAATACGTGAGTGTCCTTCTCTGTGGAAATAAGTTGATTAATATCAACTTTTAGATAACACCTACACGTGATATCATAGGATATGTGTCTCTCGCTTTCTGACTTACTTCAAGATGTGTGATTATCTCTAGCCTCATCTATGGTGCTGCAAACGGCATTGTTTCATTCTTTTCTCTGCCTAACATTGCATTGTGTACATGGACCTCTTTTTCGTCCATTCATCTGATGATGGACATTTTTGTTGCTCCCATGTCTTGGCTATTGTAAATTCTGCTGCAATACACGATTTTCCATCCTGTGTCTTTTTGATTCTGGCCTTCACCGGTTACAGGCCCAATCGTGGGCCTTCCGGATCATATGGGAACTCAATTTTTACCTTCAAACGCACTGCCATTCTGTTCCTTTTATTGGCTGTTACCAGTTTACATCCCACTTAGACCTAGAGGTTATGCTATTCTCCACAACTTCTTCAACATCTACTGTTTGTTTGTAGACTTTTTGCTGATGGTCATTCTGACTGGTGTGAGGTGATACCTTTGCGTAGATTGGATTTGCATGTGTCTAATAATTCCCGAGGTCGAGCTTTTATCAACATCCTTTTTATTTTTTTTTAGGATTGAGTTAAACGTACAACTTCAAATTGCCTTGTTGAAAAATTTGCTGTGTTTGAATTTTTTTGGCCATTCCGTACCCCAGGACATTTTTTGAGGGCGTGTGTCATTTACACCCCTGCAGTCCTTGTCAATATTAGTGACCACTAGCAGTGGATTTAAAGCGGCTGTTTGAGGAAACGGCCTTAGGGTGGCAGCATTTCTGCGTTACCAACTCTGCTTGCTAGGGAAACAGACCCTTCCTGCAAGTTGTGCTTTTAGCTTGCAGATTAGAGTGGAATGTGCCAGGACAAGCCCCCATAAGTTTTAGCCTCCTTAATTCTTGTTTATGTCTTTAATTTTTAGTTTTGATCAGAGCAAATTGGATTTAAAAATGTCGTTTGTTCTAGGTGTGCAGAATCTTGTTCATTTACACCTATACATATATATATATATATGTATATATATATATATTGATCTTTGTGTCCTTTTCCATGTAGGTTATTACAGAGTGTTGAGTAGACCACTCTTGGTATTCCATAGGTCTTGGGTGATGATATATTTTATATGTATTAGTATATGTTTGTTAACCCCAATATCCGAATTTATGCATTCGTCACACCTTTTCATTGGCTTAACCATAAGTTTGTCTTCTCAATCTGAGATTGTCTTTCTCTATGGAAATATGTTCATTTTTATGAATTTTCAGATAACATAAGTGATATCATGGGACATTTGTCTTTCGCATTTGGGCTTACTTCACGTTGTGTGATTATCTCTAGGCTCATCTGTGGTGCTGCAAATGGCACTGTTTTATTTTTTTCGTGGCTAATATTCCATTCTGTACATATACCACTTCTTCTTTGTCCATTCATCTGTTTATGGACCTTTTTTATGCTTCCATGTCTTGGCTATTTAAATATTGCTGCAGTGCACATTTGCCTGCCTCTGTCTTTCCGATTCTGGTGCTCTTAGGTTATAGGCCCAGAAGGTGCCCTGCCGGATCATATGGTAGCTCAATTTTTACCTTTTAAAGCACCTCCATTCTGTTTTCATTAGTGCTCTTACCACTTTCCATCCCACCAGCGGCTAGAAGGTACACAGTTCTCTAAAACCCCTTCAGCATTTAGAGTTTGTAGACTTTTTGCTGACGGTCATTTGACTGGTGTGAGGTGAAAGCTTTTTGGAGGTTGGATTTGTATGCGTCTAATAATTCCTTATACTGAGCTTTAGGCATATCCTTTTTATTCTTTTTTTTTCTGCTTTTTTAAAGAGTGAGTACAACTTCCCTCTTCATATTGACTTCTTGAAAAATTGGTCATGTGTTGAATTTTCTTGGCTATTCCCTAACCCAGGGCATTTTTTGAGGGCAGGTGTCATTTACAGCCCTGCAGTCCTTGTGAATATTAAGTGACCATTAGCACTGTGTTGAAAGCTGCTGCTGTGGGAAACAGCCACAAGGCGGCAGCACTATTACGTTCTCAACTCTTGTTACTAGGGCAACAGAGTCTTCCTGGACGTCGTGTTCCTCGGTTGTAAATTAGAGTGGAATGTGCTCGGACAAACCCCCAGAAGTTTATGTCTCCTTACTTATGTTTGTTTTTTAAATTGAAATTATATTTCTTACCGGGGTAATTTTGATTAGAGTGTTGTGATTGTCTGGCAGTACAGAATCTGGTCAAATATTCATACATATATCTGTTCATCTTCACATCCTATTACCACGTATGTTATTACAGAGTGTTGAGTAGACCTCCCTTGGTATTCGGTAGGTGTTTGGTCATTATATACTTTATATGTATTGCTGATTATATAATTCATGTAGTTTATATGTTTATAGACATTTAACATACATTAGTATATGTATGTTACCCCCATAATCCTAATTTATTGATCCTCCCACCTTTCATTTTGGTTAACCATTAGTTTGTTTATAAGTCTGTGAGTGTCTTTCTCTGTGGAAATATGTTCAATGGTAGCAATCCTAGGATAACATCTATAAATGATATCATGGGATATTTGTCATTCCCTTTTGACTTACTTAACGTAATATGATTATTTCTAGGCTCATCTGTAGTCATGAAAATGGCATTGTTCATTTTGTTCCGAGGCTAATATTCCATTCGGTACATATACTACTTCTTCTTTGTCCATTTATCTGTTGACGGACATTTTGTTTGCTTGCATGTCTAGGCTATTGTAAATATTGCTGCAGTGCACGTTTGCCTGTCTGTGTCTTTCCGATTCTGGTCTTCTTAAGTTATAGGCCCATTAGGGGATCGGCCGCATCATATGGTAGGCTCCATTTTTACCTTTTAAATGCAGCTCCATTCTGTTCTCATGATTAGCTGTTACCAGTTTACATCCAACCAACAGCATAGTGGGTATGCATTTCTCCACAAACCCGTCAGCATTCATAGTTTGTAGACGTTTTACTGACGGCATTTTGAATATTGGGTGGCGACATCTTTTTGTAGTTTGCATTTGCATCCAACCAATAATGCCTGATATTGAGCTTTTATCCATGCTCCTCTTTTTTTTTTTTTGTAAATAAAAGAGTGAGTAAAACTTACCTCTTCCAATTGTTTTCTTGAAAATTCTCTGTGTTGTGAACTTTTTTGGCCATTACCTACCCAGGACATTTTTTGAGGACACGTGTCATTGACAGCCCTACAATTCCTGTGAATCTTAAGTGACCGTTAGCCCTGTGTTTAGAGCTGCTGTTGTGGGAAACGGCCACCAGGCGGCAGCATTCCTCCATTCCCAAATCTGGTTACTAGGGCAGTAGAGCCTTCCTGAAAGTGGTGTTCCTAGGTTGTAAATTAGAATGGAATGTGCCAGGGATAACCCCAATAAGTTTATGTCTCATTAATTGTTGTTCGTGGTTTTAATTTTTTAAATTGGGGTAATGATTAGAATAGTGTTTGTTCTAGGTGTGCACAATCAGGTTCAATTGAACATTACATATATCTATTCATGTGCAGATCCTCTTCCCATGTAAATTACTATTATTTTTTTAATAAATTTATTTTATTTCATTATTTATTTTTGGCTGAGTTGGATCTTCGTTGCTGCATGTGGGCTTTCTCTAGTTGCGGTGAGCGGGGGCTACTCTCCATGGCGGTGCACGGGCTTCTCACTGCAGTGGCTTCTCTTGTTGCGGAGCACGGTCTCTAGGCATGCGGGCTTCAGTAGTTGTGGTGTGTGGGCTCCGTAGTTGTGGCTCGTGGGCTCTAGAGCGCAGGCTCAGTAGTTGTGGTGCACGGGCTTAGTTGCTCTGCGGCATGTGGGATCTTCCTGGACCAGGGATCGAACCCGTGTCCCCTGCACTGGCAGGCGGATTCTTAACCACGGCGCCACCAGGGAAGCCCCCGTATAAATTATTACAGCGCGTTCAGTAGACCTCCCTTGGTATATGGTTGGTCTTTTTGATTCATGTATTTAATATGTATTTCTAGACGTATGGTAACCCTAATCTTCATTTACCCATTCCTCCCAGCTTTCCTTTTACATAACCATAGTTTGTTTTCCAAGTCTGTGAGTGTCTTTCTCTGTGGAAATATGTTCATTTGTGTCAGCTGTTAGGTAACACCTAGAAGTGATATCACAGGATATTTGTCGTCTGCTTTCCGACTTACCTCATGTTCTGTGATTATCTCTAGGCTCATCTGTGGTGCTGCAAAGAGCAGTGTTTCATTCTTTTCCATGCCGAATATTCCATTGTGTACATGGACCACTTCTTCTTTGTGCATTCATCTGTTGATGGACATTTTGGTTTCTTCCAACTCTTGGCTATGCTAAATATTGATGCAGTGCAGGATTGCCAGCCTGTGTCTTTTGGATTCTGGTCTTCTCAGGGGATAGGCCCAGCAGTGGGCCTACTAGATCATATGGTAGTCAATTTTTACCTTTAAAAGCACCTCCATTCTGTTCTCACTACTGGCTGTTACCAGTTGACATCCCACCAGCAACTAGAGGGTACACAGTTCTCTAAAACCCCTTCAGCATTTATTGTTTATAGACTTTTTACTGATGGCATTTGGAGTGTTGGGTGGCGATACCTTTGTGTAGTTTGGATTTGCATGCGTCTAATACTTCCGGTATTGAGCTTTTAATCCACGTCCGTTTTCTTTTTTCTTTTTCAGTTAAGCAGAAAAACTTACCTCTTCAAATTGTTTCCTTGAAAAATTTGCCGTGTTCTGAATTCCTGTGGCCATTACCTACACCAGGATATTTTTTGAGGGCAGGTGTCATTTACAACTCTGTAGTAATTGTGAATATTACGTGACCATTAGCACTGGGTTTAAAGCTGCTGTTGCAGGAAACGGCCACAAGGCGGCAGCATGTCTATATTCCCAACTCTGGTTACTAGGGCAACAGAGCCTTCCTGGAAGTCCTGTTTGTAGGTTGTAAGTTAGAGTGGAATGTGCCAGGACAAACCCCCCAAAACTTATGGCTACTTATTTGTTGTTGGTATTCTTAGTTTAATTTTCATTTTGATCAGAGCAAATTTGATCGCAATGTTGTGTTTGTTCTAGGTGTACAGAATCTGTTTCATTGATACATATACCTTTTAATGTTTGGATCCTGTCCCATCCAGGTAATTACAGAATGTTGTGTAGACCTCTCTTGGTATTCGATATGTGTTTGGTGATTCTATATTTTATAAGTATTAGCATATGTCTGTTAAAACCCAATATCCTCTGTTATACATTCGTCACTCCTTTCCGCTTGGTTAACCACAGATTTGTGTTCTGAATACGTGAGTGTCCTTCTCTGTGGAAATAAGTTGATTAATATCAACTTTTAGATAACACCTACACGTGATATCATAGGATATGTGTCTCTCGCTTTCTGACTTACTTCAAGATGTGTGATTATCTCTAGCCTCATCTATGGTGCTGCAAACGGCATTGTTTCATTCTTTTCTCTGCCTAACATTGCATTGTGTACATGGACCTCTTTTTCGTCCATTCATCTGATGATGGACATTTTTGTTGCTCCCATGTCTTGGCTATTGTAAATTCTGCTGCAATACACGATTTTCCATCCTGTGTCTTTTTGATTCTGGCCTTCACCGGTTACAGGCCCAATCGTGGGCCTTCCGGATCATATGGGAACTCAATTTTTACCTTCAAACGCACTGCCATTCTGTTCCTTTTATTGGCTGTTACCAGTTTACATCCCACTTAGACCTAGAGGTTATGCTATTCTCCACAACTTCTTCAACATCTACTGTTTGTTTGTAGACTTTTTGCTGATGGTCATTCTGACTGGTGTGAGGTGATACCTTTGCGTAGATTGGATTTGCATGTGTCTAATAATTCCCGAGGTCGAGCTTTTATCAACATCCTTTTTTTTTTTTTTTAGGATTGAGTTAAACGTACAACTTCAAATTGCCTTGTTGAAAAATTTGCTGTGTTTGAATTTTTTTGGCCATTCCGTACCCCAGGACATTTTTTGAGGGCGTGTGTCATTTACACCCCTGCAGTCCTTGTCAATATTAGTGACCACTAGCAGTGGATTTAAAGCGGCTGTTTGAGGAAACGGCCTTAGGGTGGCAGCATTTCTGCGTTACCAACTCTGCTTGCTAGGGAAACAGACCCTTCCTGCAAGTTGTGCTTTTAGCTTGCAGATTAGAGTGGAATGTGCCAGGACAAGCCCCCATAAGTTTTAGCCTCCTTAATTCTTGTTTATGTCTTTAATTTTTAGTTTTGATCAGAGCAAATTGGATTTAAAAATGTCGTTTGTTCTAGGTGTGCAGAATCTTGTTCATTTACACCTATACATATATATATATATATGTATATATATATATATTGATCTTTGTGTCCTTTTCCATGTAGGTTATTACAGAGTGTTGAGTAGACCACTCTTGGTATTCCATAGGTCTTGGGTGATGATATATTTTATATGTATTAGTATATGTTTGTTAACCCCAATATCCGAATTTATGCATTCGTCACACCTTTTCATTGGCTTAACCATAAGTTTGTCTTCTCAATCTGAGATTGTCTTTCTCTATGGAAATATGTTCATTTTTATGAATTTTCAGATAACATAAGTGATATCATGGGACATTTGTCTTTCGCATTTTGACTTACTTCACGTTGTGTGATTATCTCTAGGCTCATCTGTGGTGCTGCAAATGGCACTGTTTTATTTTTTTCGTGGCTAATATTCCATTCTGTACATATAACACTTCTCCTTTGTCCATTCATCTGTTTATGGACCTTTTTTATGCTTCCATGTCTTGGCTATTTAAATATTGCTGCAGTGCACATTTGCCTGCCTCTGTCTTTCCGATTCTGGTGCTCTTAGGTTATAGGCCCAGAAGGTGCCCTGCCGGATCATATGGTAGCTCAATTTTTACCTTTTAAAGCACCTCCATTCTGTTTTCATTAGTGCTCTTACCACTTTCCATCCCACCAGTGGCTAGAAGGTACACAGTTCTCTAAAACCCCTTCAGCATTTAGAGTTTGTAGACTTTCTGCTGACGGTCATTTGACTGGTGTGAGGTGAAACCTTTTTGGAGGTTGGATTTGTATGCGTCTAATAATTCCTTATACTGAGCTTTAGGCATATCCTTTTTATTCTTTTTTTTCTGCTTTTTTAAAGAGTGAGTACAACTTCCCTCTTCATATTGACTTCTTGAAAAATTGGTCACGTGTTGAATTTTCTTGGCTATTCCCTAACCCAGGGCATTTTTTGAGGGCAGGTGTCATTTACAGCCCTGCAGTCCTTGTGAATATTAAGTGACCATTAGCACTGTGTTGAAAGCTGCTGCTGTGGGAAACAGCCACAAGGCGGCAGCACTATTATGTTCTCAACTCTTGTTACTAGGGCAACAGAGTCTTCCTGGACGTCGTGTTCCTCGGTGGTAAATTAGAGTGGAATGTGCTCGGACAAACCCCCAGAAGTTTATGTCTCCTTACTTATGCTTGTTTTTTAAATTGAAATTATATTTCTTACCGGGGTAATTTTGATTAGAGTGTTGTGATTGTCTGGCAGTACAGAATCTGGTCAAATATTCATACATATATCTGTTCATCTTCAGATCCTATTACCATGTATGTTATTACAGAGTGTTGAGTAGACCTCCCTTGGTATTCGGTAGGTGTTTGGTCATTATATACTTTATATGTATTGCTGATTATATAATTCATGTAGTTTATATGTTTATAGACATTTAACATACATTAGTATATGTATGTTACCCCCATAATCCTAATTTATTGATCCTCCCACCTTTCATTTTGGTTAACCATTAGTTTGTTTATAAGTCTGTGAGTGTCTTTCTCTGTGGAAATATGTTCAATGGTAGCAATCCTAGGATAACATCTATAAATGATATCATGGGATATTTGTCATTCCCTTTTGACTTACTTAACGTAATATGATTATTTCTAGGCTCATCTGTAGTCATGAAAATGGCATTGTTCATTTTGTTCCGAGGCTAATATTCCATTCGGTACATATACTACTTCTTCTTTGTCCATTTATCTGTTGACGGACATTTTGTTTGCTTGCATGTCTAGGCTATTGTAAATATTGCTGCAGTGCACGTTTGCCTGTCTGTGTCTTTCCGATTCTGGTCTTCTTAAGTTATAGGCCCATTAGGGGATCGGCCGCATCATATGGTAGGCTCCATTTTTACCTTTTAAATGCAGCTCCATTCTGTTCTCATGATTAGCTGTTACCAGTTTACATCCAACCAACAGCATAGTGGGTATGCATTTCTCCACAAACCCGTCAGCATTCATAGTTTGTAGACGTTTTACTGACGGCATTTTGAATATTGGGTGGCGACATGTTTTTGTAGTTTGCATTTGCATCCAACCAATAATGCCTGATATTGAGCTTTTATCCATGCTCCTCTTTTTTTTTTTTTTGTAAATAAAAGAGTGAGTAAAACTTACCTCTTCCAATTGTTTTCTTGAAAAATTCTCTGTGTTGTGAACTTTTTTGGCCATTACCTACCCAGGACATTTTTTGAGGACACGTGTCATTGACAGCCCTACAATTCCTGTGAATCTTAAGTGACCGTTAGCCCTGTGTTTAGAGCTGCTGTTGTGGGAAACGGCCACCAGGCGGCAGCATTCCTCCATTCCCAAATCTGGTTACTAGGGCAGTAGAGCCTTCCTGAAAGTGGTGTTCCTAGGTTGTAAATTAGAATGGAATGTGCCAGGGATAACCCCAATAAGTTTATGTCTCATTAATTGTTGTTCGTGGTTTTAATTTTTTAAATTGGGGTAATGATTAGAATAGTGTTTGTTCTAGGTGTGCACAATCAGGTTCAATTGAACATTACATATATCTATTCATGTGCAGATCCTCTTCCCATGTAAATTACTATTATTTTTTTAATAAATTTATTTTATTTCATTATTTATTTTTGGCTGAGTTGGATCTTCGTTGCTGCATGTGGGCTTTCTCTAGTTGCGGTGAGCGGGGGCTACTCTCCATGGCGGTGCACGGGCTTCTCACTGCAGTGGCTTCTCTTGTTGCGGAGCACGGTCTCTAGGCATGCGGGCTTCAGTAGTTGTGGTGTGTGGGCTCCGTAGTTGTGGCTCGTGGGCTCTAGAGCGCAGGCTCAGTAGTTGTGGTGCACGGGCTTAGTTGCTCTGCGGCATGTGGGATCTTCCTGGACCAGGGATCGAACCCGTGTCCCCTGCACTGGCAGGCGGATTCTTAACCACGGCGCCACCAGGGAAGCCCCCGTATAAATTATTACAGCGCGTTCAGTAGACCTCCCTTGGTATATGGTTGGTCTTTTTGATTCATGTATTTAATATGTATTTCTAGACGTATGGTAACCCTAATCTTCATTTACCCATTCCTCCCAGCTTTCCTTTTACATAACCATAGTTTGTTTTCCAAGTCTGTGAGTGTCTTTCTCTGTGGAAATATGTTCATTTGTGTCAGCTGTTAGGTAACACCTAGAAGTGATATCACAGGATATTTGTCGTCTGCTTTCCGACTTACCTCATGTTCTGTGATTATCTCTAGGCTCATCTATGGTGCTGCAAAGAGCAGTGTTTCATTCTTTTCCATGCCGAATATTCCATTGTGTACATGGACCACTTCTTCTTTGTGCATTCATCTGTTGATGGACATTTTGGTTTCTTCCAACTCTTGGCTATGCTAAATATTGATGCAGTGCAGGATTGCCAGCCTGTGTCTTTTGGATTCTGGTCTTCTCAGGGGATAGGCCCAGCAGTGGGCCTACTAGATCATATGGTAGTCAATTTTTACCTTTAAAAGCACCTCCATTCTGTTCTCACTACTGGCTGTTACCAGTTGACATCCCACCAGCAACTAGAGGGTACACAGTTCTCTAAAACCCCTTCAGCATTTATTGTTTATAGACTTTTTACTGATGGCATTTGGAGTGTTGGGTGGCGATACCTTTGTGTAGTTTGGATTTGCATGCGTCTAATACTTCCGGTATTGAGCTTTTAATCCACGTCCGTTTTCTTTTTTCTTTTTCAGTTAAGCAGAAAAACTTACCTCTTCAAATTGTTTCCTTGAAAAATTTGCCGTGTTCTGAATTCCTGTGGCCATTACCTACACCAGGATATTTTTTGAGGGCAGGTGTCATTTACAACTCTGTAGTAATTGTGAATATTACGTGACCATTAGCACTGGGTTTAAAGCTGCTGTTGCAGGAAACGGCCACAAGGCGGCAGCATGTCTATATTCCCAACTCTGGTTACTAGGGCAACAGAGCCTTCCTGGAAGTCCTGTTTGTAGGTTGTAAGTTAGAGTGGAATGTGCCAGGACAAACCCCCCAAAACTTATGGCTACTTATTTGTTGTTGGTATTCTTAGTTTAATTTTCATTTTGATCAGAGCAAATTTGATCGCAATGTTGTGTTTGTTCTAGGTGTACAGAATCTGTTTCATTGATACATATACCTTTTAATGTTTGGATCCTGTCCCATCCAGGTAATTACAGAATGTTGTGTAGACCTCTCTTGGTATTCGATATGTGTTTGGTGATTCTATATTTTATAAGTATTAGCATATGTCTGTTAAAACCCAATATCCTCTGTTATACATTCGTCACTCCTTTCCGCTTGGTTAACCACAGATTTGTGTTCTGAATACGTGAGTGTCCTTCTCTGTGGAAATAAGTTGATTAATATCAACTTTTAGATAACACCTACACGTGATATCATAGGATATGTGTCTCTCGCTTTCTGACTTACTTCAAGATGTGTGATTATCTCTAGCCTCATCTATGGTGCTGCAAACGGCATTGTTTCATTCTTTTCTCTGCCTAACATTGCATTGTGTACATGGACCTCTTTTTCGTCCATTCATCTGATGATGGACATTTTTGTTGCTCCCATGTCTTGGCTATTGTAAATTCTGCTGCAATACACGATTTTCCATCCTGTGTCTTTTTGATTCTGGCCTTCACCGGTTACAGGCCCAATCGTGGGCCTTCCGGATCATATGGGAACTCAATTTTTACCTTCAAACGCACTGCCATTCTGTTCCTTTTATTGGCTGTTACCAGTTTACGTCCCACTTAGACCTAGAGGTTATGCTATTCTCCACAACTTCTTCAACATCTACTGTTTGTTTGTAGACTTTTTGCTGATGGTCATTCTGACTGGTGTGAGGTGATACCTTTGCGTAGATTGGATTTGCATGTGTCTAATAATTCCCGAGGTCGAGCTTTTATCAACATCCTTTTTATTTTTTTTTAGGATTGAGTTAAACGTACAACTTCAAATTGCCTTGTTGAAAAATTTGCTGTGTTTGAATTTTTTTGGCCATTCCGTACCCCAGGACATTTTTTGAGGGCGTGTGTCATTTACACCCCTGCAGTCCTTGTCAATATTAGTGACCACTAGCAGTGGATTTAAAGCGGCTGTTTGAGGAAACGGCCTTAGGGTGGCAGCATTTCTGCGTTACCAACTCTGCTTGCTAGGGAAACAGACCCTTCCTGCAAGTTGTGCTTTTAGCTTGCAGATTAGAGTGGAATGTGCCAGGACAAGCCCCCATAAGTTTTAGCCTCCTTAATTCTTGTTTATGTCTTTAATTTTTAGTTTTGATCAGAGCAAATTGGATTTAAAAATGTCGTTTGTTCTAGGTGTGCAGAATCTTGTTCATTTACACCTATACATATATATATATATATGTATATATATATATATTGATCTTTGTGTCCTTTTCCATGTAGGTTATTACAGAGTGTTGAGTAGACCACTCTTGGTATTCCATAGGTCTTGGGTGATGATATATTTTATATGTATTAGTATATGTTTGTTAACCCCAATATCCGAATTTATGCATTCGTCACACCTTTTCATTGGCTTAACCATAAGTTTGTCTTCTCAATCTGAGATTGTCTTTCTCTATGGAAATATGTTCATTTTTATGAATTTTCAGATAACATAAGTGATATCATGGGACATTTGTCTTTCGCATTTTGACTTACTTCACGTTGTGTGATTATCTCTAGGCTCATCTGTGGTGCTGCAAATGGCACTGTTTTATTTTTTTCGTGGCTAATATTCCATTCTGTACATATAACACTTCTCCTTTGTCCATTCATCTGTTTATGGACCTTTTTTATGCTTCCATGTCTTGGCTATTTAAATATTGCTGCAGTGCACATTTGCCTGCCTCTGTCTTTCCGATTCTGGTGCTCTTAGGTTATAGGCCCAGAAGGTGCCCTGCCGGATCATATGGTAGCTCAATTTTTACCTTTTAAAGCACCTCCATTCTGTTTTCATTAGTGCTCTTACCACTTTCCATCCCACCAGTGGCTAGAAGGTACACAGTTCTCTAAAACCCCTTCAGCATTTAGAGTTTGTAGACTTTCTGCTGACGGTCATTTGACTGGTGTGAGGTGAAACCTTTTTGGAGGTTGGATTTGTATGCGTCTAATAATTCCTTATACTGAGCTTTAGGCATATCCTTTTTATTCTTTTTTTTCTGCTTTTTTAAAGAGTGAGTACAACTTCCCTCTTCATATTGACTTCTTGAAAAATTGGTCACGTGTTGAATTTTCTTGGCTATTCCCTAACCCAGGGCATTTTTTGAGGGCAGGTGTCATTTACAGCCCTGCAGTCCTTGTGAATATTAAGTGACCATTAGCACTGTGTTGAAAGCTGCTGCTGTGGGAAACAGCCACAAGGCGGCAGCACTATTATGTTCTCAACTCTTGTTACTAGGGCAACAGAGTCTTCCTGGACGTCGTGTTCCTCGGTGGTAAATTAGAGTGGAATGTGCTCGGACAAACCCCCAGAAGTTTATGTCTCCTTACTTATGCTTGTTTTTTAAATTGAAATTATATTTCTTACCGGGGTAATTTTGATTAGAGTGTTGTGATTGTCTGGCAGTACAGAATCTGGTCAAATATTCATACATATATCTGTTCATCTTCAGATCCTATTACCATGTATGTTATTACAGAGTGTTGAGTAGACCTCCCTTGGTATTCGGTAGGTGTTTGGTCATTATATACTTTATATGTATTGCTGATTATATAATTCATGTAGTTTATATGTTTATAGACATTTAACATACATTAGTATATGTATGTTACCCCCATAATCCTAATTTATTGATCCTCCCACCTTTCATTTTGGTTAACCATTAGTTTGTTTATAAGTCTGTGAGTGTCTTTCTCTGTGGAAATATGTTCAATGGTAGCAATCCTAGGATAACATCTATAAATGATATCATGGGATATTTGTCATTCCCTTTTGACTTACTTAACGTCATATGATTATTTCTAGGCTCATCTGTAGTCATGAAAATGGCATTGTTCATTTTGTTCCGAGGCTAATATTCCATTCGGTACATATACTACTTCTTCTTTGTCCATTTATCTGTTGACGGACATTTTGTTTGCTTGCATGTCTAGGCTATTGTAAATATTGCTGCAGTGCACGTTTGCCTGTCTGTGTCTTTCCGATTCTGGTCTTCTTAAGTTATAGGCCCATTAGGGGATCGGCCGCATCATATGGTAGGCTCCATTTTTACCTTTTAAATGCAGCTCCATTCTGTTCTCATGATTAGCTGTTACCAGTTTACATCCAACCAACAGCATAGTGGGTATGCATTTCTCCACAAACCCGTCAGCATTCATAGTTTGTAGACTTTTTACTGACGGCATTTTGAATATTGGGTGGCGACATCTTTTTGTAGTTTGCATTTGCATCCAACCAATAATGCCTGATATTGAGCTTTTATCCATGCTCCTCTTTTTTTTTTTTTGGAAATAAAAGAGTGAGTAAAACTTACCTCTTCCAATTGTTTTCTTGAAAAATTCTCTGTGTTGTGAACTTTTTTGGCCATTACCTACCCAGGACATTTTTTGAGGACACGTGTCATTGACAGCCCTACAATTCCTGTGAATCTTAAGTGACCGTTAGCCCTGTGTTTAGAGCTGCTGTTGTGGGAAACGGCCACCAGGCGGCAGCATTCCTCCATTCCCAAATCTGGTTACTAGGGCAGTAGAGCCTTCCTGAAAGTGGTGTTCCTAGGTTGTAAATTAGAATGGAATGTGCCAGGGATAACCCCAATAAGTTTATGTCTCATTAATTGTTGTTCGTGGTTTTAATTTTTTAAATTGGGGTAATGATTAGAATAGTGTTTGTTCTAGGTGTGCACAATCAGGTTCAATTGAACATTACATATATCTATTCATGTGCAGATCCTCTTCCCATGTAAATTACTATTATTTTTTTAATAAATTTATTTTATTTCATTATTTATTTTTGGCTGAGTTGGATCTTCGTTGCTGCATGTGGGCTTTCTCTAGTTGCGGTGAGCGGGGGCTACTCTCCATGGCGGTGCACGGGCTTCTCACTGCAGTGGCTTCTCTTGTTGCGGAGCACGGTCTCTAGGCATGCGGGCTTCAGTAGTTGTGGTGTGTGGGCTCCGTAGTTGTGGCTCGTGGGCTCTAGAGCGCAGGCTCAGTAGTTGTGGTGCACGGGCTTAGTTGCTCTGCGGCATGTGGGATCTTCCTGGACCAGGGATCGAACCCGTGTCCCCTGCACTGGCAGGCGGATTCTTAACCACGGCGCCACCAGGGAAGCCCCCGTATAAATTATTACAGCGCGTTCAGTAGACCTCCCTTGGTATATGGTTGGTCTTTTTGATTCATGTATTTAATATGTATTTCTAGACGTATGGTAACCCTAATCTTCATTTACCCATTCCTCCCAGCTTTCCTTTTACATAACCATAGTTTGTTTTCCAAGTCTGTGAGTGTCTTTCTCTGTGGAAATATGTTCATTTGTGTCAGTTGTTAGGTAACACCTAGAAGTGATATCACAGGATATTTGTCGTCTGCTTTCCGACTTACCTCATGTTCTGTGATTATCTCTAGGCTCATCTATGGTGCTGCAAAGAGCAGTGTTTCATTCTTTTCCATGCCGAATATTCCATTGTGTACATGGACCACTTCTTCTTTGTGCATTCATCTGTTGATGGACATTTTGGTTTCTTCCAACTCTTGGCTATGCTAAATATTGATGCAGTGCAGGATTGCCAGCCTGTGTCTTTTGGATTCTGGTCTTCTCAGGGGATAGGCCCAGCAGTGGGCCTACTAGATCATATGGTAGTCAATTTTTACCTTTAAAAGCACCTCCATTCTGTTCTCACTACTGGCTGTTACCAGTTGACATCCCACCAGCAACTAGAGGGTACACAGTTCTCTAAAACCCCTTCAGCATTTATTGTTTATAGACTTTTTACTGATGGCATTTGGAGTGTTGGGTGGCGATACCTTTGTGTAGTTTGGATTTGCATGCGTCTAATACTTCCGGTATTGAGCTTTTAATCCACGTCCGTTTTCTTTTTTCTTTTTCAGTTAAGCAGAAAAACTTACCTCTTCAAATTGTTTCCTTGAAAAATTTGCCGTGTTCTGAATTCCTGTGGCCATTACCTACACCAGGATATTTTTTGAGGGCAGGTGTCATTTACAACTCTGTAGTAATTGTGAATATTACGTGACCATTAGCACTGGGTTTAAAGCTGCTGTTGCAGGAAACGGCCACAAGGCGGCAGCATGTCTATATTCCCAACTCTGGTTACTAGGGCAACAGAGCCTTCCTGGAAGTCCTGTTTGTAGGTTGTAAGTTAGAGTGGAATGTGCCAGGACAAACCCCCCAAAACTTATGGCTACTTATTTGTTGTTGGTATTCTTAGTTTAATTTTCATTTTGATCAGAGCAAATTTGATCGCAATGTTGTGTTTGTTCTAGGTGTACAGAATCTGTTTCATTGATACATATACCTTTTAATGTTTGGATCCTGTCCCATCCAGGTAATTACAGAATGTTGTGTAGACCTCTCTTGGTATTCGATATGTGTTTGGTGATTCTATATTTTATAAGTATTAGCATATGTCTGTTAAAACCCAATATCCTCTGTTATACATTCGTCACTCCTTTCCGCTTGGTTAACCACAGATTTGTGTTCTGAATACGTGAGTGTCCTTCTCTGTGGAAATAAGTTGATTAATATCAACTTTTAGATAACACCTACACGTGATATCATAGGATATGTGTCTCTCGCTTTCTGACTTACTTCAAGATGTGTGATTATCTCTAGCCTCATCTATGGTGCTGCAAACGGCATTGTTTCATTCTTTTCTCTGCCTAACATTGCATTGTGTACATGGACCTCTTTTTCGTCCATTCATCTGATGATGGACATTTTTGTTGCTCCCATGTCTTGGCTATTGTAAATTCTGCTGCAATACACGATTTTCCATCCTGTGTCTTTTTGATTCTGGCCTTCACCGGTTACAGGCCCAATCGTGGGCCTTCCGGATCATATGGGAACTCAATTTTTACCTTCAAACGCACTGCCATTCTGTTCCTTTTATTGGCTGTTACCAGTTTACATCCCACTTAGACCTAGAGGTTATGCTATTCTCCACAACTTCTTCAACATCTACTGTTTGTTTGTAGACTTTTTGCTGATGGTCATTCTGACTGGTGTGAGGTGATACCTTTGCGTAGATTGGATTTGCATGTGTCTAATAATTCCCGAGGTCGAGCTTTTATCAACATCCTTTTTTTTTTTTTTAGGATTGAGTTAAACGTACAACTTCAAATTGCCTTGTTGAAAAATTTGCTGTGTTTGAATTTTTTTGGCCATTCCGTACCCCAGGACATTTTTTGAGGGCGTGTGTCATTTACACCCCTGCAGTCCTTGTCAATATTAGTGACCACTAGCAGTGGATTTAAAGCGGCTGTTTGAGGAAACGGCCTTAGGGTGGCAGCATTTCTGCGTTACCAACTCTGCTTGCTAGGGAAACAGACCCTTCCTGCAAGTTGTGCTTTTAGCTTGCAGATTAGAGTGGAATGTGCCAGGACAAGCCCCCATAAGTTTTAGCCTCCTTAATTCTTGTTTATGTCTTTAATTTTTAGTTTTGATCAGAGCAAATTGGATTTAAAAATGTCGTTTGTTCTAGGTGTGCAGAATCTTGTTCATTTACACCTATACATATATATATATATATGTATATATATATATATTGATCTTTGTGTCCTTTTCCATGTAGGTTATTACAGAGTGTTGAGTAGACCACTCTTGGTATTCCATAGGTCTTGGGTGATGATATATTTTATATGTATTAGTATATGTTTGTTAACCCCAATATCCGAATTTATGCATTCGTCACACCTTTTCATTGGCTTAACCATAAGTTTGTCTTCTCAATCTGAGATTGTCTTTCTCTATGGAAATATGTTCATTTTTATGAATTTTCAGATAACATAAGTGATATCATGGGACATTTGTCTTTCGCATTTTGACTTACTTCACGTTGTGTGATTATCTCTAGGCTCATCTGTGGTGCTGCAAATGGCACTGTTTTATTTTTTTCGTGGCTAATATTCCATTCTGTACATATAACACTTCTCCTTTGTCCATTCATCTGTTTATGGACCTTTTTTATGCTTCCATGTCTTGGCTATTTAAATATTGCTGCAGTGCACATTTGCCTGCCTCTGTCTTTCCGATTCTGGTGCTCTTAGGTTATAGGCCCAGAAGGTGCCCTGCCGGATCATATGGTAGCTCAATTTTTACCTTTTAAAGCACCTCCATTCTGTTTTCATTAGTGCTCTTACCACTTTCCATCCCACCAGTGGCTAGAAGGTACACAGTTCTCTAAAACCCCTTCAGCATTTAGAGTTTGTAGACTTTCTGCTGACGGTCATTTGACTGGTGTGAGGTGAAACCTTTTTGGAGGTTGGATTTGTATGCGTCTAATAATTCCTTATACTGAGCTTTAGGCATATCCTTTTTATTCTTTTTTTTCTGCTTTTTTAAAGAGTGAGTACAACTTCCCTCTTCATATTGACTTCTTGAAAAATTGGTCACGTGTTGAATTTTCTTGGCTATTCCCTAACCCAGGGCATTTTTTGAGGGCAGGTGTCATTTACAGCCCTGCAGTCCTTGTGAATATTAAGTGACCATTAGCACTGTGTTGAAAGCTGCTGCTGTGGGAAACAGCCACAAGGCGGCAGCACTATTATGTTCTCAACTCTTGTTACTAGGGCAACAGAGTCTTCCTGGACGTCGTGTTCCTCGGTGGTAAATTAGAGTGGAATGTGCTCGGACAAACCCCCAGAAGTTTATGTCTCCTTACTTATGCTTGTTTTTTAAATTGAAATTATATTTCTTACCGGGGTAATTTTGATTAGAGTGTTGTGATTGTCTGGCAGTACAGAATCTGGTCAAATATTCATACATATATCTGTTCATCTTCAGATCCTATTACCATGTATGTTATTACAGAGTGTTGAGTAGACCTCCCTTGGTATTCGGTAGGTGTTTGGTCATTATATACTTTATATGTATTGCTGATTATATAATTCATGTAGTTTATATGTTTATAGACATTTAACATACATTAGTATATGTATGTTACCCCCATAATCCTAATTTATTGATCCTCCCACCTTTCATTTTGGTTAACCATTAGTTTGTTTATAAGTCTGTGAGTGTCTTTCTCTGTGGAAATATGTTCAATGGTAGCAATCCTAGGATAACATCTATAAATGATATCATGGGATATTTGTCATTCCCTTTTGACTTACTTAACGTAATATGATTATTTCTAGGCTCATCTGTAGTCATGAAAATGGCATTGTTCATTTTGTTCCGAGGCTAATATTCCATTCGGTACATATACTACTTCTTCTTTGTCCATTTATCTGTTGACGGACATTTTGTTTGCTTGCATGTCTAGGCTATTGTAAATATTGCTGCAGTGCACGTTTGCCTGTCTGTGTCTTTCCGATTCTGGTCTTCTTAAGTTATAGGCCCATTAGGGGATCGGCCGCATCATATGGTAGGCTCCATTTTTACCTTTTAAATGCAGCTCCATTCTGTTCTCATGATTAGCTGTTACCAGTTTACATCCAACCAACAGCATAGTGGGTATGCATTTCTCCACAAACCCGTCAGCATTCATAGTTTGTAGACTTTTTACTGACGGCATTTTGAATATTGGGTGGCGACATCTTTTTGTAGTTTGCATTTGCATCCAACCAATAATGCCTGATATTGAGCTTTTATCCATGCTCCTCTTTTTTTTTTTTGGAAATAAAAGAGTGAGTAAAACTTACCTCTTCCAATTGTTTTCTTGAAAAATTCTCTGTGTTGTGAACTTTTTTGGCCATTACCTACCCAGGACATTTTTTGAGGACACGTGTCATTGACAGCCCTACAATTCCTGTGAATCTTAAGTGACCGTTAGCCCTGTGTTTAGAGCTGCTGTTGTGGGAAACGGCCACCAGGCGGCAGCATTCCTCCATTCCAAAATCTGGTTACTAGGGCAGTAGAGCCTTCCTGAAAGTGGTGTTCCTAGGTTGTAAATTAGAATGGAATGTGCCAGGGATAACCCCAATAAGTTTATGTCTCATTAATTGTTGTTCGTGGTTTTAATTTTTTAAATTGGGGTAATGATTAGAATAGTGTTTGTTCTAGGTGTGCACAATCAGGTTCAATTGAACATTACATATATCTATTCATGTGCAGATCCTCTTCCCATGTAAATTACTATTATTTTTTTAATAAATTTATTTTATTTCATTATTTATTTTTGGCTGAGTTGGATCTTCGTTGCTGCATGTGGGCTTTCTCTAGTTGCGGTGAGCGGGGGCTACTCTCCATGGCGGTGCACGGGCTTCTCACTGCAGTGGCTTCTCTTGTTGCGGAGCACGGTCTCTAGGCATGCGGGCTTCAGTAGTTGTGGTGTGTGGGCTCCGTAGTTGTGGCTCGTGGGCTCTAGAGCGCAGGCTCAGTAGTTGTGGTGCACGGGCTTAGTTGCTCTGCGGCATGTGGGATCTTCCTGGACCAGGGATCGAACCCGTGTCCCCTGCACTGGCAGGCGGATTCTTAACCACGGCGCCACCAGGGAAGCCCCCGTATAAATTATTACAGCGCGTTCAGTAGACCTCCCTTGGTATATGGTTGGTCTTTTTGATTCATGTATTTAATATGTATTTCTAGACGTATGGTAACCCTAATCTTCATTTACCCATTCCTCCCAGCTTTCCTTTTACATAACCATAGTTTGTTTTCCAAGTCTGTGAGTGTCTCTCTCTGTGGAAATATGTTCATTTGTGTCAGTTGTTAGGTAACACCTAGAAGTGATATCACAGGATATTTGTCGTCTGCTTTCCGACTTACCTCATGTTCTGTGATTATCTCTAGGCTCATCTATGGTGCTGCAAAGAGCAGTGTTTCATTCTTTTCCATGCCGAATATTCCATTGTGTACATGGACCACTTCTTCTTTGTGCATTCATCTGTTGATGGACATTTTGGTTTCTTCCAACTCTTGGCTATGCTAAATATTGATGCAGTGCAGGATTGCCAGCCTGTGTCTTTTGGATTCTGGTCTTCTCAGGGGATAGGCCCAGCAGTGGGCCTACTAGATCATATGGTAGTCAATTTTTACCTTTAAAAGCACCTCCATTCTGTTCTCACTACTGGCTGTTACCAGTTGACATCCCACCAGCAACTAGAGGGTACACAGTTCTCTAAAACCCCTTCAGCATTTATTGTTTATAGACTTTTTACTGATGGCATTTGGAGTGTTGGGTGGCGATACCTTTGTGTAGTTTGGATTTGCATGCGTCTAATACTTCCGGTATTGAGCTTTTAATCCACGTCCGTTTTCTTTTTTCTTTTTCAGTTAAGCAGAAAAACTTACCTCTTCAAATTGTTTCCTTGAAAAATTTGCCATGTTCTGAATTCCTGTGGCCATTACCTACACCAGGATATTTTTTGAGGGCAGGTGTCATTTACAACTCTGTAGTAATTGTGAATATTACGTGACCATTAGCACTGGGTTTAAAGCTGCTGTTGCAGGAAACGGCCACAAGGCGGCAGCATGTCTATATTCCCAACTCTGGTTACTAGGGCAACAGAGCCTTCCTGGAAGTCCTGTTTGTAGGTTGTAAGTTAGAGTGGAATGTGCCAGGACAAACCCCCCAAAACTTATGGCTACTTATTTGTTGTTGGTATTCTTAGTTTAATTTTCATTTTGATCAGAGCAAATTTGATCGCAATGTTGTGTTTGTTCTAGGTGTACAGAATCTGTTTCATTGATACATATACCTTTTAATGTTTGGATCCTGTCCCATCCAGGTAATTACAGAATGTTGTGTAGACCTCTCTTGGTATTCGATATGTGTTTGGTGATTCTATGTTTTATAAGTATTAGCATATGTCTGTTAAAACCCAATATCCTCTGTTATACATTCGTCACTCCTTTCCGCTTGGTTAACCACAGATTTGTGTTCTGAATATGTGAGTGTCCTTCTCTGTGGAAATATGTTCATTAATATCAATTTTTAGATAACACCTATACCTGATATCATAGGATATGTGTCTCTCGCTTTCTGACTTACTTCAAGATGTGTGATTATCTCTAGCCTCATCTATGGTGCTGCAAACGGCATTGTTTCATTCTTTTCTCTGCCTAACATTGCATTGTGTACATGGACCTCTTTTTCGTCCATTCATCTGATGATGGACATTTTTGTTGCTCCCATGTCTTGGCTATTGTAAATTCTGCTGCAATACACGATTTTCCATCCTGTGTCTTTTTGATTCTGGCCTTCACCGGTTACAGGCCCAATCGTGGGCCTTCCGGATCATATGGGAACTCAATTTTTACCTTCAAACGCACTGCCATTCTGTTCCTTTTATTGGCTGTTACCAGTTTACATCCCACTTAGACCTAGAGGTTATGCTATTCTCCACAACTTCTTCAACATCTACTGTTTGTTTGTAGACTTTTTGCTGATGGTCATTCTGACTGGTGTGAGGTGATACCTTTGCGTAGATTGGATTTGCATGTGTCTAATAATTCCCGAGGTCGAGCTTTTATCAACATTCTTTTTATTTTTTTTTTAGGATTGAGTTAAACGTACAACTTCAAATTGCCTTGTTGAAAAATTTGCTGTGTTTGAATTTTTTTGGCCATTCCGTACCCCAGGACATTTTTTGAGGGCGTGTGTCATTTACACCCCTGCAGTCCTTGTCAATATTAGTGACCACTAGCAGTGGATTTAAAGCGGCTGTTTGAGGAAACGGCCTTAGGGTGGCAGCATTTCTGCGTTACCAACTCTGCTTGCTAGGGAAACAGACCCTTCCTGCAAGTTGTGCTTTTAGGTTGCAGATTAGAGTGGAATGTGCCAGGACAAGCCCCCATAAGTTTTAGCCTCCTTAATTCTTGTTTATGTCTTTAATTTTTAGTTTTGATCAGAGCAAATTGGATTTAAAAATGTCGTTTGTTCTAGGTGTGCAGAATCTTGTTCATTTACACCTATACATATATATATATATATATATATATATATATATATATTGATCTTTGTGTCCTTTTCCATGTAGGTTATTACAGAGTGTTGAGTAGACCACTCTTGGTATTCCATAGGTCTTGGGTGATGATATATTTTATATGTATTAGTATATGTTTGTTAACCCCAATATCCGAATTTATGCATTCGTCACACCTTTTCATTGGCTTAACCATAAGTTTGTCTTCTCAATCTGAGATTGTCTTTCTCTATGGAAATATGTTCATTTTTATGAATTTTCAGATAACATAAGTGATATCATGGGACATTTGTCTTTCGCATTTGGGCTTACTTCACGTTGTGTGATTATCTCTAGGCTCATCTGTGGTGCTGCAAATGGCACTGTTTTATTTTTTTCGTGGCTAATATTCCATTCTGTACATATACCACTTCTTCTTTGTCCATTCATCTGTTTATGGACCTTTTTTATGCTTCCATGTCTTGGCTATTTAAATATTGCTGCAGTGCACATTTGCCTGCCTCTGTCTTTCCGATTCTGGTGCTCTTAGGTTATAGGCCCAGAAGGTGCCCTGCCGGATCATATGGTAGCTCAATTTTTACCTTTTAAAGCACCTCCATTCTGTTTTCATTAGTGCTCTTACCACTTTCCATCCCACCAGCGGCTAGAAGGTACACAGTTCTCTAAAACCCCTTCAGCATTTAGAGTTTGTAGACTTTTTGCTGACGGTCATTTGACTGGTGTGAGGTGAAAGCTTTTTGGAGGTTGGATTTGTATGCGTCTAATAATTCCTTATACTGAGCTTTAGGCATATCCTTTTTATTCTTTTTTTTTCTGCTTTTTTAAAGAGTGAGTACAACTTCCCTCTTCATATTGACTTCTTGAAAAATTGGTCATGTGTTGAATTTTCTTGGCTATTCCCTAACCCAGGGCATTTTTTGAGGGCAGGTGTCATTTACAGCCCTGCAGTCCTTGTGAATATTAAGTGACCATTAGCACTGTGTTGAAAGCTGCTGCTGTGGGAAACAGCCACAAGGCGGCAGCACTATTACGTTCTCAACTCTTGTTACTAGGGCAACAGAGTCTTCCTGGACGTCGTGTTCCTCGGTTGTAAATTAGAGTGGAATGTGCTCGGACAAACCCCCAGAAGTTTATGTCTCCTTACTTATGTTTGTTTTTTAAATTGAAATTATATTTCTTACCGGGGTAATTTTGATTAGAGTGTTGTGATTGTCTGGCAGTACAGAATCTGGTCAAATATTCATACATATATCTGTTCATCTTCAGATCCTATTACCACGTATGTTATTACAGAGTGTTGAGTAGACCTCCCTTGGTATTCGGTAGGTGTTTGGTCATTATATACTTTATATGTATTGCTGATTATATAATTCATGTAGTTTATATGTTTATAGACATTTAACATACATTAGTATATGTATGTTACCCCCATAATCCTAATTTATTGATCCTCCCACCTTTCATTTTGGTTAACCATTAGTTTGTTTATAAGTCTGTGAGTGTCTTTCTCTGTGGAAATATGTTCAATGGTAGCAATCCTAGGATAACATCTATAAATGATATCATGGGATATTTGTCATTCCCTTTTGACTTACTTAACGTAATATGATTATTTCTAGGCTCATCTGTAGTCATGAAAATGGCATTGTTCATTTTGTTCCGAGGCTAATATTCCATTCGGTACATATACTACTTCTTCTTTGTCCATTTATCTGTTGACGGACATTTTGTTTGCTTGCATGTCTAGGCTATTGTAAATATTGCTGCAGTGCACGTTTGCCTGTCTGTGTCTTTCCGATTCTGGTCTTCTTAAGTTATAGGCCCATTAGGGGATCGGCCGCATCATATGGTAGGCTCCATTTTTACCTTTTAAATGCAGCTCCATTCTGTTCTCATGATTAGCTGTTACCAGTTTACATCCAACCAACAGCATAGTGGGTATGCATTTCTCCACAAACCCGTCAGCATTCATAGTTTGTAGACGTTTTACTGACGGCATTTTGAATATTGGGTGGCGACATCTTTTTGTAGTTTGCATTTGCATCCAACCAATAATGCCTGATATTGAGCTTTTATCCATGCTCCTCTTTTTTTTTTTTTTTGTAAATAAAAGAGTGAGTAAAACTTACCTCTTCCAATTGTTTTCTTGAAAAATTCTCTGTGTTGTGAACATTTTTGGCCATTACCTAACCAGGACATTTTTTGAGGACACGTGTCATTGACAGCCCTACAATTCCTGTGAATCTTAAGTGACCGTTAGCCCTGTGTTTAGAGCTGCTGTTGTGGGAAACGGCCACCAGGCGGCAGCATTCCTCCATTCCCAAATCTGGTTACTAGGGCAGTAGAGCCTTCCTGAAAGTGGTGTTCCTAGGTTGTAAATTAGAATGGAATGTGCCAGGGATAACCCCAATAAGTTTATGTCTCATTAATTGTTGTTCGTGGTTTTAATTTTTTAAATTGGGGTAATGATTAGAATAGTGTTTGTTCTAGGTGTGCACAATCAGGTTCAATTGAACATTACATATATCTATTCATGTGCAGATCCTCTTCCCATGTAAATTACTATTATTTTTTTAATAAATTTATTTTATTTCATTATTTATTTTTGGCTGAGTTGGATCTTCGTTGCTGCATGTGGGCTTTCTCTAGTTGCGGTGAGCGGGGGCTACTCTCCATGGCGGTGCACGGGCTTCTCACTGCAGTGGCTTCTCTTGTTGCGGAGCACGGTCTCTAGGCATGCGGGCTTCAGTAGTTGTGGTGTGTGGGCTCCGTAGTTGTGGCTCGTGGGCTCTAGAGCGCAGGCTCAGTAGTTGTGGTGCACGGGCTTAGTTGCTCTGCGGCATGTGGGATCTTCCTGGACCAGGGATCGAACCCGTGTCCCCTGCACTGGCAGGCGGATTCTTAACCACGGCGCCACCAGGGAAGCCCCCGTATAAATTATTACAGCGCGTTCAGTAGACCTCCCTTGGTATATGGTTGGTCTTTTTGATTCATGTATTTAATATGTATTTCTAGACGTATGGTAACCCTAATCTTCATTTACCCATTCCTCCCAGCTTTCCTTTTACATAACCATAGTTTGTTTTCCAAGTCTGTGAGTGTCTTTCTCTGTGGAAATATGTTCATTTGTGTCAGCTGTTAGGTAACACCTAGAAGTGATATCACAGGATATTTGTCGTCTGCTTTCCGACTTACCTCATGTTCTGTGATTATCTCTAGGCTCATCTATGGTGCTGCAAAGAGCAGTGTTTCATTCTTTTCCATGCCGAATATTCCATTGTGTACATGGACCACTTCTTCTTTGTGCATTCATCTGTTGATGGACATTTTGGTTTCTTCCAACTCTTGGCTATGCTAAATATTGATGCAGTGCAGGATTGCCAGCCTGTGTCTTTTGGATTCTGGTCTTCTCAGGGGATAGGCCCAGCAGTGGGCCTACTAGATCATATGGTAGTCAATTTTTACCTTTAAAAGCACCTCCATTCTGTTCTCACTACTGGCTGTTACCAGTTGACATCCCACCAGCAACTAGAGGGTACACAGTTCTCTAAAACCCCTTCAGCATTTATTGTTTATAGACTTTTTACTGATGGCATTTGGAGTGTTGGGTGGCGATACCTTTGTGTAGTTTGGATTTGCATGCGTCTAATACTTCCGGTATTGAGCTTTTAATCCACGTCCGTTTTCTTTTTTCTTTTTCAGTTAAGCAGAAAAACTTACCTCTTCAAATTGTTTCCTTGAAAAATTTGCCGTGTTCTGAATTCCTGTGGCCATTACCTACACCAGGATATTTTTTGAGGGCAGGTGTCATTTACAACTCTGTAGTAATTGTGAATATTACGTGACCATTAGCACTGGGTTTAAAGCTGCTGTTGCAGGAAACGGCCACAAGGCGGCAGCATGTCTATATTCCCAACTCTGGTTACTAGGGCAACAGAGCCTTCCTGGAAGTCCTGTTTGTAGGTTGTAAGTTAGAGTGGAATGTGCCAGGACAAACCCCCCAAAACTTATGGCTACTTATTTGTTGTTGGTATTCTTAGTTTAATTTTCATTTTGATCAGAGCAAATTTGATCGCAATGTTGTGTTTGTTCTAGGTGTACAGAATCTGTTTCATTGATACATATACCTTTTAATGTTTGGATCCTGTCCCATCCAGGTAATTACAGAATGTTGTGTAGACCTCTCTTGGTATTCGATATGTGTTTGGTGATTCTATATTTTATAAGTATTAGCATATGTCTGTTAAAACCCAATATCCTCTGTTATACATTCGTCACTCCTTTCCGCTTGGTTAACCACAGATTTGTGTTCTGAATACGTGAGTGTCCTTCTCTGTGGAAATAAGTTGATTAATATCAACTTTTAGATAACACCTACACGTGATATCATAGGATATGTGTCTCTCGCTTTCTGACTTACTTCAAGATGTGTGATTATCTCTAGCCTCATCTATGGTGCTGCAAACGGCATTGTTTCATTCTTTTCTCTGCCTAACATTGCATTGTGTACATGGACCTCTTTTTCGTCCATTCATCTGATGATGGACATTTTTGTTGCTCCCATGTCTTGGCTATTGTAAATTCTGCTGCAATACACGATTTTCCATCCTGTGTCTTTTTGATTCTGGCCTTCACCGGTTACAGGCCCAATCGTGGGCCTTCCGGATCATATGGGAACTCAATTTTTACCTTCAAACGCACTGCCATTCTGTTCCTTTTATTGGCTGTTACCAGTTTACATCCCACTTAGACCTAGAGGTTATGCTATTCTCCACAACTTCTTCAACATCTACTGTTTGTTTGTAGACTTTTTGCTGATGGTCATTCTGACTGGTGTGAGGTGATACCTTTGCGTAGATTGGATTTGCATGTGTCTAATAATTCCCGAGGTCGAGCTTTTATCAACATCCTTTTTATTTTTTTTTAGGATTGAGTTAAACGTACAACTTCAAATTGCCTTGTTGAAAAATTTGCTGTGTTTGAATTTTTTTGGCCATTCCGTACCCCAGGACATTTTTTGAGGGCGTGTGTCATTTACACCCCTGCAGTCCTTGTCAATATTAGTGACCACTAGCAGTGGATTTAAAGCGGCTGTTTGAGGAAACGGCCTTAGGGTGGCAGCATTTCTGCGTTACCAACTCTGCTTGCTAGGGAAACAGACCCTTCCTGCAAGTTGTGCTTTTAGCTTGCAGATTAGAGTGGAATGTGCCAGGACAAGCCCCCATAAGTTTTAGCCTCCTTAATTCTTGTTTATGTCTTTAATTTTTAGTTTTGATCAGAGCAAATTGGATTTAAAAATGTCGTTTGTTCTAGGTGTGCAGAATCTTGTTCATTTACACCTATACATATATATATATATATGTATATATATATATATATTGATCTTTGTGTCCTTTTCCATGTAGGTTATTACAGAGTGTTGAGTAGACCACTCTTGGTATTCCATAGGTCTTGGGTGATGATATATTTTATATGTATTAGTATATGTTTGTTAACCCCAATATCCGAATTTATGCATTCGTCACACCTTTTCATTGGCTTAACCATAAGTTTGTCTTCTCAATCTGAGATTGTCTTTCTCTATGGAAATATGTTCATTTTTATGAATTTTCAGATAACATAAGTGATATCATGGGACATTTGTCTTTCGCATTTGGGCTTACTTCACGTTGTGTGATTATCTCTAGGCTCATCTGTGGTGCTGCAAATGGCACTGTTTTATTTTTTTCGTGGCTAATATTCCATTCTGTACATATAACACTTCTCCTTTGTCCATTCATCTGTTTATGGACCTTTTTTATGCTTCCATGTCTTGGCTATTTAAATATTGCTGCAGTGCACATTTGCCTGCCTCTGTCTTTCCGATTCTGGTGCTCTTAGGTTATAGGCCCAGAAGGTGCCCTGCCGGATCATATGGTAGCTCAATTTTTACCTTTTAAAGCACCTCCATTCTGTTTTCATTAGTGCTCTTACCACTTTCCATCCCACCAGTGGCTAGAAGGTACACAGTTCTCTAAAACCCCTTCAGCATTTAGAGTTTGTAGACTTTCTGCTGACGGTCATTTGACTGGTGTGAGGTGAAACCTTTTTGGAGGTTGGATTTGTATGCGTCTAATAATTCCTTATACTGAGCTTTAGGCATATCCTTTTTATTCTTTTTTTTCTGCTTTTTTAAAGAGTGAGTACAACTTCCCGCTTCATATTGACTTCTTGAAAAATTGGTCACGTGTTGAATTTTCTTGGCTATTCCCTAACCCAGGGCATTTTTTGAGGGCAGGTGTCATTTACAGCCCTGCAGTCCTTGTGAATATTAAGTGACCATTAGCACTGTGTTGAAAGCTGCTGCTGTGGGAAACAGCCACAAGGCGGCAGCACTATTATGTTCTCAACTCTTGTTACTAGGGCAACAGAGTCTTCCTGGACGTCGTGTTCCTCGGTGGTAAATTAGAGTGGAATGTGCTCGGACAAACCCCCAGAAGTTTATGTCTCCTTACTTATGCTTGTTTTTTAAATTGAAATTATATTTCTTACCGGGGTAATTTTGATTAGAGTGTTGTGATTGTCTGGCAGTACAGAATCTGGTCAAATATTCATACATATATCTGTTCATCTTCAGATCCTATTACCATGTATGTTATTACAGAGTGTTGAGTAGACCTCCCTTGGTATTCGGTAGGTGTTTGGTCATTATATACTTTATATGTATTGCTGATTATATAATTCATGTAGTTTATATGTTTATAGACATTTAACATACATTAGTATATGTATGTTACCCCCATAATCCTAATTTATTGATCCTCCCACCTTTCATTTTGGTTAACCATTAGTTTGTTTATAAGTCTGTGAGTGTCTTTCTCTGTGGAAATATGTTCAATGGTAGCAATCCTAGGATAACATCTATAAATGATATCATGGGATATTTGTCATTCCCTTTTGACTTACTTAACGTAATATGATTATTTCTAGGCTCATCTGTAGTCATGAAAATGGCATTGTTCATTTTGTTCCGAGGCTAATATTCCATTCGGTACATATACTACTTCTTCTTTGTCCATTTATCTGTTGACGGACATTTTGTTTGCTTGCATGTCTAGGCTATTGTAAATATTGCTGCAGTGCACGTTTGCCTGTCTGTGTCTTTCCGATTCTGGTCTTCTTAAGTTATAGGCCCATTAGGGGATCGGCCGCATCATATGGTAGGCTCCATTTTTACCTTTTAAATGCAGCTCCATTCTGTTCTCATGATTAGCTGTTACCAGTTTACATCCAACCAACAGCATAGTGGGTATGCATTTCTCCACAAACCCGTCAGCATTCATAGTTTGTAGACTTTTTACTGACGGCATTTTGAATATTGGGTGGCGACATCTTTTTGTAGTTTGCATTTGCATCCAACCAATAATGCCTGATATTGAGCTTTTATCCATGCTCCTCTTTTTTTTTTTTTGGAAATAAAAGAGTGAGTAAAACTTACCTCTTCCAATTGTTTTCTTGAAAAATTCTCTGTGTTGTGAACTTTTTTGGCCATTACCTACCCAGGACATTTTTTGAGGACACGTGTCATTGACAGCCCTACAATTCCTGTGAATCTTAAGTGACCGTTAGCCCTGTGTTTAGAGCTGCTGTTGTGGGAAACGGCCACCAGGCGGCAGCATTCCTCCATTCCCAAATCTGGTGACTAGGGCAGTAGAGCCTTCCTGAAAGTGGTGTTCCTAGGTTGTAAATTAGAATGGAATGTGCCAGGGATAACCCCAATAAGTTTATGTCTCATTAATTGTTGTTCGTGGTTTTAATTTTTTAAATTGGGGTAATGATTAGAATAGTGTTTGTTCTAGGTGTGCACAATCAGGTTCAATTGAACATTACATATATCTATTCATGTGCAGATCCTCTTCCCATGTAAATTACTATTATTTTTTTAATAAATTTATTTTATTTCATTATTTATTTTTGGCTGAGTTGGATCTTCGTTGCTGCATGTGTGCTTTCTCTAGTTGCGGTGAGCGGGGGCTACTCTCCATGGCGGTGCACGGGCTTCTCACTGCAGTGGCTTCTCTTGTTGCGGAGCACGGTCTCTAGGCATGCGGGCTTCAGTAGTTGTGGTGTGTGGGCTCCATAGTTGTGGCTCGTGGGCTCTAGAGCGCAGGCTCAGTAGTTGTGGTGCACGGGCTTAGTTGCTCTGCGGCATGTGGGATCTTCCTGGACCAGGGATCGAACCCGTGTCCCCTGCACTGGCAGGCGGATTCTTAACCACGGCGCCACCAGGGAAGCCCCCGTATAAATTATTACAGCGCGTTCAGTAGACCTCCCTTGGTATATGGTTGGTCTTTTTGATTCATGTATTTAATATGTATTTCTAGACGTATGGTAACCCTAATCTTCATTTACCCATTCCTCCCAGCTTTCCTTTTACATAACCATAGTTTGTTTTCCAAGTCTGTGAGTGTCTTTCTCTGTGGAAATATGTTCATTTGTGTCAGTTGTTAGGTAACACCTAGAAGTGATATCACAGGATATTTGTCGTCTGCTTTCCGACTTACCTCATGTTCTGTGATTATCTCTAGGCTCATCTGTGGTGCTGCAAAGAGCAGTGTTTCATTCTTTTCCATGCCGAATATTCCATTGTGTACATGGACCACTTCTTCTTTGTGCATTCATCTGTTGATGGACATTTTGGTTTCTTCCAACTCTTGGCTATGCTAAATATTGATGCAGTGCAGGATTGCCAGCCTGTGTCTTTTGGATTCTGGTCTTCTCAGGGGATAGGCCCAGCAGTGGGCCTACTAGATCATATGGTAGTCAATTTTTACCTTTAAAAGCACCTCCATTCTGTTCTCACTACTGGCTGTTACCAGTTGACATCCCACCAGCAACTAGAGGGTACACAGTTCTCTAAAACCCCTTCAGCATTTATTGTTTATAGACTTTTTACTGATGGCATTTGGAGTGTTGGGTGGCGATACCTTTGTGTAGTTTGGATTTGCATGCGTCTAATACTTCCGGTATTGAGCTTTTAATCCACGTCCGTTTTCTTTTTTCTTTTTCAGTTAAGCAGAAAAACTTACCTCTTCAAATTGTTTCCTTGAAAAATTTGCCGTGTTCTGAATTCCTGTGGCCATTACCTACACCAGGATATTTTTTGAGGGCAGGTGTCATTTACAACTCTGTAGTAATTGTGAATATTACGTGACCATTAGCACTGGGTTTAAAGCTGCTGTTGCAGGAAACGGCCACAAGGGGGCAGCATGTCTACATTCCCAACTCTGGTTACTAGGGCAACAGAGCCTTCCTGGAAGTCCTGTTTGTAGGTTGTAAGTTAGAGTGGAATGTGCCAGGACAAACCCCCCAAAACTTATGGCTACTTATTTGTTGTTGGTATTCTTAGTTTAATTTTCATTTTGATCAGAGCAAATTTGATCGCAATGTTGTGTTTGTTCTAGGTGTACAGAATCTGTTTCATTGATACATATACCTTTTAATGTTTGGATCCTGTCCCATCCAGGTAATTACAGAATGTTGTGTAGACCTCTCTTGGTATTCGATATGTGTTTGGTGATTCTATGTTTTATAAGTATTAGCATATGTCTGTTAAAACCCAATATCCTCTGTTATACATTCGTCACTCCTTTCCGCTTGGTTAACCACAGATTTGTGTTCTGAATACGTGAGTGTCCTTCTCTGTGGAAATAAGTTCATTAATATCAATTTTTAGATAACACCTATACCTGATATCATAGGATATGTGTCTCTCGCTTTCTGACTTACTTCAAGATGTGTGATTATCTCTAGCCTCATCTATGGTGCTGCAAACGGCATTGTTTCATTCTTTTCTCTGCCTAACATTGCATTGTGTACATGGACCTCTTTTTCGTCCATTCATCTGATGATGGACATTTTTGTTGCTCCCATGTCTTGGCTATTGTAAATTCTGCTGCAATACACGATTTTCCATCCTGTGTCTTTTTGATTCTGGCCTTCACCGGTTACAGGCCCAATCGTGGGCATTCCGGATCATATGGGAACTCAATTTTTACCTTCAAACGCACTGCCATTCTGTTCCTTTTATTGGCTGTTACCAGTTTACATCCCACTTAGACCTAGAGGTTATGCTATTCTCCACAACTTCTTCAACATCTACTGTTTGTTTGTAGACTTTTTGCTGATGGTCATTCTGACTGGTGTGAGGTGATACCTTTGCGTAGATTGGATTTGCATGTGTCTAATAATTCCCGAGGTCGAGCTTTTATCAACATCCTTTTTATTTTTTTTTTAGGATTGAGTTAAACGTACAACTTCAAATTGCCTTGTTGAAAAATTTGCTGTGTTTGAATTTTTTTGGCCATTCCGTACCCCAGGACATTTTTTGAGGGCGTGTGTCATTTACACCCCTGCAGTCCTTGTCAATATTAGTGACCACTAGCAGTGGATTTAAAGCGGCTGTTTGAGGAAACGGCCTTAGGGTGGCAGCATTTCTGCGTTACCAACTCTGCTTGCTAGGGAAACAGAACCTTCCTGCAAGTTGTGCTTTTAGCTTGCAGATTAGACTGGAATGTGCCAGGACAAGCCCCCATAAGTTTTAACCTCCTTAATTCTTGTTTATGTCTTTAATTTTTAGTTTTGATCAGAGCAAATTGGATTTAAAAATGTCGTTTGTTCTAGGTGTGCAGAATCTTGTTCATTTACACCTATACATATATATATATATATATATATATATATATTGATCTTTGTGTCCTTTTCCATGTAGGTTATTACAGAGTGTTGAGTAGACCACTCTTGGTATTCCATAGGTCTTGGGTGATGATATATTTTATATGTATTAGTATATGTTTGTTAACCCCAATATCCGAATTTATGCATTCGTCACACCTTTTCATTGGCTTAACCATAAGTTTGTCTTCTCAATCTGAGATTGTCTTTCTCTATGGAAATATGTTCATTTTTATGAATTTTCAGATAACATAAGTGATATCATGGGACATTTGTCTTTCGCATTTGGGCTTACTTCACGTTGTGTGATTATCTCTAGGCTCATCTGTGGTGCTGCAAATGGCACTGTTTTATTTTTTTCGTGGCTAATATTCCATTCTGTACATATACCACTTCTTCTTTGTCCATTCATCTGTTTATGGACCTTTTTTATGCTTCCATGTCTTGGCTATTTAAATATTGCTGCAGTGCACATTTGCCTGCCTCTGTCTTTCCGATTCTGGTGCTCTTAGGTTATAGGCCCAGAAGGTGCCCTGCCGGATCATATGGTAGCTCAATTTTTACCTTTTAAAGCACCTCCATTCTGTTTTCATTAGTGCTCTTACCACTTTCCATCCCACCAGCGGCTAGAAGGTACACAGTTCTCTAAAACCCCTTCAGCATTTAGAGTTTGTAGACTTTTTGCTGACGGTCATTTGACTGGTGTGAGGTGAAACCTTTTTGGAGGTTGGATTTGTATGCGTCTAATAATTCCTTATACTGAGCTTTAGGCATATCCTTTTTATTCTTTTATTTCTGCTTTTTTAAAGAGTGAGTACAACTTCCCTCTTCATATTGACTTCTTGAAAAATTGGTCATGTGTTGAATTTTCTTGGCTATTCCCTAACCCAGGGCATTTCTTGAGGGCAGGTGTCATTTACAGCCCTGCAGTCCTTGTGAATATTAAGTGACCATTAGCACTGTGTTGAAAGCTGCTGCTGTGGGAAACAGCCACAAGGCGGCAGCACTATTACGTTCTCAACTCTTGTTACTAGGGCAACAGAGTCTTCCTGGACGTCGTGTTCCTCGGTTGTAAATTAGAGTGGAATGTGCTCGGACAAACCCCCAGAAGTTTATGTCTCCTTACTTATGTTTGTTTTTTAAATTGAAATTATATTTCTTACCGGGGTAATTTTGATTAGAGTGTTGTGATTGTCTGGCAGTACAGAATCTGGTCAAATATTCATACATATATCTGTTCATCTTCAGATCCTATTACCATGTATGTTATTACAGAGTGTTGAGTAGACCTCCCTTGGTATTTGGTAGGTGTTTGGTCATTATATACTTTATATGTATTGCTGATTATATAATTCATGTAGTTTATATGTTTATAGACATTTAACATACATTAGTATATGTATGTTACCCCCATAATCCTAATTTATTGATCCTCCCACCTTTCATTTTGGTTAACCATTAGTTTGTTTATAAGTCTGTGAGTGTCTTTCTCTGTGGAAATATGTTCAATGGTAGCAATCCTAGGATAACATCTATAAATGATATCATGGGATATTTGTCATTCCCTTTTGACTTACTTAACGTACCATGATTATTTCTAGGCTCATCTGTAGTCATGAAAATGGCATTGTTCATTTTGTTCCGAGGCTAATATTCCATTCGGTACATATACTACTTCTTCTTTGTCCATTTATCTGTTGACGGACATGTTGTTTGCTTGCATGTCTAGGCTATTGTAAATATTGCTGCAGTGCACGTTTGCTTGTCTGTGTCTTTCCGATTCTGGTCTTCTTAAGTTATAGGCCCATTAGGGGATCGGCCGCATCATATGGTAGGCTCCATTTTTACCTTTTAAATGCAGCTCCATTCTGTTCTCATGATTAGCTGTTACCAGTTTACATCCAACCAACAGCATAGTGGGTATGCATTTCTCCACAAACCCGTCAGCATTCATAGTTTGCAGACTTTTTACTGACGGCATTTTGAATATTGGGTGGCGACATCTTTTTGTATTTTGCATTTGCATCCAACCAATAATGCCTGATATTGAGCTTTTATCCATGCTCCTCTTTTTTTTTTTTTTTGTAAATAAAAGAGTGAGTAAAACTTACCTCTTCCAATTGTTTTCTTGAAAAATTCTCTGTGTTGTGAACTTTTTTGGCCATTACCTACCCAGGACATTTTTTGAGGACACGTGTCATTGACAGCCCTACAATTCCTGTGAATCTTAAGTGACCGTTAGCCCTGTGTTTAGAGCTGCTGTTGTGGGAAACGGCCACCAGGCGGCAGCATTCCTCCATTCCCAAATCTGGTTACTAGGGCAGTAGAGCCTTCCTGAAAGTGGTGTTCCTAGGTTGTAAATTAGAATGGAATGTGCCAGGGATAACCCCAATAAGTTTATGTCTCATTAATTGTTGTTCGTGGTTTTAATTTTTTAAATTGGGGTAATGATTAGAATAGTGTTTGTTCTAGGTGTGCACAATCAGGTTCAATTGAACATTACATATATCTATTCATGTGCAGATCCTCTTCCCATGTAAATTACTATTATTTTTTTAATAAATTTATTTTATTTCATTATTTATTTTTGGCTGAGTTGGATCTTCGTTGCTGCATGTGTGCTTTCTCTAGTTGCGGTGAGCGGGGGCTACTCTCCATGGCGGTGCACGGGCTTCTCACTGCAGTGGCTTCTCTTGTTGCGGAGCACGGTCTCTAGGCATGCGGGCTTCAGTAGTTGTGGTGTGTGGGCTCCGTAGTTGTGGCTCGTGGGCTCTAGAGCGCAGGCTCAGTAGTTGTGGTGCACGGGCTTAGTTGCTCTGCAGCATGTGGGATCTTCCTGGACCAGGGATCGAACCCGTGTCCCCTGCACTGGCAGGCGGATTCTTAACCACGGCGCCACCAGGGAAGCCCCCGTATAAATTATTACAGCGCGTTCAGTAGACCTCCCTTGGTATATGGTTGGTCTTTTTGATTCATGTATTTAATATGTATTTCTAGACGTATGGTAACCCTAATCTTCATTTACCCATTCCTCCCAGCTTTCCTTTTACATAACCATAGTTTGTTTTCCAAGTCTGTGAGTGTCTCTCTCTGTGGAAATATGTTCATTTGTGTCAGTTGTTAGGTAACACCTAGAAGTGATATCACAGGATATTTGTCGTCTGCTTTCCGACTTACCTCATGTTCTGTGATTATCTCTAGGCTCATCTATGGTGCTGCAAAGAGCAGTGTTTCATTCTTTTCCATGCCGAATATTCCATTGTGTACATGGACCACTTCTTCTTTGTGCATTCATCTGTTGATGGACATTTTGGTTTCTTCCAACTCTTGGCTATGCGAAATATTGATGCAGTGCAGGATTGCCAGCCTGTGTCTTTTGGATTCTGGTCTTCTCAGGGGATAGGCCCAGCAGTGGGCCTACTAGATCATATGGTAGTCAATTTTTACCTTTAAAAGCACCTCCATTCTGTTCTCACTACTGGCTGTTACCAGTTGACATCCCACCAGCAACTAGAGGGTACACAGTTCTCTAAAACCCCTTCAGCATTTATTGTTTATAGACTTTTTACTGATGGCATTTGGAGTGTTGGGTGGTGATACCTTTGTGTAGTTTGGATTTGCATGCGTCTAATACTTCCGGTATTGAGCTTTTAATCCACGTCCGTTTTCTTTTTTCTTTTTCAGTTAAGCAGAAAAACTTACCTCTTCAAATTGTTTCCTTGAAAAATTTGCCGTGTTCTGAATTCCTGTGGCCATTACCTACACCAGGATATTTTTTGAGGGCAGGTGTCATTTACAACTCTGTAGTAATTGTGAATATTACGTGACCATTAGCACTGGGTTTAAAGCTGCTGTTGCAGGAAACGGCCACAAGGCGGCAGCATGTCTATATTCCCAACTCTGGTTACTAGGGCAACAGAGCCTTCCTGGAAGTCCTGTTTGTAGGTTGTAAGTTAGAGTGGAATGTGCCAGGACAAACCCCCCAAAACTTATGGCTACTTATTTGTTGTTGGTATTCTTAGTTTAATTTTCATTTTGATCAGAGCAAATTTGATCGCAATGTTGTGTTTGTTCTAGGTGTACAGAATCTGTTTCATTGATACATATACCTTTTAATGTTTGGATCCTGTCCCATCCAGGTAATTACAGAATGTTGTGTAGACCTCTCTTGGTATTCGATATGTGTTTGGTGATTCTATATTTTATAAGTATTAGCATATGTCTGTTAAAACCCAATATCCTCTGTTATACATTCGTCACTCCTTTCCGCTTGGTTAACCACAGATTTGTGTTCTGAATACGTGAGTGTCCTTCTCTGTGGAAATAAGTTCATTAATATCAACTTTTAGATAACACCTATACGTGATATCATAGGATATGTGTCTCTCGCTTTCTGACTTACTTCAAGATGTGTGATTATCTCTAGCCTCATCTATGGTGCTGCAAATGGCATTGTTTCATTCTTTTCTCTGCCTAATATTGCATTGTGTACATGGACCTCTTTTTCGTCCATTCATCTGATGATGGACATTTTTGTTGCTCCCATGTCTTGGCTATTGTGAATTCTGCTGCAATACACGATTTTCCATCCTGTGTCTTTTTGATTCTGGCCTTCACCGGTTACAGGCCCAATCGTGGGCCTTCCGGATCATATGGGAACTCAATTTTTACCTTGAAACGCACTGCCATTCTGTTCCTTTTATTGGCTGTTACCAGTTTACATCCCACTTAGACCTAGAGGTTATGCTATTCTCCACAACTTCTTCAACATCTACTGTTTGTTTGTAGACTTTTTGCTGATGGTCATTCTGACTGGTGTGAGGTGATACCTTTGCGTAGATTGGATTTGCGTGTGTCTAATAATTCCTGAGGTCAAGCTTTTATCAACATCCTTTTTATTTTTTTTTAAGATTGAGTTAAACGTACAACTTCAAATTGCCTTGTTGAAAAATTTGCTGTGTTTGAATTTTTTTGGCCATTCCGTACCCCAGGACATTTTTTGAGGGCGTGTGTCATTTACACCCCTGCAGTCCTTGTCAATATTAGTGACCACTAGCAGTGGATTTAAAGCGGCTGTTTGAGGAAACGGCCTTAGGGTGGCAGCATTTCTGCGTTACCAGCTCTGCTTGCTAGGGAAACAGAACCTTCCTGCAAGTTGTGCTTTTAGCTTGCAGATTAGAGTGGAATGTGCCAGGACAAGCCCCCATAAGTTTTAGCCTCCTTAATTCTTGTTTATGTCTTTAATTTTTAGTTTTGATCAGAGCAAATTGGATTTAAAAATGTCGTTTGTTCTAGGTGTGCAGAATCTTGTTCATTTACACCTATACATATATATATATATTGATCTTTGTGTCCTTTTCCATGTAGGTTATTACGGAGTGTTGAGTAGACCACTCTTGGTATTCCATAGGTCTTGGGTGATGATATATTTTATATGTATTAGTATATGTTTGTTAACCCCAATATCCGAATTTATGCATTCGTCACACCTTTTCATTGGCTTAACCATAAGTTTGTCTTCTCAATCTGAGATTGTCTTTCTCTATGGAAATATGTTCATTTTTATGAATTTTCAGATAACATAAGTGATATCATGGGACATTTATCTTTCGCATTTGGGCTTACTTCACGTTGTGTGATTATCTCTAGGCTCATCTGTGGTGCTGCAAATGGCACTGTTTTATTTTTTTCGTGGCTAATATTCCATTCTGTACATATACCACTTCTTCTTTGTCCATTCATCTGTTTATGGACCTTTTTTATGCTTCCATGTCTTGGCTATTTAAATATTGCTGCAGTGCACATTTGCCTGCCTCTGTCTTTCCGATTCTGGTGCTCTTAGGTTATAGGCCCAGAAGGTGCCCTGCCGGATCATATGGTAGCTCAATTTTTACCTTTTAAAGCACCTCCATTCTGTTTTCATTAGTGCTCTTACCACTTTCCATCCCACCAGCGGCTAGAAGGTACACAGTTCTCTAAAACCCCTTCAGCATTTAGAGTTTGTAGACTTTTTGCTGACGGTCATTTGACTGGTGTGAGGTGAAACCTTTTTGGAGGTTGGATTTGTATGCGTCTAATAATTCCTTATACTGAGCTTTAGGCATATCCTTTTTATTCTTTTTTTTCTGCTTTTTTAAAGAGTGAGTACAACTTCCCTCTTCATATTGACTTCTTGAAAAATTGGTCATGTGTTGAATTTTCTTGGCTATTCCCTAACCCAGGGCATTTTTTGAGGGCAGGTGTCATTTACAGCCCTGCAGTCCTTGTGAATATTAAGTGACCATTAGCACTGTGTTGAAAGCTGCTGCTGTGGGAAACAGCCACAAGGCGGCAGCACTATTACGTTCTCAACTCTTGTTACTAGGGCAACAGAGTCTTCCTGGACGTCGTGTTCCTCGGTTGTAAATTAGAGTGGAATGTGCTCGGACAAACCCCCAGAAGTTTATGTCTCCTTACTTATGTTTGTTTTTTAAATTGAAATTATATTTCTTACCGGGGTAATTTTGATTAGAGTGTTGTGATTGTCTGGCAGTACAGAATCTGGTCAAATATTCATACATATATCTGTTCATCTTCAGATCCTATTACCATGTATGTTATTACAGAGTGTTGAGTAGACCTCCCTTGGTATTTGGTAGGTGTTTGGTCATTATATACTTTATATGTATTGCTGATTATATAATTCATGTAGTTTATATGTTTATAGACATTTAACATACATTAGTATATGTATGTTACCCCCATAATCCTAATTTATTGATCCTCCCACCTTTCATTTTGGTTAACCATTAGTTTGTTTATAAGTCTGTGAGTGTCTTTCTCTGTGGAAATATGTTCAATGGTAGCAATCCTAGGATAACATCTATAAATGATATCATGGGATATTTGTCATTCCCTTTTGACTTACTTAACGTAATATGATTATTTCTAGGCTCATCTGTAGTCATGAAAATGGCATTGTTCATTTTGTTCCGAGGCTAATATTCCATTCGGTACATATACTACTTCTTCTTTGTCCATTTATCTGTTGACGGACATTTTGTTTGCTTGCATGTCTAGGCTATTGTAAATATTGCTGCAGTGCACGTTTGCCTGTCTGTGTCTTTCCGATTCTGGTCTTCTTAAGTTATAGGCCCATTAGGGGATCGGCCGCATCATATGGTAGGCTCCATTTTTACCTTTTAAATGCAGCTCCATTCTGTTCTCATGATTAGCTGTTACCAGTTTACATCCAACCAACAGCATAGTGGGTATGCATTTCTCCACAAACCCGTCAGCATTCATAGTTTGTAGACGTTTTACTGACGGCATTTTGAATATTGGGTGGCGACATCTTTTTGTAGTTTGCATTTGCATCCAACCAATAATGCCTGATATTGAGCTTTTATCCATGCTCCTCTTTTTTTTTTTTTTTTGTAAATAAAAGAGTGAGTAAAACTTACCTCTTCCAATTGTTTTCTTGAAAAATTCTCTGTGTTGTGAACTTTTTTGGCCATTACCTACCCAGGACATTTTTTGAGGACACGTGTCATTGACAGCCCTACAATTCCTGTGAATCTTAAGTGACCGTTAGCCCTGTGTTTAGAGCTGCTGTTGTGGGAAACGGCCACCAGGCGGCAGCATTCCTCCATTCCAAAATCTGGTTACTAGGGCAGTAGAGCCTTCCTGAAAGTGGTGTTCCTAGGTTGTAAATTAGAATGGAATGTGCCAGGGATAACCCCAATAAGTTTATGTCTCATTAATTGTTGTTCGTGGTTTTAATTTTTTAAATTGGGGTAATGATTAGAATAGTGTTTGTTCTAGGTGTGCACAATCAGGTTCAATTGAACATTACATATATCTATTCATGTGCAGATCCTCTTCCCATGTAAATTACTATTTTTTTTTAATAAATTAATTTTATTTCATTATTTATTTTTGGCTGAGTTGGATCTTCGTTGCTGCATGTGTGCTTTCTCTAGTTGCGGTGAGCGGGGGCTACTCTCCATGGCGGTGCACGGGCTTCTCACTGCAGTGGCTTCTCTTGTTGCGGAGCACGGTCTCTAGGCATGCGGGCTTCAGTAGTTGTGGTGTGTGGGCTCCGTAGTTGTGGCTCGTGGGCTCTAGAGCGCAGGCTCAGTAGTTGTGGTGCACGGGCTTAGTTGCTCTGCGGCATGTGGGATCTTCCTGGACCAGGGATCGAACCCGTGTCCCCTGCACTGGCAGGCGGATTCTTAACCACGGCGCCACCAGGGAAGCCCCCGTATAAATTATTACAGCGCGTTCAGTAGACCTCCCTTGGTATATGGTTGGTCTTTTTGATTCATGTATTTAATATGTATTTCTAGACGTATGGTAACCCTAATCTTCATTTACCCATTCCTCCCAGCTTTCCTTTTACATAACCATAGTTTGTTTTCCAAGTCTGTGAGTGTCTCTCTCTGTGGAAATATGTTCATTTGTGTCAGTTGTTAGGTAACACCTAGAAGTGATATCACAGGATATTTGTCGTCTGCTTTCCGACTTACCTCATGTTCTGTGATTATCTCTAGGCTCATCTATGGTGCTGCAAAGAGCAGTGTTTCATTCTTTTCCATGCCGAATATTCCATTGTGTACATGGACCACTTCTTCTTTGTGCATTCATCTGTTGATGGACATTTTGGTTTCTTCCAACTCTTGGCTATGCGAAATATTGATGCAGTGCAGGATTGCCAGCCTGTGTCTTTTGGATTCTGGTCTTCTCAGGGGATAGGCCCAGCAGTGGGCCTACTAGATCATATGGTAGTCAATTTTTACCTTTAAAAGCACCTCCATTCTGTTCTCACTACTGGCTGTTACCAGTTGACATCCCACCAGCAACTAGAGGGTACACAGTTCTCTAAAACCCCTTCAGCATTTATTGTTTATAGACTTTTTACTGATGGCATTTGGAGTGTTGGGTGGTGATACCTTTGTGTAGTTTGGATTTGCATGCGTCTAATACTTCCGGTATTGAGCTTTTAATCCACGTCCGTTTTCTTTTTTCTTTTTCAGTTAAGCAGAAAAACTTACCTCTTCAAATTGTTTCCTTGAAAAATTTGCCGTGTTCTGAATTCCTGTGGCCATTACCTACACCAGGATATTTTTTGAGGGCAGGTGTCATTTACAACTCTGTAGTAATTGTGAATATTACGTGACCATCAGCACTGGGTTTAAAGCTGCTGTTGCAGGAAACGGGCACAAGGCGGCAGCATGTCTATATTCCCAACTCTGGTTACTAGGGCAACAGAGCCTTCCTGGAAGTCCTGTTTGTAGGTTGTAAGTTAGAGTGGAATGTGCCAGGACAAACCCCCCAAAACTTATGGCTACTTATTTGTTGTTGGTATTCTTAGTTTAATTTTCATTCTGATCAGAGCAAATTTGATCGCAATGTTGTGTTTGTTCTAGGTGTACAGAATCTGTTTCATTGATACATATACCTTTTAATGTTTGGATCCTGTCCCATCCAGGTAATTACAGAATGTTGTGTAGACCTCTCTTGGTATTCGATATGTGTTTGGTGATTCTATATTTTATAAGTATTAGCATATGTCTGTTACAACCCAATATCCTCTGTTATACATTCGTCACTCCTTTCCGCTTGGTTAACCACAGATTTGTGTTCTGAATACGTGAGTGTCCTTCTCTGTGGAAATAAGTTCATTAATATCAACTTTTAGATAACACCTATACGTGATATCATAGGATATGTGTCTCTCGCTTTCTGACTTACTTCAAGATGTGTGATTATCTCTAGCCTCATCTATGGTGCTGCAAACGGCATTGTTTCATTCTTTTCTCTGCCTAACATTGCATTGTGTACATGGACCTCTTTTTCGTCCATTCATCTGATGATGGACATTTTTGTTGCTCCCATGTCTTGGCTATTGTGAATTCTGCTGCAATACACGATTTTCCTTCCTGTGTCTTTTTGATTCTGGCCTTCACCGGTTACAGGCCCAATCGTGGGCCTTCCGGATCATATGGGAACTCAATTTTTACCTTCAAACGCACTGCCATTCTGTTCCTTTTATTGGCTGTTACCAGTTTACATCCCACTTAGACCTAGAGGTTATGCTATTCTCCACAACTTCTTCAACATCTACTGTTTGTTTGTAGACTTTTTGCTGATGGTCATTCTGACTGGTGTGAGGTGATACCTTTGCGTAGATTGGATTTGCGTGTGTCTAATAATTCCTGAGGTCGAGCTTTTATCAACATGCTTTTTATTCTTTTTTAAGATTGAGTTAAACGTACAACTTCAAATTGCCTTGTTGAAAAATTTGCTGTGTTTGAATTTTTTTGGCCATTCCGTACCCCAGGACATTTTTTGAGGGCGTGTGTCATTTACACCCCTGCAGTCCTTGTCACTATTAGTGACCACTAGCAGTGGATTTAAAGCGGCTGTTTGAGGAAACGGCCTTAGGGTGGCAGCATTTCTGCGTTACCAGCTCTGCTTGCTAGGGAAACAGAACCTTCCTGCAAGTTGTGCTTTTAGGTTGCAGATTAGAGTGGAATGTGCCAGGACAAGCCCCCATAAGTTTTAGCCTCCTTAATTCTTGTTTATGTCTTTAATTTTTAGTTTTGATCAGAGCAAATTGGATTTAAAAATGTCGTTTGTTCTAGGTGTGCAGAATCTTGTTCATTTACACCTATATATATATATATATTGATCTTTGTGTCCTTTTCCATGTAGGTTATTACAGAGTGTTGAGTAGACCACTCTTGGTATTCCATAGGTCTTGGGTGATGATATATTTTATATGTATTAGTATATGTTTGTTAACCCCAATATCCGAATTTATGCATTCGTCACACCTTTTCATTGGCTTAACCATAAGTTTGTCTTCTCAATCTGAGATTGTCTTTCTCTATGGAAATATGTTCATTTTTATGAATTTTCAGATAACATAAGTGATATCATGGGACATTTGTCTTTCGCATTTGGGCTTACTTCACGTTGTGTGATTATCTCTAGGCTCATCTGTGGTGCTGCAAATGGCACTGTTTTATTTTTTTCGTGGCTAATATTCCATTCTGTACATATACCACTTCTTCTTTGTCCATTCATCTGTTTATGGACCTTTTTTATGCTTCCATGTCTTGGCTATTTAAATATTGCTGCAGTGCACATTTGCCTGCCTCTGTCTTTCCGATTCTGGTGCTCTTAGGTTATAGGCCCAGAAGGTGCCCTGCCGGATCATATGGTAGCTCAATTTTTACCTTTTAAAGCACCTCCATTCTGTTTTCATTAGTGCTCTTACCACTTTCCATCCCACCAGCGGCTAGAAGGTACACAGTTCTCTAAAACCCCTTCAGCATTTAGAGTTTGTAGACTTTTTGCTGACGGTCATTTGACTGGTGTGAGGTGAAACCTTTTTGGAGGTTGGATTTGTATGCGTCTAATAATTCCTTATACTGAGCTTTAGGCATATCCTTTTTATTCTTTTTTTTCTGCTTTTTTAAAGAGTGAGTACAACTTCCCTCTTCATATTGACTTCTTGAAAAATTGGTCATGTGTTGAATTTTCTTGGCTATTCCCTAACCCAGGGCAGTTTTGAGGGCAGGTGTCATTTACAGCCCTGCAGTCCTTGTGAATATTAAGTGACCATTAGCACTGTGTTGAAAGCTGCTGCTGTGGGAAACAGCCACAAGGCGGCAGCACTATTACGTTCTCAACTCTTGTTACTAGGGCAACAGAGTCTTCCTGGACGTCGTGTTCCTCGGTTGTAAATTAGAGTGGAATGTGCTCGGACAAACCCCCAGAAGTTTATGTCTCCTTACTTATGTTTGTTTTTTAAATTGAAATTATATTTCTTACCGGGGTAATTTTGATTAGAGTGTTGTGATTGTCTGGCAGTACAGAATCTGGTCAAATATTCATACATATATCTGTTCATCTTCAGATCCTATTACCATGTATGTTATTACAGAGTGTTGAGTAGACCTCCCTTGGTATTTGGTAGGTGTTTGGTCATTATATACTTTATATGTATTGCTGATTATATAATTCATGTAGTTTATATGTTTATAGACATTTAACATACATTAGTATATGTATGTTACCCCCATAATCCTAATTTATTGATCCTCCCACCTTTCATTTTGGTTAACCATTAGTTTGTTTATAAGTCTGTGAGTGTCTTTCTCTGTGGAAATATGTTCAATGGTAGCAATCCTAGGATAACATCTATAAATGATATCATGGGATATTTGTCATTCCCTTTTGACTTACTTAACGTAATATGATTATTTCTAGGCTCATCTGTAGTCATGAAAATGGCATTGTTCATTTTGTTCCGAGGCTAATATTCCATTCGGTACATATACTACTTCTTCTTTGTCCATTTATCTGTTGACGGACATTTTGTTTGCTTGCATGTCTAGGCTATTGTAAATATTGCTGCAGTGCACGTTTGCTTGTCTGTGTCTTTCCGATTCTGGTCTTCTTAAGTTATAGGCCCATTAGGGGATCGGCCGCATCATATGGTAGGCTCCATTTTTACCTTTTAAATGCAGCTCCATTCTGTTCTCATGATTAGCTGTTACCAGTTTACATCCAACCAACAGCATAGTGGGTATGCATTTCTCCACAAACCCGTCAGCATTCATAGTTTGTAGACTTTTTACTGACGGCATTTTGAATATTGGGTGGCGACATCTTTTTGTAGTTTGCATTTGCATCCAACAAATAATGCCTGATATTGAGCTTTTATCCATGCTCCTCTTTTTTTTTTTTTTTTGTAAATAAAAGAGTGAGTAAAACTTACCTCTTCCAATTGTTTTCTTGAAAAATTCTCTGTGTTGTGAACTTTTTTGGCCATTACCTACCCAGGACATTTTTTGAGGACACGTGTCATTGACAGCCCTACAATTCCTGTGAATCTTAAGTGACCGTTAGCCCTGTGTTTAGAGCTGCTGTTGTGGGAAACGGCCACCAGGCGGCAGCATTCCTCCATTCCCAAATCTGGTTACTAGGGCAGTAGAGCCTTCCTGAAAGTGGTGTTCCTAGGTTGTAAATTAGAATGGAATGTGCCAGGGATAACCTCAATAAGTTTATGTCTCATTAATTGTTGTTCGTGGTTTTAATTTTTTAAATTGGGGTAATGATTAGAATAGTGTTTGTTCTAGGTGTGCACAATCAGGTTCAATTGAACATTACATATATCTATTCATGTGCAGATCCTCTTCCCATGTAAATTACTATTATTTTTTTAATAAATTTATTTTATTTCATTATTTATTTTTGGCTGAGTTGGATCTTCGTTGCTGCATGTGTGCTTTCTCTAGTTGCGGTGAGAGGGGGCTACTCTCCATGGCGGTGCACGGGCTTCTCACTGCAGTGGCTTCTCTTGTTGCGGAGCACGGTCTCTAGGCATGCGGGCTTCAGTAGTTGTGGTGTGTGGGCTCCGTAGTTGTGGCTCGTGGGCTCTAGAGTGCAGGCTCAGTAGTTGTGGTGCACGGGCTTAGTTGCTCTGCGGCATGTGGGATCTTCCTGGACCAGGGATCGAACCCGTGTCCCCTGCACTGGCAGGCGGATTCTTAACCACGGCGCCACCAGGGAAGCCCCCGTATAAATTATTACAGCGCGTTCAGTAGACCTCCCTTGGTATATGGTTGGTCTTTTTGATTCATGTATTTAATATGTATTTCTAGACGTATGGTAACCCTAATCTTCATTTACCCATTCCTCCCAGCTTTCCTTTTACATAACCATAGTTTGTTTTCCAAGTCTGTGAGTGTCTCTCTCTGTGGAAATATGTTCATTTGTGTCAGTTGTTAGGTAACACCTAGAAGTGATATCACAGGATATTTGTCGTCTGCTTTCCGACTTACCTCATGTTCTGTGATTATCTCTAGGCTCATCTATGGTGCTGCAAAGAGCAGTGTTTCATTCTTTTCCATGCCGAATATTCCATTGTGTACATGGACCACTTCTTCTTTGTGCATTCATCTGTTGATGGACATTTTGGTTTCTTCCAACTCTTGGCTATGCTAAATATTGATGCAGTGCAGGATTGCCAGCCTGTGTCTTTTGGATTCTGGTCTTCTCAGGGGACAGGCCCAGCAGTGGGCCTACTAGATCATATGGTAGTCAATTTTTACCTTTAAAAGCACCTCCATTCTGTTCTCACTACTGGCTGTTACCAGTTGACATCCCACCAGCAACTAGAGGGTACACAGTTCTCTAAAACCCCTTCAGCATTTATTGTTTATAGACTTTTTACTGATGGCATTTGGAGTGTTGGGTGGTGATACCTTTGTGTAGTTTGGATTTGCATGCGTCTAATACTTCCGGTATTGAGCTTTTCTTTTTTCTTTTTCAGTTAAGCAGAAAAACTTACCTCTTCAAATTGTTTCCTTGAAAAATTTGCCGTGTTCTGAATTCCTGTGGCCATTACCTACACCAGGATATTTTTTGAGGGCAGGTGTCATTTACAACTCTGTAGTAATTGTGAATATTACGTGACCATCAGCACTGGGTTTAAAGCTGCTGTTGCAGGAAACGGGCACAAGGCGGCAGCATGTCTATATTCCCAACTCTGGTTACTAGGGCAACAGAGCCTTCCTGGAAGTCCTGTTTGTAGGTTGTAAGTTAGAGTGGAATGTGCCAGGACAAACCCCCCAAAACTTATGGCTACTTATTTGTTGTTGGTATTCTTAGTTTAATTTTCATTCTGATCAGAGCAAATTTGATCGCAATGTTGTGTTTGTTCTAGGTGTACAGAATCTGTTTCATTGATACATATACCTTTTAATGTTTGGATCCTGTCCCATCCAGGTAATTACAGAATGTTGTGTAGACCTCTCTTGGTATTCGATATGTGTTTGGTGATTCTATATTTTATAAGTATTAGCATATGTCTGTTAAAACCCAATATCCTCTGTTATACATTCGTCACTCCTTTCCGCTTGGTTAACCACAGATTTGTGTTCTGAATACGTGAGTGTCCTTCTCTGTGGAAATAAGTTCATTAATATCAACTTTTAGATAACACCTATACGTGATATCATAGGATATGTGTCTCTCGCTTTCTGACTTACTTCAAGATGTGTGATTATCTCTAGCCTCATCTATGGTGCTGCAAACGGCATTGTTTCATTCTTTTCTCTGCCTAACATTGCATTGTGTACATGGACCTCTTTTTCGTCCATTCATCTGATGATGGACATTTTTGTTGCTCCCATGTCTTGGCTATTGTGAATTCTGCTGCAATACACGATTTTCCTTCCTGTGTCTTTTTGATTCTGGCCTTCACCGGTTACAGGCCCAATCGTGGGCCTTCCGGATCATATGGGAACTCAATTTTTACCTTCAAACGCACTGCCATTCTGTTCCTTTTATTGGCTGTTACCAGTTTACATCCCACTTAGACCTAGAGGTTATGCTATTCTCCACAACTTCTTCAACATCTACTGTTTGTTTGTAGACTTTTTGCTGATGGTCATTCTGACTGGTGTGAGGTGATACCTTTGCGTAGATTGGATTTGCGTGTGTCTAATAATTCCTGAGGTCGAGCTTTTATCAACATGCTTTTTATTCTTTTTTAAGATTGAGTTAAACGTACAACTTCAAATTGCCTTGTTGAAAAATTTGCTGTGTTTGAATTTTTTTGGCCATTCCGTACCCCAGGACATTTTTTGAGGGCGTGTGTCATTTACACCCCTGCAGTCCTTGTCACTATTAGTGACCACTAGCAGTGGATTTAAAGCGGCTGTTTGAGGAAACGGCCTTAGGGTGGCAGCATTTCTGCGTTACCAGCTCTGCTTGCTAGGGAAACAGAACCTTCCTGCAAGTTGTGCTTTTAGGTTGCAGATTAGAGTGGAATGTGCCAGGACAAGCCCCCATAAGTTTTAGCCTCCTTAATTCTTGTTTATGTCTTTAATTTTTAGTTTTGATCAGAGCAAATTGGATTTAAAAATGTCGTTTGTTCTAGGTATGCAGAATCTTGTTCATTTACACCTATATATATATATATATTGATCTTTGTGTCCTTTTCCATGTAGGTTATTACAGAGTGTTGAGTAGACCACTCTTGGTATTCCATAGGTCTTGGGTGATGATATATTTTATATGTATTAGTATATGTTTGTTAACCCCAATATCCGAATTTATGCATTCGTCACACCTTTTCATTGGCTTAACCATAAGTTTGTCTTCTCAATCTGAGATTGTCTTTCTCTATGGAAATATGTTCATTTTTATGAATTTTCAGATAACATAAGTGATATCATGGGACATTTGTCTTTCGCATTTGGGCTTACTTCACGTTGTGTGATTATCTCTAGGCTCATCTGTGGTGCTGCAAATGGCACTGTTTTATTTTTTTCGTGGCTAATATTCCATTCTGTACATATACCACTTCTTCTTTGTCCATTCATCTGTTTATGGACCTTTTTTATGCTTCCATGTCTTGGCTATTTAAATATTGCTGCAGTGCACATTTGCCTGCCTCTGTCTTTCCGATTCTGGTGCTCTTAGGTTATAGGCCCAGAAGGTGCCCTGCCGGATCATATGGTAGCTCAATTTTTACCTTTTAAAGCACCTCCATTCTGTTTTCATTAGTGCTCTTACCACTTTCCATCCCACCAGCGGCTAGAAGGTACACAGTTCTCTAAAACCCCTTCAGCATTTAGAGTTTGTAGACTTTTTGCTGACGGTCATTTGACTGGTGTGAGGTGAAACCTTTTTGGAGGTTGGATTTGTATGCGTCTAATAATTCCTTATACTGAGCTTTAGGCATATCCTTTTTATTCTTTTTTTTCTGCTTTTTTAAAGAGTGAGTACAACTTCCCTCTTCATATTGACTTCTTGAAAAATTGGTCATGTGTTGAATTTTCTTGGCTATTCCCTAACCCAGGGCAGTTTTGAGGGCAGGTGTCATTTACAGCCCTGCAGTCCTTGTGAATATTAAGTGACCATTAGCACTGTGTTGAAAGCTGCTGCTGTGGGAAACAGCCACAAGGCGGCAGCACTATTACGTTCTCAACTCTTGTTACTAGGGCAACAGAGTCTTCCTGGACGTCGTGTTCCTCGGTTGTAAATTAGAGTGGAATGTGCTCGGACAAACCCCCAGAAGTTTATGTCTCCTTACTTATGTTTGTTTTTTAAATTGAAATTATATTTCTTACCGGGGTAATTTTGATTAGAGTGTTGTGATTGTCTGGCAGTACAGAATCTGGTCAAATATTCATACATATATCTGTTCATCTTCAGATCCTATTACCATGTATGTTATTACAGAGTGTTGAGTAGACCTCCCTTGGTATTTGGTAGGTGTTTGGTCATTATATACTTTATATGTATTGCTGATTATATAATTCATGTAGTTTATATGTTTATAGACATTTAACATACATTAGTATATGTATGTTACCCCCATAATCCTAATTTATTGATCCTCCCACCTTTCATTTTGGTTAACCATTAGTTTGTTTATAAGTCTGTGAGTGTCTTTCTCTGTGGAAATATGTTCAATGGTAGCAATCCTAGGATAACATCTATAAATGATATCATGGGATATTTGTCATTCCCTTTTGACTTACTTAACGTAATATGATTATTTCTAGGCTCATCTGTAGTCATGAAAATGGCATTGTTCATTTTGTTCCGAGGCTAATATTCCATTCGGTACATATACTACTTCTTCTTTGTCCATTTATCTGTTGACGGACATTTTGTTTGCTTGCATGTCTAGGCTATTGTAAATATTGCTGCAGTGCACGTTTGCTTGTCTGTGTCTTTCCGATTCTGGTCTTCTTAAGTTATAGGCCCATTAGGGGATCGGCCGCATCATATGGTAGGCTCCATTTTTACCTTTTAAATGCAGCTCCATTCTGTTCTCATGATTAGCTGTTACCAGTTTACATCCAACCAACAGCATAGTGGGTATGCATTTCTCCACAAACCCGTCAGCATTCATAGTTTGTAGACTTTTTACTGACGGCATTTTGAATATTGGGTGGCGACATCTTTTTGTAGTTTGCATTTGCATCCAACCAATAATGCCTGATATTGAGCTTTTATCCATGCTCCTCTTTTTTTTTTTTTTTTGTAAATAAAAGAGTGAGTAAAACTTACCTCTTCCAATTGTTTTCTTGAAAAATTCTCTGTGTTGTGAACTTTTTTGGCCATTACCTACCCAGGACATTTTTTGAGGACACGTGTCATTGACAGCCCTACAATTCCTGTGAATCTTAAGTGACCGTTAGCCCTGTGTTTAGAGCTGCTGTTGTGGGAAACGGCCACCAGGCGGCAGCATTCCTCCATTCCCAAATCTGGTTACTAGGGCAGTAGAGCCTTCCTGAAAGTGGTGTTCCTAGGTTGTAAATTAGAATGGAATGTGCCAGGGATAACCCCAATAAGTTTATGTCTCATTAATTGTTGTTCGTGGTTTTAATTTTTTAAATTGGGGTAATGATTAGAATAGTGTTTGTTCTAGGTGTGCACAATCAGGTTCAATTGAACATTACATATATCTATTCATGTGCAGATCCTCTTCCCATGTAAATTACTATTATTTTTTTAATAAATTTATTTTATTTCATTATTTATTTTTGGCTGAGTTGGATCTTCGTTGCTGCATGTGTGCTTTCTCTAGTTGCGGTGAGCGGGGGCTACTCTCCATGGCGGTGCACGGGCTTCTCACTGCAGTGGCTTCTCTTGTTGCGGAGCACGGTCTCTAGGCATGCGGGCTTCAGTAGTTGTGGTGTGTGGGCTCCGTAGTTGTGGCTCGTGGGCTCTAGAGCGCAGGCTCAGTAGTTGTGGTGCACGGGCTTAGTTGCTCTGCAGCATGTGGGATCTTCCTGGACCAGGGATCGAACCCGTGTCCCCTGCACTGGCAGGCGGATTCTTAACCACGGCGCCACCAGGGAAGCCCCCGTATAAATTATTACAGCGCGTTCAGTAGACCTCCCTTGGTATATGGTTGGTCTTTTTGATTCATGTATTTAATATGTATTTCTAGACGTATGGTAACCCTAATCTTCATTTACCCATTCCTCCCAGCTTTCCTTTTACATAACCATAGTTTGTTTTCCAAGTCTGTGAGTGTCTCTCTCTGTGGAAATATGTTCATTTGTGTCAGTTGTTAGGTAACACCTAGAAGTGATATCACAGGATATTTGTCGTCTGCTTTCCGACTTACCTCATGTTCTGTGATTATCTCTAGGCTCATCTATGGTGCTGCAAAGAGCAGTGTTTCATTCTTTTCCATGCCGAATATTCCATTGTGTACATGGACCACTTCTTCTTTGTGCATTCATCTGTTGATGGACATTTTGGTTTCTTCCAACTCTTGGCTATGCTAAATATTGATGCAGTGCAGGATTGCCAGCCTGTGTCTTTTGGATTCTGGTCTTCTCAGGGGATAGGCCCAGCAGTGGGCCTACTAGATCATATGGTAGTCAATTTTTACCTTTAAAAGCACCTCCATTCTGTTCTCACTACTGGCTGTTACCAGTTGACATCCCACCAGCAACTAGAGGGTACACAGTTCTCTAAAACCCCTTCAGCATTTATTGTTTATAGACTTTTTACTGATGGCATTTGGAGTGTTGGGTGGTGATACCTTTGTGTAGTTTGGATTTGCATGCGTCTAATACTTCCGGTATTGAGCTTTTAATCCACGTCCGTTTTCTTTTTTCTTTTTCAGTTAAGCAGAAAAACTTACCTCTTCAAATTGTTTCCTTGAAAAATTTGCCGTGTTCTGAATTCCTGTGGCCATTACCTACACCAGGATATTTTTTGAGGGCAGGTGTCATTTACAACTCTGTAGTAATTGTGAATATTACGTGACCATCAGCACTGGGTTTAAAGCTGCTGTTGCAGGAAACGGGCACAAGGCGGCAGCATGTCTATATTCCCAACTCTGGTTACTAGGGCAACAGAGCCTTCCTGGAAGTCCTGTTTGTAGGTTGTAAGTTAGAGTGGAATGTGCCAGGACAAACCCCCCAAAACTTATGGCTACTTATTTGTTGTTGGTATTCTTAGTTTAATTTTCATTCTGATCAGAGCAAATTTGATCGCAATGTTGTGTTTGTTCTAGGTGTACAGAATCTGTTTCATTGATACATATACCTTTTAATGTTTGGATCCTGTCCCATCCAGGTAATTACAGAATGTTGTGTAGACCTCTCTTGGTATTCGATATGTGTTTGGTGATTCTATATTTTATAAGTATTAGCATATGTCTGTTACAACCCAATATCCTCTGTTATACATTCGTCACTCCTTTCCGCTTGGTTAACCACAGATTTGTGTTCTGAATACGTGAGTGTCCTTCTCTGTGGAAATAAGTTCATTAATATCAACTTTTAGATAACACCTATACGTGATATCATAGGATATGTGTCTCTCGCTTTCTGACTTACTTCAAGATGTGTGATTATCTCTAGCCTCATCTATGGTGCTGCAAACGGCATTGTTTCATTCTTTTCTCTGCCTAACATTGCATTGTGTACATGGACCTCTTTTTCGTCCATTCATCTGATGATGGACATTTTTGTTGCTCCCATGTCTTGGCTATTGTGAATTCTGCTGCAATACACGATTTTCCTTCCTGTGTCTTTTTGATTCTGGCCTTCACCGGTTACAGGCCCAATCGTGGGCCTTCCGGATCATATGGGAACTCAATTTTTACCTTCAAACGCACTGCCATTCTGTTCCTTTTATTGGCTGTTACCAGTTTACATCCCACTTAGACCTAGAGGTTATGCTATTCTCCACAACTTCTTCAACATCTACTGTTTGTTTGTAGACTTTTTGCTGATGGTCATTCTGACTGGTGTGAGGTGATACCTTTGCGTAGATTGGATTTGCGTGTGTCTAATAATTCCTGAGGTCGAGCTTTTATCAACATGCTTTTTATTCTTTTTTAAGATTGAGTTAAACGTACAACTTCAAATTGCCTTGTTGAAAAATTTGCTGTGTTTGAATTTTTTTGGCCATTCCGTACCCCAGGACATTTTTTGAGGGCGTGTGTCATTTACACCCCTGCAGTCCTTGTCACTATTAGTGACCACTAGCAGTGGATTTAAAGCGGCTGTTTGAGGAAACGGCCTTAGGGTGGCAGCATTTCTGCGTTACCAGCTCTGCTTGCTAGGGAAACAGAACCTTCCTGCAAGTTGTGCTTTTAGGTTGCAGATTAGAGTGGAATGTGCCAGGACAAGCCCCCATAAGTTTTAGCCTCCTTAATTCTTGTTTATGTCTTTAATTTTTAGTTTTGATCAGAGCAAATTGGATTTAAAAATGTCGTTTGTTCTAGGTGTGCAGAATCTTGTTCATTTACACCTATATATATATATATATTGATCTTTGTGTCCTTTTCCATGTAGGTTATTACAGAGTGTTGAGTAGACCACTCTTGGTATTCCATAGGTCTTGGGTGATGATATATTTTATATGTATTAGTATATGTTTGTTAACCCCAATATCCGAATTTATGCATTCGTCACACCTTTTCATTGGCTTAACCATAAGTTTGTCTTCTCAATCTGAGATTGTCTTTCTCTATGGAAATATGTTCATTTTTATGAATTTTCAGATAACATAAGTGATATCATGGGACATTTGTCTTTCGCATTTGGGCTTACTTCACGTTGTGTGATTATCTCTAGGCTCATCTGTGGTGCTGCAAATGGCACTGTTTTATTTTTTTCGTGGCTAATATTCCATTCTGTACATATACCACTTCTTCTTTGTCCATTCATCTGTTTATGGACCTTTTTTATGCTTCCATGTCTTGGCTATTTAAATATTGCTGCAGTGCACATTTGCCTGCCTCTGTCTTTCCGATTCTGGTGCTCTTAGGTTATAGGCCCAGAAGGTGCCCTGCCGGATCATATGGTAGCTCAATTTTTACCTTTTAAAGCACCTCCATTCTGTTTTCATTAGTGCTCTTACCACTTTCCATCCCACCAGCGGCTAGAAGGTACACAGTTCTCTAAAACCCCTTCAGCATTTAGAGTTTGTAGACTTTTTGCTGACGGTCATTTGACTGGTGTGAGGTGAAACCTTTTTGGAGGTTGGATTTGTATGCGTCTAATAATTCCTTATACTGAGCTTTAGGCATATCCTTTTTATTCTTTTTTTTCTGCTTTTTTAAAGAGTGAGTACAACTTCCCTCTTCATATTGACTTCTTGAAAAATTGGTCATGTGTTGAATTTTCTTGGCTATTCCCTAACCCAGGGCAGTTTTGAGGGCAGGTGTCATTTACAGCCCTGCAGTCCTTGTGAATATTAAGTGACCATTAGCACTGTGTTGAAAGCTGCTGCTGTGGGAAACAGCCACAAGGCGGCAGCACTATTACGTTCTCAACTCTTGTTACTAGGGCAACAGAGTCTTCCTGGACGTCGTGTTCCTCGGTTGTAAATTAGAGTGGAATGTGCTCGGACAAACCCCCAGAAGTTTATGTCTCCTTACTTATGTTTGTTTTTTAAATTGAAATTATATTTCTTACCGGGGTAATTTTGATTAGAGTGTTGTGATTGTCTGGCAGTACAGAATCTGGTCAAATATTCATACATATATCTGTTCATCTTCAGATCCTATTACCATGTATGTTATTACAGAGTGTTGAGTAGACCTCCCTTGGTATTTGGTAGGTGTTTGGTCATTATATACTTTATATGTATTGCTGATTATATAATTCATGTAGTTTATATGTTTATAGACATTTAACATACATTAGTATATGTATGTTACCCCCATAATCCTAATTTATTGATCCTCCCACCTTTCATTTTGGTTAACCATTAGTTTGTTTATAAGTCTGTGAGTGTCTTTCTCTGTGGAAATATGTTCAATGGTAGCAATCCTAGGATAACATCTATAAATGATATCATGGGATATTTGTCATTCCCTTTTGACTTACTTAACGTAATATGATTATTTCTAGGCTCATCTGTAGTCATGAAAATGGCATTGTTCATTTTGTTCCGAGGCTAATATTCCATTCGGTACATATACTACTTCTTCTTTGTCCATTTATCTGTTGACGGACATTTTGTTTGCTTGCATGTCTAGGCTATTGTAAATATTGCTGCAGTGCACGTTTGCTTGTCTGTGTCTTTCCGATTCTGGTCTTCTTAAGTTATAGGCCCATTAGGGGATCGGCCGCATCATATGGTAGGCTCCATTTTTACCTTTTAAATGCAGCTCCATTCTGTTCTCATGATTAGCTGTTACCAGTTTACATCCAACCAACAGCATAGTGGGTATGCATTTCTCCACAAACCCGTCAGCATTCATAGTTTGTAGACTTTTTACTGACGGCATTTTGAATATTGGGTGGCGACATCTTTTTGTAGTTTGCATTTGCATCCAACCAATAATGCCTGATATTGAGCTTTTATCCATGCTCCTCTTTTTTTTTTTTTTTTGTAAATAAAAGAGTGAGTAAAACTTACCTCTTCCAATTGTTTTCTTGAAAAATTCTCTGTGTTGTGAACTTTTTTGGCCATTACCTACCCAGGACATTTTTTGAGGACACGTGTCATTGACAGCCCTACAATTCCTGTGAATCTTAAGTGACCGTTAGCCCTGTGTTTAGAGCTGCTGTTGTGGGAAACGGCCACCAGGCGGCAGCATTCCTCCATTCCCAAATCTGGTTACTAGGGCAGTAGAGCCTTCCTGAAAGTGGTGTTCCTAGGTTGTAAATTAGAATGGAATGTGCCAGGGATAACCCCAATAAGTTTATGTCTCATTAATTGTTGTTCGTGGTTTTAATTTTTTAAATTGGGGTAATGATTAGAATAGTGTTTGTTCTAGGTGTGCACAATCAGGTTCAATTGAACATTACATATATCTATTCATGTGCAGATCCTCTTCCCATGTAAATTACTATTATTTTTTTAATAAATTTATTTTATTTCATTATTTATTTTTGGCTGAGTTGGATCTTCGTTGCTGCATGTGTGCTTTCTCTAGTTGCGGTGAGCGGGGGCTACTCTCCATGGCGGTGCACGGGCTTCTCACTGCAGTGGCTTCTCTTGTTGCGGAGCACGGTCTCTAGGCATGCGGGCTTCAGTAGTTGTGGTGTGTGGGCTCCGTAGTTGTGGCTCGTGGGCTCTAGAGCGCAGGCTCAGTAGTTGTGGTGCACGGGCTTAGTTGCTCTGCAGCATGTGGGATCTTCCTGGACCAGGGATCGAACCCGTGTCCCCTGCACTGGCAGGCGGATTCTTAACCACGGCGCCACCAGGGAAGCCCCCGTATAAATTATTACAGCGCGTTCAGTAGACCTCCCTTGGTATATGGTTGGTCTTTTTGATTCATGTATTTAATATGTATTTCTAGACGTATGGTAACCCTAATCTTCATTTACCCATTCCTCCCAGCTTTCCTTTTACATAACCATAGTTTGTTTTCCAAGTCTGTGAGTGTCTCTCTCTGTGGAAATATGTTCATTTGTGTCAGTTGTTAGGTAACACCTAGAAGTGATATCACAGGATATTTGTCGTCTGCTTTCCGACTTACCTCATGTTCTGTGATTATCTCTAGGCTCATCTATGGTGCTGCAAAGAGCAGTGTTTCATTCTTTTCCATGCCGAATATTCCATTGTGTACATGGACCACTTCTTCTTTGTGCATTCATCTGTTGATGGACATTTTGGTTTCTTCCAACTCTTGGCTATGCTAAATATTGATGCAGTGCAGGATTGCCAGCCTGTGTCTTTTGGATTCTGGTCTTCTCAGGGGATAGGCCCAGCAGTGGGCCTACTAGATCATATGGTAGTCAATTTTTACCTTTAAAAGCACCTCCATTCTGTTCTCACTACTGGCTGTTACCAGTTGACATCCCACCAGCAACTAGAGGGTACACAGTTCTCTAAAACCCCTTCAGCATTTATTGTTTATAGACTTTTTACTGATGGCATTTGGAGTGTTGGGTGGTGATACCTTTGTGTAGTTTGGATTTGCATGCGTCTAATACTTCCGGTATTGAGCTTTTAATCCACGTCCGTTTTCTTTTTTCTTTTTCAGTTAAGCAGAAAAACTTACCTCTTCAAATTGTTTCCTTGAAAAATTTGCCGTGTTCTGAATTCCTGTGGCCATTACCTACACCAGGATATTTTTTGAGGGCAGGTGTCATTTACAACTCTGTAGTAATTGTGAATATTACGTGACCATCAGCACTGGGTTTAAAGCTGCTGTTGCAGGAAACGGGCACAAGGCGGCAGCATGTCTATATTCCCAACTCTGGTTACTAGGGCAACAGAGCCTTCCTGGAAGTCCTGTTTGTAGGTTGTAAGTTAGAGTGGAATGTGCCAGGACAAACCCCCCAAAACTTATGGCTACTTATTTGTTGTTGGTATTCTTAGTTTAATTTTCATTCTGATCAGAGCAAATTTGATCGCAATGTTGTGTTTGTTCTAGGTGTACAGAATCTGTTTCATTGATACATATACCTTTTAATGTTTGGATCCTGTCCCATCCAGGTAATTACAGAATGTTGTGTAGACCTCTCTTGGTATTCGATATGTGTTTGGTGATTCTATATTTTATAAGTATTAGCATATGTCTGTTACAACCCAATATCCTCTGTTATACATTCGTCACTCCTTTCCGCTTGGTTAACCACAGATTTGTGTTCTGAATACGTGAGTGTCCTTCTCTGTGGAAATAAGTTCATTAATATCAACTTTTAGATAACACCTATACGTGATATCATAGGATATGTGTCTCTCGCTTTCTGACTTACTTCAAGATGTGTGATTATCTCTAGCCTCATCTATGGTGCTGCAAACGGCATTGTTTCATTCTTTTCTCTGCCTAACATTGCATTGTGTACATGGACCTCTTTTTCGTCCATTCATCTGATGATGGACATTTTTGTTGCTCCCATGTCTTGGCTATTGTGAATTCTGCTGCAATACACGATTTTCCTTCCTGTGTCTTTTTGATTCTGGCCTTCACCGGTTACAGGCCCAATCGTGGGCCTTCCGGATCATATGGGAACTCAATTTTTACCTTCAAACGCACTGCCATTCTGTTCCTTTTATTGGCTGTTACCAGTTTACATCCCACTTAGACCTAGAGGTTATGCTATTCTCCACAACTTCTTCAACATCTACTGTTTGTTTGTAGACTTTTTGCTGATGGTCATTCTGACTGGTGTGAGGTGATACCTTTGCGTAGATTGGATTTGCGTGTGTCTAATAATTCCTGAGGTCGAGCTTTTATCAACATGCTTTTTATTCTTTTTTAAGATTGAGTTAAACGTACAACTTCAAATTGCCTTGTTGAAAAATTTGCTGTGTTTGAATTTTTTTGGCCATTCCGTACCCCAGGACATTTTTTGAGGGCGTGTGTCATTTACACCCCTGCAGTCCTTGTCACTATTAGTGACCACTAGCAGTGGATTTAAAGCGGCTGTTTGAGGAAACGGCCTTAGGGTGGCAGCATTTCTGCGTTACCAGCTCTGCTTGCTAGGGAAACAGAACCTTCCTGCAAGTTGTGCTTTTAGGTTGCAGATTAGAGTGGAATGTGCCAGGACAAGCCCCCATAAGTTTTAGCCTCCTTAATTCTTGTTTATGTCTTTAATTTTTAGTTTTGATCAGAGCAAATTGGATTTAAAAATGTCGTTTGTTCTAGGTGTGCAGAATCTTGTTCATTTACACCTATATATATATATATATTGATCTTTGTGTCCTTTTCCATGTAGGTTATTACAGAGTGTTGAGTAGACCACTCTTGGTATTCCATAGGTCTTGGGTGATGATATATTTTATATGTATTAGTATATGTTTGTTAACCCCAATATCCGAATTTATGCATTCGTCACACCTTTTCATTGGCTTAACCATAAGTTTGTCTTCTCAATCTGAGATTGTCTTTCTCTATGGAAATATGTTCATTTTTATGAATTTTCAGATAACATAAGTGATATCATGGGACATTTGTCTTTCGCATTTGGGCTTACTTCACGTTGTGTGATTATCTCTAGGCTCATCTGTGGTGCTGCAAATGGCACTGTTTTATTTTTTTCGTGGCTAATATTCCATTCTGTACATATACCACTTCTTCTTTGTCCATTCATCTGTTTATGGACCTTTTTTATGCTTCCATGTCTTGGCTATTTAAATATTGCTGCAGTGCACATTTGCCTGCCTCTGTCTTTCCGATTCTGGTGCTCTTAGGTTATAGGCCCAGAAGGTGCCCTGCCGGATCATATGGTAGCTCAATTTTTACCTTTTAAAGCACCTCCATTCTGTTTTCATTAGTGCTCTTACCACTTTCCATCCCACCAGCGGCTAGAAGGTACACAGTTCTCTAAAACCCCTTCAGCATTTAGAGTTTGTAGACTTTTTGCTGACGGTCATTTGACTGGTGTGAGGTGAAACCTTTTTGGAGGTTGGATTTGTATGCGTCTAATAATTCCTTATACTGAGCTTTAGGCATATCCTTTTTATTCTTTTTTTTCTGCTTTTTTAAAGAGTGAGTACAACTTCCCTCTTCATATTGACTTCTTGAAAAATTGGTCATGTGTTGAATTTTCTTGGCTATTCCCTAACCCAGGGCAGTTTTGAGGGCAGGTGTCATTTACAGCCCTGCAGTCCTTGTGAATATTAAGTGACCATTAGCACTGTGTTGAAAGCTGCTGCTGTGGGAAACAGCCACAAGGCGGCAGCACTATTACGTTCTCAACTCTTGTTACTAGGGCAACAGAGTCTTCCTGGACGTCGTGTTCCTCGGTTGTAAATTAGAGTGGAATGTGCTCGGACAAACCCCCAGAAGTTTATGTCTCCTTACTTATGTTTGTTTTTTAAATTGAAATTATATTTCTTACCGGGGTAATTTTGATTAGAGTGTTGTGATTGTCTGGCAGTACAGAATCTGGTCAAATATTCATACATATATCTGTTCATCTTCAGATCCTATTACCATGTATGTTATTACAGAGTGTTGAGTAGACCTCCCTTGGTATTTGGTAGGTGTTTGGTCATTATATACTTTATATGTATTGCTGATTATATAATTCATGTAGTTTATATGTTTATAGACATTTAACATACATTAGTATATGTATGTTACCCCCATAATCCTAATTTATTGATCCTCCCACCTTTCATTTTGGTTAACCATTAGTTTGTTTATAAGTCTGTGAGTGTCTTTCTCTGTGGAAATATGTTCAATGGTAGCAATCCTAGGATAACATCTATAAATGATATCATGGGATATTTGTCATTCCCTTTTGACTTACTTAACGTAATATGATTATTTCTAGGCTCATCTGTAGTCATGAAAATGGCATTGTTCATTTTGTTCCGAGGCTAATATTCCATTCGGTACATATACTACTTCTTCTTTGTCCATTTATCTGTTGACGGACATTTTGTTTGCTTGCATGTCTAGGCTATTGTAAATATTGCTGCAGTGCACGTTTGCTTGTCTGTGTCTTTCCGATTCTGGTCTTCTTAAGTTATAGGCCCATTAGGGGATCGGCCGCATCATATGGTAGGCTCCATTTTTACCTTTTAAATGCAGCTCCATTCTGTTCTCATGATTAGCTGTTACCAGTTTACATCCAACCAACAGCATAGTGGGTATGCATTTCTCCACAAACCCGTCAGCATTCATAGTTTGTAGACTTTTTACTGACGGCATTTTGAATATTGGGTGGCGACATCTTTTTGTAGTTTGCATTTGCATCCAACCAATAATGCCTGATATTGAGCTTTTATCCATGCTCCTCTTTTTTTTTCTGTAAATAAAAGAGTGAGTAAAACTTACCTCTTCCAATTGTTTTCTTGAAAAATTCTCTGTGTTGTGAACATTTTTGGCCATTACCTACCCAGGACATTTTTTGAGGACACGTGTCATTGACAGCCCTACAATTCCTGTGAATCTTAAGTGACCGTTAGCCCTGTGTTTAGAGCTGCTGTTGTGGGAAACGGCCACCAGGCGGCAGCATTCCTCCATTCCCAAATCTGGTTACTAGGGCAGTAGAGCCTTCCTGAAAGTGGTGTTCCTAGGTTGTAAATTAGAATGGAATGTGCCAGGGATAACCCCAATAAGTTTATGTCTCATTAATTGTTGTTCGTGGTTTTAATTTTTTAAATTGGGGTAATGATTAGAATAGTGTTTGTTCTAGGTGTGCACAATCAGGTTCAATTGAACATTACATATATCTATTCATGTGCAGATCCTCTTCCCATGTAAATTACTATTATTTTTTTAATAAATTTATTTTATTTCATTATTTATTTTTGGCTGAGTTGGATCTTCGTTGCTGCATGTGTGCTTTCTCTAGTTGCGGTGAGCGGGGGCTACTCTCCATGGCGGTGCACGGGCTTCTCACTGCAGTGGCTTCTCTTGTTGCGGAGCACGGTCTCTAGGCATGCGGGCTTCAGTAGTTGTGGTGTGTGGGCTCCGTAGTTGTGGCTCGTGGGCTCTAGAGCGCAGGCTCAGTAGTTGTGGTGCACGGGCTTAGTTGCTCTGCAGCATGTGGGATCTTCCTGGACCAGGGATCGAACCCGTGTCCCCTGCACTGGCAGGCGGATTCTTCACCACGGCGCCACCAGGGAAGCCCCCGTATAAATTATTACAGCGCGTTCAGTAGACCTCCCTTGGTATATGGTTGGTCTTTTTGATTCATGTATTTAATATGTATTTCTAGACGTATGGTAACCCTAATCTTCATTTACCCATTCCTCCCAGCTTTCCTTTTACATAACCATAGTTTGTTTTCCAAGTCTGTGAGTGTCTCTCTCTGTGGAAATATGTTCATTTGTGTCAGTTGTTAGGTAACACCTAGAAGTGATATCACAGGATATTTGTCGTCTGCTTTCCGACTTACCTCATGTTCTGTGATTATCTCTAGGCTCATCTATGGTGCTGCAAAGAGCAGTGTTTCATTCTTTTCCATGCCGAATATTCCATTGTGTACATGGACCACTTCTTCTTTGTGCATTCATCTGTTGATGGACATTTTGGTTTCTTCCAACTCTTGGCTATGCGAAATATTGATGCAGTGCAGGATTGCCAGCCTGTGTCTTTTGGATTCTGGTCTTCTCAGGGGATAGGCCCAGCAGTGGGCCTACTAGATCATATGGTAGTCAATTTTTACCTTTAAAAGCACCTCCATTCTGTTCTCACTACTGGCTGTTACCAGTTGACATCCCACCAGCAACTAGAGGGTACACAGTTCTCTAAAACCCCTTCAGCATTTATTGTTTATAGACTTTTTACTGATGGCATTTGGAGTGTTGGGTGGTGATACCTTTGTGTAGTTTGGATTTGCATGCGTCTAATACTTCCGGTATTGAGCTTTTAATCCACGTCCGTTTTCTTTTTTCTTTTTCAGTTAAGCAGAAAAACTTACCTCTTCAAATTGTTTCCTTGAAAAATTTGCCGTGTTCTGAATTCCTGTGGCCATTACCTACACCAGGATATTTTTTGAGGGCAGGTGTCATTTACAACTCTGTAGTAATTGTGAATATTACGTGACCATCAGCACTGGGTTTAAAGCTGCTGTTGCAGGAAACGGGCACAAGGCGGCAGCATGTCTATATTCCCAACTCTGGTTACTAGGGCAACAGAGCCTTCCTGGAAGTCCTGTTTGTAGGTTGTAAGTTAGAGTGGAATGTGCCAGGACAAACCCCCCAAAACTTATGGCTACTTATTTGTTGTTGGTATTCTTAGTTTAATTTTCATTCTGATCAGAGCAAATTTGATCGCAATGTTGTGTTTGTTCTAGGTGTACAGAATCTGTTTCATTGATACATATACCTTTTAATGTTTGGATCCTGTCCCATCCAGGTAATTACAGAATGTTGTGTAGACCTCTCTTGGTATTCGATATGTGTTTGGTGATTCTATATTTTATAAGTATTAGCATATGTCTGTTACAACCCAATATCCTCTGTTATACATTCGTCACTCCTTTCCGCTTGGTTAACCACAGATTTGTGTTCTGAATACGTGAGTGTCCTTCTCTGTGGAAATAAGTTCATTAATATCAACTTTTAGATAACACCTATACGTGATATCATAGGATATGTGTCTCTCGCTTTCTGACTTACTTCAAGATGTGTGATTATCTCTAGCCTCATCTATGGTGCTGCAAACGGCATTGTTTCATTCTTTTCTCTGCCTAACATTGCATTGTGTACATGGACCTCTTTTTCGTCCATTCATCTGATGATGGACATTTTTGTTGCTCCCATGTCTTGGCTATTGTGAATTCTGCTGCAATACACGATTTTCCTTCCTGTGTCTTTTTGATTCTGGCCTTCACCGGTTACAGGCCCAATCGTGGGCCTTCCGGATCATATGGGAACTCAATTTTTACCTTCAAACGCACTGCCATTCTGTTCCTTTTATTGGCTGTTACCAGTTTACATCCCACTTAGACCTAGAGGTTATGCTATTCTCCACAACTTCTTCAACATCTACTGTTTGTTTGTAGACTTTTTGCTGATGGTCATTCTGACTGGTGTGAGGTGATACCTTTGCGTAGATTGGATTTGCGTGTGTCTAATAATTCCTGAGGTCGAGCTTTTATCAACATGCTTTTTATTCTTTTTTAAGATTGAGTTAAACGTACAACTTCAAATTGCCTTGTTGAAAAATTTGCTGTGTTTGAATTTTTTTGGCCATTCCGTACCCCAGGACATATTTTGAGGGCGTGTGTCATTTACACCCCTGCAGTCCTTGTCACTATTAGTGACCACTAGCAGTGGATTTAAAGCGGCTGTTTGAGGAAACGGCCTTAGGGTGGCAGCATTTCTGCGTTACCAGCTCTGCTTGCTAGGGAAACAGAACCTTCCTGCAAGTTGTGCTTTTAGGTTGCAGATTAGAGTGGAATGTGCCAGGACAAGCCCCCATAAGTTTTAGCCTCCTTAATTCTTGTTTATGTCTTTAATGTTTAGTTTTGATCAGAGCAAATTGGATTTAAAAATGTCGTTTGTTCTAGGTGTGCAGAATCTTGTTCATTTACACCTATATATATATATATATTGATCTTTGTGTCCTTTTCCATGTAGGTTATTACGGAGTGTTGAGTAGACCACTCTTGGTATTCCATAGGTCTTGGGTGATGATATATTTTATATGTATTAGTATATGTTTGTTAACCCCAATATCCGAATTTATGCATTCGTCACACCTTTTCATTGGCTTAACCATAAGTTTGTCTTCTCAATCTGAGATTGTCTTTCTCTATGGAAATATGTTCATTTTTATGAATTTTCAGATAACATAAGTGATATCATGGGACATTTGTCTTTCGCATTTGGGCTTACTTCACGTTGTGTGATTATCTCTAGGCTCATCTGTGGTGCTGCAAATGGCACTGTTTTATTTTTTTCGTGGCTAATATTCCATTCTGTACATATACCACTTCTTCTTTGTCCATTCATCTGTTTATGGACCTTTTTTATGCTTCCATGTCTTGGCTATTTAAATATTGCTGCAGTGCACATTTGCCTGCCTCTGTCTTTCCGATTCTGGTGCTCTTAGGTTATAGGCCCAGAAGGTGCCCTGCCGGATCATATGGTAGCTCAATTTTTACCTTTTAAAGCACCTCCATTCTGTTTTCATTAGTGCTCTTACCACTTTCCATCCCACCAGCGGCTAGAAGGTACACAGTTCTCTAAAACCCCTTCAGCATTTAGAGTTTGTAGACTTTTTGCTGACGGTCATTTGACTGGTGTGAGGTGAAAGCTTTTTGGAGGTTGGATTTGTATGCGTCTAATAATTCCTTATACTGAGCTTTAGGCATATCCTTTTTATTCTTTTTTTTCTGCTTTTTTAAAGAGTGAGTACAACTTCCCTCTTCATATTGACTTCTTGAAAAATTGGTCATGTGTTGAATTTTCTTGGCTATTCCCTAACCCAGGGCATTTTTTGAGGGCAGGTGTCATTTACAGCCCTGCAGTCCTTGTGAATATTAAGTGACCATTAGCACTGTGTTGAAAGCTGCTGCTGTGGGAAACAGCCACAAGGCGGCAGCACTATTACGTTCTCAACTCTTGTTACTAGGGCAACAGAGTCTTCCTGGACGTCGTGTTCCTCGGTTGTAAATTAGAGTGGAATGTGCTCGGACAAACCCCCAGAAGTTTATGTCTCCTTACTTATGTTTGTTTTTTAAATTGAAATTATATTTCTTACCGGGGTAATTTTGATTAGAGTGTTGTGATTGTCTGGCAGTACAGAATCTGGTCAAATATTCATACATATATCTGTTCATCTTCAGATCCTATTACCATGTATGTTATTACAGAGTGTTGAGTAGACCTCCCTTGGTATTTGGTAGGTGTTTGGTCATTATATACTTTATATGTATTGCTGATTATATAATTCATGTAGTTTATATGTTTATAGACATTTAACATACATTAGTATATGTATGTTACCCCCATAATCCTAATTTATTGATCCTCCCACCTTTCATTTTGGTTAACCATTAGTTTGTTTATAAGTCTGTGAGTGTCTTTCTCTGTGGAAATATGTTCAATGGTAGCAATCCTAGGATAACATCTATAAATGATATCATGGGATATTTGTCATTCCCTTTTGACTTACTTAACGTAATATGATTATTTCTAGGCTCATCTGTAGTCATGAAAATGGCATTGTTCATTTTGTTCCGAGGCTAATATTCCATTCGGTACATATACTACTTCTTCTTTGTCCATTTATCTGTTGACGGACATTTTGTTTGCTTGCATGTCTAGGCTATTGTAAATATTGCTGCAGTGCACGTTTGCCTGTCTGTGTCTTTCCGATTCTGGTCTTCTTAAGTTATAGGCCCATTAGGGGATCGGCCGCATCATATGGTAGGCTCCATTTTTACCTTTTAAATGCAGCTCCATTCTGTTCTCATGATTAGCTGTTACCAGTTTACATCCAACCAACAGCATAGTGGGTATGCATTTCTCCACAAACCCGTCAGCATTCATAGTTTGTAGACTTTTGACTGACGGCATTTTGAATATTGGGTGGCGACATCTTTTTGTAGTTTGCATTTGCATCCAACCAATAATGCCTGATATTGAGCTTTTATCCATGCTCCTCTTTTTTTTTTTTGGAAATAAAAGAGTGAGTAAAACTTACCTCTTCCAATTGTTTTCTTGAAAAATTCTCTGTGTTGTGAACTTTTTTGGCCATTACCTACCCAGGACATTTTTTGAGGACACGTGTCATTGACAGCCCTACAATTCCTGTGAATCTTAAGTGACCGTTAGCCCTGTGTTTAGAGCTGCTGTTGTGGGAAACGGCCACCAGGCGGCAGCATTCCTCCATTCCCAAATCTGGTGACTAGGGCAGTAGAGCCTTCCTGAAAGTGGTGTTCCTAGGTTGTAAATTAGAATGGAATGTGCCAGGGATAACCCCAATAAGTTTATGTCTCATTAATTGTTGTTCGTGGTTTTAATTTTTTAAATTGGGGTAATGATTAGAATAGTGTTTGTTCTAGGTGTGCACAATCAGGTTCAATTGAACATTACATATATCTATTCATGTGCAGATCCTCTTCCCATGTAAATTACTATTATTTTTTTAATAAATTTATTTTATTTCATTATTTATTTTTGGCTGAGTTGGATCTTCGTTGCTGCATGTGTGCTTTCTCTAGTTGCGGTGAGCGGGGGCTACTCTCCATGGCGGTGCACGGGCTTCTCACTGCAGTGGCTTCTCTTGTTGCGGAGCACGGTCTCTAGGCATGCGGGCTTCAGTAGTTGTGGTGTGTGGGCTCCGTAGTTGTGGCTCGTGGGCTCTAGAGCGCAGGCTCAGTAGTTGTGGTGCACGGGCTTAGTTGCTCTGCAGCATGTGGGATCTTCCTGGACCAGGGATCGAACCCGTGTCCCCTGCACTGGCAGGCGGATTCTTAACCACGGCGCCACCAGGGAAGCCCCCGTATAAATTATTACAGCGCGTTCAGTAGACCTCCCTTGGTATATGGTTGGTCTTTTTGATTCATGTATTTAATATGTATTTCTAGACGTATGGTAACCCTAATCTTCATTTACCCATTCCTCCCAGCTTTCCTTTTACATAACCATAGTTTGTTTTCCAAGTCTGTGAGTGTCTCTCTCTGTGGAAATATGTTCATTTGTGTCAGTTGTTAGGTAACACCTAGAAGTGATATCACAGGATATTTGTCGTCTGCTTTCCGACTTACCTCATGTTCTGTGATTATCTCTAGGCTCATCTATGGTGCTGCAAAGAGCAGTGTTTCGTTCTTTTCCATGCCGAATATTCCATTGTGTACATGGACCACTTCTTCTTTGTGCATTCATCTGTTGATGGACATTTTGGTTTCTTCCAACTCTTGGCTATGCGAAATATTGATGCAGTGCAGGATTGCCAGCCTGTGTCTTTTGGATTCTGGTCTTCTCAGGGGATAGGCCCAGCAGTGGGCCTACTAGATCATATGGTAGTCAATTTTTACCTTTAAAAGCACCTCCATTCTGTTCTCACTACTGGCTGTTACCAGTTGACATCCCACCAGCAACTAGAGGGTACACAGTTCTCTAAAACCCCTTCAGCATTTATTGTTTATAGACTTTTTACTGATGGCATTTGGAGTGTTGGGTGGTGATACCTTTGTGTAGTTTGGATTTGCATGCGTCTAATACTTCCGGTATTGAGCTTTTAATCCACGTCCGTTTTCTTTTTTCTTTTTCAGTTAAGCAGAAAAACTTACCTCTTCAAATTGTTTCCTTGAAAAATTTGCCGTGTTCTGAATTCCTGTGGCCATTACCTACACCAGGATATTTTTTGAGGGCAGGTGTCATTTACAACTCTGTAGTAATTGTGAATATTACGTGACCATCAGCACTGGGTTTAAAGCTGCTGTTGCAGGAAACGGGCACAAGGCGGCAGCATGTCTATATTCCCAACTCTGGTTACTAGGGCAACAGAGCCTTCCTGGAAGTCCTGTTTGTAGGTTGTAAGTTAGAGTGGAATGTGCCAGGACAAACCCCCCAAAACTTATGGCTACTTATTTGTTGTTGGTATTCTTAGTTTAATTTTCATTCTGATCAGAGCAAATTTGATCGCAATGTTGTGTTTGTTCTAGGTGTACAGAATCTGTTTCATTGATACATATACCTTTTAATGTTTGGATCCTGTCCCATCCAGGTAATTACAGAATGTTGTGTAGACCTCTCTTGGTATTCGATATGTGTTTGGTGATTCTATATTTTATAAGTATTAGCATATGTCTGTTAAAACCCAATATCCTCTGTTATACATTCGTCACTCCTTTCCGCTTGGTTAACCACAGATTTGTGTTCTGAATACGTGAGTGTCCTTCTCTGTGGAAATAAGTTCATTAATATCAACTTTTAGATAACACCTATACGTGATATCATAGGATATGTGTCTCTCGCTTTCTGACTTACTTCAAGATGTGTGATTATCTCTAGCCTCATCTATGGTGCTGCAAACGGCATTGTTTCATTCTTTTCTCTGCCTAACATTGCATTGTGTACATGGACCTCTTTTTCGTCCATTCATCTGATGATGGACATTTTTGTTGCTCCCATGTCTTGGCTATTGTGAATTCTGCTGCAATACACGATTTTCCTTCCTGTGTCTTTTTGATTCTGGCCTTCACCGGTTACAGGCCCAATCGTGGGCCTTCCGGATCATATGGGAACTCAATTTTTACCTTCAAACGCACTGCCATTCTGTTCCTTTTATTGGCTGTTACCAGTTTACATCCCACTTAGACCTAGAGGTTATGCTATTCTCCACAACTTCTTCAACATCTACTGTTTGTTTGTAGACTTTTTGCTGATGGTCATTCTGACTGGTGTGAGGTGATACCTTTGCGTAGATTGGATTTGCGTGTGTCTAATAATTCCTGAGGTCGAGCTTTTATCAACATCCTTTTTATTTTTTTTTAAGATTGAGTTAAACGTACAACTTCAAATTGCCTTGTTGAAAAATTTGCTGTGTTTGAATTTTTTTGGCCATTCCGTACCCCAGGACATTTTTTGAGGGCGTGTGTCATTTACACCCCTGCAGTCCTTGTCACTATTAGTGACCACTAGCAGTGGATTTAAAGCGGCTGTTTGAGGAAACGGCCTTAGGGTGGCAGCATTTCTGCGTTACCAGCTCTGCTTGCTAGGGAAACAGAACCTTCCTGCAAGTTGTGCTTTTAGGTTGCAGATTAGAGTGGAATGTGCCAGGACAAGCCCCCATAAGTTTTAGCCTCCTTAATTCTTGTTTATGTCTTTAATTTTTAGTTTTGATCAGAGCAAATTGGATTTAAAAATGTCGTTTGTTCTAGGTGTGCAGAATCTTGTTCATTTACACCTATACATATATATATATATTGATCTTTGTGTCCTTTTCCATGTAGGTTATTACGGAGTGTTGAGTAGACCACTCTTGGTATTCCATAGGTCTTGGGTGATGATATATTTTATATGTATTAGTATATGTTTGTTAACCCCAATATCCGAATTTATGCATTCGTCACACCTTTTCATTGGCTTAACCATAAGTTTGTCTTCTCAATCTGAGATTGTCTTTCTCTATGGAAATATGTTCATTTTTATGAATTTTCAGATAACATAAGTGATATCATGGGATATTTGTCTTTCGCATTTGGGCTTACTTCACGTTGTGTGATTATCTCTAGGCTCATCTGTGGTGCTGCAAATGGCACTGTTTTATTTTTTTCGTGGCTAATATTCCATTCTGTACATATACCACTTCTTCTTTGTCCATTCATCTGTTTATGGACCTTTTTTATGCTTCCATGTCTTGGCTATTTAAATATTGCTGCAGTGCACATTTGCCTGCCTCTGTCTTTCCGATTCTGGTGCTCTTAGGTTATAGGCCCAGAAGGTGCCCTGCCGGATCATATGGTAGCTCAATTTTTACCTTTTAAAGCACCTCCATTCTGTTTTCATTAGTGCTCTTACCACTTTCCATCCCACCAGCGGCTAGAAGGTACACAGTTCTCTAAAACCCCTTCAGCATTTAGAGTTTGTAGACTTTTTGCTGACGGTCATTTGACTGGTGTGAGGTGAAAGCTTTTTGGAGGTTGGATTTGTATGCGTCTAATAATTCCTTATACTGAGCTTTAGGCATATCCTTTTTATTCTTTTTTTTCTGCTTTTTTAAAGAGTGAGTACAACTTCCCTCTTCATATTGACTTCTTGAAAAATTGGTCATGTGTTGAATTTTCTTGGCTATTCCCTAACCCAGGGCATTTTTTGAGGGCAGGTGTCATTTACAGCCCTGCAGTCCTTGTGAATATTAAGTGACCATTAGCACTGTGTTGAAAGCTGCTGCTGTGGGAAACAGCCACAAGGCGGCAGCACTATTACGTTCTCAACTCTTGTTACTAGGGCAACAGAGTCTTCCTGGACGTCGTGTTCCTCGGTTGTAAATTAGAGTGGAATGTGCTCGGACAAACCCCCAGAAGTTTATGTCTCCTTACTTATGTTTGTTTTTTAAATTGAAATTATATTTCTTACCGGGGTAATTTTGATTAGAGTGTTGTGATTGTCTGGCAGTACAGAATCTGGTCAAATATTCATACATATATCTGTTCATCTTCAGATCCTATTACCATGTATGTTATTACAGAGTGTTGAGTAGACCTCCCTTGGTATTTGGTAGGTGTTTGGTCATTATATACTTTATATGTATTGCTGATTATATAATTCATGTAGTTTATATGTTTATAGACATTTAACATACATTAGTATATGTATGTTACCCCCATAATCCTAATTTATTGATCCTCCCACCTTTCATTTTGGTTAACCATTAGTTTGTTTATAAGTCTGTGAGTGTCTTTCTCTGTGGAAATATGTTCAATGGTAGCAATCCTAGGATAACATCTATAAATGATATCATGGGATATTTGTCATTCCCTTTTGACTTACTTAACGTAATATGATTATTTCTAGGCTCATCTGTAGTCATGAAAATGGCATTGTTCATTTTGTTCCGAGGCTAATATTCCATTCGGTACATATACTACTTCTTCTTTGTCCATTTATCTGTTGACGGACATTTTGTTTGCTTGCATGTCTAGGCTATTGTAAATATTGCTGCAGTGCACGTTTGCCTGTCTGTGTCTTTCCGATTCTGGTCTTCTTAAGTTATAGGCCCATTAGGGGATCGGCCGCATCATATGGTAGGCTCCATTTTTACCTTTTAAATGCAGCTCCATTCTGTTCTCATGATTAGCTGTTACCAGTTTACATCCAACCAACAGCATAGTGGGTATGCATTTCTCCACAAACCCGTCAGCATTCATAGTTTGTAGACTTTTGACTGACGGCATTTTGAATATTGGGTGGCGACATCTTTTTGTAGTTTGCATTTGCATCCAACCAATAATGCCTGATATTGAGCTTTTATCCATGCTCCTCTTTTTTTTTTTTGGAAATAAAAGAGTGAGTAAAACTTACCTCTTCCAATTGTTTTCTTGAAAAATTCTCTGTGTTGTGAACTTTTTTGGCCATTACCTACCCAGGACATTTTTTGAGGACACGTGTCATTGACAGCCCTACAATTCCTGTGAATCTTAAGTGACCGTTAGCCCTGTGTTTAGAGCTGCTGTTGTGGGAAACGGCCACCAGGCGGCAGCATTCCTCCATTCCCAAATCTGGTGACTAGGGCAGTAGAGCCTTCCTGAAAGTGGTGTTCCTAGGTTGTAAATTAGAATGGAATGTGCCAGGGATAACCCCAATAAGTTTATGTCTCATTAATTGTTGTTCGTGGTTTTAATTTTTTAAATTGGGGTAATGATTAGAATAGTGTTTGTTCTAGGTGTGCACAATCAGGTTCAATTGAACATTACATATATCTATTCATGTGCAGATCCTCTTCCCATGTAAATTACTATTATTTTTTTAATAAATTTATTTTATTTCATTATTTATTTTTGGCTGAGTTGGATCTTCGTTGCTGCATGTGTGCTTTCTCTAGTTGCGGTGAGCGGGGGCTACTCTCCATGGCGGTGCACGGGCTTCTCACTGCAGTGGCTTCTCTTGTTGCGGAGCACGGTCTCTAGGCATGCGGGCTTCAGTAGTTGTGGTGTGTGGGCTCCGTAGTTGTGGCTCGTGGGCTCTAGAGCGCAGGCTCAGTAGTTGTGGTGCACGGGCTTAGTTGCTCTGCAGCATGTGGGATCTTCCTGGACCAGGGATCGAACCCGTGTCCCCTGCACTGGCAGGCGGATTCTTAACCACGGCGCCACCAGGGAAGCCCCCGTATAAATTATTACAGCGCGTTCAGTAGACCTCCCTTGGTATATGGTTGGTCTTTTTGATTCATGTATTTAATATGTATTTCTAGACGTATGGTAACCCTAATCTTCATTTACCCATTCCTCCCAGCTTTCCTTTTACATAACCATAGTTTGTTTTCCAAGTCTGTGAGTGTCTCTCTCTGTGGAAATATGTTCATTTGTGTCAGTTGTTAGGTAACACCTAGAAGTGATATCACAGGATATTTGTCGTCTGCTTTCCGACTTACCTCATGTTCTGTGATTATCTCTAGGCTCATCTATGGTGCTGCAAAGAGCAGTGTTTCGTTCTTTTCCATGCCGAATATTCCATTGTGTACATGGACCACTTCTTCTTTGTGCATTCATCTGTTGATGGACATTTTGGTTTCTTCCAACTCTTGGCTATGCGAAATATTGATGCAGTGCAGGATTGCCAGCCTGTGTCTTTTGGATTCTGGTCTTCTCAGGGGATAGGCCCAGCAGTGGGCCTACTAGATCATATGGTAGTCAATTTTTACCTTTAAAAGCACCTCCATTCTGTTCTCACTACTGGCTGTTACCAGTTGACATCCCACCAGCAACTAGAGGGTACACAGTTCTCTAAAACCCCTTCAGCATTTATTGTTTATAGACTTTTTACTGATGGCATTTGGAGTGTTGGGTGGTGATACCTTTGTGTAGTTTGGATTTGCATGCGTCTAATACTTCCGGTATTGAGCTTTTAATCCACGTCCGTTTTCTTTTTTCTTTTTCAGTTAAGCAGAAAAACTTACCTCTTCAAATTGTTTCCTTGAAAAATTTGCCGTGTTCTGAATTCCTGTGGCCATTACCTACACCAGGATATTTTTTGAGGGCAGGTGTCATTTACAACTCTGTAGTAATTGTGAATATTACGTGACCATCAGCACTGGGTTTAAAGCTGCTGTTGCAGGAAACGGGCACAAGGCGGCAGCATGTCTATATTCCCAACTCTGGTTACTAGGGCAACAGAGCCTTCCTGGAAGTCCTGTTTGTAGGTTGTAAGTTAGAGTGGAATGTGCCAGGACAAACCCCCCAAAACTTATGGCTACTTATTTGTTGTTGGTATTCTTAGTTTAATTTTCATTCTGATCAGAGCAAATTTGATCGCAATGTTGTGTTTGTTCTAGGTGTACAGAATCTGTTTCATTGATACATATACCTTTTAATGTTTGGATCCTGTCCCATCCAGGTAATTACAGAATGTTGTGTAGACCTCTCTTGGTATTCGATATGTGTTTGGTGATTCTATATTTTATAAGTATTAGCATATGTCTGTTAAAACCCAATATCCTCTGTTATACATTCGTCACTCCTTTCCGCTTGGTTAACCACAGATTTGTGTTCTGAATACGTGAGTGTCCTTCTCTGTGGAAATAAGTTCATTAATATCAACTTTTAGATAACACCTATACGTGATATCATAGGATATGTGTCTCTCGCTTTCTGACTTACTTCAAGATGTGTGATTATCTCTAGCCTCATCTATGGTGCTGCAAACGGCATTGTTTCATTCTTTTCTCTGCCTAACATTGCATTGTGTACATGGACCTCTTTTTCGTCCATTCATCTGATGATGGACATTTTTGTTGCTCCCATGTCTTGGCTATTGTGAATTCTGCTGCAATACACGATTTTCCTTCCTGTGTCTTTTTGATTCTGGCCTTCACCGGTTACAGGCCCAATCGTGGGCCTTCCGGATCATATGGGAACTCAATTTTTACCTTCAAACGCACTGCCATTCTGTTCCTTTTATTGGCTGTTACCAGTTTACATCCCACTTAGACCTAGAGGTTATGCTATTCTCCACAACTTCTTCAACATCTACTGTTTGTTTGTAGACTTTTTGCTGATGGTCATTCTGACTGGTGTGAGGTGATACCTTTGCGTAGATTGGATTTGCGTGTGTCTAATAATTCCTGAGGTCGAGCTTTTATCAACATCCTTTTTATTTTTTTTTAAGATTGAGTTAAACGTACAACTTCAAATTGCCTTGTTGAAAAATTTGCTGTGTTTGAATTTTTTTGGCCATTCCGTACCCCAGGACATTTTTTGAGGGCGTGTGTCATTTACACCCCTGCAGTCCTTGTCACTATTAGTGACCACTAGCAGTGGATTTAAAGCGGCTGTTTGAGGAAACGGCCTTAGGGTGGCAGCATTTCTGCGTTACCAGCTCTGCTTGCTAGGGAAACAGAACCTTCCTGCAAGTTGTGCTTTTAGCTTGCAGATTAGAGTGGAATGTGCCAGGACAAGCCCCCATAAGTTTTAGCCTCCTTAATTCTTGTTTATGTCTTTAATTTTTAGTTTTGATCAGAGCAAATTGGATTTAAAAATGTCGTTTGTTCTAGGTGTGCAGAATCTTGTTCATTTACACCTATACATATATATATATATTGATCTTTGTGTCCTTTTCCATGTAGGTTATTACGGAGTGTTGAGTAGACCACTCTTGGTATTCCATAGGTCTTGGGTGATGATATATTTTATATGTATTAGTATATGTTTGTTAACCCCAATATCCGAATTTATGCATTCGTCACACCTTTTCATTGGCTTAACCATAAGTTTGTCTTCTCAATCTGAGATTGTCTTTCTCTATGGAAATATGTTCATTTTTATGAATTTTCAGATAACATAAGTGATATCATGGGATATTTGTCTTTCGCATTTGGGCTTACTTCACGTTGTGTGATTATCTCTAGGCTCATCTGTGGTGCTGCAAATGGCACTGTTTTATTTTTTTCGTGGCTAATATTCCATTCTGTACATATACCACTTCTTCTTTGTCCATTCATCTGTTTATGGACCTTTTTTATGCTTCCATGTCTTGGCTATTTAAATATTGCTGCAGTGCACATTTGCCTGCCTCTGTCTTTCCGATTCTGGTGCTCTTAGGTTATAGGCCCAGAAGGTGCCCTGCCGGATCATATGGTAGCTCAATTTTTACCTTTTAAAGCACCTCCATTCTGTTTTCATTAGTGCTCTTACCACTTTCCATCCCACCAGCGGCTAGAAGGTACACAGTTCTCTAAAACCCCTTCAGCATTTAGAGTTTGTAGACTTTTTGCTGACGGTCATTTGACTGGTGTGAGGTGAAAGCTTTTTGGAGGTTGGATTTGTATGCGTCTAATAATTCCTTATACTGAGCTTTAGGCATATCCTTTTTATTCTTTTTTTTCTGCTTTTTTAAAGAGTGAGTACAACTTCCCTCTTCATATTGACTTCTTGAAAAATTGGTCATGTGTTGAATTTTCTTGGCTATTCCCTAACCCAGGGCATTTTTTGAGGGCAGGTGTCATTTACAGCCCTGCAGTCCTTGTGAATATTAAGTGACCATTAGCACTGTGTTGAAAGCTGCTGCTGTGGGAAACAGCCACAAGGCGGCAGCACTATTACGTTCTCAACTCTTGTTACTAGGGCAACAGAGTCTTCCTGGACGTCGTGTTCCTCGGTTGTAAATTAGAGTGGAATGTGCTCGGACAAACCCCCAGAAGTTTATGTCTCCTTACTTATGTTTGTTTTTTAAATTGAAATTATATTTCTTACCGGGGTAATTTTGATTAGAGTGTTGTGATTGTCTGGCAGTACAGAATCTGGTCAAATATTCATACATATATCTGTTCATCTTCAGATCCTATTACCATGTATGTTATTACAGAGTGTTGAGTAGACCTCCCTTGGTATTTGGTAGGTGTTTGGTCATTATATACTTTATATGTATTGCTGATTATATAATTCATGTAGTTTATATGTTTATAGACATTTAACATACATTAGTATATGTATGTTACCCCCATAATCCTAATTTATTGATCCTCCCACCTTTCATTTTGGTTAACCATTAGTTTGTTTATAAGTCTGTGAGTGTCTTTCTCTGTGGAAATATGTTCAATGGTAGCAATCCTAGGATAACATCTATAAATGATATCATGGGATATTTGTCATTCCCTTTTGACTTACTTAACGTAATATGATTATTTCTAGGCTCATCTGTAGTCATGAAAATGGCATTGTTCATTTTGTTCCGAGGCTAATATTCCATTCGGTACATATACTACTTCTTCTTTGTCCATTTATCTGTTGACGGACATTTTGTTTGCTTGCATGTCTAGGCTATTGTAAATATTGCTGCAGTGCACGTTTGCCTGTCTGTGTCTTTCCGATTCTGGTCTTCTTAAGTTATAGGCCCATTAGGGGATCGGCCGCATCATATGGTAGGCTCCATTTTTACCTTTTAAATGCAGCTCCATTCTGTTCTCATGATTAGCTGTTACCAGTTTACATCCAACCAACAGCATAGTGGGTATGCATTTCTCCACAAACCCGTCAGCATTCATAGTTTGTAGACTTTTTACTGACGGCATTTTGAATATTGGGTGGCGACATCTTTTTGTAGTTTGCATTTGCATCCAACCAATAATGCCTGATATTGAGCTTTTATCCATGCTCCTCTTTTTTTTTTTTTTTTGTAAATAAAAGAGTGAGTAAAACTTACCTCTTCCAATTGTTTTCTTGAAAAATTCTCTGTGTTGTGAACTTTTTTGGCCATTACCTACCCAGGACATTTTTTGAGGACACGTGTCATTGACAGCCCTACAATTCCTGTGAATCTTAAGTGACCGTTAGCCCTGTGTTTAGAGCTGCTGTTGTGGGAAACGGCCACCAGGCGGCAGCATTCCTCCATTCCCAAATCTGGTGACTAGGGCAGTAGAGCCTTCCTGAAAGTGGTGTTCCTAGGTTGTAAATTAGAATGGAATGTGCCAGGGATAACCCCAATAAGTTTATGTCTCATTAATTGTTGTTCGTGGTTTTAATTTTTTAAATTGGGGTAATGATTAGAATAGTGTTTGTTCTAGGTGTGCACAATCAGGTTCAATTGAACATTACATATATCTATTCATGTGCAGATCCTCTTCCCATGTAAATTACTATTATTTTTTTAATAAATTTATTTTATTTCATTATTTATTTTTGGCTGAGTTGGATCTTCGTTGCTGCATGTGTGCTTTCTCTAGTTGCGGTGAGCGGGGGCTACTCTCCATGGCGGTGCACGGGCTTCTCACTGCAGTGGCTTCTCTTGTTGCGGAGCACGGTCTCTAGGCATGCGGGCTTCAGTAGTTGTGGTGTGTGGGCTCCATAGTTGTGGCTCGTGGGCTCTAGAGCGCAGGCTCAGTAGTTGTGGTGCACGGGCTTAGTTGCTCTGCAGCATGTGGGATCATCCTGGACCAGGGATCGAACCCGTGTCCCTGCACTGGCAGGCGGATTCTTAACCACGGCGCCACCAGGGAAGCCCCCGTATAAATTATTATAGTGCGTTCAGTAGACCTCCCTTGGTATATGGTTGGTCTTTTTGATTCATGTATTTAATATGTATTTCTAGACGTATGGTAACCCTAATCTTCATTTACCCATTCCTCCCAGCTTTCCTTTTACATAACCATAGTTTGTTTTCCAAGTCTGTGAGTGTCTTTCTCTGTGGAAATATGTTCATTTGTGTCAGTTGTTAGGTAACACCTAGAAGTGATATCACAGGATATTTGTCGTCTGCTTTCCGACTTACCTCATGTTCTGTGATTATCTCTAGGCTCATCTATGGTGCTGCAAAGAGCAGTGTTTCGTTCTTTTCCATGCCGAATATTCCATTGTGTACATGGACCACTTCTTCTTTGTGCATTCATCTGTTGATGGACATTTTGGTTTCTTCCAACTCTTGGCTATGCGAAATATTGATGCAGTGCAGGATTGCCAGCCTGTGTCTTTTGGATTCTGGTCTTCTCAGGGGATAGGCCCAGCAGTGGGCCTACTAGATCATATGGTAGTCAATTTTTACCTTTAAAAGCACCTCCATTCTGTTCTCACTACTGGCTGTTACCAGTTGACATCCCACCAGCAACTAGAGGGTACACAGTTCTCTAAAACCCCTTCAGCATTTATTGTTTATAGACTTTTTACTGATGGCATTTGGAGTGTTGGGTGGTGATACCTTTGTGTAGTTTGGATTTGCATGCGTCTAATACTTCCGGTATTGAGCTTTTAATCCACGTCCGTTTTCTTTTTTCTTTTTCAGTTAAGCAGAAAAACTTACCTCTTCAAATTGTTTCCTTGAAAAATTTGCCGTGTTCTGAATTCCTGTGGCCATTACCTACACCAGGATATTTTTTGAGGGCAGGTGTCATTTACAACTCTGTAGTAATTGTGAATATTACGTGACCATCAGCACTGGGTTTAAAGCTGCTGTTGCAGGAAACGGGCACAAGGCGGCAGCATGTCTATATTCCCAACTCTGGTTACTAGGGCAACAGAGCCTTCCTGGAAGTCCTGTTTGTAGGTTGTAAGTTAGAGTGGAATGTGCCAGGACAAACCCCCCAAAACTTATGGCTACTTATTTGTTGTTGGTATTCTTAGTTTAATTTTCATTCTGATCAGAGCAAATTTGATCGCAATGTTGTGTTTGTTCTAGGTGTACAGAATCTGTTTCATTGATACATATACCTTTTAATGTTTGGATCCTGTCCCATCCAGGTAATTACAGAATGTTGTGTAGACCTCTCTTGGTATTCGATATGTGTTTGGTGATTCTATATTTTATAAGTATTAGCATATGTCTGTTAAAACCCAATATCCTCTGTTATACATTCGTCACTCCTTTCCGCTTGGTTAACCACAGATTTGTGTTCTGAATACGTGAGTGTCCTTCTCTGTGGAAATAAGTTCATTAATATCAACTTTTAGATAACACCTATACGTGATATCATAGGATATGTGTCTCTCGCTTTCTGACTTACTTCAAGATGTGTGATTATCTCTAGCCTCATCTATGGTGCTGCAAACGGCATTGTTTCATTCTTTTCTCTGCCTAACATTGCATTGTGTACATGGACCTCTTTTTCGTCCATTCATCTGATGATGGACATTTTTGTTGCTCCCATGTCTTGGCTATTGTGAATTCTGCTGCAATACACGATTTTCCTTCCTGTGTCTTTTTGATTCTGGCCTTCACCGGTTACAGGCCCAATCGTGGGCCTTCCAGATCATATGGGAACTCAATTTTTACCTTCAAACGCACTGCCATTCTGTTCCTTTTATTGGCTGTTACCAGTTTACATCCCACTTAGACCTAGAGGTTATGCTATTCTCCACAACTTCTTCAACATCTACTGTTTGTTTGTAGACTTTTTGCTGATGGTCATTCTGACTGGTGTGAGGTGATACCTTTGCGTAGATTGGATTTGCGTGTGTCTAATAATTCCTGAGGTCGAGCTTTTATCAACATCCTTTTTATTTTTTTTTAAGATTGAGTTAAACGTACAACTTCAAATTGCCTTGTTGAAAAATTTGCTGTGTTTGAATTTTTTTGGCCATTCCGTACCCCAGGACATTTTTTGAGGGCGTGTGTCATTTACACCCCTGCAGTCCTTGTCACTATTAGTGACCACTAGCAGTGGATTTAAAGCGGCTGTTTGAGGAAACGGCCTTAGGGTGGCAGCATTTCTGCGTTACCAGCTCTGCTTGCTAGGGAAACAGAACCTTCCTGCAAGTTGTGCTTTTAGCTTGCAGATTAGAGTGGAATGTGCCAGGACAAGCCCCCATAAGTTTTAGCCTCCTTAATTCTTGTTTATGTCTTTAATTTTTAGTTTTGATCAGAGCAAATTGGATTTAAAAATGTCGTTTGTTCTAGGTGTGCAGAATCTTGTTCATTTACACCTATACATATATATATATATTGATCTTTGTGTCCTTTTCCATGTAGGTTATTACGGAGTGTTGAGTAGACCACTCTTGGTATTCCATAGGTCTTGGGTGATGATATATTTTATATGTATTAGTATATGTTTGTTAACCCCAATATCCGAATTTATGCATTCGTCACACCTTTTCATTGGCTTAACCATAAGTTTGTCTTCTCAATCTGAGATTGTCTTTCTCTATGGAAATATGTTCATTTTTATGAATTTTCAGATAACATAAGTGATATCATGGGATATTTGTCTTTCGCATTTGGGCTTACTTCACGTTGTGTGATTATCTCTAGGCTCATCTGTGGTGCTGCAAATGGCACTGTTTTATTTTTTTCGTGGCTAATATTCCATTCTGTACATATACCACTTCTTCTTTGTCCATTCATCTGTTTATGGACCTTTTTTATGCTTCCATGTCTTGGCTATTTAAATATTGCTGCAGTGCACATTTGCCTGCCTCTGTCTTTCCGATTCTGGTGCTCTTAGGTTATAGGCCCAGAAGGTGCCCTGCCGGATCATATGGTAGCTCAATTTTTACCTTTTAAAGCACCTCCATTCTGTTTTCATTAGTGCTCTTACCACTTTCCATCCCACCAGCGGCTAGAAGGTACACAGTTCTCTAAAACCCCTTCAGCATTTAGAGTTTGTAGACTTTTTGCTGACGGTCATTTGACTGGTGTGAGGTGAAACCTTTTTGGAGGTTGGATTTGTATGCGTCTAATAATTCCTTATACTGAGCTTTAGGCATATCCTTTTTATTCTTTTTTTTCTGCTTTTTTAAAGAGTGAGTACAACTTCCCTCTTCATATTGACTTCTTGAAAAATTGGTCATGTGTTGAATTTTCTTGGCTATTCCCTAACCCAGGGCATTTTTTGAGGGCAGGTGTCATTTACAGCCCTGCAGTCCTTGTGAATATTAAGTGACCATTAGCACTGTGTTGAAAGCTGCTGCTGTGGGAAACAGCCACAAGGCGGCAGCACTATTACGTTCTCAACTCTTGTTACTAGGGCAACAGAGTCTTCCTGGACGTCGTGTTCCTCGGTTGTAAATTAGAGTGGAATGTGCTCGGACAAACCCCCAGAAGTTTATGTCTCCTTACTTATGTTTGTTTTTTAAATTGAAATTATATTTCTTACCGGGGTAATTTTGATTAGAGTGTTGTGATTGTCTGGCAGTACAGAATCTGGTCAAATATTCATACATATATCTGTTCATCTTCAGATCCTATTACCATGTATGTTATTACAGAGTGTTGAGTAGACCTCCCTTGGTATTTGGTAGGTGTTTGGTCATTATATACTTTATATGTATTGCTGATTATATAATTCATGTAGTTTATATGTTTATAGACATTTAACATACATTAGTATATGTATGTTACCCCCATAATCCTAATTTATTGATCCTCCCACCTTTCATTTTGGTTAACCATTAGTTTGTTTATAAGTCTGTGAGTGTCTTTCTCTGTGGAAATATGTTCAATGGTAGCAATCCTAGGATAACATCTATAAATGATATCATGGGATATTTGTCATTCCCTTTTGACTTACTTAACGTAATATGATTATTTCTAGGCTCATCTGTAGTCATGAAAATGGCATTGTTCATTTTGTTCCGAGGCTAATATTCCATTCGGTACATATACTACTTCTTCTTTGTCCATTTATCTGTTGACGGACATTTTGTTTGCTTGCATGTCTAGGCTATTGTAAATATTGCTGCAGTGCACGTTTGCCTGTCTGTGTCTTTCCGATTCTGGTCTTCTTAAGTTATAGGCCCATTAGGGGATCGGCCGCATCATATGGTAGGCTCCATTTTTACCTTTTAAATGCAGCTCCATTCTGTTCTCATGATTAGCTGTTACCAGTTTACATCCAACCAACAGCATAGTGGGTATGCATTTCTCCACAAACCCGTCAGCATTCATAGTTTGTAGACTTTTGACTGACGGCATTTTGAATATTGGGTGGCGACATCTTTTTGTAGTTTGCATTTGCATCCAACCAATAATGCCTGATATTGAGCTTTTATCCATGCTCCTCTTTTTTTTTTTTTGGAAATAAAAGAGTGAGTAAAACTTACCTCTTCCAATTGTTTTCTTGAAAAATTCTCTGTGTTGTGAACTTTTTTGGCCATTACCTACCCAGGACATTTTTTGAGGACACGTGTCATTGACAGCCCTACAATTCCTGTGAATCTTAAGTGACCGTTAGCCCTGTGTTTAGAGCTGCTGTTGTGGGAAACGGCCACCAGGCGGCAGCATTCCTCCATTCCCAAATCTGGTGACTAGGGCAGTAGAGCCTTCCTGAAAGTGGTGTTCCTAGGTTGTAAATTAGAATGGAATGTGCCAGGGATAACCCCAATAAGTTTATGTCTCATTAATTGTTGTTCGTGGTTTTAATTTTTTAAATTGGGGTAATGATTAGAATAGTGTTTGTTCTAGGTGTGCACAATCAGGTTCAATTGAACATTACATATATCTATTCATGTGCAGATCCTCTTCCCATGTAAATTACTATTATTTTTTTAATAAATTTATTTTATTTCATTATTTATTTTTGGCTGAGTTGGATCTTCGTTGCTGCATGTGTGCTTTCTCTAGTTGCGGTGAGCGGGGGCTACTCTCCATGGCGGTGCACGGGCTTCTCACTGCAGTGGCTTCTCTTGTTGCGGAGCACGGTCTCTAGGCATGCGGGCTTCAGTAGTTGTGGTGTGTGGGCTCCATAGTTGTGGCTCGTGGGCTCTAGAGCGCAGGCTCAGTAGTTGTGGTGCACGGGCTTAGTTGCTCTGCAGCATGTGGGATCATCCTGGACCAGGGATCGAACCCGTGTCCCCTGCACTGGCAGGCGGATTCTTAACCACGGCGCCACCAGGGAAGCCCCCGTATAAATTATTACAGTGCGTTCAGTAGACCTCCCTTGGTATATGGTTGGTCTTTTTGATTCATGTATTTAATATGTATTTCTAGACGTATGGTAACCCTAATCTTCATTTACCCATTCCTCCCAGCTTTCCTTTTACATAACCATAGTTTGTTTTCCAAGTCTGTGAGTGTCTTTCTCTGTGGAAATATGTTCATTTGTGTCAGTTGTTAGGTAACACCTAGAAGTGATATCACAGGATATTTGTCGTCTGCTTTCCGACTTACCTCATGTTCTGTGATTATCTCTAGGCTCATCTATGGTGCTGCAAAGAGCAGTGTTTCGTTCTTTTCCATGCCGAATATTCCATTGTGTACATGGACCACTTCTTCTTTGTGCATTCATCTGTTGATGGACATTTTGGTTTCTTCCAACTCTTGGCTATGCTAAATATTGATGCAGTGCAGGATTGCCAGCCTGTGTCTTTTGGATTCTGGTCTTCTCAGGGGATAGGCCCAGCAGTGGGCCTACTAGATCATATGGTAGCCAATTTTTACCTTTAAAAGCACCTCCATTCTGTTCTCACTACTGGCTGTTACCAGTTGACATCCCACCAGCAACTAGAGGGTACACAGTTCTCTAAAACCCCTTCAGCATTTATTGTTTATAGACTTTTTACTGATGGCATTTGGAGTGTTGGGTGGTGATACCTTTGTGTAGTTTGGATTTGCATGCGTCTAATACTTCCGGTATTGAGCTTTTAATCCACGTCCGTTTTCTTTTTTCTTTTTCAGTTAAGCAGAAAAACTTACCTCTTCAAATTGTTTCCTTGAAAAATTTGCCGTGTTCTGAATTCCTGTGGCCATTACCTACACCAGGATATTTTTTGAGGGCAGGTGTCATTTACAACTCTGTAGTAATTGTGAATATTACGTGACCATCAGCACTGGGTTTAAAGCTGCTGTTGCAGGAAACGGCCACAAGGCGGCAGCATGTCTATATTCCCAACTCTGGTTACTAGGGCAACAGAGCCTTCCTGGAAGTCCTGTTTGTAGGTTGTAAGTTAGAGTGGAATGTGCCAGGACAAACCCCCCAAAACTTATGGCTACTTATTTGTTGTTGGTATTCTTAGTTTAATTTTCATTCTGATCAGAGCAAATTTGATCGCAATGTTGTGTTTGTTCTAGGTGTACAGAATCTGTTTCATTGATACATATACCTTTTAATGTTTGGATCCTGTCCCATCCAGGTAATTACAGAATGTTGTGTAGACCTCTCTTGGTATTCGATATGTGTTTGGTGATTCTATATTTTATAAGTATTAGCATATGTCTGTTAAAACCCAATATCCTCTGTTATACATTCGTCACTCCTTTCCGCTTGGTTAACCACAGATTTGTGTTCTGAATACGTGAGTGTCCTTCTCTGTGGAAATAAGTTCATTAATATCAACTTTTAGATAACACCTATACGTGATATCATAGGATATGTGTCTCTCGCTTTCTGACTTACTTCAAGATGTGTGATTATCTCTAGCCTCATCTATGGTGCTGCAAACGGCATTGTTTCATTCTTTTCTCTGCCTAACATTGCATTGTGTACATGGACCTCTTTTTCGTCCATTCATCTGATGATGGACATTTTTGTTGCTCCCATGTCTTGGCTATTGTGAATTCTGCTGCAATACACGATTTTCCTTCCTGTGTCTTTTTGATTCTGGCCTTCACCGGTTACAGGCCCAATCGTGGGCCTTCCGGATCATATGGGAACTCAATTTTTACCTTCAAACGCACTGCCATTCTGTTCCTTTTATTGGCTGTTACCAGTTTACATCCCACTTAGACCTAGAGGTTATGCTATTCTCCACAACTTCTTCAACATCTACTGTTTGTTTGTAGACTTTTTGCTGATGGTCATTCTGACTGGTGTGAGGTGATACCTTTGCGTAGATTGGATTTGCGTGTGTCTAATAATTCCTGAGGTCGAGCTTTTATCAACATCCTTTTTATTTTTTTTTAAGATTGAGTTAAACGTACAACTTCAAATTGCCTTGTTGAAAAATTTGCTGTGTTTGAATTTTTTTGGCCATTCCGTACCCCAGGACATTTTTTGAGGGCGTGTGTCATTTACACCCCTGCAGTCCTTGTCACTATTAGTGACCACTAGCAGTGGATTTAAAGCGGCTGTTTGAGGAAACGGCCTTAGGGTGGCAGCATTTCTGCGTTACCAGCTCTGCTTGCTAGGGAAACAGAACCTTCCTGCAAGTTGTGCTTTTAGGTTGCAGATTAGAGTGGAATGTGCCAGGACAAGCCCCCATAAGTTTTAGCCTCCTTAATTCTTGTTTATGTCATTAAATTTTAGTTTTGATCAGAGCAAATTGGATTTTAAAATGTCGTTTGTTCTAGGTGTGCAGAATCTTGTTCATTTACACCTATATATATATATATATTGATCTTTGTGTCCTTTTCCATGTAGGTTATTACGGAGTGTTGAGTAGACCACTCTTGGTATTCCATAGGTCTTGGGTGATGATATATTTTATATGTATTAGTATATGTTTGTTAACCCCAATATCCGAATTTATGCATTCGTCACACCTTTTCATTGGCTTAACCATAAGTTTGTCTTCTCAATCTGAGATTGTCTTTCTCTATGGAAATATGTTCATTTTTATGAATTTTCAGATAACATAAGTGATATCATGGGACATTTGTCTTTCGCATTTGGGCTTACTTCACGTTGTGTGATTATCTCTAGGCTCATCTGTGGTGCTGCAAATGGCACTGTTTTATTTTTTTCGTGGCTAATATTCCATTCTGTACATATACCACTTCTTCTTTGTCCATTCATCTGTTTATGGACCTTTTTTTGCTTCCATGTCTTGGCTATTTAAATATTGCTGCAGTGCACATTTGCCTGCCTCTGTCTTTCCGATTCTGGTGCTCTTAGGTTATAGGCCCAGAAGGTGCCCTGCCGGATCATATGGTAGCTCAATTTTTACCTTTTAAAGCACCTCCATTCTGTTTTCATTAGTGCTCTTACCACTTTCCATCCCACCAGCAGCTAGAAGGTACACAGTTCTCTAAAACCCCTTCAGCATTTAGAGTTTGTAGACTTTTTGCTGACGGTCATTTGACTGGTGTGAGGTGAAACCTTTTTGGAGGTTGGATTTGTATGCGTCTAATAATTCCTTATACTGAGCTTTAGGCATATCCTTTTTATTCTTTTTTTTCTGCTTTTTTAAAGAGTGAGTACAACTTCCCTCTTCATATTGACTTCTTGAAAAATTGGTCATGTGTTGAATTTTCTTGGCTATTCCCTAACCCAGGGCATTTTTTGAGGGCAGGTGTCATTTACAGCCCTGCAGTCCTTGTGAATATTAAGTGACCATTAGCACTGTGTTGAAAGCTGCTGCTGTGGGAAACAGCCACAAGGCGGCAGCACTATTACGTTCTCAACTCTTGTTACTAGGGCAACAGAGTCTTCCTGGACGTCGTGTTCCTCGGTTGTAAATTAGAGTGGAATGTGCTCGGACAAACCCCCAGAAGTTTATGTCTCCTTACTTATGTTTGTTTTTTAAATTGAAATTATATTTCTTACCGGGGTAATTTTGATTAGAGTGTTGTGATTGTCTGGCAGTACAGAATCTGGTCAAATATTCATACATATATCTGTTCATCTTCAGATCCTATTACCATGTATGTTATTACAGAGTGTTGAGTAGACCTCCCTTGGTATTTGGTAGGTGTTTGGTCATTATATACTTTATATGTATTGCTGATTATATAATTCATGTAGTTTATATGTTTATAGACATTTAACATACATTAGTATATGTATGTTACCCCCATAATCCTAATTTATTGATCCTCCCACCTTTCATTTTGGTTAACCATTAGTTTGTTTATAAGTCTGTGAGTGTCTTTCTCTGTGGAAATATGTTCAATGGTAGCAATCCTAGGATAACATCTATAAATGATATCATGGGATATTTGTCATTCCCTTTTGACTTACTTAACGTCATATGATTATTTCTAGGCTCATCTGTAGTCATGAAAATGGCATTGTTCATTTTGTTCCGAGGCTAATATTCCATTCGGTACATATACTACTTCTTCTTTGTCCATTTATCTGTTGACGGACATTTTGTTTGCTTGCATGTCTAGGCTATTGTAAATATTGCTGCAGTGCACGTTTGCTTGTCTGTGTCTTTCCGATTCTGGTCTTCTTAAGTTATAGGCCCATTAGGGGATCAGCCGCATCATATGGTAGGCTCCATTTTTACCTTTTAAATGCAGCTCCATTCTGTTCTCATGATTAGCTGTTACCAGTTTACATCCAACCAACAGCATAGTGGGTATGCATTTCTCCACAAAACCGTCAGCATTCATAGTTTGTAGACTTTTTACTGACGGCATTTTGAATATTGGGTGGCGACATCTTTTTGTAGTTTGCATTTGCATCCAATCAATAATGCCTGATATTGAGCTTTTATCCATGCTCCTCTTTTTTTTTTTTTTGGAAATAAAAGAGTGAGTAAAACTTACCTCTTCCAATTGTTTTCTTGAAAAATTCTCTGTGTTGTGAACTTTTTTGGCCATTACCTACCCAGGACATTTTTTGAGGACACGTGTCATTGACAGCCCTACAATTCCTGTGAATCTTAAGTGACCGTTAGCCCTGTGTTTAGAGCTGCTGTTGTGGGAAACGGCCACCAGGCGGCAGCATTCCTGCATTCCCTAATCTGGTTACTAGGGCAGTAGAGCCTTCCTGAAAGTGGTGTTCCTAGGTTGTAAATTAGAATGGAATGTGCCAGGGATAACCCCAATAAGTTTATGTCTCATTAATTGTTGTTCGTGGTTTTAATTTTTTAAATTGGGGTAATGATTAGAATAGTGTTTGTTCTAGGTGTGCACAATCAGGTTCAATTGAACATTACATATATCTATTCATGTGCAGATCCTCTTCCCATGTAAATTACTATTATTTTTTTAATAAATTTATTTTATTTCATTATTTATTTTTGGCTGAGTTGGATCTTCGTTGCTGCATGTGGGCTTTCTCTAGTTGCGGTGAGCGGGGGCTACTCTCCATGGCGGTGCACGGGCTTCTCACTGCAGTGGCTTCTCTTGTTGCGGAGCACGGTCTCTAGGCATGCGGGCTTCAGTAGTTGTGGTGTGTGGGCTCCGTAATTGTGGCTCGTGGGCTCTAGAGCGCAGGCTCAGTAGTTGTGGTGCACGGGCTTAGATGCTCTGCAGCATGTGGGATCTTCCTGGACCAGGGATCGAACCCGTGTCCCCTGCACTGGCAGGCGGATTCTTCACCACGGCGCCACCAGGGAAGCCCCCGTATAAATTATTACAGCGCGTTCAGTAGACCTCCCTTGGTATATGGTTGGTCTTTTTGATTCATGTATTTAATATGTATTTCTAGACGTATGGTAACCCTAATCTTCATTTACCCATTCCTCCCAGCTTTCCTTTTACATAACCATAGTTTGTTTTCCAAGTCTGTGAGTGTCTCTCTCTGTGGAAATATGTTCATTTGTGTCAGTTGTTAGGTAACACCTAGAAGTGATATCACAGGATATTTGTCGTCTGCTTTCCGACTTACCTCATGTTCTGTGATTATCTCTAGGCTCATCTATGGTGCTGCAAAGAGCAGTGTTTCATTCTTTTCCATGCCGAATATTCCATTGTGTACATGGACCACTTCTTCTTTGTGCATTCATCTGTTGATGGACATTTTGGTTTCTTCCAACTCTTGGCTATGCTAAATATTGATGCAGTGCAGGATTGCCAGCCTGTGTCTTTTGGATTCTGGTCTTCTCAGGGGATAGGCCCAGCAGTGGGCCTACTAGATCATATGGTAGTCAATTTTTACCTTTAAAAGCACCTCCATTCTGTTCTCACTACTGGCTGTTACCAGTTGACATCCCACCAGCAACTAGAGGGTACACAGTTCTCTAAAACCCCTTCAGCATTTATTGTTTATAGACTTTTTACTGATGGCATTTGGAGTGTTGGGTGGTGATACCTTTGTGTAGTTTGGATTTGCATGCGTCTAATACTTCCGGTATTGAGCTTTTAATCCACGTCCGTTTTCTTTTTTCTTTTTCAGTTAAGCAGAAAAACTTACCTCTTCAAATTGTTTCCTTGAAAAATTTGCCGTGTTCTGAATTCCTGTGGCCATTACCTACACCAGGATATTTTTTGAGGGCAGGTGTCATTTACAACTCTGTAGTAATTGTGAATATTACGTGACCATCAGCACTGGGTTTAAAGCTGCTGTTGCAGGAAACGGCCACAAGGCGGCAGCATGTCTATATTCCCAACTCTGGTTACTAGGGCAACAGAGCCTTCCTGGAAGTCCTGTTTGTAGGTTGTAAGTTAGAGTGGAATGTGCCAGGACAAACCCCCCAAAACTTATGGCTACTTATTTGTTGTTGGTATTCTTAGTTTAATTTTCATTTTGATCAGAGCAAATTTGATCGCAATGTTGTGTTTGTTCTAGGTGTACAGAATCTGTTTCATTGATACATATGCGTTTTAATGTTTGGATCCTGTCCCATACAGGTAATTACAGAATGTTGTGTAGACCTCTCTTGGTATTCGATATGTGTTTGGTGATTCTATATTTTATAAGTATTAGCATATGTCTGTTACAACCCAATATCCTCTGTTATACATTCGTCACTCCTTTCCGCTTGGTTAACCACAGATTTGTGTTCTGAATACGTGAGTGTCCTTCTCTGTGGAAATAAGTTCATTAATATCAACTTTTAGATAACACCTATACGTGATATCATAGGATATGTGTCTCTCGCTTTCTGACTTACTTCAAGATGTGTGATTATCTCTAGCCTCATCTATGGTGCTGCAAACGGCATTGTTTCATTCTTTTCTCTGCCTAACATTGCATTGTGTACATGGACCTCTTTTTCGTCCATTCATCTGATGATGGACATTTTTGTTGCTCCCATGTCTTGGCTATTGTGAATTCTGCTGCAATACACGATTTTCCTTCCTGTGTCTTTTTGATTCTGGCCTTCACCGGTTACAGGCCCAATCGTGGGCCTTCCGGATCATATGGGAACTCAATTTTTACCTTCAAACGCACTGCCATTCTGTTCCTTTTATTGGCTGTTACCAGTTTACATCCCACTTAGACCTAGAGGTTATGCTATTCTCCACAACTTCTTCAACATCTACTGTTTGTTTGTAGACTTTTTGCTGATGGTCATTCTGACTGGTGTGAGGTGATACCTTTGCGTAGATTGGATTTGCGTGTGTCTAATAATTCCTGAGGTCGAGCTTTTATCAACATCCTTTTTATTTTTTTTTAAGATTGAGTTAAACGTACAACTTCAAATTGCCTTGTTGAAAAATTTGCTGTGTTTGAATTTTTTTGGCCATTCCGTACCCCAGGACATTTTTTGAGGGCGTGTGTCATTTACACCCCTGCAGTCCTTGTCACTATTAGTGACCACTAGCAGTGGATTTAAAGCGGCTGTTTGAGGAAACGGCCTTAGGGTGGCAGCATTTCTGCGTTACCAGCTCTGCTTGTTAGGGAAACAGAACCTTCCTGCAAGTTGTGCTTTTAGGTTGCAGATTAGAGTGGAATGTGCCAGGACAAGCCCCCATAAGTTTTAGCCTCCTTAATTCTTGTTTATGTCTTTAATTTTTAGTTTTGATCAGAGCAAATTGGATTTAAAAATGTCGTTTGTTCTAGGTGTGCAGAATCTTGTTCATTTACACCTATATATATATATATATATATATATATATATATACATATATATATATAGATCTTTGTGTCCTTTTCCATGTAGGTTATTACGGAGTGTTGAGTAGACCACTCTTGGTATTCCATAGGTCTTGGGTGATGATATATTTTATATGTATTAGTATATGTTTGTTAACCCCAATATCCGAATTTATGCATTCGTCACACCTTTTCATTGGCTTAACCATAAGTTTGTCTTCTCAATCTGAGATTGTCTTTCTCTATGGAAATATGTTCATTTTTATGAATTTTCAGATAACATAAGTGATATCATGGGATATTTGTCTTTCGCATTTGGGCTTACTTCACGTTGTGTGATTATCTCTAGGCTCATCTGTGGTGCTGCAAATGGCACTGTTTTATTTTTTTCGTGGCTAATATTCCATTCTGTACATATACCACTTCTTCTTTGTCCATTCATCTGTTTATGGACCTTTTTTATGCTTCCATGTCTTGGCTATTTAAATATTGCTGCAGTGCACATTTGCCTGCCTCTGTCTTTCCGATTCTGGTGCTCTTAGGTTATAGGCCCAGAAGGTGCCCTGCCGGATCATATGGTAGCTCAATTTTTACCTTTTAAAGCACCTCCATTCTGTTTTCATTAGTGCTCTTACCACTTTCCATCCCACCAGCGGCTAGAAGGTACACAGTTCTCTAAAACCCCTTCAGCATTTAGAGTTTGTAGACTTTTTGCTGACGGTCATTTGACTGGTGTGAGGTGAAAGCTTTTTGGAGGTTGGATTTGTATGCGTCTAATAATTCCTTATACTGAGCTTTAGGCATATCCTTTTTATTCTTTTTTTTCTGCTTTTTTAAAGAGTGAGTACAACTTCCCTCTTCATATTGACTTCTTGAAAAATTGGTCATGTGTTGAATTTTCTTGGCTATTCCCTAACCCAGGGCATTTTTTGAGGGCAGGTGTCATTTACAGCCCTGCAGTCCTTGTGAATATTAAGTGACCATTAGCACTGTGTTGAAAGCTGCTGCTGTGGGAAACAGCCACAAGGCGGCAGCACTATTACGTTCTCAACTCTTGTTACTAGGGCAACAGAGTCTTCCTGGACGTCGTGTTCCTCGGTTGTAAATTAGAGTGGAATGTGCTCGGACAAACCCCCAGAAGTTTAGGTCTTGCATGCAAATCCAACCTCCAGAAAGGTATCACCTCACACCAGTCAAATGACCGTCAGCAAAAAGTCTACAAACTCTAAATGCTGAAGGGGTTTTAGAGAACTGTGTACCTTCTAGCTGCTGGTGGGATGGAAAGTGGTAACAGCACTAATGAAAACAGAATGGTGGTGCTTTAAAAGGTAAAAACGGAGCTACCATATGATCCGGCAGGGCACCTTCTGGGCCTATAACCTAAGAGCACCAGAATCGGAAAGACAGAGGCAGGCAAATGTGCACTGCAGCAATATTTAAATAGCCAAGACATGGAAGCAAAAAAAGGTCCATGAACAGATGAATGGACAAAGAACAAGTGGTATATGCACAGAATGGAATATTAGCCACGAAAAAAATAAAACAATGCCATTTGCAGCACCACAGATGAGCCTAGAGATAATCACACAACGTGAAGTAAGCCCAAATGCGAAAGACAAATGTCCCATGATATCACTTATGTTATCTGAAAATGCATAAAAATGAACATATTTCCATAGAGAAAGACAATCTCAGATTGAGAAGACAAACTTATGGTTAAGCCAATGAAAAGGTGTGACGAATGCATAAATTCGGATATTGGGGTTAACAAACATATACTAATACATATAAAATATATCATCACCCAAGACCTATGGAATACCAAGAGTGGTCTACTCAACACTCTGTAATAACCTACATGGAAAAGAAAACAAAGATCTATATATATATATATATATATATATATATATATATATATGTATAGGTGTAAATGAACAAGATTGTGTACACCTAGAACAAACGACATTTTAAAATCCAATTTGCTCTGATCAAAACTAAAAATTAAAGACACAAACAAGAATTAAGGAGGCTAAAACTGATGGGCGTTTGTCCTGGCCCATTCCACTCTAAGCTGCAACCTAAAAGCACAACTTGCAGGAAGGTTCTGTTTCCCTAGCAAGCAGAGTTGCTAACGCAGAAATGCTGCCACCCTAAGGCCATTTCCTCAAACAGCAGCTTTAAATCCACTGCTAATGGTCACTAATATTGACAAGGACTGCAGGGGTGTAAATGACACATGCCCTCAAAAAATGTCCTGGGGTACGGAATGGCCAAAATAATTCAAACACGGCAAATTTTTCAACAAGGCAATTTGAAGTTGTAAGTTTAACTCAATCTTAAAAAAAAATAAAAAGGATATTGATAAAAGCTGGACATCAGGAATTATTAGACGCATGCAAATCCAATCTACCCAAAGGTATCACCTCACACCAGTCAGAATGACCATCAGCAAAAAGTCTACAAACAGTAGATGTTGAAGAAGTTGTGGAGAATAGCATAACCTCTATGTCTAAGGGGGATGTAAACTGGTAACAGCCAATAAAAGGAACAGAATGGCAGTGCGTTTGAAGGTAAAAATTGAGTTACCATATGATCCGGAAGGCCCACTATTGGGCCTGTAACCTGTGAAGGCCAGAATCAAAAAGACACAGGATGGAAAATCGTGTATTGCAGCAGAATTTACAATAGCCAAGACATGGGAGCAACAAAAATGTCCATCATCAGATGAATGGACGAAAATAGGTAAATGTACACAATGCAATATTCGACAGAGAAAAGAATGAAACAATGCCGTTTGCAGCACCATAGAAGAGGCTAGAGATAATCACACAACTTGAAGTAAGTCAGAAAGTGAGAGACACATATCCTATGATATCACGTATAGGTGTTACCTAAAAATTGATATTAATGAACTTATTTCCACAGAGAAGGACACTCACGTATTCAGAACACAAACTTGCGGTTAACCAAGAGGAAAGGTGTGACGAATGTGTAACGGAGGATATTGGGTTTTAACAGACATATGCTAATACTTATAAAATATAGAATCACCAAACACATACCGAATACCAAGAGAGGTCTACACAACATTCTGTAATTACCTGTATGGAACAGGATCCAAACATGAAAAGATATATGTATCAATGAAACAGATTCTGTACACCTAGAACAAACACAACATTGCGATCAAATTTGCTCTGATCAAAATGAAAATTAAACTAAGAATACCAACAACAAATAAGTAGCCATAAGTTTTGGGGGGTTTGTCCTGGCACATTCCACTCTAACTTACAACCTACAAACAGGACTTCCAGGAAGGCTCTGTTGCCCTAGTAACCAGAGTTGGGAATATAGACATGCTGCCGCCTTGTGGCCATTTCCTGCAACAGCAGCTTTAAACCCAGTGCTAATGGTCACTTAATATTCACAATTACTACGGAGTTGTAAATGACACCTGCCCTCAAAAAATATCCTGGCGTAGGTAATGGCCACAGGAATTCAGAACACAGCAAATTTTTCAAGGAAACAATTTGAAGAGGTAAGTTTTTCTGTTTTACTTTAAAAAAAAAAAAAGAAAACGGACGTGGATTAAAAGCTCAATATCGGGAAGAATTAGACGCATGCAAATCCAAACTACAAAAAGGTGTCACCACCCAACACTCCAAATGCCATCAGTAAAAAGTCCACAAACAATAAATGCTGATGGGGTTTTAGAGAACAGTGTACCCTCTAGTTGCTGGTGGGATGTCAACTGGTAACAGCCAGTAGTGAGAACAGAATGGAGGTGCGTTTAAAGGTAAAAATTGAACTACCATATGATCTAGTAGGCCCACTGCTGGGCCTATCCCCTGAGAAGACCAGAATCCAAAAGACACAGGCTGGCAATCCTGCACTGCATCAATACTTAGCAGAGCCAAGAGTTGGAAGAAACCAAAATGTCCATCAACAGATGAATGCCCAAAGAAGAAGTGGTCCATGTACACAATGGAATATTCGGCATGGAAAAGAATGAAACACTGCTCTCTGCAGCACCATAGATGAGCCTAGAGATAATCACAGAACATGAGGTAAGTCGGAAAGCAGACGACAAATATCCTGTGATATCACTTCTAGGTGTTACCTAACAGCTGACACAAATGAACATATTTCCACAGAGAGAGACACTCACAGACTTGGAAAACAAACTATGGTTATGTAAAAGGAAAGCTGGGAGGAATGGATAAATGAAGATTAGGGTTACCATACGTATACAAATACATATTAAATTCATATATCAAAAAGACCAACCATATACCAAGGGAGGTCTACTGAACGCGCTGTAATAATTTATACGGGGGCTTCCCTGGTGCCACCGTGCTTAAGAATCCGCCTGCCAGTGCAGGGGACACGGGTTCGATCCCTGGTCCAGGAAGATCCCACATGCTGCAGAGCAACTAAGCCCGTGCACCACAACTACTGAACCTGCATTCTAGAGCCCACGAGCCACAACTACGGAGCCCACACACCACAACTACTGAAGCCCGCATGCCTAGAGACCGTGCTCCGCAACAAGAGAAGCCACTGCAGTGAGGAACCCGTGCACCGCAATGGAGAGTAGCCCCCGCTCACTGCAACTAGAGAAAGCCCACATGCAGCAACGAAGATCCAACTCAGCCAAAAATAAATAATTAAATAAAACAAATTTATTTTAAAAATAATAGTACTTTACATGAAAAGAGTATCTGCACATGAATAGGTATATATAATGTTCATTTGAACCTGGTTGTGCACACCTAGAACAAACAGTATTCTAATCATTACCCCAATTTAAAAAATTAAAACCACGAACAACAATTAATGAGACATAAACTTACTGGGGTTATCCCTGGCACATTCCATTCTAATTTACAACCTAGGAACACGACTTTCAGGAAGGCTCTACTGCCCTAGTCACCAGATTTGGGAATGGAGCAATGCTGCCGCCTGGTGGCCGTTTCCCACAACAGCAGCTGTAAACACAGGGTTAACGGTCACTTAAGATTCACAGGAATTCTAGGGCTGTCAATGACACGTGTCCTCAAAAAATATCCTGGGTAGGTAATGGCCAAAAAAGTTCACAACACAGAGAATTTTTCAAGAAAACAATTGGAAGAGGTAAGTTTTACTCACTCTTTTATTTACCAAAAAAAAGAGGAACATGGATAAAAGCTCGATATCAGGCATTATTGGTTGGATGCAAATGCAAACTACAAAAAGATGTCGCCACCCAATATTCAAAATGCCGTCAGTCAAAAGTCTACAAACTATGAATGCTGACGGGTTTGTGGAGAAATGCATACCCACTATGCTGTTGGTTGGATGTAAACTGGTAACAGCTAATCATGAGAACAGAATGGAGCTGCATTTAAAAGGTAAAAATGGAGCTACCATATGATGCGGCCGATCCCCTAATGGGCCTATAACTTAAGAAGACCAGAATCGGAAAGACACAGACAGGCAAAAGTGCACTGCAGCAATATTTAAAATAGCCTAGACATGCAAGCAAACAAAATGTCCATCAACAGATAAATGGACAAAGAAGAAGTAGTATATGTACCGAATGGAATATTAGCCTCGGAAGAAAATGAACAATGCCATTTTCATGACTACAGATGAGCCTAGAAATAATCATGGTACGTTAAGTAAGTCAAAAGGGAATGACAAATATCCCATGATATCATTTATAGATGTTATCCTAGGATTGCTACCATTGAACATATTTCCACAGAGAAAGACACTCACAGACTTATAAACAAACTAATGGTTAACCAAAATGAAAGGTGGGAGGCTCGATAAATTAGGATTATGGGGGTAACATACATATAATAATGTATGTTAACATACATATACTGATGTATGTTAAATGTCTATAAACATATAAACTATATGAATTATATAAGCACCAAGACATATAAAGTATATAATGACCAAACACCTACCAAATACCAAGGGAGGTCTACTCAACACTCTGTAATAACATACACGGTAACAGGATCCGAAGATGAACAGATATATGTATGAATAATTGACCAGATTCTGTACTGCCAGACAATCACAACACTCTAATCAAAATTACTCCGATAAGAAATATAAATTCAATTTAAAAAACAAACATAAGTAAGGAGACCTAAACTTCTGGGGGTTTGTCCGAGCACATTCCACTCTAATTTACAAACGAGAAACACGATGCCCAGGAAGACTCTGTTGCCCTAGTAACAAGAGTTGAGAACGTAATAATGCTGCCGCCTTGTGGCTGTTTCCCACAGCAGCAGCTTTCAACACAGTGCTAATGGTCACTTAATATTCACAAGGACTGCAGGGCTGTAAATATCACCTGCCCTCAAAAAATGCCCTGGGGTAGGGAATAGCCAAGAAAATTCAACACATGACAAATTTTTCAAGAAGTCAATATGAAGAGGGAAGTTGTACTCACTCTTTAAAAAGAAAAGAAAACAAGAAAGAAAAGGACATGCCTAAAGCGCAGTATAAGGAATTATTAGACGCACGCAAATCCAACCTCCAGAAAGGTTTCACCTCACACCAGTCAAATGACCGTCAGCAAAAAGTCTACAAACTCTAAATGCTGAAGGGGTTTTAGAGAACTGTGTACCTTCTAGCTGCTGGTGGGATGGAAAGTGGTAACAGCACTAATGAAAACAGAATGGTGGTGCTTTAAAAGGTAAAAACGGAGCTACCATATGATCCGGCAGGGCACCTTCTGGGCCTATAACCTAAGAGCACCAGAATCGGAAAGACAGAGGCAGGCAAATGTGCACTGCAGCAATATTTAAATAGCCAAGACATGGAAGCAAAAAAAGGTCCATGAACAGATGAATGGACAAAGAACAAGTGGTATATGCACAGAATGGAATATTAGCCACGAAAAAAATAAAACAATGCCATTTGCAGCACCACAGATGAGCCTAGAGATAATCACACAACGTGAAGTAAGCCCAAATGCGAAAGACAAATGTCCCATGATATCACTTATGTTATCTGAAAATGCATAAAAATGAACATATTTCCATAGAGAAAGACAATCTCAGATTGAGAAGACAAACTTATGGTTAAGCCAATGAAAAGGTGTGACGAATGCATAAATTCGGATATTGGGGTTAACAAACATATACTAATACATATAAAATATATCATCACCCAAGACCTATGGAATACCAAGAGTGGTCTACTCAACACTCTGTAATAACCTACATGGAAAAGGAAACAAAGATCTATATATATATATATATATATATATATATATATATATATATATATATATGTATAGGTGTAAATGAACAAGATTGTGTACACCTAGAACAAACGACATTTTAAAATCCAATTTGCTCTGATCAAAACTAAAAATTAAAGACACAAACAAGAATTAAGGAGGCTAAAACTGATGGGCGTTTGTCCTGGCCCATTCCACTCTAAGCTGCAACCTAAAAGCACAACTTGCAGGAAGGTTCTGTTTCCCTAGCAAGCAGAGTTGCTAACGCAGAAATGCTGCCACCCTAAGGCCATTTCCTCAAACAGCAGCTTTAAATCCACTGCTAATGGTCACTAATATTGACAAGGACTGCAGGGGTGTAAATGACACATGCCCTCAAAAAATGTCCTGGGGTACGGAATGGCCAAAATAATTCAAACACGGCAAATTTTTCAACAAGGCAATTTGAAGTTGTAAGTTTAACTCAATCTTAAAAAAAAATAAAAAGGATATTGATAAAAGCTGGACATCAGGAATTATTAGACGCATGCAAATCCAATCTACCCAAAGGTATCACCTCACACCAGTCAGAATGACCATCAGCAAAAAGTCTACAAACAGTAGATGTTGAAGAAGTTGTGGAGAATAGCATAACCTCTATGTCTAAGGGGGATGTAAACTGGTAACAGCCAATAAAAGGAACAGAATGGCAGTGCGTTTGAAGGTAAAAATTGAGTTACCATATGATCCGGAAGGCCCACTATTGGGCCTGTAACCTGTGAAGGCCAGAATCAAAAAGACACAGGATGGAAAATCGTGTATTGCAGCAGAATTTACAATAGCCAAGACATGGGAGCAACAAAAATGTCCATCATCAGATGAATGGACGAAAATAGGTAAATGTACACAATGCAATATTCGACAGAGAAAAGAATGAAACAATGCCGTTTGCAGCACCATAGAAGAGGCTAGAGATAATCACACAACTTGAAGTAAGTCAGAAAGTGAGAGACACATATCCTATGATATCACGTATAGGTGTTACCTAAAAATTGATATTAATGAACTTATTTCCACAGAGAAGGACACTCACGTATTCAGAACACAAACTTGCGGTTAACCAAGAGGAAAGGTGTGACGAATGTGTAACGGAGGATATTGGGTTTTAACAGACATATGCTAATACTTATAAAATATAGAATCACCAAACACATACCGAATACCAAGAGAGGTCTACACAACATTCTGTAATTACCTGTATGGAACAGGATCCAAACATGAAAAGATATATGTATCAATGAAACAGATTCTGTACACCTAGAACAAACACAACATTGCGATCAAATTTGCTCTGATCAAAATGAAAATTAAACTAAGAATACCAACAACAAATAAGTAGCCATAAGTTTTGGGGGGTTTGTCCTGGCACATTCCACTCTAATTTACAACCTACAAACAGGACTTCCAGGAAGGCTCTGTTGCCCTAGTAACCAGAGTTGGGAATATAGACATGCTGCCGCCTTGTGGCCATTTCCTGCAACAGCAGCTTTAAACCCAGTGCTAATGGTCACTTAATATTCACAATTACTACGGAGTTGTAAATGACACCTGCCCTCAAAAAATATCCTGGCGTAGGTAATGGCCACAGGAATTCAGAACACAGCAAATTTTTCAAGGAAACAATTTGAAGAGGTAAGTTTTTCTGTTTTACTTTAAAAAAAAAAAAAAAGAAAACGGACGTGGATTAAAAGCTCAATATCGGGAAGAATTAGACGCATGCAAATCCAAACTACAAAAAGGTGTCACCACCCAACACTCCAAATGCCATCAGTAAAAAGTCCACAAACAATAAATGCTGATGGGGTTTTAGAGAACAGTGTACCCTCTAGTTGCTGGTGGGATGTCAACTGGTAACAGCCAGTAGTGAGAACAGAATGGAGGTGCGTTTAAAGGTAAAAATTGAACTACCATATGATCTAGTAGGCCCACTGCTGGGCCTATCCCCTGAGAAGACCAGAATCCAAAAGACACAGGCTGGCAATCCTGCACTGCATCAATACTTAGCAGAGCCAAGAGTTGGAAGAAACCAAAATGTCCATCAACAGATGAATGCCCAAAGAAGAAGTGGTCCATGTACACAATGGAATATTCGGCATGGAAAAGAATGAAACACTGCTCTCTGCAGCACCATAGATGAGCCTAGAGATAATCACAGAACATGAGGTAAGTCGGAAAGCAGACGACAAATATCCTGTGATATCACTTCTAGGTGTTACCTAACAGCTGACACAAATGAACATATTTCCACAGAGAGAGACACTCACAGACTTGGAAAACAAACTATGGTTATGTAAAAGGAAAGCTGGGAGGAATGGATAAATGAAGATTAGGGTTACCATACGTATACAAATACATATTAAATTCATATATCAAAAAGACCAACCATATACCAAGGGAGGTCTACTGAACGCGCTGTAATAATTTATACGGGGGCTTCCCTGGTGCCACCGTGCTTAAGAATCCGCCTGCCAGTGCAGGGGACACGGGTTCGATCCCTGGTCCAGGAAGATCCCACATGCTGCAGAGCAACTAAGCCCGTGCACCACAACTACTGAACCTGCATTCTAGAGCCCACGAGCCACAACTACGGAGCCCACACACCACAACTACTGAAGCCCGCATGCCTAGAGACCGTGCTCCGCAACAAGAGAAGCCACTGCAGTGAGGAGCCCGTGCACCGCAATGGAGAGTAGCCCCCGCTCACTGCAACTAGAGAAAGCCCACATGCAGCAACGAAGATCCAACTCAGCCAAAAATAAATAATTAAATAAAACAAATTTATTTTAAAAATAATAGTACTTTACATGAAAAGAGTATCTGCACATGAATAGGTATATATAATGTTCATTTGAACCTGGTTGTGCACACCTAGAACAAACAGTATTCTAATCATTACCCCAATTTAAAAAATTAAAACCACGAACAACAATTAATGAGACATAAACTTACTGGGGTTATCCCTGGCACATTCCATTCTAATTTACAACCTAGGAACACGACTTTCAGGAAGGCTCTACTGCCCTAGTCACCAGATTTGGGAATGGAGCAATGCTGCCGCCTGGTGGCCGTTTCCCACAACAGCAGCTGTAAACACAGGGCTAACGGTCACTTAAGATTCACAGGAATTCTAGGGCTGTCAATGACACGTGTCCTCAAAAAATATCCTGGGTAGGTAATGGCCAAAAAAGTTCACAACACAGAGAATTTTTCAAGAAAACAATTGGAAGAGGTAAGTTTTACTCACTCTTTTATTTACCAAAAAAAAGAGGAACATGGATAAAAGCTCAATATCAGGCATTATTGGTTGGATGCAAATGCAAACTACAAAAAGATGTCGCCACCCAATATTCAAAATGCCGTCAGTCAAAAGTCTACAAACTATGAATGCTGACGGGTTTGTGGAGAAATGCATACCCACTATGCTGTTGGTTGGATGTAAACTGGTAACAGCTAATCATGAGAACAGAATGGAGCTGCATTTAAAAGGTAAAAATGGAGCTACCATATGATGCGGCCGATCCCCTAATGGGCCTATAACTTAAGAAGACCAGAATCGGAAAGACACAGACAGGCAAACGTGCACTGCAGCAATATTTAAAATAGCCTAGACATGCAAGCAAACAAAATGTCCATCAACAGATAAATGGACAAAGAAGAAGTAGTATATGTACCGAATGGAATATTAGCCTCGGAAGAAAATGAACAATGCCATTTTCATGACTACAGATGAGCCTAGAAATAATCATGGTACGTTAAGTAAGTCAAAAGGGAATGACAAATATCCCATGATATCATTTATAGATGTTATCCTAGGATTGCTACCAATGAACATATTTCCACAGAGAAAGACACTCACAGACTTATAAACAAACTAATGGTTAACCAAAATGAAAGGTGGGAGGCTCGATAAATTAGGATTATGGGGGTAACATACATATAATAATGTATGTTAACATACATATACTGATGTATGTTAAATGTCTATAAACATATAAACTATATGAATTATATAAGCACCAAGACATATAAAGTATATAATGACCAAACACCTACCAAATACCAAGGGAGGTCTACTCAACACTCTGTAATAACATACACGGTAACAGGATCCGAAGATGAACAGATATATGTATGAATAATTGACCAGATTCTGTACTGCCAGACAATCACAACACTCTAATCAAAATTACTCCGATAAGAAATATAAATTCAATTTAAAAAACAAACATAAGTAAGGAGACCTAAACTTCTGGGGGTTTGTCCGAGCACATTCCACTCTAATTTACAAACGAGAAACACGATGCCCAGGAAGACTCTGTTGCCCTAGTAACAAGAGTTGAGAACGTAATAATGCTGCCGCCTTGTGGCTGTTTCCCACAGCAGCAGCTTTCAACACAGTGCTAATGGTCACTTAATATTCACAAGGACTGCAGGGCTGTAAATATCACCTGCCCTCAAAAAATGCCCTGGGGTAGGGAATAGCCAAGAAAATTCAACACATGACAAATTTTTCAAGAAGTCAATATGAAGAGGGAAGTTGTACTCACTCTTTAAAAAGAAAAGAAAACAAGAAAGAAAAGGACATGCCTAAAGCGCAGTATAAGGAATTATTAGACGCACGCAAATCCAACCTCCAGAAAGGTTTCACCTCACACCAGTCAAATGACCGTCAGCAAAAAGTCTACAAACTCTAAATGCTGAAGGGGTTTTAGAGAACTGTGTACCTTCTAGCTGCTGGTGGGATGGAAAGTGGTAACAGCACTAATGAAAACAGAATGGTGGTGCTTTAAAAGGTAAAAACGGAGCTACCATATGATCCGGCAGGGCACCTTCTGGGCCTATAACCTAAGAGCACCAGAATCGGAAAGACAGAGGCAGGCAAATGTGCACTGCAGCAATATTTAAATAGCCAAGACATGGAAGCAAAAAAAGGTCCATGAACAGATGAATGGACAAAGAACAAGTGGTATATGCACAGAATGGAATATTAGCCACGAAAAAAATAAAACAATGCCATTTGCAGCACCACAGATGAGCCTAGAGATAATCACACAACGTGAAGTAAGCCCAAATGCGAAAGACAAATGTCCCATGATATCACTTATGTTATCTGAAAATGCATAAAAATGAACATATTTCCATAGAGAAAGACAATCTCAGATTGAGAAGACAAACTTATGGTTAAGCCAATGAAAAGGTGTGACGAATGCATAAATTCGGATATTGGGGTTAACAAACATATACTAATACATATAAAATATATCATCACCCAAGACCTATGGAATACCAAGAGTGGTCTACTCAACACTCTGTAATAACCTACATGGAAAAGGAAACAAAGATCTATATATATATATATATATATATATATATGTATAGGTGTAAATGAACAAGATTGTGTACACCTAGAACAAACGACATTTTAAAATCCAATTTGCTCTGATCAAAACTAAAAATTAAAGACACAAACAAGAATTAAGGAGGCTAAAACTGATGGGCGTTTGTCCTGGCCCATTCCACTCTAAGCTGCAACCTAAAAGCACAACTTGCAGGAAGGTTCTGTTTCCCTAGCAAGCAGAGTTGCTAACGCAGAAATGCTGCCACCCTAAGGCCATTTCCTCAAACAGCAGCTTTAAATCCACTGCTAATGGTCACTAATATTGACAAGGACTGCAGGGGTGTAAATGACACATGCCCTCAAAAAATGTCCTGGGGTACGGAATGGCCAAAATAATTCAAACACGGCAAATTTTTCAACAAGGCAATTTGAAGTTGTAAGTTTAACTCAATCTTAAAAAAAAATAAAAAGGATATTGATAAAAGCTGGACATCAGGAATTATTAGACGCATGCAAATCCAATCTACCCAAAGGTATCACCTCACACCAGTCAGAATGACCATCAGCAAAAAGTCTACAAACAGTAGATGTTGAAGAAGTTGTGGAGAATAGCATAACCTCTATGTCTAAGGGGGATGTAAACTGGTAACAGCCAATAAAAGGAACAGAATGGCAGTGCGTTTGAAGGTAAAAATTGAGTTACCATATGATCCGGAAGGCCCACTATTGGGCCTGTAACCTGTGAAGGCCAGAATCAAAAAGACACAGGATGGAAAATCGTGTATTGCAGCAGAATTTACAATAGCCAAGACATGGGAGCAACAAAAATGTCCATCATCAGATGAATGGACGAAAATAGGTAAATGTACACAATGCAATATTCGACAGAGAAAAGAATGAAACAATGCCGTTTGCAGCACCATAGAAGAGGCTAGAGATAATCACACAACTTGAAGTAAGTCAGAAAGTGAGAGACACATATCCTATGATATCACGTATAGGTGTTACCTAAAAATTGATATTAATGAACTTATTTCCACAGAGAAGGACACTCACGTATTCAGAACACAAACTTGCGGTTAACCAAGAGGAAAGGTGTGACGAATGTGTAATGGAGGATATTGGGTTTTAACAGACATATGCTAATACTTATAAAATATAGAATCACCAAACACATACCGAATACCAAGAGAGGTCTACACAACATTCTGTAATTACCTGTATGGAACAGGATCCAAACATGAAAAGATATATGTATCAATGAAACAGATTCTGTACACCTAGAACAAACACAACATTGCGATCAAATTTGCTCTGATCAAAATGAAAATTAAACTAAGAATACCAACAACAAATAAGTAGCCATAAGTTTTGGGGGGTTTGTCCTGGCACATTCCACTCTAATTTACAACCTACAAACAGGACTTCCAGGAAGGCTCTGTTGCCCTAGTAACCAGAGTTGGGAATATAGACATGCTGCCGCCTTGTGGCCATTTCCTGCAACAGCAGCTTTAAACCCAGTGCTAATGGTCACTTAATATTCACAATTACTACGGAGTTGTAAATGACACCTGCCCTCAAAAAATATCCTGGCGTAGGTAATGGCCACAGGAATTCAGAACACAGCAAATTTTTCAAGGAAACAATTTGAAGAGGTAAGTTTTTCTGTTTTACTTTAAAAAAAAAAAAAAGAAAACGGACGTGGATTAAAAGCTCAATATCGGGAAGAATTAGACGCATGCAAATCCAAACTACAAAAAGGTGTCACCACCCAACACTCCAAATGCCATCAGTAAAAAGTCCACAAACAATAAATGCTGATGGGGTTTTAGAGAACAGTGTACCCTCTAGTTGCTGGTGGGATGTCAACTGGTAACAGCCAGTAGTGAGAACAGAATGGAGGTGCGTTTAAAGGTAAAAATTGAACTACCATATGATCTAGTAGGCCCACTGCTGGGCCTATCCCCTGAGAAGACCAGAATCCAAAAGACACAGGCTGGCAATCCTGCACTGCATCAATACTTAGCAGAGCCAAGAGTTGGAAGAAACCAAAATGTCCATCAACAGATGAATGCCCAAAGAAGAAGTGGTCCATGTACACAATGGAATATTCGGCATGGAAAAGAATGAAACACTGCTCTCTGCAGCACCATAGATGAGCCTAGAGATAATCACAGAACATGAGGTAAGTCGGAAAGCAGACGACAAATATCCTGTGATATCACTTCTAGGTGTTACCTAACAGCTGACACAAATGAACATATTTCCACAGAGAGAGACACTCACAGACTTGGAAAACAAACTATGGTTATGTAAAAGGAAAGCTGGGAGGAATGGATAAATGAAGATTAGGGTTACCATACGTATACAAATACATATTAAATTCATATATCAAAAAGACCAACCATATACCAAGGGAGGTCTACTGAACGCGCTGTAATAATTTATACGGGGGCTTCCCTGGTGCCACCGTGCTTAAGAATCCGCCTGCCAGTGCAGGGGACACGGGTTCGCTCCCTGGTCCAGGAAGATCCCACATGCTGCAGAGCAACTAAGCCCGTGCACCACAACTACTGAACCTGCATTCTAGAGCCCACGAGCCACAACTACGGAGCCCACACACCACAACTACTGAAGCCCGCATGCCTAGAGACCGTGCTCCGCAACAAGAGAAGCCACTGCAGTGAGGAGCCCGTGCACCGCAATGGAGAGTAGCCCCCGCTCACTGCAACTAGAGAAAGCCCACATGCAGCAACGAAGATCCAACTCAGCCAAAAATAAATAATTAAATAAAACAAATTTATTTTAAAAATAATAGTACTTTACATGAAAAGAGTATCTGCACATGAATAGGTATATATAATGTTCATTTGAACCTGGTTGTGCACACCTAGAACAAACAGTATTCTAATCATTACCCCAATTTAAAAAATTAAAACCACGAACAACAATTAATGAGACATAAACTTACTGGGGTTATCCCTGGCACATTCCATTCTAATTTACAACCTAGGAACACGACTTTCAGGAAGGCTCTACTGCCCTAGTCACCAGATTTGGGAATGGAGCAATGCTGCCGCCTGGTGGCCGTTTCCCACAACAGCAGCTGTAAACACAGGGCTAACGGTCACTTAAGATTCACAGGAATTCTAGGGCTGTCAATGACACGTGTCCTCAAAAAATATCCTGGGTAGGTAATGGCCAAAAAAGTTCACAACACAGAGAATTTTTCAAGAAAACAATTGGAAGAGGTAAGTTTTACTCACTCTTTTATTTACCAAAAAAAAGAGGAACATGGATAAAAGCTCGATATCAGGCATTATTGGTTGGATGCAAATGCAAACTACAAAAAGATGTCGCCACCCAATATTCAAAATGCCGTCAGTCAAAAGTCTACAAACTATGAATGCTGACGGGTTTGTGGAGAAATGCATACCCACTATGCTGTTGGTTGGATGTAAACTGGTAACAGCTAATCATGAGAACAGAATGGAGCTGCATTTAAAAGGTAAAAATGGAGCTACCATATGATGCGGCCGATCCCCTAATGGGCCTATAACTTAAGAAGACCAGAATCGGAAAGACACAGACAGGCAAACGTGCACTGCAGCAATATTTAAAATAGCCTAGACATGCAAGCAAACAAAATGTCCATCAACAGATAAATGGACAAAGAAGAAGTAGTATATGTACCGAATGGAATATTAGCCTCGGAAGAAAATGAACAATGCCATTTTCATGACTACAGATGAGCCTAGAAATAATCATGGTACGTTAAGTAAGTCAAAAGGGAATGACAAATATCCCATGATATCATTTATAGATGTTATCCTAGGATTGCTACCAATGAACATATTTCCACAGAGAAAGACACTCACAGACTTATAAACAAACTAATGGTTAACCAAAATGAAAGGTGGGAGGCTCGATAAATTAGGATTATGGGGGTAACATACATATAATAATGTATGTTAACATACATATACTGATGTATGTTAAATGTCTATAAACATATAAACTATATGAATTATATAAGCACCAAGACATATAAAGTATATAATGACCAAACACCTACCAAATACCAAGGGAGGTCTACTCAACACTCTGTAATAACATACACGGTAACAGGATCCGAAGATGAACAGATATATGTATGAATAATTGACCAGATTCTGTACTGCCAGACAATCACAACACTCTAATCAAAATTACTCCGATAAGAAATATAAATTCAATTTAAAAAACAAACATAAGTAAGGAGACCTAAACTTCTGGGGGTTTGTCCGAGCACATTCCACTCTAATTTACAAACGAGAAACACGATGCCCAGGAAGACTCTGTTGCCCTAGTAACAAGAGTTGAGAACGTAATAATGCTGCCGCCTTGTGGCTGTTTCCCACAGCAGCAGCTTTCAACACAGTGCTAATGGTCACTTAATATTCACAAGGACTGCAGGGCTGTAAATATCACCTGCCCTCAAAAAATGCCCTGGGGTAGGGAATAGCCAAGAAAATTCAACACATGACAAATTTTTCAAGAAGTCAATATGAAGAGGGAAGTTGTACTCACTCTTTAAAAAGAAAAGAAAACAAGAAAGAAAAGGACATGCCTAAAGCGCAGTATAAGGAATTATTAGACGCACGCAAATCCAACCTCCAAAAAGGTTTCACCTCACACCAGTCAAATGACCGTCAGCAAAAAGTCTACAAACTCTAAATGCTGAAGGGGTTTTAGAGAACTGTGTACCTTCTAGCTGCTGGTGGGATGGAAAGTGGTAACAGCACTAATGAAAACAGAATGGTGGTGCTTTAAAAGGTAAAAACGGAGCTACCATATGATCCGGCAGGGCACCTTCTGGGCCTATAACCTAAGAGCACCAGAATCGGAAAGACAGAGGCAGGCAAATGTGCACTGCAGCAATATTTAAATAGCCAAGACATGGAAGCAAAAAAAGGTCCATGAACAGATGAATGGACAAAGAACAAGTGGTATATGCACAGAATGGAATATTAGCCACGAAAAAAATAAAACAATGCCATTTGCAGCACCACAGATGAGCCTAGAGATAATCACACAACGTGAAGTAAGCCCAAATGCGAAAGACAAATGTCCCATGATATCACTTATGTTATCTGAAAATGCATAAAAATGAACATATTTCCATAGAGAAAGACAATCTCAGATTGAGAAGACAAACTTATGGTTAAGCCAATGAAAAGGTGTGACGAATGCATAAATTCGGATATTGGGGTTAACAAACATATACTAATACATATAAAATATATCATCACCCAAGACCTATGGAATACCAAGAGTGGTCTACTCAACACTCTGTAATAACCTACATGGAAAAGGAAACAAAGATCTATATATATATATATATATATATATATATATATATATATATATATATGTATAGGTGTAAATGAACAAGATTGTGTACACCTAGAACAAACGACATTTTAAAATCCAATTTGCTCTGATCAAAACTAAAAATTAAAGACACAAACAAGAATTAAGGAGGCTAAAACTGATGGGCGTTTGTCCTGGCCCATTCCACTCTAAGCTGCAACCTAAAAGCACAACTTGCAGGAAGGTTCTGTTTCCCTAGCAAGCAGAGTTGCTAACGCAGAAATGCTGCCACCCTAAGGCCATTTCCTCAAACAGCAGCTTTAAATCCACTGCTAATGGTCACTAATATTGACAAGGACTGCAGGGGTGTAAATGACACATGCCCTCAAAAAATGTCCTGGGGTACGGAATGGCCAAAATAATTCAAACACGGCAAATTTTTCAACAAGGCAATTTGAAGTTGTAAGTTTAACTCAATCTTAAAAAAAAATAAAAAGGATATTGATAAAAGCTGGACATCAGGAATTATTAGACGCATGCAAATCCAATCTACCCAAAGGTATCACCTCACACCAGTCAGAATGACCATCAGCAAAAAGTCTACAAACAGTAGATGTTGAAGAAGTTGTGGAGAATAGCATAACCTCTATGTCTAAGGGGGATGTAAACTGGTAACAGCCAATAAAAGGAACAGAATGGCAGTGCGTTTGAAGGTAAAAATTGAGTTACCATATGATCCGGAAGGCCCACTATTGGGCCTGTAACCTGTGAAGGCCAGAATCAAAAAGACACAGGATGGAAAATCGTGTATTGCAGCAGAATTTACAATAGCCAAGACATGGGAGCAACAAAAATGTCCATCATCAGATGAATGGACGAAAATAGGTAAATGTACACAATGCAATATTCGACAGAGAAAAGAATGAAACAATGCCGTTTGCAGCACCATAGAAGAGGCTAGAGATAATCACACAACTTGAAGTAAGTCAGAAAGTGAGAGACACATATCCTATGATATCACGTATAGGTGTTACCTAAAAATTGATATTAATGAACTTATTTCCACAGAGAAGGACACTCACGTATTCAGAACACAAACTTGCGGTTAACCAAGAGGAAAGGTGTGCCGAATGTGTAACGGAGGATATTGGGTTTTAACAGACATATGCTAATACTTATAAAATATAGAATCACCAAACACATACCGAATACCAAGAGAGGTCTACACAACATTCTGTAATTACCTGTATGGAACAGGATCCAAACATGAAAAGATATATGTATCAATGAAACAGATTCTGTACACCTAGAACAAACACAACATTGCGATCAAATTTGCTCTGATCAAAATGAAAATTAAACTAAGAATACCAACAACAAATAAGTAGCCATAAGTTTTGGGGGGTTTGTCCTGGCGCATTCCACTCTAATTTACAACCTACAAACAGGACTTCCAGGAAGGCTCTGTTGCCCTAGTAACCAGAGTTGGGAATATAGACATGCTGCCGCCTTGTGGACATTTCCTGCAACAGCAGCTTTAAACCCAGTGCTAATGGTCACTTAATATTCACAATTACTACGGAGTTGTAAATGACACCTGCCCTCAAAAAATATCCTGGCGTAGGTAATGGCCACAGGAATTCAGAACACAGCAAATTTTTCAAGGAAACAATTTGAAGAGGTAAGTTTTTCTGTTTTACTTTAAAAAAAAAAAAAAAAGAAAACGGACGTGGATTAAAAGCTCAATATCGGGAAGAATTAGACGCATGCAAATCCAAACTACAAAAAGGTGTCACCACCCAACACTCCAAATGCCATCAGTAAAAAGTCCACAAACAATAAATGCTGATGGGGTTTTAGAGAACAGTGTACCCTCTAGTTGCTGGTGGGATGTCAACTGGTAACAGCCAGTAGTGAGAACAGAATGGAGGTGCGTTTAAAGGTAAAAATTGAACTACCATATGATCTAGTAGGCCCACTGCTGGGCCTATCCCCTGAGAAGACCAGAATCCAAAAGACACAGGCTGGCAATCCTGCACTGCATCAATACTTAGCAGAGCCAAGAGTTGGAAGAAACCAAAATGTCCATCAACAGATGAATGCCCAAAGAAGAAGTGGTCCATGTACACAATGGAATATTCGGCATGGAAAAGAATGAAACACTGCTCTCTGCAGCACCATAGATGAGCCTAGAGATAATCACAGAACATGAGGTAAGTCGGAAAGCAGACGACAAATATCCTGTGATATCACTTCTAGGTGTTACCTAACAGCTGACACAAATGAACATATTTCCACAGAGAGAGACACTCACAGACTTGGAAAACAAACTATGGTTATGTAAAAGGAAAGCTGGGAGGAATGGATAAATGAAGATTAGGGTTACCATACGTATACAAATACATATTAAATTCATATATCAAAAAGACCAACCATATACCAAGGGAGGTCTACTGAACGCGCTGTAATAATTTATACGGGGGCTTCCCTGGTGCCACCGTGCTTAAGAATCCGCCTGCCAGTGCAGGGGACACGGGTTCGATCCCTGGTCCAGGAAGATCCCACATGCTGCAGAGCAACTAAGCCCGTGCACCACAACTACTGAACCTGCATTCTAGAGCCCACGAGCCACAACTACGGAGCCCACACACCACAACTACTGAAGCCCGCATGCCTAGAGACCGTGCTCCGCAACAAGAGAAGCCACTGCAGTGAGGAGCCCGTGCACCGCAATGGAGAGTAGCCCCCGCTCACTGCAACTAGAGAAAGCCCACATGCAGCAACGAAGATCCAACTCAGCCAAAAATAAATAATTAAATAAAACAAATTTATTTTAAAAATAATAGTACTTTACATGAAAAGAGTATCTGCACATGAATAGGTATATATAATGTTCATTTGAACCTGGTTGTGCACACCTAGAACAAACAGTATTCTAATCATTACCCCAATTTAAAAAATTAAAACCACGAACAACAATTAATGAGACATAAACTTACTGGGGTTATCCCTGGCACATTCCATTCTAATTTACAACCTAGGAACACGACTTTCAGGAAGGCTCTACTGCCCTAGTCACCAGATTTGGGAATGGAGCAATGCTGCCGCCTGGTGGCCGTTTCCCACAACAGCAGCTGTAAACACAGGGCTAACGGTCACTTAAGATTCACAGGAATTCTAGGGCTGTCAATGACACGTGTCCTCAAAAAATATCCTGGGTAGGTAATGGCCAAAAAAGTTCACAACACAGAGAATTTTTCAAGAAAACAATTGGAAGAGGTAAGTTTTACTCACTCTTTTATTTACCAAAAAAAAGAGGAACATGGATAAAAGCTCGATATCAGGCATTATTGGTTGGATGCAAATGCAAACTACAAAAAGATGTCGCCACCCAATATTCAAAATGCCGTCAGTCAAAAGTCTACAAACTATGAATGCTGACGGGTTTGTGGAGAAATGCATACCCACTATGCTGTTGGTTGGATGTAAACTGGTAACAGCTAATCATGAGAACAGAATGGAGCTGCATTTAAAAGGTAAAAATGGAGCTACCATATGATGCGGCCGATCCCCTAATGGGCCTATAACTTAAGAAGACCAGAATCGGAAAGACACAGACAGGCAAACGTGCACTGCAGCAATATTTAAAATAGCCTAGACATGCAAGCAAACAAAATGTCCATCAACAGATAAATGGACAAAGAAGAAGTAGTATATGTACCGAATGGAATATTAGCCTCGGAAGAAAATGAACAATGCCATTTTCATGACTACAGATGAGCCTAGAAATAATCATGGTACGTTAAGTAAGTCAAAAGGGAATGACAAATATCCCATGATATCATTTATAGATGTTATCCTAGGATTGCTACCAATGAACATATTTCCACAGAGAAAGACACTCACAGACTTATAAACAAACTAATGGTTAACCAAAATGAAAGGTGGGAGGCTCGATAAATTAGGATTATGGGGGTAACATACATATAATAATGTATGTTAACATACATATACTGATGTATGTTAAATGTCTATAAACATATAAACTATATGAATTATATAAGCACCAAGACATATAAAGTATATAATGACCAAACACCTACCAAATACCAAGGGAGGTCTACTCAACACTCTGTAATAACATACACGGTAACAGGATCCGAAGATGAACAGATATATGTATGAATAATTGACCAGATTCTGTACTGCCAGACAATCACAACACTCTAATCAAAATTACTCCGATAAGAAATATAAATTCAATTTAAAAAACAAACATAAGTAAGGAGACCTAAACTTCTGGGGGTTTGTCCGAGCACATTCCACTCTAATTTACAAACGAGAAACACGATGCCCAGGAAGACTCTGTTGCCCTAGTAACAAGAGTTGAGAACGTAATAATGCTGCCGCCTTGTGGCTGTTTCCCACAGCAGCAGCTTTCAACACAGTGCTAATGGTCACTTAATATTCACAAGGACTGCAGGGCTGTAAATATCACCTGCCCTCAAAAAATGCCCTGGGGTAGGGAATAGCCAAGAAAATTCAACACATGACAAATTTTTCAAGAAGTCAATATGAAGAGGGAAGTTGTACTCACTCTTTAAAAAGAAAAGAAAACAAGAAAGAAAAGGACATGCCTAAAGCGCAGTATAAGGAATTATTAGACGCACGCAAATCCAACCTCCAAAAAGGTTTCACCTCACACCAGTCAAATGACCGTCAGCAAAAAGTCTACAAACTCTAAATGCTGAAGGGGTTTTAGAGAACTGTGTACCTTCTAGCTGCTGGTGGGATGGAAAGTGGTAACAGCACTAATGAAAACAGAATGGTGGTGCTTTAAAAGGTAAAAACGGAGCTACCATATGATCCGGCAGGGCACCTTCTGGGCCTATAACCTAAGAGCACCAGAATCGGAAAGACAGAGGCAGGCAAATGTGCACTGCAGCAATATTTAAATAGCCAAGACATGGAAGCAAAAAAAGGTCCATGAACAGATGAATGGACAAAGAACAAGTGGTATATGCACAGAATGGAATATTAGCCACGAAAAAAATAAAACAATGCCATTTGCAGCACCACAGATGAGCCTAGAGATAATCACACAACGTGAAGTAAGCCCAAATGCGAAAGACAAATGTCCCATGATATCACTTATGTTATCTGAAAATGCATAAAAATGAACATATTTCCATAGAGAAAGACAATCTCAGATTGAGAAGACAAACTTATGGTTAAGCCAATGAAAAGGTGTGACGAATGCATAAATTCGGATATTGGGGTTAACAAACATATACTAATACATATAAAATATATCATCACCCAAGACCTATGGAATACCAAGAGTGGTCTACTCAACACTCTGTAATAACCTACATGGAAAAGGAAACAAAGATCTATATATATATATATATATATATATATATATATATATATATATATATATATGTATAGGTGTAAATGAACAAGATTGTGTACACCTAGAACAAACGACATTTTAAAATCCAATTTGCTCTGATCAAAACTAAAAATTAAAGACACAAACAAGAATTAAGGAGGCTAAAACTGATGGGCGTTTGTCCTGGCCCATTCCACTCTAAGCTGCAACCTAAAAGCACAACTTGCAGGAAGGTTCTGTTTCCCTAGCAAGCAGAGTTGCTAACGCAGAAATGCTGCCACCCTAAGGCCATTTCCTCAAACAGCAGCTTTAAATCCACTGCTAATGGTCACTAATATTGACAAGGACTGCAGGGGTGTAAATGACACATGCCCTCAAAAAATGTCCTGGGGTACGGAATGGCCAAAATAATTCAAACACGGCAAATTTTTCAACAAGGCAATTTGAAGTTGTAAGTTTAACTCAATCTTAAAAAAAAATAAAAAGGATATTGATAAAAGCTGGACATCAGGAATTATTAGACGCATGCAAATCCAATCTACCCAAAGGTATCACCTCACACCAGTCAGAATGACCATCAGCAAAAAGTCTACAAACAGTAGATGTTGAAGAAGTTGTGGAGAATAGCATAACCTCTATGTCTAAGGGGGATGTAAACTGGTAACAGCCAATAAAAGGAACAGAATGGCAGTGCGTTTGAAGGTAAAAATTGAGTTACCATATGATCCGGAAGGCCCACTATTGGGCCTGTAACCTGTGAAGGCCAGAATCAAAAAGACACAGGATGGAAAATCGTGTATTGCAGCAGAATTTACAATAGCCAAGACATGGGAGCAACAAAAATGTCCATCATCAGATGAATGGACGAAAATAGGTAAATGTACACAATGCAATATTCGACAGAGAAAAGAATGAAACAATGCCGTTTGCAGCACCATAGAAGAGGCTAGAGATAATCACACAACTTGAAGTAAGTCAGAAAGTGAGAGACACATATCCTATGATATCACGTATAGGTGTTACCTAAAAATTGATATTAATGAACTTATTTCCACAGAGAAGGACACTCACGTATTCAGAACACAAACTTGCGGTTAACCAAGAGGAAAGGTGTGACGAATGTGTAACGGAGGGTATTGGGTTTTAACAGACATATGCTAATACTTATAAAATATAGAATCACCAAACACATACCGAATACCAAGAGAGGTCTACACAACATTCTGTAATTACCTGTATGGAACAGGATCCAAACATGAAAAGATATATGTATCAATGAAACAGATTCTGTACACCTAGAACAAACACAACATTGCGATCAAATTTGCTCTGATCAAAATGAAAATTAAACTAAGAATACCAACAACAAATAAGTAGCCATAAGTTTTGGGGGGTTTGTCCTGGCACATTCCACTCTAATTTACAACCTACAAACAGGACTTCCAGGAAGGCTCTGTTGCCCTAGTAACCAGAGTTGGGAATATAGACATGCTGCCGCCTTGTGGCCATTTCCTGCAACAGCAGCTTTAAACCCAGTGCTAATGGTCACTTAATATTCACAATTACTACGGAGTTGTAAATGACACCTGCCCTCAAAAAATATCCTGGCGTAGGTAATGGCCACAGGAATTCAGAACACAGCAAATTTTTCAAGGAAACAATTTGAAGAGGTAAGTTTTTCTGTTTTACTTTAAAAAAAAAGAAAAGAAAACGGACGTGGATTAAAAGCTCAATATCGGGAAGAATTAGACGCATGCAAATCCAAACTACAAAAAGGTGTCACCACCCAACACTCCAAATGCCATCAGTAAAAAGTCCACAAACAATAAATGCTGATGGGGTTTTAGAGAACAGTGTACCCTCTAGTTGCTGGTGGGATGTCAACTGGTAACAGCCAGTAGTGAGAACAGAATGGAGGTGCGTTTAAAGGTAAAAATTGAACTACCATATGATCTAGTAGGCCCACTGCTGGGCCTATCCCCTGAGAAGACCAGAATCCAAAAGACACAGGCTGGCAATCCTGCACTGCATCAATACTTAGCAGAGCCAAGAGTTGGAAGAAACCAAAATGTCCATCAACAGATGAATGCCCAAAGAAGAAGTGGTCCATGTACACAATGGAATATTCGGCATGGAAAAGAATGAAACACTGCTCTCTGCAGCACCATAGATGAGCCTAGAGATAATCACAGAACATGAGGTAAGTCGGAAAGCAGACGACAAATATCCTGTGATATCACTTCTAGGTGTTACCTAACAGCTGACACAAATGAACATATTTCCACAGAGAGAGACACTCACAGACTTGGAAAACAAACTATGGTTATGTAAAAGGAAAGCTGGGAGGAATGGATAAATGAAGATTAGGGTTACCATACGTATACAAATACATATTAAATTCATATATCAAAAAGACCAACCATATACCAAGGGAGGTCTACTGAACGCGCTGTAATAATTTATACGGGGGCTTCCCTGGTGCCACCGTGCTTAAGAATCCGCCTGCCAGTGCAGGGGACACGGGTTCGATCCCTGGTCCAGGAAGATCCCACATGCTGCAGAGCAACTAAGCCCGTGCACCACAACTACTGAACCTGCATTCTAGAGCCCACGAGCCACAACTACGGAGCCCACACACCACAACTACTGAAGCCCGCATGCCTAGAGACCGTGCTCCGCAACAAGAGAAGCCACTGCAGTGAGGAGCCCGTGCACCGCAATGGAGAGTAGCCCCCGCTCACTGCAACTAGAGAAAGCCCACATGCAGCAACGAAGATCCAACTCAGCCAAAAATAAATAATTAAATAAAACAAATTTATTTTAAAAATAATAGTACTTTACATGAAAAGAGTATCTGCACATGAATAGGTATATATAATGTTCATTTGAACCTGGTTGTGCACACCTAGAACAAACAGTATTCTAATCATTACCCCAATTTAAAAAATTAAAACCACGAACAACAATTAATGAGACATAAACTTACTGGGGTTATCCCTGGCACATTCCATTCTAATTTACAACCTAGGAACACGACTTTCAGGAAGGCTCTACTGCCCTAGTCACCAGATTTGGGAATGGAGCAATGCTGCCGCCTGGTGGCCGTTTCCCACAACAGCAGCTGTAAACACAGGGCTAACGGTCACTTAAGATTCACAGGAATTCTAGGGCTGTCAATGACACGTGTCCTCAAAAAATATCCTGGGTAGGTAATGGCCAAAAAAGTTCACAACACAGAGAATTTTTCAAGAAAACAATTGGAAGAGGTAAGTTTTACTCACTCTTTTATTTACCAAAAAAAAGAGGAACATGGATAAAAGCTCGATATCAGGCATTATTGGTTGGATGCAAATGCAAACTACAAAAAGATGTCGCCACCCAATATTCAAAATGCCGTCAGTCAAAAGTCTACAAACTATGAATGCTGACGGGTTTGTGGAGAAATGCATACCCACTATGCTGTTGGTTGGATGTAAACTGGTAACAGCTAATCATGAGAACAGAATGGAGCTGCATTTAAAAGGTAAAAATGGAGCTACCATATGATGCGGCCGATCCCCTAATGGGCCTATAACTTAAGAAGACCAGAATCGGAAAGACACAGACAGGCAAACGTGCACTGCAGCAATATTTAAAATAGCCTAGACATGCAAGCAAACAAAATGTCCATCAACAGATAAATGGACAAAGAAGAAGTAGTATATGTACCGAATGGAATATTAGCCTCGGAAGAAAATGAACAATGCCATTTTCATGACTACAGATGAGCCTAGAAATAATCATGGTACGTTAAGTAAGTCAAAAGGGAATGACAAATATCCCATGATATCATTTATAGATGTTATCCTAGGATTGCTACCAATGAACATATTTCCACAGAGAAAGACACTCACAGACTTATAAACAAACTAATGGTTAACCAAAATGAAAGGTGGGAGGCTCGATAAATTAGGATTATGGGGGTAACATACATATAATAATGTATGTTAACATACATATACTGATGTATGTTAAATGTCTATAAACATATAAACTATATGAATTATATAAGCACCAAGACATATAAAGTATATAATGACCAAACACCTACCAAATACCAAGGGAGGTCTACTCAACACTCTGTAATAACATACACGGTAACAGGATCCGAAGATGAACAGATATATGTATGAATAATTGACCAGATTCTGTACTGCCAGACAATCACAACACTCTAATCAAAATTACTCCGATAAGAAATATAAATTCAATTTAAAAAACAAACATAAGTAAGGAGACCTAAACTTCTGGGGGTTTGTCCGAGCACATTCCACTCTAATTTACAAACGAGAAACACGATGCCCAGGAAGACTCTGTTGCCCTAGTAACAAGAGTTGAGAACGTAATAATGCTGCCGCCTTGTGGCTGTTTCCCACAGCAGCAGCTTTCAACACAGTGCTAATGGTCACTTAATATTCACAAGGACTGCAGGGCTGTAAATATCACCTGCCCTCAAAAAATGCCCTGGGGTAGGGAATAGCCAAGAAAATTCAACACATGACAAATTTTTCAAGAAGTCAATATGAAGAGGGAAGTTGTACTCACTCTTTAAAAAGAAAAGAAAACAAGAAAGAAAAGGACATGCCTAAAGCGCAGTATAAGGAATTATTAGACGCACGCAAATCCAACCTCCAAAAAGGTTTCACCTCACACCAGTCAAATGACCGTCAGCAAAAAGTCTACAAACTCTAAATGCTGAAGGGGTTTTAGAGAACTGTGTACCTTCTAGCTGCTGGTGGGATGGAAAGTGGTAACAGCACTAATGAAAACAGAATGGTGGTGCTTTAAAAGGTAAAAACGGAGCTACCATATGATCCGGCAGGGCACCTTCTGGGCCTATAACCTAAGAGCACCAGAATCGGAAAGACAGAGGCAGGCAAATGTGCACTGCAGCAATATTTAAATAGCCAAGACATGGAAGCAAAAAAAGGTCCATGAACAGATGAATGGACAAAGAACAAGTGGTATATGCACAGAATGGAATATTAGCCACGAAAAAAATAAAACAATGCCATTTGCAGCACCACAGATGAGCCTAGAGATAATCACACAACGTGAAGTAAGCCCAAATGCGAAAGACAAATGTCCCATGATATCACTTATGTTATCTGAAAATGCATAAAAATGAACATATTTCCATAGAGAAAGACAATCTCAGATTGAGAAGACAAACTTATGGTTAAGCCAATGAAAAGGTGTGACGAATGCATAAATTCGGATATTGGGGTTAACAAACATATACTAATACATATAAAATATATCATCACCCAAGACCTATGGAATACCAAGAGTGGTCTACTCAACACTCTGTAATAACCTACATGGAAAAGGAAACAAAGATCTATATATATATATATATATATATATATATGTATAGGTGTAAATGAACAAGATTGTGTACACCTAGAACAAACGACATTTTAAAATCCAATTTGCTCTGATCAAAACTAAAAATTAAAGACACAAACAAGAATTAAGGAGGCTAAAACTGATGGGCGTTTGTCCTGGCCCATTCCACTCTAAGCTGCAACCTAAAAGCACAACTTGCAGGAAGGTTCTGTTTCCCTAGCAAGCAGAGTTGCTAACGCAGAAATGCTGCCACCCTAAGGCCATTTCCTCAAACAGCAGCTTTAAATCCACTGCTAATGGTCACTAATATTGACAAGGACTGCAGGGGTGTAAATGACACATGCCCTCAAAAAATGTCCTGGGGTACGGAATGGCCAAAATAATTCAAACACGGCAAATTTTTCAACAAGGCAATTTGAAGTTGTAAGTTTAACTCAATCTTAAAAAAAAATAAAAAGGATATTGATAAAAGCTGGACATCAGGAATTATTAGACGCATGCAAATCCAATCTACCCAAAGGTATCACCTCACACCAGTCAGAATGACCATCAGCAAAAAGTCTACAAACAGTAGATGTTGAAGAAGTTGTGGAGAATAGCATAACCTCTATGTCTAAGGGGGATGTAAACTGGTAACAGCCAATAAAAGGAACAGAATGGCAGTGCGTTTGAAGGTAAAAATTGAGTTACCATATGATCCGGAAGGCCCACTATTGGGCCTGTAACCTGTGAAGGCCAGAATCAAAAAGACACAGGATGGAAAATCGTGTATTGCAGCAGAATTTACAATAGCCAAGACATGGGAGCAACAAAAATGTCCATCATCAGATGAATGGACGAAAATAGGTAAATGTACACAATGCAATATTCGACAGAGAAAAGAATGAAACAATGCCGTTTGCAGCACCATAGAAGAGGCTAGAGATAATCACACAACTTGAAGTAAGTCAGAAAGTGAGAGACACATATCCTATGATATCACGTATAGGTGTTACCTAAAAATTGATATTAATGAACTTATTTCCACAGAGAAGGACACTCACGTATTCAGAACACAAACTTGCGGTTAACCAAGAGGAAAGGTGTGACGAATGTGTAACGGAGGATATTGGGTTTTAACAGACATATGCTAATACTTATAAAATATAGAATCACCAAACACATACCGAATACCAAGAGAGGTCTACACAACATTCTGTAATTACCTGTATGGAACAGGATCCAAACATGAAAAGATATATGTATCAATGAAACAGATTCTGTACACCTAGAACAAACACAACATTGCGATCAAATTTGCTCTGATCAAAATGAAAATTAAACTAAGAATACCAACAACAAATAAGTAGCCATAAGTTTTGGGGGGTTTGTCCTGGCACATTCCACTCTAATTTACAACCTACAAACAGGACTTCCAGGAAGGCTCTGTTGCCCTAGTAACCAGAGTTGGGAATATAGACATGCTGCCGCCTTGTGGCCATTTCCTGCAACAGCAGCTTTAAACCCAGTGCTAATGGTCACTTAATATTCACAATTACTACGGAGTTGTAAATGACACCTGCCCTCAAAAAATATCCTGGCGTAGGTAATGGCCACAGGAATTCAGAACACAGCAAATTTTTCAAGGAAACAATTTGAAGAGGTAAGTTTTTCTGTTTTACTTTAAAAAAAAAAAAAAAGAAAACGGACGTGGATTAAAAGCTCAATATCGGGAAGAATTAGACGCATGCAAATCCAAACTACAAAAAGGTGTCACCACCCAACACTCCAAATGCCATCAGTAAAAAGTCCACAAACAATAAATGCTGATGGGGTTTTAGAGAACAGTGTACCCTCTAGTTGCTGGTGGGATGTCAACTGGTAACAGCCAGTAGTGAGAACAGAATGGAGGTGCGTTTAAAGGTAAAAATTGAACTACCATATGATCTAGTAGGCCCACTGCTGGGCCTATCCCCTGAGAAGACCAGAATCCAAAAGACACAGGCTGGCAATCCTGCACTGCATCAATACTTAGCAGAGCCAAGAGTTGGAAGAAACCAAAATGTCCATCAACAGATGAATGCCCAAAGAAGAAGTGGTCCATGTACACAATGGAATATTCGGCATGGAAAAGAATGAAACACTGCTCTCTGCAGCACCATAGATGAGCCTAGAGATAATCACAGAACATGAGGTAAGTCGGAAAGCAGACGACAAATATCCTGTGATATCACTTCTAGGTGTTACCTAACAGCTGACACAAATGAACATATTTCCACAGAGAGAGACACTCACAGACTTGGAAAACAAACTATGGTTATGTAAAAGGAAAGCTGGGAGGAATGGATAAATGAAGATTAGGGTTACCATACGTATACAAATACATATTAAATTCATATATCAAAAAGACCAACCATATACCAAGGGAGGTCTACTGAACGCGCTGTAATAATTTATACGGGGGCTTCCCTGGTGCCACCGTGCTTAAGAATCCGCCTGCCAGTGCAGGGGACACGGGTTCGCTCCCTGGTCCAGGAAGATCCCACATGCTGCAGAGCAACTAAGCCCGTGCACCACAACTACTGAACCTGCATTCTAGAGCCCACGAGCCACAACTACGGAGCCCACACACCACAACTACTGAAGCCCGCATGCCTAGAGACCGTGCTCCGCAACAAGAGAAGCCACTGCAGTGAGGAGCCCGTGCACCGCAATGGAGAGTAGCCCCCGCTCACTGCAACTAGAGAAAGCCCACATGCAGCAACGAAGATCCAACTCAGCCAAAAATAAATAATTAAATAAAACAAATTTATTTTAAAAATAATAGTACTTTACATGAAAAGAGTATCTGCACATGAATAGGTATATATAATGTTCATTTGAACCTGGTTGTGCACACCTAGAACAAACAGTATTCTAATCATTACCCCAATTTAAAAAATTAAAACCACGAACAACAATTAATGAGACATAAACTTACTGGGGTTATCCCTGGCACATTCCATTCTAATTTACAACCTAGGAACACGACTTTCAGGAAGGCTCTACTGCCCTAGTCACCAGATTTGGGAATGGAGCAATGCTGCCGCCTGGTGGCCGTTTCCCACAACAGCAGCTGTAAACACAGGGCTAACGGTCACTTAAGATTCACAGGAATTCTAGGGCTGTCAATGACACGTGTCCTCAAAAAATATCCTGGGTAGGTAATGGCCAAAAAAGTTCACAACACAGAGAATTTTTCAAGAAAACAATTGGAAGAGGTAAGTTTTACTCACTCTTTTATTTACCAAAAAAAAGAGGAACATGGATAAAAGCTCAATATCAGGCATTATTCGTTGGATGCAAATGCAAACTACAAAAAGATGTCACCACCCAATATTCAAAATGCCGTCAGTCAAAAGTCTACAAACTATGAATGCTGACGGGTTTGTGGAGAAATGCATACCCACTATGCTGTTGGTTGGATGTAAACTGGTAACAGCTAATCATGAGAACAGAATGGAGCTGCATTTAAAAGGTAAAAATGGAGCTACCATATGATGCGGCCGATCCCCTAATGGGCCTATAACTTAAGAAGACCAGAATCGGAAAGACACAGACAGGCAAACGTGCACTGCAGCAATATTTAAAATAGCCTAGACATGCAAGCAAACAAAATGTCCATCAACAGATAAATGGACAAAGAAGAAGTAGTATATGTACCGAATGGAATATTAGCCTCGGAAGAAAATGAACAATGCCATTTTCATGACTACAGATGAGCCTAGAAATAATCATGGTACGTTAAGTAAGTCAAAAGGGAATGACAAATATCCCATGATATCATTTATAGATGTTATCCTAGGATTGCTACCAATGAACATATTTCCACAGAGAAAGACACTCACAGACTTATAAACAAACTAATGGTTAACCAAAATGAAAGGTGGGAGGCTCGATAAATTAGGATTATGGGGGTAACATACATATAATAATGTATGTTAACATACATATACTGATGTATGTTAAATGTCTATAAACATATAAACTATATGAATTATATAAGCACCAAGACATATAAAGTATATAATGACCAAACACCTACCAAATACCAAGGGAGGTCTACTCAACACTCTGTAATAACATACACGGTAACAGGATCCGAAGATGAACAGATATATGTATGAATAATTGACCAGATTCTGTACTGCCAGACAATCACAACACTCTAATCAAAATTACTCCGATAAGAAATATAAATTCAATTTAAAAAACAAACATAAGTAAGGAGACCTAAACTTCTGGGGGTTTGTCCGAGCACATTCCACTCTAATTTACAAACGAGAAACACGATGCCCAGGAAGACTCTGTTGCCCTAGTAACAAGAGTTGAGAACGTAATAATGCTGCCGCCTTGTGGCTGTTTCCCACAGCAGCAGCTTTCAACACAGTGCTAATGGTCACTTAATATTCACAAGGACTGCAGGGCTGTAAATATCACCTGCCCTCAAAAAATGCCCTGGGGTAGGGAATAGCCAAGAAAATTCAACACATGACAAATTTTTCAAGAAGTCAATATGAAGAGGGAAGTTGTACTCACTCTTTAAAAAGAAAAGAAAACAAGAAAGAAAAGGACATGCCTAAAGCGCAGTATAAGGAATTATTAGACGCACGCAAATCCAACCTCCAAAAAGGTTTCACCTCACACCAGTCAAATGACCGTCAGCAAAAAGTCTACAAACTCTAAATGCTGAAGGGGTTTTAGAGAACTGTGTACCTTCTAGCTGCTGGTGGGATGGAAAGTGGTAACAGCACTAATGAAAACAGAATGGTGGTGCTTTAAAAGGTAAAAACGGAGCTACCATATGATCCGGCAGGGCACCTTCTGGGCCTATAACCTAAGAGCACCAGAATCGGAAAGACAGAGGCAGGCAAATGTGCACTGCAGCAATATTTAAATAGCCAAGACATGGAAGCAAAAAAAGGTCCATGAACAGATGAATGGACAAAGAACAAGTGGTATATGCACAGAATGGAATATTAGCCACGAAAAAAATAAAACAATGCCATTTGCAGCACCACAGATGAGCCTAGAGATAATCACACAACGTGAAGTAAGCCCAAATGCGAAAGACAAATGTCCCATGATATCACTTATGTTATCTGAAAATGCATAAAAATGAACATATTTCCATAGAGAAAGACAATCTCAGATTGAGAAGACAAACTTATGGTTAAGCCAATGAAAAGGTGTGACGAATGCATAAATTCGGATATTGGGGTTAACAAACATATACTAATACATATAAAATATATCATCACCCAAGACCTATGGAATACCAAGAGTGGTCTACTCAACACTCTGTAATAACCTACATGGAAAAGGAAACAAAGATCTATGTATATATGTATAGGTGTAAATGAACAAGATTGTGTACACCTAGAACAAACGACATTTTAAAATCCAATTTGCTCTGATCAAAACTAAAAATTAAAGACACAAACAAGAATTAAGGAGGCTAAAACTGATGGGCGTTTGTCCTGGCCCATTCCACTCTAAGCTGCAACCTAAAAGCACAACTTGCAGGAAGGTTCTGTTTCCCTAGCAAGCAGAGTTGCTAACGCAGAAATGCTGCCACCCTAAGGCCATTTCCTCAAACAGCAGCTTTAAATCCACTGCTAATGGTCACTAATATTGACAAGGACTGCAGGGGTGTAAATGACACATGCCCTCAAAAAATGTCCTGGGGTACGGAATGGCCAAAATAATTCAAACACGGCAAATTTTTCAACAAGGCAATTTGAAGTTGTAAGTTTAACTCAATCTTAAAAAAAAATAAAAAGGATATTGATAAAAGCTGGACTTCAGGAATTATTAGACGCATGCAAATCCAATCTACCCAAAGGTATCACCTCACACCAGTCAGAATGACCATCAGCAAAAAGTCTACAAACAGTAGATGTTGAAGAAGTTGTGGAGAATAGCATAACCTCTATGTCTAAGGGGGATGTAAACTGGTAACAGCCAATAAAAGGAACAGAATGGCAGTGCGTTTGAAGGTAAAAATTGAGTTACCATATGATCCGGAAGGCCCACTATTGGGCCCGTAACCTGTGAAGGCCAGAATCAAAAAGACACAGGATGGAAAATCGTGTATTGCAGCAGAATTTACAATAGCCAAGACATGGGAGCAACAAAAATGTCCATCATCAGATGAATGGACGAAAATAGGTAAATGTACACAATGCAATATTCGACAGAGAAAAGAATGAAACAATGCCGTTTGCAGCACCATAGAAGAGGCTAGAGATAATCACACAACTTGAAGTAAGTCAGAAAGTGAGAGACACATATCCTATGATATCACGTATAGGTGTTACCTAAAAATTGATATTAATGAACTTATTTCCACAGAGAAGGACACTCACGTATTCAGAACACAAACTTGCGGTTAACCAAGAGGAAAGGTGTGACGAATGTGTAACGGAGGATATTGGGTTTTAACAGACATATGCTAATACTTATAAAATATAGAATCACCAAACACATACCGAATACCAAGAGAGGTCTACACAACATTCTGTAATTACCTGTATGGAACAGGATCCAAACATGAAAAGATATATGTATCAATGAAACAGATTCTGTACACCTAGAACAAACACAACATTGCGATCAAATTTGCTCTGATCAAAATGAAAATTAAACTAAGAATACCAACAACAAATAAGTAGCCATAAGTTTTGGGGGGTTTGTCCTGGCACATTCCACTCTAATTTACAACCTACAAACAGGACTTCCAGGAAGGCTCTGTTGCCCTAGTAACCAGAGTTGGGAATATAGACATGCTGCCGCCTTGTGGCCATTTCCTGCAACAGCAGCTTTAAACCCAGTGCTAATGGTCACTTAATATTCACAATTACTACGGAGTTGTAAATGACACCTGCCCTCAAAAAATATCCTGGCGTAGGTAATGGCCACAGGAATTCAGAACACAGCAAATTTTTCAAGGAAACAATTTGAAGAGGTAAGTTTTTCTGTTTTACTTTAAAAAAAAAAAAAAAGAAAACGGACGTGGATTAAAAGCTCAATATCGGGAAGAATTAGACGCATGCAAATCCAAACTACAAAAAGGTGTCACCACGAACACTCCAAATGCCATCAGTAAAAAGTCCACAAACAATAAATGCTGATGGGGTTTTAGAGAACAGTGTACCCTCTAGTTGCTGGTGGGATGTCAACTGGTAACAGCCAGCAGTGAGAACAGAATGGAGGTGCGTTTAAAGGTAAAAATTGAACTACCATATGATCTAGTAGGCCCACTGCTGGGCCTATCCCCTGAGAAGACCAGAATCCAAAAGACACAGGCTGGCAATCCTGCAGTGCATCAATACTTAGCATAGCCAAGAGTTGGAAGAAACCAAAATGTCCATCAACAGATGAATGCCCAAAGAAGAAGTGGTCCATGTACACAATGGAATATTCGGCATGGAAAAGAATGAAACACTGCTCTCTGCAGCACCATAGATGAGCCTAGAGATAATCACAGAACATGAGGTAAGTCGGAAAGCAGACGACAAATATCCTGTGATATCACTTCTAGGTGTTACCTAACAGCTGACACAAATGAACATATTTCCACAGAGAGAGACACTCACAGACTTGGAAAACAAACTATGGTTATGTAAAAGGAAAGCTGGGAGGAATGGATAAATGAAGATTAAGGTTACCATACGTATACAAATACATATTAAATTCATATATCAAAAAGACCAACCATATACCAAGGGAGGTCTACTGAACGCGCTGTAATAATTTATACGGGGGCTTCCCTGGTGCCACCGTGCTTAAGAATCCGCCTGCCAGTGCAGGGGACACGGGTTCGATCCCTGGTCCAGGAAGATCCCACATGCTGCAGAGCAACTAAGCCCGTGCACCACAACTACTGAACCTGCATTCTAGAGCCCACGAGCCACAACTACGGAGCCCACACACCACAACTACTGAAGCCCGCATGCCTAGAGACCGTGCTCCGCAACAAGAGAAGCCACTGCAGTGAGGAGCCCGTGCACCGCAATGGAGAGTAGCCCCCACTCACTGCAACTAGAGAAAGCCTACATGCAGCAACGAAGATCCAACTCAGCCAAAAATAAATAATTAAATAAAACAAATTTATTTTAAAAATAATAGTACTTTACATGAAAAGAGTATCTGCACATGAATAGGTATATATAATGTTCATTTGAACCTGGTTGTGCACACCTAGAACAAACAGTATTCTAATCATTACCCCAATTTAAAAAATTAAAACCACGAACAACAATTAATGAGACATAAACTTACTGGGGTTATCCCTGGCACATTCCATTCTAATTTACAACCTAGGAACACGACTTTCAGGAAGGCTCTACTGCCCTAGTCACCAGATTTGGGAATGGAGCAATGCTGCCGCCTGGTGGCCGTTTCCCACAACAGCAGCTGTAAACACAGGGCTAACGGTCACTTAAGATTCACAGGAATTCTAGGGCTGTCAATGACACGTGTCCTCAAAAAATATCCTGGGTAGGTAATGGCCAAAAAAGTTCACAACACAGAGAATTTTTCAAGAAAACAATTGGAAGAGGTAAGTTTTACTCACTCTTTTATTTACCAAAAAAAAGAGGAACATGGATAAAAGCTCGATATCAGGCATTATTGGTTGGATGCAAATGCAAACTACAAAAAGATGTCGCCACCCAATATTCAAAATGCCGTCAGTCAAAAGTCTACAAACTATGAATGCTGACGGGTTTGTGGAGAAATGCATACCCACTGTGCTGTTGGTTGGATGTAAACTGGTAACAGCTAATCATGAGAACAGAATGGAGCTGCATTTAAAAGGTAAAAATGGAGCTACCATATGATGCGGCCGATCCCCTAATGGGCCTATAACTTAAGAAGACCAGAATCGGAAAGACACAGACAGGCAAACGTGCACTGCAGCAATATTTAAAATAGCCTAGACATGCAAGCAAACAAAATGTCCATCAACAGATAAATGGACAAAGAAGAAGTAGTATATGTACCGAATGGAATATTAGCCTCGGAAGAAAATGAACAATGCCATTTTCATGACTACAGATGAGCCTAGAAATAATCATGGTACGTTAAGTAAGTCAAAAGGGAATGACAAATATCCCATGATATCATTTATAGATGTTATCCTAGGATTGCTACCAATGAACATATTTCCACAGAGAAAGACACTCACAGACTTATAAACAAACTAATGGTTAACCAAAATGAAAGGTGGGAGGCTCGATAAATTAGGATTATGGGGGTAACATACATATAATAATGTATGTTAACATACATATACTGATGTATGTTAAATGTCTATAAACATATAAACTATATGAATTATATAAGCACCAAGACATATAAAGTATATAATGACCAAACACCTACCAAATACCAAGGGAGGTCTACTCAACACTCTGTAATAACATACACGGTAACAGGATCCGAAGATGAACAGATATATGTATGAATAATTGACCAGATTCTGTACTGCCAGACAATCACAACACTCTAATCAAAATTACTCCGATAAGAAATATAAATTCAATTTAAAAAACAAACATAAGTAAGGAGACCTAAACTTCTGGGGGTTTGTCCGAGCACATTCCACTCTAATTTACAAACGAGAAACACGATGCCCAGGAAGACTCTGTTGCCCTAGTAACAAGAGTTGAGAACGTAATAATGCTGCCGCCTTGTGGCTGTTTCCCACAGCAGCAGCTTTCAACACAGTGCTAATGGTCACTTAATATTCACAAGGACTGCAGGGCTGTAAATATCACCTGCCCTCAAAAAATGCCCTGGGGTAGGGAATAGCCAAGAAAATTCAACACATGACAAATTTTTCAAGAAGTCAATATGAAGAGGGAAGTTGTACTCACTCTTTAAAAAGAAAAGAAAACAAGAAAGAAAAGGACATGCCTAAAGCGCAGTATAAGGAATTATTAGACGCACGCAAATCCAACCTCCAAAAAGGTTTCACCTCACACCAGTCAAATGACCGTCAGCAAAAAGTCTACAAACTCTAAATGCTGAAGGGGTTTTAGAGAACTGTGTACCTTCTAGCTGCTGGTGGGATGGAAAGTGGTAACAGCACTAATGAAAACAGAATGGTGGTGCTTTAAAAGGTAAAAACGGAGCTACCATATGATCCGGCAGGGCACCTTCTGGGCCTATAACCTAAGAGCACCAGAATCGGAAAGACAGAGGCAGGCAAATGTGCACTGCAGCAATATTTAAATAGCCAAGACATGGAAGCAAAAAAAGGTCCATGAACAGATGAATGGACAAAGAACAAGTGGTATATGCACAGAATGGAATATTAGCCACGAAAAAAATAAAACAATGCCATTTGCAGCACCACAGATGAGCCTAGAGATAATCACACAACGTGAAGTAAGCCCAAATGCGAAAGACAAATGTCCCATGATATCACTTATGTTATCTGAAAATGCATAAAAATGAACATATTTCCATAGAGAAAGACAATCTCAGATTGAGAAGACAAACTTATGGTTAAGCCAATGAAAAGGTGTGACGAATGCATAAATTCGGATATTGGGGTTAACAAACATATACTAATACATATAAAATATATCATCACCCAAGACCTATGGAATACCAAGAGTGGTCTACTCAACACTCTGTAATAACCTACATGGAAAAGGAAACAAAGATCTATGTATATATGTATAGGTGTAAATGAACAAGATTGTGTACACCTAGAACAAACGACATTTTAAAATCCAATTTGCTCTGATCAAAACTAAAAATTAAAGACTCAAACAAGAATTAAGGAGGCTAAAACTGATGGGCGTTTGTCCTGGCCCATTCCACTCTAAGCTGCAACCTAAAAGCACAACTTGCAGGAAGGTTCTGTTTCCCTAGCAAGCAGAGTTGCTAACGCAGAAATGCTGCCACCCTAAGGCCATTTCCTCAAACAGCAGCTTTAAATCCACTGCTAATGGTCACTAATATTGACAAGGACTGCAGGGGTGTAAATGACACATGCCCTCAAAAAATGTCCTGGGGTACGGAATGGCCAAAATAATTCAAACACGGCAAATTTTTCAACAAGGCAATTTGAAGTTGTAAGTTTAACTCAATCTTAAAAAAAAATAAAAAGGATATTGATAAAAGCTGGACATCAGGAATTATTAGACGCATGCAAATCCAATCTACCCAAAGGTATCACCTCACACCAGTCAGAATGACCATCAGCAAAAAGTCTACAAACAGTAGATGTTGAAGAAGTTGTGGAGAATAGCATAACCTCTATGTCTAAGGGGGATGTAAACTGGTAACAGCCAATAAAAGGAACAGAATGGCAGTGCGTTTGAAGGTAAAAATTGAGTTACCATATGATCCGGAAGGCCCACTATTGGGCCTGTAACCTGTGAAGGCCAGAATCAAAAAGACACAGGATGGAAAATCGTGTATTGCAGCAGAATTTACAATAGCCAAGACATGGGAGCAACAAAAATGTCCATCATCAGATGAATGGACGAAAATAGGTAAATGTACACAATGCAATATTCGACAGAGAAAAGAATGAAACAATGCCGTTTGCAGCACCATAGAAGAGGCTAGAGATAATCACACAACTTGAAGTAAGTCAGAAAGTGAGAGACACATATCCTATGATATCACGTATAGGTGTTACCTAAAAATTGATATTAATGAACTTATTTCCACAGAGAAGGACACTCACGTATTCAGAACACAAACTTGCGGTTAACCAAGAGGAAAGGTGTGACGAATGTGTAACGGAGGATATTGGGTTTTAACAGACATATGCTAATACTTATAAAATATAGAATCACCAAACACATACCGAATACCAAGAGAGGTCTACACAACATTCTGTAATTACCTGTATGGAACAGGATCCAAACATGAAAAGATATATGTATCAATGAAACAGATTCTGTACACCTAGAACAAACACAACATTGCGATCAAATTTGCTCTGATCAAAATGAAAATTAAACTAAGAATACCAACAACAAATAAGTAGCCATAAGTTTTGGGGGGTTTGTCCTGGCACATTCCACTCTAATTTACAACCTACAAACAGGACTTCCAGGAAGGCTCTGTTGCCCTAGTAACCAGAGTTGGGAATATAGACATGCTGCCGCCTTGTGGCCATTTCCTGCAACAGCAGCTTTAAACCCAGTGCTAATGGTCACTTAATATTCACAATTACTACGGAGTTGTAAATGACACCTGCCCTCAAAAAATATCCTGGCGTAGGTAATGGCCACAGGAATTCAGAACACAGCAAATTTTTCAAGGAAACAATTTGAAGAGGTAAGTTTTTCTGTTTTACTTTAAAAAAAAAAAAAGAAAACGGACGTGGATTAAAAGCTCAATATCGGGAAGAATTAGACGCATGCAAATCCAAACTACAAAAAGGTGTCACCACCCAACACTCCAAATGCCATCAGTAAAAAGTCCACAAACAATAAATGCTGATGGGGTTTTAGAGAACAGTGTACCCTCTAGTTGCTGGTGGGATGTCAACTGGTAACAGCCAGTAGTGAGAACAGAATGGAGGTGCGTTTAAAGGTAAAAATTGAACTACCATATGATCTAGTAGGCCCACTGCTGGGCCTATCCCCTGAGAAGACCAGAATCCAAAAGACACAGGCTGGCAATCCTGCACTGCATCAATACTTAGCAGAGCCAAGAGTTGGAAGAAACCAAAATGTCCATCAACAGATGAATGCCCAAAGAAGAAGTGGTCCATGTACACAATGGAATATTCGGCATGGAAAAGAATGAAACACTGCTCTCTGCAGCACCATAGATGAGCCTAGAGATAATCACAGAACATGAGGTAAGTCGGAAAGCAGACGACAAATATCCTGTGATATCACTTCTAGGTGTTACCTAACAGCTGACACAAATGAACATATTTCCACAGAGAGAGACACTCACAGACTTGGAAAACAAACTATGGTTATGTAAAAGGAAAGCTGGGAGGAATGGATAAATGAAGATTAGGGTTACCATACGTATACAAATACATATTAAATTCATATATCAAAAAGACCAACCATATACCAAGGGAGGTCTACTGAACGCGCTGTAATAATTTATACGGGGGCTTCCCTGGTGCCACCGTGCTTAAGAATCCGCCTGCCAGTGCAGGGGACACGGGTTCGCTCCCTGGTCCAGGAAGATCCCACATGCTGCAGAGCAACTAAGCCCGTGCACCACAACTACTGAACCTGCATTCTAGAGCCCACGAGCCACAACTACGGAGCCCACACACCACAACTACTGAAGCCCGCATGCCTAGAGACCGTGCTCCGCAACAAGAGAAGCCACTGCAGTGAGGAGCCCGTGCACCGCAATGGAGAGTAGCCCCCGCTCACTGCAACTAGAGAAAGCCCACATGCAGCAACGAAGATCCAACTCAGCCAAAAATAAATAATTAAATAAAACAAATTTATTTTAAAAATAATAGTACTTTACATGAAAAGAGTATCTGCACATGAATAGGTATATATAATGTTCATTTGAACCTGGTTGTGCACACCTAGAACAAACAGTATTCTAATCATTACCCCAATTTAAAAAATTAAAACCACGAACAACAATTAATGAGACATAAACTTACTGGGGTTATCCCTGGCACATTCCATTCTAATTTACAACCTAGGAACACGACTTTCAGGAAGGCTCTACTGCCCTAGTCACCAGATTTGGGAATGGAGCAATGCTGCCGCCTGGTGGCCGTTTCCCACAACAGCAGCTGTAAACACAGGGCTAACGGTCACTTAAGATTCACAGGAATTCTAGGGCTGTCAATGACACGTGTCCTCAAAAAATATCCTGGGTAGGTAATGGCCAAAAAAGTTCACAACACAGAGAATTTTTCAAGAAAACAATTGGAAGAGGTAAGTTTTACTCACTCTTTTATTTACCAAAAAAAAGAGGAACATGGATAAAAGCTCGATATCAGGCATTATTGGTTGGATGCAAATGCAAACTACAAAAAGATGTCGCCACCCAATATTCAAAATGCCGTCAGTCAAAAGTCTACAAACTATGAATGCTGACGGGTTTGTGGAGAAATGCATACCCACTATGCTGTTGGTTGGATGTAAACTGGTAACAGCTAATCATGAGAACAGAATGGAGCTGCATTTAAAAGGTAAAAATGGAGCTACCATATGATGCGGCCGATCCCCTAATGGGCCTATAACTTAAGAAGACCAGAATCGGAAAGACACAGACAGGCAAACGTGCACTGCAGCAATATTTAAAATAGCCTAGACATGCAAGCAAACAAAATGTCCATCAACAGATAAATGGACAAAGAAGAAGTAGTATATGTACCGAATGGAATATTAGCCTCGGAAGAAAATGAACAATGCCATTTTCATGACTACAGATGAGCCTAGAAATAATCATGGTACGTTAAGTAAGTCAAAAGGGAATGACAAATATCCCATGATATCATTTATAGATGTTATCCTAGGATTGCTACCAATGAACATATTTCCACAGAGAAAGACACTCACAGACTTATAAACAAACTAATGGTTAACCAAAATGAAAGGTGGGAGGCTCGATAAATTAGGATTATGGGGGTAACATACATATAATAATGTATGTTAACATACATATACTGATGTATGTTAAATGTCTATAAACATATAAACTATATGAATTATATAAGCACCAAGACATATAAAGTATATAATGACCAAACACCTACCAAATACCAAGGGAGGTCTACTCAACACTCTGTAATAACATACACGGTAACAGGATCCGAAGATGAACAGATATATGTATGAATAATTGACCAGATTCTGTACTGCCAGACAATCACAACACTCTAATCAAAATTACTCCGATAAGAAATATAAATTCAATTTAAAAAACAAACATAAGTAAGGAGACCTAAACTTCTGGGGGTTTGTCCGAGCACATTCCACTCTAATTTACAAACGAGAAACACGATGCCCAGGAAGACTCTGTTGCCCTAGTAACAAGAGTTGAGAACGTAATAATGCTGCCGCCTTGTGGCTGTTTCCCACAGCAGCAGCTTTCAACACAGTGCTAATGGTCACTTAATATTCACAAGGACTGCAGGGCTGTAAATATCACCTGCCCTCAAAAAATGCCCTGGGGTAGGGAATAGCCAAGAAAATTCAACACATGACAAATTTTTCAAGAAGTCAATATGAAGAGGGAAGTTGTACTCACTCTTTAAAAAGAAAAGAAAACAAGAAAGAAAAGGACATGCCTAAAGCGCAGTATAAGGAATTATTAGACGCACGCAAATCCAACCTCCAAAAAGGTTTCACCTCACACCAGTCAAATGACCGTCAGCAAAAAGTCTACAAACTCTAAATGCTGAAGGGGTTTTAGAGAACTGTGTACCTTCTAGCTGCTGGTGGGATGGAAAGTGGTAACAGCACTAATGAAAACAGAATGGTGGTGCTTTAAAAGGTAAAAACGGAGCTACCATATGATCCGGCAGGGCACCTTCTGGGCCTATAACCTAAGAGCACCAGAATCGGAAAGACAGAGGCAGGCAAATGTGCACTGCAGCAATATTTAAATAGCCAAGACATGGAAGCAAAAAAAGGTCCATGAACAGATGAATGGACAAAGAACAAGTGGTATATGCACAGAATGGAATATTAGCCACGAAAAAAATAAAACAATGCCATTTGCAGCACCACAGATGAGCCTAGAGATAATCACACAACGTGAAGTAAGCCCAAATGCGAAAGACAAATGTCCCATGATATCACTTATGTTATCTGAAAATGCATAAAAATGAACATATTTCCATAGAGAAAGACAATCTCAGATTGAGAAGACAAACTTATGGTTAAGCCAATGAAAAGGTGTGACGAATGCATAAATTCGGATATTGGGGTTAACAAACATATACTAATACATATAAAATATATCATCACCCAAGACCTATGGAATACCAAGAGTGGTCTACTCAACACTCTGTAATAACCTACATGGAAAAGGAAACAAAGATATATATATATATATATATATATATATATATATATATATATATATATATATATATGTATAGGTGTAAATGAACAAGATTGTGTACACCTAGAACAAACGACATTTTAAAATCCAATTTGCTCTGATCAAAACTAAAAATTAAAGACACAAACAAGAATTAAGGAGGCTAAAACTGATGGGCGTTTGTCCTGGCCCATTCCACTCTAAGCTGCAACCTAAAAGCACAACTTGCAGGAAGGTTCTGTTTCCCTAGCAAGCAGAGTTGCTAACGCAGAAATGCTGCCACCCTAAGGCCATTTCCTCAAACAGCAGCTTTAAATCCACTGCTAATGGTCACTAATATTGACAAGGACTGCAGGGGTGTAAATGACACATGCCCTCAAAAAATGTCCTGGGGTACGGAATGGCCAAAATAATTCAAACACGGCAAATTTTTCAACAAGGCAATTTGAAGTTGTAAGTTTAACTCAATCTTAAAAAAAAATAAAAAGGATATTGATAAAAGCTGGACATCAGGAATTATTAGACGCATGCAAATCCAATCTACCCAAAGGTATCACCTCACACCAGTCAGAATGACCATCAGCAAAAAGTCTACAAACAGTAGATGTTGAAGAAGTTGTGGAGAATAGCATAACCTCTATGTCTAAGGGGGATGTAAACTGGTAACAGCCAATAAAAGGAACAGAATGGCAGTGCGTTTGAAGGTAAAAATTGAGTTACCATATGATCCGGAAGGCCCACTATTGGGCCTGTAACCTGTGAAGGCCAGAATCAAAAAGACACAGGATGGAAAATCGTGTATTGCAGCAGAATTTACAATAGCCAAGACATGGGAGCAACAAAAATGTCCATCATCAGATGAATGGACGAAAATAGGTAAATGTACACAATGCAATATTCGACAGAGAAAAGAATGAAACAATGCCGTTTGCAGCACCATAGAAGAGGCTAGAGATAATCACACAACTTGAAGTAAGTCAGAAAGTGAGAGACACATATCCTATGATATCACGTATAGGTGTTACCTAAAAATTGATATTAATGAACTTATTTCCACAGAGAAGGACACTCACGTATTCAGAACACAAACTTGCGGTTAACCAAGAGGAAAGGTGTGACGAATGTGTAACGGAGGATATTGGGTTTTAACAGACATATGCTAATACTTATAAAATATAGAATCACCAAACACATACCGAATACCAAGAGAGGTCTACACAACATTCTGTAATTACCTGTATGGAACAGGATCCAAACATGAAAAGATATATGTATCAATGAAACAGATTCTGTACACCTAGAACAAACACAACATTGCGATCAAATTTGCTCTGATCAAAATGAAAATTAAACTAAGAATACCAACAACAAATAAGTAGCCATAAGTTTTGGGGGGTTTGTCCTGGCACATTCCACTCTAATTTACAACCTACAAACAGGACTTCCAGGAAGGCTCTGTTGCCCTAGTAACCAGAGTTGGGAATATAGACATGCTGCCGCCTTGTGGCCATTTCCTGCAACAGCAGCTTTAAACCCAGTGCTAATGGTCACTTAATATTCACAATTACTACGGAGTTGTAAATGACACCTGCCCTCAAAAAATATCCTGGCGTAGGTAATGGCCACAGGAATTCAGAACACAGCAAATTTTTCAAGGAAACAATTTGAAGAGGTAAGTTTTTCTGTTTTACTTTAAAAAAAAAAAAAAAGAAAACGGACGTGGATTAAAAGCTCAATATCGGGAAGAATTAGACGCATGCAAATCCAAACTACAAAAAGGTGTCACCACCCAACACTCCAAATGCCATCAGTAAAAAGTCCACAAACAATAAATGCTGATGGGGTTTTAGAGAACAGTGTACCCTCTAGTTGCTGGTGGGATGTCAACTGGTAACAGCCAGTAGTGAGAACAGAATGGAGGTGCGTTTAAAGGTAAAAATTGAACTACCATATGATCTAGTAGGCCCACTGCTGGGCCTATCCCCTGAGAAGACCAGAATCCAAAAGACACAGGCTGGCAATCCTGCACTGCATCAATACTTAGCAGAGCCAAGAGTTGGAAGAAACCAAAATGTCCATCAACAGATGAATGCCCAAAGAAGAAGTGGTCCATGTACACAATGGAATATTCGGCATGGAAAAGAATGAAACACTGCTCTCTGCAGCACCATAGATGAGCCTAGAGATAATCACAGAACATGAGGTAAGTCGGAAAGCAGATGACAAATATCCTGTGATATCACTTCTAGGTGTTACCTAACAGCTGACACAAATGAACATATTTCCACAGAGAGAGACACTCACAGACTTGGAAAACAAACTATGGTTATGTAAAAGGAAAGCTGGGAGGAATGGATAAATGAAGATTAGGGTTACCATACGTATACAAATACATATTAAATTCATATATCAAAAAGACCAACCATATACCAAGGGAGGTCTACTGAACGCGCTGTAATAATTTATACGGGGGCTTCCCTGGTGCCACCGTGCTTAAGAATCCGCCTGCCAGTGCAGGGGACACGGGTTCGATCCCTGGTCCAGGAAGATCCCACATGCTGCAGAGCAACTAAGCCCGTGCACCACAACTACTGAACCTGCATTCTAGAGCCCACGAGCCACAACTACGGAGCCCACACACCACAACTACTGAAGCCCGCATGCCTAGAGACCGTGCTCCGCAACAAGAGAAGCCACTGCAGTGAGGAGCCCGTGCACCGCAATGGAGAGTAGCCCCCGCTCACTGCAACTAGAGAAAGCCCACATGCAGCAACGAAGATCCAACTCAGCCAAAAATAAATAATTAAATAAAACAAATTTATTTTAAAAATAATAGTACTTTACATGAAAAGAGTATCTGCACATGAATAGGTATATATAATGTTCATTTGAACCTGGTTGTGCACACCTAGAACAAACAGTATTCTAATCATTACCCCAATTTAAAAAATTAAAACCACGAACAACAATTAATGAGACATAAACTTACTGGGGTTATCCCTGGCACATTCCATTCTAATTTACAACCTAGGAACACGACTTTCAGGAAGGCTCTACTGCCCTAGTCACCAGATTTGGGAATGGAGCAATGCTGCCGCCTGGTGGCCGTTTCCCACAACAGCAGCTGTAAACACAGGGCTAACGGTCACTTAAGATTCACAGGAATTCTAGGGCTGTCAATGACACGTGTCCTCAAAAAATATCCTGGGTAGGTAATGGCCAAAAAAGTTCACAACACAGAGAATTTTTCAAGAAAACAATTGGAAGAGGTAAGTTTTACTCACTCTTTTATTTACCAAAAAAAAGAGGAACATGGATAAAAGCTCAATATCAGGCATTATTGGTTGGATGCAAATGCAAACTACAAAAAGATGTCGCCACCCAATATTCAAAATGCCGTCAGTCAAAAGTCTACAAACTATGAATGCTGACGGGTTTGTGGAGAAATGCATACCCACTATGCTGTTGGTTGGATGTAAACTGGTAACAGCTAATCATGAGAACAGAATGGAGCTGCATTTAAAAGGTAAAAATGGAGCTACCATATGATGCGGCCGATCCCCTAATGGGCCTATAACTTAAGAAGACCAGAATCGGAAAGACACAGACAGGCAAACGTGCACTGCAGCAATATTTAAAATAGCCTAGACATGCAAGCAAACAAAATGTCCATCAACAGATAAATGGACAAAGAAGAAGTAGTATATGTACCGAATGGAATATTAGCCTCGGAAGAAAATGAACAATGCCATTTTCATGACTACAGATGAGCCTAGAAATAATCATGGTACGTTAAGTAAGTCAAAAGGGAATGACAAATATCCCATGATATCATTTATAGATGTTATCCTAGGATTGCTACCAATGAACATATTTCCACAGAGAAAGACACTCACAGACTTATAAACAAACTAATGGTTAACCAAAATGAAAGGTGGGAGGCTCGATAAATTAGGATTATGGGGGTAACATACATATAATAATGTATGTTAACATACATATACTGATGTATGTTAAATGTCTATAAACATATAAACTATATGAATTATATAAGCACCAAGACATATAAAGTATATAATGACCAAACACCTACCAAATACCAAGGGAGGTCTACTCAACACTCTGTAATAACATACACGGTAACAGGATCCGAAGATGAACAGATATATGTATGAATAATTGACCAGATTCTGTACTGCCAGACAATCACAACACTCTAATCAAAATTACTCCGATAAGAAATATAAATTCAATTTAAAAAACAAACATAAGTAAGGAGACCTAAACTTCTGGGGGTTTGTCCGAGCACATTCCACTCTAATTTACAAACGAGAAACACGATGCCCAGGAAGACTCTGTTGCCCTAGTAACAAGAGTTGAGAACGTAATAATGCTGCCGCCTTGTGGCTGTTTCCCACAGCAGCAGCTTTCAACACAGTGCTAATGGTCACTTAATATTCACAAGGACTGCAGGGCTGTAAATATCACCTGCCCTCAAAAAATGCCCTGGGGTAGGGAATAGCCAAGAAAATTCAACACATGACAAATTTTTCAAGAAGTCAATATGAAGAGGGAAGTTGTACTCACTCTTTAAAAAGAAAAGAAAACAAGAAAGAAAAGGACATGCCTAAAGCGCAGTATAAGGAATTATTAGACGCACGCAAATCCAACCTCCAGAAAGGTTTCACCTCACACCAGTCAAATGACCGTCAGCAAAAAGTCTACAAACTCTAAATGCTGAAGGGGTTTTAGAGAACTGTGTACCTTCTAGCTGCTGGTGGGATGGAAAGTGGTAACAGCACTAATGAAAACAGAATGGTGGTGCTTTAAAAGGTAAAAACGGAGCTACCATATGATCCGGCAGGGCACCTTCTGGGCCTATAACCTAAGAGCACCAGAATCGGAAAGACAGAGGCAGGCAAATGTGCACTGCAGCAATATTTAAATAGCCAAGACATGGAAGCAAAAAAAGGTCCATGAACAGATGAATGGACAAAGAACAAGTGGTATATGCACAGAATGGAATATTAGCCACGAAAAAAATAAAACAATGCCATTTGCAGCACCACAGATGAGCCTAGAGATAATCACACAACGTGAAGTAAGCCCAAATGCGAAAGACAAATGTCCCATGATATCACTTATGTTATCTGAAAATGCATAAAAATGAACATATTTCCATAGAGAAAGACAATCTCAGATTGAGAAGACAAACTTATGGTTAAGCCAATGAAAAGGTGTGACGAATGCATAAATTCGGATATTGGGGTTAACAAACATATACTAATACATATAAAATATATCATCACCCAAGACCTATGGAATACCAAGAGTGGTCTACTCAACACTCTGTAATAACCTACATGGAAAAGGAAACAAAGATCTATATATATATATATATATATATATATATATATATATATGTATAGGTGTAAATGAACAAGATTGTGTACACCTAGAACAAACGACATTTTAAAATCCAATTTGCTCTGATCAAAACTAAAAATTAAAGACACAAACAAGAATTAAGGAGGCTAAAACTGATGGGCGTTTGTCCTGGCCCATTCCACTCTAAGCTGCAACCTAAAAGCACAACTTGCAGGAAGGTTCTGTTTCCCTAGCAAGCAGAGTTGCTAACGCAGAAATGCTGCCACCCTAAGGCCATTTCCTCAAACAGCAGCTTTAAATCCACTGCTAATGGTCACTAATATTGACAAGGACTGCAGGGGTGTAAATGACACATGCCCTCAAAAAATGTCCTGGGGTACGGAATGGCCAAAATAATTCAAACACGGCAAATTTTTCAACAAGGCAATTTGAAGTTGTAAGTTTAACTCAATCTTAAAAAAAAATAAAAAGGATATTGATAAAAGCTGGACATCAGGAATTATTAGACGCATGCAAATCCAATCTACCCAAAGGTATCACCTCACACCAGTCAGAATGACCATCAGCAAAAAGTCTACAAACAGTAGATGTTGAAGAAGTTGTGGAGAATAGCATAACCTCTATGTCTAAGGGGGATGTAAACTGGTAACAGCCAATAAAAGGAACAGAATGGCAGTGCGTTTGAAGGTAAAAATTGAGTTACCATATGATCCGGAAGGCCCACTATTGGGCCTGTAACCTGTGAAGGCCAGAATCAAAAAGACACAGGATGGAAAATCGTGTATTGCAGCAGAATTTACAATAGCCAAGACATGGGAGCAACAAAAATGTCCATCATCAGATGAATGGACGAAAATAGGTAAATGTACACAATGCAATATTCGACAGAGAAAAGAATGAAACAATGCCGTTTGCAGCACCATAGAAGAGGCTAGAGATAATCACACAACTTGAAGTAAGTCAGAAAGTGAGAGACACATATCCTATGATATCACGTATAGGTGTTACCTAAAAATTGATATTAATGAACTTATTTCCACAGAGAAGGACACTCACGTATTCAGAACACAAACTTGCGGTTAACCAAGAGGAAAGGTGTGACGAATGTGTAACGGAGGGTATTGGGTTTTAACAGACATATGCTAATACTTATAAAATATAGAATCACCAAACACATACCGAATACCAAGAGAGGTCTACACAACATTCTGTAATTACCTGTATGGAACAGGATCCAAACATGAAAAGATATATGTATCAATGAAACAGATTCTGTACACCTAGAACAAACACAACATTGCGATCAAATTTGCTCTGATCAAAATGAAAATTAAACTAAGAATACCAACAACAAATAAGTAGCCATAAGTTTTGGGGGGTTTGTCCTGGCACATTCCACTCTAATTTACAACCTACAAACAGGACTTCCAGGAAGGCTCTGTTGCCCTAGTAACCAGAGTTGGGAATATAGACATGCTGCCGCCTTGTGGCCATTTCCTGCAACAGCAGCTTTAAACCCAGTGCTAATGGTCACTTAATATTCACAATTACTACGGAGTTGTAAATGACACCTGCCCTCAAAAAATATCCTGGCGTAGGTAATGGCCACAGGAATTCAGAACACAGCAAATTTTTCAAGGAAACAATTTGAAGAGGTAAGTTTTTCTGTTTTACTTTAAAAAAAAAAAAAAAAGAAAACGGACGTGGATTAAAAGCTCAATATCGGGAAGAATTAGACGCATGCAAATCCAAACTACAAAAAGGTGTCACCACCCAACACTCCAAATGCCATCAGTAAAAAGTCCACAAACAATAAATGCTGATGGGGTTTTAGAGAACAGTGTACCCTCTAGTTGCTGGTGGGATGTCAACTGGTAACAGCCAGTAGTGAGAACAGAATGGAGGTGCGTTTAAAGGTAAAAATTGAACTACCATATGATCTAGTAGGCCCACTGCTGGGCCTATCCCCTGAGAAGACCAGAATCCAAAAGACACAGGCTGGCAATCCTGCACTGCATCAATACTTAGCAGAGCCAAGAGTTGGAAGAAACCAAAATGTCCATCAACAGATGAATGCCCAAAGAAGAAGTGGTCCATGTACACAATGGAATATTCGGCATGGAAAAGAATGAAACACTGCTCTCTGCAGCACCATAGATGAGCCTAGAGATAATCACAGAACATGAGGTAAGTCGGAAAGCAGACGACAAATATCCTGTGATATCACTTCTAGGTGTTACCTAACAGCTGACACAAATGAACATATTTCCACAGAGAGAGACACTCACAGACTTGGAAAACAAACTATGGTTATGTAAAAGGAAAGCTGGGAGGAATGGATAAATGAAGATTAGGGTTACCATACGTATACAAATACATATTAAATTCATATATCAAAAAGACCAACCATATACCAAGGGAGGTCTACTGAACGCGCTGTAATAATTTATACGGGGGCTTCCCTGGTGCCACCGTGCTTAAGAATCCGCCTGCCAGTGCAGGGGACACGGGTTCGATCCCTGGTCCAGGAAGATCCCACATGCTGCAGAGCAACTAAGCCCGTGCACCACAACTACTGAACCTGCATTCTAGAGCCCACGAGCCACAACTACGGAGCCCACACACCACAACTACTGAAGCCCGCATGCCTAGAGACCGTGCTCCGCAACAAGAGAAGCCACTGCAGTGAGGAGCCCGTGCACCGCAATGGAGAGTAGCCCCCGCTCACTGCAACTAGAGAAAGCCCACATGCAGCAACGAAGATCCAACTCAGCCAAAAATAAATAATTAAATAAAACAAATTTATTTTAAAAATAATAGTACTTTACATGAAAAGAGTATCTGCACATGAATAGGTATATATAATGTTCATTTGAACCTGGTTGTGCACACCTAAAACAAACAGTATTCTAATCATTACCCCAATTTAAAAAATTAAAACCACGAACAACAATTAATGAGACATAAACTTACTGGGGTTATCCCTGGCACATTCCATTCTAATTTACAACCTAGGAACACGACTTTCAGGAAGGCTCTACTGCCCTAGTCACCAGATTTGGGAATGGAGCAATGCTGCCGCCTGGTGGCCGTTTCCCACAACAGCAGCTGTAAACACAGGGCTAACGGTCACTTAAGATTCACAGGAATTCTAGGGCTGTCAATGACACGTGTCCTCAAAAAATATCCTGGGTAGGTAATGGCCAAAAAAGTTCACAACACAGAGAATTTTTCAAGAAAACAATTGGAAGAGGTAAGTTTTACTCACTCTTTTATTTACCAAAAAAAAGAGGAACATGGATAAAAGCTCAATATCAGGCATTATTGGTTGGATGCAAATGCAAACTACAAAAAGATGTCGCCACCCAATATTCAAAATGCCGTCAGTCAAAAGTCTACAAACTATGAATGCTGACGGGTTTGTGGAGAAATGCATACCCACTATGCTGTTGGTTGGATGTAAACTGGTAACAGCTAATCATGAGAACAGAATGGAGCTGCATTTAAAAGGTAAAAATGGAGCTACCATATGATGCGGCCGATCCCCTAATGGGCCTATAACTTAAGAAGACCAGAATCGGAAAGACACAGACAGGCAAACGTGCACTGCAGCAATATTTAAAATAGCCTAGACATGCAAGCAAACAAAATGTCCATCAACAGATAAATGGACAAAGAAGAAGTAGTATATGTACCGAATGGAATATTAGCCTCGGAAGAAAATGAACAATGCCATTTTCATGACTACAGATGAGCCTAGAAATAATCATGGTACGTTAAGTAAGTCAAAAGGGAATGACAAATATCCCATGATATCATTTATAGATGTTATCCTAGGATTGCTACCAATGAACATATTTCCACAGAGAAAGACACTCACAGACTTATAAACAAACTAATGGTTAACCAAAATGAAAGGTGGGAGGCTCGATAAATTAGGATTATGGGGGTAACATACATATAATAATGTATGTTAACATACATATACTGATGTATGTTAAATGTCTATGAACATATAAACTATATGAATTATATAAGCACCAAGACATATAAAGTATATAATGACCAAACACCTACCAAATACCAAGGGAGGTCTACTCAACACTCTGTAATAACATACACGGTAACAGGATCCGAAGATGAACAGATATATGTATGAATAATTGACCAGATTCTGTACTGCCAGACAATCACAACACTCTAATCAAAATTACTCCGATAAGAAATATAAATTCAATTTAAAAAACAAACATAAGTAAGGAGACCTAAACTTCTGGGGGTTTGTCCGAGCACATTCCACTCTAATTTACAAACGAGAAACACGATGCCCAGGAAGACTCTGTTGCCCTAGTAACAAGAGTTGAGAATGTAATAATGCTGCCGCCTTGTGGCTGTTTCCCACAGCAGCAGCTTTCAACACAGTGCTAATGGTCACTTAATATTCACAAGGACTGCAGGGCTGTAAATATCACCTGCCCTCAAAAAATGCCCTGGGGTAGGGAATAGCCAAGAAAATTCAACACATGACAAATTTTTCAAGAAGTCAATATGAAGAGGGAAGTTGTACTCACTCTTTAAAAAGAAAAGAAAACAAGAAAGAAAAGGACATGCCTAAAGCGCAGTATAAGGAATTATTAGACGCACGCAAATCCAACCTCCAGAAAGGTTTCACCTCACACCAGTCAAATGACCGTCAGCAAAAAGTCTACAAACTCTAAATGCTGAAGGGGTTTTAGAGAACTGTGTACCTTCTAGCTGCTGGTGGGATGGAAAGTGGTAACAGCACTAATGAAAACAGAATGGTGGTGCTTTAAAAGGTAAAAACGGAGCTACCATATGATCCGGCAGGGCACCTTCTGGGCCTATAACCTAAGAGCACCAGAATCGGAAAGACAGAGGCAGGCAAATGTGCACTGCAGCAATATTTAAATAGCCAAGACATGGAAGCAAAAAAAGGTCCATGAACAGATGAATGGACAAAGAACAAGTGGTATATGCACAGAATGGAATATTAGCCACGAAAAAAATAAAACAATGCCATTTGCAGCACCACAGATGAGCCTAGAGATAATCACACAACGTGAAGTAAGCCCAAATGCGAAAGACAAATGTCCCATGATATCACTTATGTTATCTGAAAATGCATAAAAATGAACATATTTCCATAGAGAAAGACAATCTCAGATTGAGAAGACAAACTTATGGTTAAGCCAATGAAAAGGTGTGACGAATGCATAAATTCGGATATTGGGGTTAACAAACATATACTAATACATATAAAATATATCATCACCCAAGACCTATGGAATACCAAGAGTGGTCTACTCAACACTCTGTAATAACCTACATGGAAAAGGAAACAAAGATCTATATATATATATATATATATATATATATATGTATAGGTGTAAATGAACAAGATTGTGTACACCTAGAACAAACGACATTTTAAAATCCAATTTGCTCTGATCAAAACTAAAAATTAAAGACACAAACAAGAATTAAGGAGGCTAAAACTGATGGGCGTTTGTCCTGGCCCATTCCACTCTAAGCTGCAACCTAAAAGCACAACTTGCAGGAAGGTTCTGTTTCCCTAGCAAGCAGAGTTGCTAACGCAGAAATGCTGCCACCCTAAGGCCATTTCCTCAAACAGCAGCTTTAAATCCACTGCTAATGGTCACTAATATTGACAAGGACTGCAGGGGTGTAAATGACACATGCCCTCAAAAAATGTCCTGGGGTACGGAATGGCCAAAATAATTCAAACACGGCAAATTTTTCAACAAGGCAATTTGAAGTTGTAAGTTTAACTCAATCTTAAAAAAAAATAAAAAGGATATTGATAAAAGCTGGACATCAGGAATTATTAGACGCATGCAAATCCAATCTACCCAAAGGTATCACCTCACACCAGTCAGAATGACCATCAGCAAAAAGTCTACAAACAGTAGATGTTGAAGAAGTTGTGGAGAATAGCATAACCTCTATGTCTAAGGGGGATGTAAACTGGTAACAGCCAATAAAAGGAACAGAATGGCAGTGCGTTTGAAGGTAAAAATTGAGTTACCATATGATCCGGAAGGCCCACTATTGGGCCTGTAACCTGTGAAGGCCAGAATCAAAAAGACACAGGATGGAAAATCGTGTATTGCAGCAGAATTTACAATAGCCAAGACATGGGAGCAACAAAAATGTCCATCATCAGATGAATGGACGAAAATAGGTAAATGTACACAATGCAATATTCGACAGAGAAAAGAATGAAACAATGCCGTTTGCAGCACCATAGAAGAGGCTAGAGATAATCACACAACTTGAAGTAAGTCAGAAAGTGAGAGACACATATCCTATGATATCACGTATAGGTGTTACCTAAAAATTGATATTAATGAACTTATTTCCACAGAGAAGGACACTCACGTATTCAGAACACAAACTTGCGGTTAACCAAGAGGAAAGGTGTGACGAATGTGTAACGGAGGGTATTGGGTTTTAACAGACATATGCTAATACTTATAAAATATAGAATCACCAAACACATACCGAATACCAAGAGAGGTCTACACAACATTCTGTAATTACCTGTATGGAACAGGATCCAAACATGAAAAGATATATGTATCAATGAAACAGATTCTGTACACCTAGAACAAACACAACATTGCGATCAAATTTGCTCTGATCAAAATGAAAATTAAACTAAGAATACCAACAACAAATAAGTAGCCATAAGTTTTGGGGGGTTTGTCCTGGCACATTCCACTCTAATTTACAACCTACAAACAGGACTTCCAGGAAGGCTCTGTTGCCCTAGTAACCAGAGTTGGGAATATAGACATGCTGCCGCCTTGTGGCCATTTCCTGCAACAGCAGCTTTAAACCCAGTGCTAATGGTCACTTAATATTCACAATTACTACGGAGTTGTAAATGACACCTGCCCTCAAAAAATATCCTGGCGTAGGTAATGGCCACAGGAATTCAGAACACAGCAAATTTTTCAAGGAAACAATTTGAAGAGGTAAGTTTTTCTGTTTTACTTTAAAAAAAAAAAAAAGAAAACGGACGTGGATTAAAAGCTCAATATCGGGAAGAATTAGACGCATGCAAATCCAAACTACAAAAAGGTGTCACCACCCAACACTCCAAATGCCATCAGTAAAAAGTCCACAAACAATAAATGCTGATGGGGTTTTAGAGAACAGTGTACCCTCTAGTTGCTGGTGGGATGTCAACTGGTAACAGCCAGTAGTGAGAACAGAATGGAGGTGCGTTTAAAGGTAAAAATTGAACTACCATATGATCTAGTAGGCCCACTGCTGGGCCTATCCCCTGAGAAGACCAGAATCCAAAAGACACAGGCTGGCAATCCTGCACTGCATCAATACTTAGCAGAGCCAAGAGTTGGAAGAAACCAAAATGTCCATCAACAGATGAATGCCCAAAGAAGAAGTGGTCCATGTACACAATGGAATATTCGGCATGGAAAAGAATGAAACACTGCTCTCTGCAGCACCATAGATGAGCCTAGAGATAATCACAGAACATGAGGTAAGTCGGAAAGCAGACGACAAATATCCTGTGATATCACTTCTAGGTGTTACCTAACAGCTGACACAAATGAACATATTTCCACAGAGAGAGACACTCACAGACTTGGAAAACAAACTATGGTTATGTAAAAGGAAAGCTGGGAGGAATGGATAAATGAAGATTAGGGTTACCATACGTATACAAATACATATTAAATTCATATATCAAAAAGACCAACCATATACCAAGGGAGGTCTACTGAACGCGCTGTAATAATTTATACGGGGGCTTCCCTGGTGCCACCGTGCTTAAGAATCCGCCTGCCAGTGCAGGGGACACGGGTTCGATCCCTGGTCCAGGAAGATCCCACATGCTGCAGAGCAACTAAGCCCGTGCACCACAACTACTGAACCTGCATTCTAGAGCCCACGAGCCACAACTACGGAGCCCACACACCACAACTACTGAAGCCCGCATGCCTAGAGACCGTGCTCCGCAACAAGAGAAGCCACTGCAGTGAGGAGCCCGTGCACCGCAATGGAGAGTAGCCCCCGCTCACTGCAACTAGAGAAAGCCCACATGCAGCAACGAAGATCCAACTCAGCCAAAAATAAATAATTAAATAAAACAAATTTATTTTAAAAATAATAGTACTTTACATGAAAAGAGTATCTGCACATGAATAGGTATATATAATGTTCATTTGAACCTGGTTGTGCACACCTAGAACAAACAGTATTCTAATCATTACCCCAATTTAAAAAATTAAAACCACGAACAACAATTAATGAGACATAAACTTACTGGGGTTATCCCTGGCACATTCCATTCTAATTTACAACCTAGGAACACGACTTTCAGGAAGGCTCTACTGCCCTAGTCACCAGATTTGGGAATGGAGCAATGCTGCCGCCTGGTGGCCGTTTCCCACAACAGCAGCTGTAAACACAGGGCTAACGGTCACTTAAGATTCACAGGAATTCTAGGGCTGTCAATGACACGTGTCCTCAAAAAATATCCTGGGTAGGTAATGGCCAAAAAAGTTCACAACACAGAGAATTTTTCAAGAAAACAATTGGAAGAGGTAAGTTTTACTCACTCTTTTATTTACCAAAAAAAAGAGGAACATGGATAAAAGCTCGATATCAGGCATTATTGGTTGGATGCAAATGCAAACTACAAAAAGATGTCGCCACCCAATATTCAAAATGCCGTCAGTCAAAAGTCTACAAACTATGAATGCTGACGGGTTTGTGGAGAAATGCATACCCACTGTGCTGTTGGTTGGATGTAAACTGGTAACAGCTAATCATGAGAACAGAATGGAGCTGCATTTAAAAGGTAAAAATGGAGCTACCATATGATGCGGCCGATCCCCTAATGGGCCTATAACTTAAGAAGACCAGAATCGGAAAGACACAGACAGGCAAACGTGCACTGCAGCAATATTTAAAATAGCCTAGACATGCAAGCAAACAAAATGTCCATCAACAGATAAATGGACAAAGAAGAAGTAGTATATGTACCGAATGGAATATTAGCCTCGGAAGAAAATGAACAATGCCATTTTCATGACTACAGATGAGCCTAGAAATAATCATGGTACGTTAAGTAAGTCAAAAGGGAATGACAAATATCCCATGATATCATTTATAGATGTTATCCTAGGATTGCTACCAATGAACATATTTCCACAGAGAAAGACACTCACAGACTTATAAACAAACTAATGGTTAACCAAAATGAAAGGTGGGAGGCTCGATAAATTAGGATTATGGGGGTAACATACATATAATAATGTATGTTAACATACATATACTGATGTATGTTAAATGTCTATAAACATATAAACTATATGAATTATATAAGCACCAAGACATATAAAGTATATAATGACCAAACACCTACCAAATACCAAGGGAGGTCTACTCAACACTCTGTAATAACATACACGGTAACAGGATCCGAAGATGAACAGATATATGTATGAATAATTGACCAGATTCTGTACTGCCAGACAATCACAACACTCTAATCAAAATTACTCCGATAAGAAATATAAATTCAATTTAAAAAACAAACATAAGTAAGGAGACCTAAACTTCTGGGGGTTTGTCCGAGCACATTCCACTCTAATTTACAAACGAGAAACACGATGCCCAGGAAGACTCTGTTGCCCTAGTAACAAGAGTTGAGAACGTAATAATGCTGCCGCCTTGTGGCTGTTTCCCACAGCAGCAGCTTTCAACACAGTGCTAATGGTCACTTAATATTCACAAGGACTGCAGGGCTGTAAATATCACCTGCCCTCAAAAAATGCCCTGGGGTAGGGAATAGCCAAGAAAATTCAACACATGACAAATTTTTCAAGAAGTCAATATGAAGAGGGAAGTTGTACTCACTCTTTAAAAAGAAAAGAAAACAAGAAAGAAAAGGACATGCCTAAAGCGCAGTATAAGGAATTATTAGACGCACGCAAATCCAACCTCCAGAAAGGTTTCACCTCACACCAGTCAAATGACCGTCAGCAAAAAGTCTACAAACTCTAAATGCTGAAGGGGTTTTAGAGAACTGTGTACCTTCTAGCTGCTGGTGGGATGGAAAGTGGTAACAGCACTAATGAAAACAGAATGGTGGTGCTTTAAAAGGTAAAAACGGAGCTACCATATGATCCGGCAGGGCACCTTCTGGGCCTATAACCTAAGAGCACCAGAATCGGAAAGACAGAGGCAGGCAAATGTGCACTGCAGCAATATTTAAATAGCCAAGACATGGAAGCAAAAAAAGGTCCATGAACAGATGAATGGACAAAGAACAAGTGGTATATGCACAGAATGGAATATTAGCCACGAAAAAAATAAAACAATGCCATTTGCAGCACCACAGATGAGCCTAGAGATAATCACACAACGTGAAGTAAGCCCAAATGCGAAAGACAAATGTCCCATGATATCACTTATGTTATCTGAAAATGCATAAAAATGAACATATTTCCATAGAGAAAGACAATCTCAGATTGAGAAGACAAACTTATGGTTAAGCCAATGAAAAGGTGTGACGAATGCATAAATTCGGATATTGGGGTTAACAAACATATACTAATACATATAAAATATATCATCACCCAAGACCTATGGAATACCAAGAGTGGTCTACTCAACACTCTGTAATAACCTACATGGAAAAGGAAACAAAGATCTATATATATATATATATATATATATATATATATATATATATGTATAGGTGTAAATGAACAAGATTGTGTACACCTAGAACAAACGACATTTTAAAATCCAATTTGCTCTGATCAAAACTAAAAATTAAAGACACAAACAAGAATTAAGGAGGCTAAAACTGATGGGCGTTTGTCCTGGCCCATTCCACTCTAAGCTGCAACCTAAAAGCACAACTTGCAGGAAGGTTCTGTTTCCCTAGCAAGCAGAGTTGCTAACGCAGAAATGCTGCCACCCTAAGGCCATTTCCTCAAACAGCAGCTTTAAATCCACTGCTAATGGTCACTAATATTGACAAGGACTGCAGGGGTGTAAATGACACATGCCCTCAAAAAATGTCCTGGGGTACGGAATGGCCAAAATAATTCAAACACGGCAAATTTTTCAACAAGGCAATTTGAAGTTGTAAGTTTAACTCAATCTTAAAAAAAAATAAAAAGGATATTGATAAAAGCTGGACATCAGGAATTATTAGACGCATGCAAATCCAATCTACCCAAAGGTATCACCTCACACCAGTCAGAATGACCATCAGCAAAAAGTCTACAAACAGTAGATGTTGAAGAAGTTGTGGAGAATAGCATAACCTCTATGTCTAAGGGGGATGTAAACTGGTAACAGCCAATAAAAGGAACAGAATGGCAGTGCGTTTGAAGGTAAAAATTGAGTTACCATATGATCCGGAAGGCCCACTATTGGGCCTGTAACCTGTGAAGGCCAGAATCAAAAAGACACAGGATGGAAAATCGTGTATTGCAGCAGAATTTACAATAGCCAAGACATGGGAGCAACAAAAATGTCCATCATCAGATGAATGGACGAAAATAGGTAAATGTACACAATGCAATATTCGACAGAGAAAAGAATGAAACAATGCCGTTTGCAGCACCATAGAAGAGGCTAGAGATAATCACACAACTTGAAGTAAGTCAGAAAGTGAGAGACACATATCCTATGATATCACGTATAGGTGTTACCTAAAAATTGATATTAATGAACTTATTTCCACAGAGAAGGACACTCACGTATTCAGAACACAAACTTGCGGTTAACCAAGAGGAAAGGTGTGACGAATGTGTAACGGAGGATATTGGGTTTTAACAGACATATGCTAATACTTATAAAATATAGAATCACCAAACACATACCGAATACCAAGAGAGGTCTACACAACATTCTGTAATTACCTGTATGGAACAGGATCCAAACATGAAAAGATATATGTATCAATGAAACAGATTCTGTACACCTAGAACAAACACAACATTGCGATCAAATTTGCTCTGATCAAAATGAAAATTAAACTAAGAATACCAACAACAAATAAGTAGCCATAAGTTTTGGGGGGTTTGTCCTGGCACATTCCACTCTAATTTACAACCTACAAACAGGACTTCCAGGAAGGCTCTGTTGCCCTAGTAACCAGAGTTGGGAATATAGACATGCTGCCGCCTTGTGGCCATTTCCTGCAACAGCAGCTTTAAACCCAGTGCTAATGGTCACTTAATATTCACAATTACTACGGAGTTGTAAATGACACCTGCCCTCAAAAAATATCCTGGCGTAGGTAATGGCCACAGGAATTCAGAACACAGCAAATTTTTCAAGGAAACAATTTGAAGAGGTAAGTTTTTCTGTTTTACTTTAAAAAAAAAAAAAAAAGAAAACGGACGTGGATTAAAAGCTCAATATCGGGAAGAATTAGACGCATGCAAATCCAAACTACAAAAAGGTGTCACCACCCAACACTCCAAATGCCATCAGTAAAAAGTCCACAAACAATAAATGCTGATGGGGTTTTAGAGAACAGTGTACCCTCTAGTTGCTGGTGGGATGTCAACTGGTAACAGCCAGTAGTGAGAACAGAATGGAGGTGCGTTTAAAGGTAAAAATTGAACTACCATATGATCTAGTAGGCCCACTGCTGGGCCTATCCCCTGAGAAGACCAGAATCCAAAAGACACAGGCTGGCAATCCTGCACTGCATCAATACTTAGCAGAGCCAAGAGTTGGAAGAAACCAAAATGTCCATCAACAGATGAATGCCCAAAGAAGAAGTGGTCCATGTACACAATGGAATATTCGGCATGGAAAAGAATGAAACACTGCTCTCTGCAGCACCATAGATGAGCCTAGAGATAATCACAGAACATGAGGTAAGTCGGAAAGCAGACGACAAATATCCTGTGATATCACTTCTAGGTGTTACCTAACAGCTGACACAAATGAACATATTTCCACAGAGAGAGACACTCACAGACTTGGAAAACAAACTATGGTTATGTAAAAGGAAAGCTGGGAGGAATGGATAAATGAAGATTAGGGTTACCATACGTATACAAATACATATTAAATTCATATATCAAAAAGACCAACCATATACCAAGGGAGGTCTACTGAACGCGCTGTAATAATTTATACGGGGGCTTCCCTGGTGCCACCGTGCTTAAGAATCCGCCTGCCAGTGCAGGGGACACGGGTTCGATCCCTGGTCCAGGAAGATCCCACATGCTGCAGAGCAACTAAGCCCGTGCACCACAACTACTGAACCTGCATTCTAGAGCCCACGAGCCACAACTACGGAGCCCACACACCACAACTACTGAAGCCCGCATGCCTAGAGACCGTGCTCCGCAACAAGAGAAGCCACTGCAGTGAGGAGCCCGTGCACCGCAATGGAGAGTAGCCCCCGCTCACTGCAACTAGAGAAAGCCCACATGCAGCAACGAAGATCCAACTCAGCCAAAAATAAATAATTAAATAAAACAAATTTATTTTAAAAATAATAGTACTTTACATGAAAAGAGTATCTGCACATGAATAGGTATATATAATGTTCATTTGAACCTGGTTGTGCACACCTAGAACAAACAGTATTCTAATCATTACCCCAATTTAAAAAATTAAAACCACGAACAACAATTAATGAGACATAAACTTACTGGGGTTATCCCTGGCACATTCCATTCTAATTTACAACCTAGGAACACGACTTTCAGGAAGGCTCTACTGCCCTAGTCACCAGATTTGGGAATGGAGCAATGCTGCCGCCTGGTGGCCGTTTCCCACAACAGCAGCTGTAAACACAGGGCTAACGGTCACTTAAGATTCACAGGAATTCTAGGGCTGTCAATGACACGTGTCCTCAAAAAATATCCTGGGTAGGTAATGGCCAAAAAAGTTCACAACACAGAGAATTTTTCAAGAAAACAATTGGAAGAGGTAAGTTTTACTCACTCTTTTATTTACCAAAAAAAAGAGGAACATGGATAAAAGCTCGATATCAGGCATTATTGGTTGGATGCAAATGCAAACTACAAAAAGATGTCGCCACCCAATATTCAAAATGCCGTCAGTCAAAAGTCTACAAACTATGAATGCTGACGGGTTTGTGGAGAAATGCATACCCACTATGCTGTTGGTTGGATGTAAACTGGTAACAGCTAATCATGAGAACAGAATGGAGCTGCATTTAAAAGGTAAAAATGGAGCTACCATATGATGCGGCCGATCCCCTAATGGGCCTATAACTTAAGAAGACCAGAATCGGAAAGACACAGACAGGCAAACGTGCACTGCAGCAATATTTAAAATAGCCTAGACATGCAAGCAAACAAAATGTCCATCAACAGATAAATGGACAAAGAAGAAGTAGTATATGTACCGAATGGAATATTAGCCTCGGAAGAAAATGAACAATGCCATTTTCATGACTACAGATGAGCCTAGAAATAATCATGGTACGTTAAGTAAGTCAAAAGGGAATGACAAATATCCCATGATATCATTTATAGATGTTATCCTAGGATTGCTACCAATGAACATATTTCCACAGAGAAAGACACTCACAGACTTATAAACAAACTAATGGTTAACCAAAATGAAAGGTGGGAGGCTCGATAAATTAGGATTATGGGGGTAACATACATATAATAATGTATGTTAACATACATATACTGATGTATGTTAAATGTCTATAAACATATAAACTATATGAATTATATAAGCACCAAGACATATAAAGTATATAATGACCAAACACCTACCAAATACCAAGGGAGGTCTACTCAACACTCTGTAATAACATACACGGTAACAGGATCCGAAGATGAACAGATATATGTATGAATAATTGACCAGATTCTGTACTGCCAGACAATCACAACACTCTAATCAAAATTACTCCGATAAGAAATATAAATTCAATTTAAAAAACAAACATAAGTAAGGAGACCTAAACTTCTGGGGGTTTGTCCGAGCACATTCCACTCTAATTTACAAACGAGAAACACGATGCCCAGGAAGACTCTGTTGCCCTAGTAACAAGAGTTGAGAACGTAATAATGCTGCCGCCTTGTGGCTGTTTCCCACAGCAGCAGCTTTCAACACAGTGCTAATGGTCACTTAATATTCACAAGGACTGCAGGGCTGTAAATATCACCTGCCCTCAAAAAATGCCCTGGGGTAGGGAATAGCCAAGAAAATTCAACACATGACAAATTTTTCAAGAAGTCAATATGAAGAGGGAAGTTGTACTCACTCTTTAAAAAGAAAAGAAAACAAGAAAGAAAAGGACATGCCTAAAGCGCAGTATAAGGAATTATTAGACGCACGCAAATCCAACCTCCAAAAAGGTTTCACCTCACACCAGTCAAATGACCGTCAGCAAAAAGTCTACAAACTCTAAATGCTGAAGGGGTTTTAGAGAACTGTGTACCTTCTAGCTGCTGGTGGGATGGAAAGTGGTAACAGCACTAATGAAAACAGAATGGTGGTGCTTTAAAAGGTAAAAACGGAGCTACCATATGATCCGGCAGGGCACCTTCTGGGCCTATAACCTAAGAGCACCAGAATCGGAAAGACAGAGGCAGGCAAATGTGCACTGCAGCAATATTTAAATAGCCAAGACATGGAAGCAAAAAAAGGTCCATGAACAGATGAATGGACAAAGAACAAGTGGTATATGCACAGAATGGAATATTAGCCACGAAAAAAATAAAACAATGCCATTTGCAGCACCACAGATGAGCCTAGAGATAATCACACAACGTGAAGTAAGCCCAAATGCGAAAGACAAATGTCCCATGATATCACTTATGTTATCTGAAAATGCATAAAAATGAACATATTTCCATAGAGAAAGACAATCTCAGATTGAGAAGACAAACTTATGGTTAAGCCAATGAAAAGGTGTGACGAATGCATAAATTCGGATATTGGGGTTAACAAACATATACTAATACATATAAAATATATCATCACCCAAGACCTATGGAATACCAAGAGTGGTCTACTCAACACTCTGTAATAACCTACATGGAAAAGGAAACAAAGATCTATATATATATATATATATATATATATATATATATATATATATATATATATGTATAGGTGTAAATGAACAAGATTGTGTACACCTAGAACAAACGACATTTTAAAATCCAATTTGCTCTGATCAAAACTAAAAATTAAAGACACAAACAAGAATTAAGGAGGCTAAAACTGATGGGCGTTTGTCCTGGCCCATTCCACTCTAAGCTGCAACCTAAAAGCACAACTTGCAGGAAGGTTCTGTTTCCCTAGCAAGCAGAGTTGCTAACGCAGAAATGCTGCCACCCTAAGGCCATTTCCTCAAACAGCAGCTTTAAATCCACTGCTAATGGTCACTAATATTGACAAGGACTGCAGGGGTGTAAATGACACATGCCCTCAAAAAATGTCCTGGGGTACGGAATGGCCAAAATAATTCAAACACGGCAAATTTTTCAACAAGGCAATTTGAAGTTGTAAGTTTAACTCAATCTTAAAAAAAAATAAAAAGGATATTGATAAAAGCTGGACTTCAGGAATTATTAGACGCATGCAAATCCAATCTACCCAAAGGTATCACCTCACACCAGTCAGAATGACCATCAGCAAAAAGTCTACAAACAGTAGATGTTGAAGAAGTTGTGGAGAATAGCATAACCTCTATGTCTAAGGGGGATGTAAACTGGTAACAGCCAATAAAAGGAACAGAATGGCAGTGCGTTTGAAGGTAAAAATTGAGTTACCATATGATCCGGAAGGCCCACTATTGGGCCCGTAACCTGTGAAGGCCAGAATCAAAAAGACACAGGATGGAAAATCGTGTATTGCAGCAGAATTTACAATAGCCAAGACATGGGAGCAACAAAAATGTCCATCATCAGATGAATGGACGAAAATAGGTAAATGTACACAATGCAATATTCGACAGAGAAAAGAATGAAACAATGCCGTTTGCAGCACCATAGAAGAGGCTAGAGATAATCACACAACTTGAAGTAAGTCAGAAAGTGAGAGACACATATCCTATGATATCACGTATAGGTGTTACCTAAAAATTGATATTAATGAACTTATTTCCACAGAGAAGGACACTCACGTATTCAGAACACAAACTTGCGGTTAACCAAGAGGAAAGGTGTGACGAATGTGTAACGGAGGATATTGGGTTTTAACAGACATATGCTAATACTTATAAAATATAGAATCACCAAACACATACCGAATACCAAGAGAGGTCTACACAACATTCTGTAATTACCTGTATGGAACAGGATCCAAACATGAAAAGATATATGTATCAATGAAACAGATTCTGTACACCTAGAACAAACACAACATTGCGATCAAATTTGCTCTGATCAAAATGAAAATTAAACTAAGAATACCAACAACAAATAAGTAGCCATAAGTTTTGGGGGGTTTGTCCTGGCACATTCCACTCTAATTTACAACCTACAAACAGGACTTCCAGGAAGGCTCTGTTGCCCTAGTAACCAGAGTTGGGAATATAGACATGCTGCCGCCTTGTGGCCATTTCCTGCAACAGCAGCTTTAAACCCAGTGCTAATGGTCACTTAATATTCACAATTACTACGGAGTTGTAAATGACACCTGCCCTCAAAAAATATCCTGGCGTAGGTAATGGCCACAGGAATTCAGAACACAGCAAATTTTTCAAGGAAACAATTTGAAGAGGTAAGTTTTTCTGTTTTACTTTAAAAAAAAAAAAAAAAGAAAACGGACGTGGATTAAAAGCTCAATATCGGGAAGAATTAGACGCATGCAAATCCAAACTACAAAAAGGTGTCACCACCCAACACTCCAAATGCCATCAGTAAAAAGTCCACAAACAATAAATGCTGATGGGGTTTTAGAGAACAGTGTACCCTCTAGTTGCTGGTGGGATGTCAACTGGTAACAGCCAGTAGTGAGAACAGAATGGAGGTGCGTTTAAAGGTAAAAATTGAACTACCATATGATCTAGTAGGCCCACTGCTGGGCCTATCCCCTGAGAAGACCAGAATCCAAAAGACACAGGCTGGCAATCCTGCACTGCATCAATACTTAGCAGAGCCAAGAGTTGGAAGAAACCAAAATGTCCATCAACAGATGAATGCCCAAAGAAGAAGTGGTCCATGTACACAATGGAATATTCGGCATGGAAAAGAATGAAACACTGCTCTCTGCAGCACCATAGATGAGCCTAGAGATAATCACAGAACATGAGGTAAGTCGGAAAGCAGACGACAAATATCCTGTGATATCACTTCTAGGTGTTACCTAACAGCTGACACAAATGAACATATTTCCACAGAGAGAGACACTCACAGACTTGGAAAACAAACTATGGTTATGTAAAAGGAAAGCTGGGAGGAATGGATAAATGAAGATTAGGGTTACCATACGTATACAAATACATATTAAATTCATATATCAAAAAGACCAACCATATACCAAGGGAGGTCTACTGAACGCGCTGTAATAATTTATACGGGGGCTTCCCTGGTGCCACCGTGCTTAAGAATCCGCCTGCCAGTGCAGGGGACACGGGTTCGATCCCTGGTCCAGGAAGATCCCACATGCTGCAGAGCAACTAAGCCCGTGCACCACAACTACTGAACCTGCATTCTAGAGCCCACGAGCCACAACTACGGAGCCCACACACCACAACTACTGAAGCCCGCATGCCTAGAGACCGTGCTCCGCAACAAGAGAAGCCACTGCAGTGAGGAGCCCGTGCACCGCAATGGAGAGTAGCCCCCGCTCACTGCAACTAGAGAAAGCCCACATGCAGCAACGAAGATCCAACTCAGCCAAAAATAAATAATTAAATAAAACAAATTTATTTTAAAAATAATAGTACTTTACATGAAAAGAGTATCTGCACATGAATAGGTATATATAATGTTCATTTGAACCTGGTTGTGCACACCTAGAACAAACAGTATTCTAATCATTACCCCAATTTAAAAAATTAAAACCACGAACAACAATTAATGAGACATAAACTTACTGGGGTTATCCCTGGCACATTCCATTCTAATTTACAACCTAGGAACACGACTTTCAGGAAGGCTCTACTGCCCTAGTCACCAGATTTGGGAATGGAGCAATGCTGCCGCCTGGTGGCCGTTTCCCACAACAGCAGCTGTAAACACAGGGCTAACGGTCACTTAAGATTCACAGGAATTCTAGGGCTGTCAATGACACGTGTCCTCAAAAAATATCCTGGGTAGGTAATGGCCAAAAAAGTTCACAACACAGAGAATTTTTCAAGAAAACAATTGGAAGAGGTAAGTTTTACTCACTCTTTTATTTACCAAAAAAAAGAGGAACATGGATAAAAGCTCGATATCAGGCATTATTGGTTGGATGCAAATGCAAACTACAAAAAGATGTCGCCACCCAATATTCAAAATGCCGTCAGTCAAAAGTCTACAAACTATGAATGCTGACGGGTTTGTGGAGAAATGCATACCCACTATGCTGTTGGTTGGATGTAAACTGGTAACAGCTAATCATGAGAACAGAATGGAGCTGCATTTAAAAGGTAAAAATGGAGCTACCATATGATGCGGCCGATCCCCTAATGGGCCTATAACTTAAGAAGACCAGAATCGGAAAGACACAGACAGGCAAACGTGCACTGCAGCAATATTTAAAATAGCCTAGACATGCAAGCAAACAAAATGTCCATCAACAGATAAATGGACAAAGAAGAAGTAGTATATGTACCGAATGGAATATTAGCCTCGGAAGAAAATGAACAATGCCATTTTCATGACTACAGATGAGCCTAGAAATAATCATGGTACGTTAAGTAAGTCAAAAGGGAATGACAAATATCCCATGATATCATTTATAGATGTTATCCTAGGATTGCTACCAATGAACATATTTCCACAGAGAAAGACACTCACAGACTTATAAACAAACTAATGGTTAACCAAAATGAAAGGTGGGAGGCTCGATAAATTAGGATTATGGGGGTAACATACATATAATAATGTATGTTAACATACATATACTGATGTATGTTAAATGTCTATAAACATATAAACTATATGAATTATATAAGCACCAAGACATATAAAGTATATAATGACCAAACACCTACCAAATACCAAGGGAGGTCTACTCAACACTCTGTAATAACATACACGGTAACAGGATCCGAAGATGAACAGATATATGTATGAATAATTGACCAGATTCTGTACTGCCAGACAATCACAACACTCTAATCAAAATTACTCCGATAAGAAATATAAATTCAATTTAAAAAACAAACATAAGTAAGGAGACCTAAACTTCTGGGGGTTTGTCCGAGCACATTCCACTCTAATTTACAAACGAGAAACACGATGCCCAGGAAGACTCTGTTGCCCTAGTAACAAGAGTTGAGAACGTAATAATGCTGCCGCCTTGTGGCTGTTTCCCACAGCAGCAGCTTTCAACACAGTGCTAATGGTCACTTAATATTCACAAGGACTGCAGGGCTGTAAATATCACCTGCCCTCAAAAAATGCCCTGGGGTAGGGAATAGCCAAGAAAATTCAACACATGACAAATTTTTCAAGAAGTCAATATGAAGAGGGAAGTTGTACTCACTCTTTAAAAAGAAAAGAAAACAAGAAAGAAAAGGACATGCCTAAAGCGCAGTATAAGGAATTATTAGACGCACGCAAATCCAACCTCCAAAAAGGTTTCACCTCACACCAGTCAAATGACCGTCAGCAAAAAGTCTACAAACTCTAAATGCTGAAGGGGTTTTAGAGAACTGTGTACCTTCTAGCTGCTGGTGGGATGGAAAGTGGTAACAGCACTAATGAAAACAGAATGGTGGTGCTTTAAAAGGTAAAAACGGAGCTACCATATGATCCGGCAGGGCACCTTCTGGGCCTATAACCTAAGAGCACCAGAATCGGAAAGACAGAGGCAGGCAAATGTGCACTGCAGCAATATTTAAATAGCCAAGACATGGAAGCAAAAAAAGGTCCATGAACAGATGAATGGACAAAGAACAAGTGGTATATGCACAGAATGGAATATTAGCCACGAAAAAAATAAAACAATGCCATTTGCAGCACCACAGATGAGCCTAGAGATAATCACACAACGTGAAGTAAGCCCAAATGCGAAAGACAAATGTCCCATGATATCACTTATGTTATCTGAAAATGCATAAAAATGAACATATTTCCATAGAGAAAGACAATCTCAGATTGAGAAGACAAACTTATGGTTAAGCCAATGAAAAGGTGTGACGAATGCATAAATTCGGATATTGGGGTTAACAAACATATACTAATACATATAAAATATATCATCACCCAAGACCTATGGAATACCAAGAGTGGTCTACTCAACACTCTGTAATAACCTACATGGAAAAGGAAACAAAGATCTATATATATATATATATATATATATATATATATATATATATATATATATATATATATATATGTATAGGTGTAAATGAACAAGATTGTGTACACCTAGAACAAACGACATTTTAAAATCCAATTTGCTCTGATCAAAACTAAAAATTAAAGACACAAACAAGAATTAAGGAGGCTAAAACTGATGGGCGTTTGTCCTGGCCCATTCCACTCTAAGCTGCAACCTAAAAGCACAACTTGCAGGAAGGTTCTGTTTCCCTAGCAAGCAGAGTTGCTAACGCAGAAATGCTGCCACCCTAAGGCCATTTCCTCAAACAGCAGCTTTAAATCCACTGCTAATGGTCACTAATATTGACAAGGACTGCAGGGGTGTAAATGACACATGCCCTCAAAAAATGTCCTGGGGTACGGAATGGCCAAAATAATTCAAACACGGCAAATTTTTCAACAAGGCAATTTGAAGTTGTAAGTTTAACTCAATCTTAAAAAAAAATAAAAAGGATATTGATAAAAGCTGGACTTCAGGAATTATTAGACGCATGCAAATCCAATCTACCCAAAGGTATCACCTCACACCAGTCAGAATGACCATCAGCAAAAAGTCTACAAACAGTAGATGTTGAAGAAGTTGTGGAGAATAGCATAACCTCTATGTCTAAGGGGGATGTAAACTGGTAACAGCCAATAAAAGGAACAGAATGGCAGTGCGTTTGAAGGTAAAAATTGAGTTACCATATGATCCGGAAGGCCCACTATTGGGCCCGTAACCTGTGAAGGCCAGAATCAAAAAGACACAGGATGGAAAATCGTGTATTGCAGCAGAATTTACAATAGCCAAGACATGGGAGCAACAAAAATGTCCATCATCAGATGAATGGACGAAAATAGGTAAATGTACACAATGCAATATTCGACAGAGAAAAGAATGAAACAATGCCGTTTGCAGCACCATAGAAGAGGCTAGAGATAATCACACAACTTGAAGTAAGTCAGAAAGTGAGAGACACATATCCTATGATATCACGTATAGGTGTTACCTAAAAATTGATATTAATGAACTTATTTCCACAGAGAAGGACACTCACGTATTCAGAACACAAACTTGCGGTTAACCAAGAGGAAAGGTGTGACGAATGTGTAACGGAGGATATTGGGTTTTAACAGACATATGCTAATACTTATAAAATATAGAATCACCAAACACATACCGAATACCAAGAGAGGTCTACACAACATTCTGTAATTACCTGTATGGAACAGGATCCAAACATGAAAAGATATATGTATCAATGAAACAGATTCTGTACACCTAGAACAAACACAACATTGCGATCAAATTTGCTCTGATCAAAATGAAAATTAAACTAAGAATACCAACAACAAATAAGTAGCCATAAGTTTTGGGGGGTTTGTCCTGGCACATTCCACTCTAATTTACAACCTACAAACAGGACTTCCAGGAAGGCTCTGTTGCCCTAGTAACCAGAGTTGGGAATATAGACATGCTGCCGCCTTGTGGCCATTTCCTGCAACAGCAGCTTTAAACCCAGTGCTAATGGTCACTTAATATTCACAATTACTACGGAGTTGTAAATGACACCTGCCCTCAAAAAATATCCTGGCGTAGGTAATGGCCACAGGAATTCAGAACACAGCAAATTTTTCAAGGAAACAATTTGAAGAGGTAAGTTTTTCTGTTTTACTTTAAAAAAAAAAAAAAAAGAAAACGGACGTGGATTAAAAGCTCAATATCGGGAAGAATTAGACGCATGCAAATCCAAACTACAAAAAGGTGTCACCACCCAACACTCCAAATGCCATCAGTAAAAAGTCCACAAACAATAAATGCTGATGGGGTTTTAGAGAACAGTGTACCCTCTAGTTGCTGGTGGGATGTCAACTGGTAACAGCCAGCAGTGAGAACAGAATGGAGGTGCGTTTAAAGGTAAAAATTGAACTACCATATGATCTAGTAGGCCCACTGCTGGGCCTATCCCCTGAGAAGACCAGAATCCAAAAGACACAGGCTGGCAATCCTGCACTGCATCAATACTTAGCAGAGCCAAGAGTTGGAAGAAACCAAAATGTCCATCAACAGATGAATGCCCAAAGAAGAAGTGGTCCATGTACACAATGGAATATTCGGCATGGAAAAGAATGAAACACTGCTCTCTGCAGCACCATAGATGAGCCTAGAGATAATCACAGAACATGAGGTAAGTCGGAAAGCAGACGACAAATATCCTGTGATATCACTTCTAGGTGTTACCTAACAGCTGACACAAATGAACATATTTCCACAGAGAGAGACACTCACAGACTTGGAAAACAAACTATGGTTATGTAAAAGGAAAGCTGGGAGGAATGGATAAATGAAGATTAGGGTTACCATACGTATACAAATACATATTAAATTCATATATCAAAAAGACCAACCATATACCAAGGGAGGTCTACTGAACGCGCTGTAATAATTTATACGGGGGCTTCCCTGGTGCCACCGTGCTTAAGAATCCGCCTGCCAGTGCAGGGGACACGGGTTCGATCCCTGGTCCAGGAAGATCCCACATGCTGCAGAGCAACTAAGCCCGTGCACCACAACTACTGAACCTGCATTCTAGAGCCCACGAGCCACAACTACGGAGCCCACACACCACAACTACTGAAGCCCGCATGCCTAGAGACCGTGCTCCGCAACAAGAGAAGCCACTGCAGTGAGGAGCCCGTGCACCGCAATGGAGAGTAGCCCCCGCTCACTGCAACTAGAGAAAGCCCACATGCAGCAACGAAGATCCAACTCAGCCAAAAATAAATAATTAAATAAAACAAATTTATTTTAAAAATAATAGTACTTTACATGAAAAGAGTATCTGCACATGAATAGGTATATATAATGTTCATTTGAACCTGGTTGTGCACACCTAGAACAAACAGTATTCTAATCATTACCCCAATTTAAAAAATTAAAACCACGAACAACAATTAATGAGACATAAACTTACTGGGGTTATCCCTGGCACATTCCATTCTAATTTACAACCTAGGAACACGACTTTCAGGAAGGCTCTACTGCCCTAGTCACCAGATTTGGGAATGGAGCAATGCTGCCGCCTGGTGGCCGTTTCCCACAACAGCAGCTGTAAACACAGGGCTAACGGTCACTTAAGATTCACAGGAATTCTAGGGCTGTCAATGACACGTGTCCTCAAAAAATATCCTGGGTAGGTAATGGCCAAAAAAGTTCACAACACAGAGAATTTTTCAAGAAAACAATTGGAAGAGGTAAGTTTTACTCACTCTTTTATTTACCAAAAAAAAGAGGAACATGGATAAAAGCTCGATATCAGGCATTATTGGTTGGATGCAAATGCAAACTACAAAAAGATGTCGCCACCCAATATTCAAAATGCCGTCAGTCAAAAGTCTACAAACTATGAATGCTGACGGGTTTGTGGAGAAATGCATACCCACTGTGCTGTTGGTTGGATGTAAACTGGTAACAGCTAATCATGAGAACAGAATGGAGCTGCATTTAAAAGGTAAAAATGGAGCTACCATATGATGCGGCCGATCCCCTAATGGGCCTATAACTTAAGAAGACCAGAATCGGAAAGACACAGACAGGCAAACGTGCACTGCAGCAATATTTAAAATAGCCTAGACATGCAAGCAAACAAAATGTCCATCAACAGATAAATGGACAAAGAAGAAGTAGTATATGTACCGAATGGAATATTAGCCTCGGAAGAAAATGAACAATGCCATTTTCATGACTACAGATGAGCCTAGAAATAATCATGGTACGTTAAGTAAGTCAAAAGGGAATGACAAATATCCCATGATATCATTTATAGATGTTATCCTAGGATTGCTACCAATGAACATATTTCCACAGAGAAAGACACTCACAGACTTATAAACAAACTAATGGTTAACCAAAATGAAAGGTGGGAGGCTCGATAAATTAGGATTATGGGGGTAACATACATATAATAATGTATGTTAACATACATATACTGATGTATGTTAAATGTCTATAAACATATAAACTATATGAATTATATAAGCACCAAGACATATAAAGTATATAATGACCAAACACCTACCAAATACCAAGGGAGGTCTACTCAACACTCTGTAATAACATACACGGTAACAGGATCCGAAGATGAACAGATATATGTATGAATAATTGACCAGATTCTGTACTGCCAGACAATCACAACACTCTAATCAAAATTACTCCGATAAGAAATATAAATTCAATTTAAAAAACAAACATAAGTAAGGAGACCTAAACTTCTGGGGGTTTGTCCGAGCACATTCCACTCTAATTTACAAACGAGAAACACGATGCCCAGGAAGACTCTGTTGCCCTAGTAACAAGAGTTGAGAACGTAATAATGCTGCCGCCTTGTGGCTGTTTCCCACAGCAGCAGCTTTCAACACAGTGCTAATGGTCACTTAATATTCACAAGGACTGCAGGGCTGTAAATATCACCTGCCCTCAAAAAATGCCCTGGGGTAGGGAATAGCCAAGAAAATTCAACACATGACAAATTTTTCAAGAAGTCAATATGAAGAGGGAAGTTGTACTCACTCTTTAAAAAGAAAAGAAAACAAGAAAGAAAAGGACATGCCTAAAGCGCAGTATAAGGAATTATTAGACGCACGCAAATCCAACCTCCAAAAAGGTTTCACCTCACACCAGTCAAATGACCGTCAGCAAAAAGTCTACAAACTCTAAATGCTGAAGGGGTTTTAGAGAACTGTGTACCTTCTAGCTGCTGGTGGGATGGAAAGTGGTAACAGCACTAATGAAAACAGAATGGTGGTGCTTTAAAAGGTAAAAACGGAGCTACCATATGATCCGGCAGGGCACCTTCTGGGCCTATAACCTAAGAGCACCAGAATCGGAAAGACAGAGGCAGGCAAATGTGCACTGCAGCAATATTTAAATAGCCAAGACATGGAAGCAAAAAAAGGTCCATGAACAGATGAATGGACAAAGAACAAGTGGTATATGCACAGAATGGAATATTAGCCACGAAAAAAATAAAACAATGCCATTTGCAGCACCACAGATGAGCCTAGAGATAATCACACAACGTGAAGTAAGCCCAAATGCGAAAGACAAATGTCCCATGATATCACTTATGTTATCTGAAAATGCATAAAAATGAACATATTTCCATAGAGAAAGACAATCTCAGATTGAGAAGACAAACTTATGGTTAAGCCAATGAAAAGGTGTGACGAATGCATAAATTCGGATATTGGGGTTAACAAACATATACTAATACATATAAAATATATCATCACCCAAGACCTATGGAATACCAAGAGTGGTCTACTCAACACTCTGTAATAACCTACATGGAAAAGGAAACAAAGATCTATATATATATATATATATATATATATATATATGTATAGGTGTAAATGAACAAGATTGTGTACACCTAGAACAAACGACATTTTAAAATCCAATTTGCTCTGATCAAAACTAAAAATTAAAGACACAAACAAGAATTAAGGAGGCTAAAACTGATGGGCGTTTGTCCTGGCCCATTCCACTCTAAGCTGCAACCTAAAAGCACAACTTGCAGGAAGGTTCTGTTTCCCTAGCAAGCAGAGTTGCTAACGCAGAAATGCTGCCACCCTAAGGCCATTTCCTCAAACAGCAGCTTTAAATCCACTGCTAATGGTCACTAATATTGACAAGGACTGCAGGGGTGTAAATGACACATGCCCTCAAAAAATGTCCTGGGGTACGGAATGGCCAAAATAATTCAAACACGGCAAATTTTTCAACAAGGCAATTTGAAGTTGTAAGTTTAACTCAATCTTAAAAAAAAATAAAAAGGATATTGATAAAAGCTGGACATCAGGAATTATTAGACGCATGCAAATCCAATCTACCCAAAGGTATCACCTCACACCAGTCAGAATGACCATCAGCAAAAAGTCTACAAACAGTAGATGTTGAAGAAGTTGTGGAGAATAGCATAACCTCTATGTCTAAGGGGGATGTAAACTGGTAACAGCCAATAAAAGGAACAGAATGGCAGTGCGTTTGAAGGTAAAAATTGAGTTACCATATGATCCGGAAGGCCCACTATTGGGCCTGTAACCTGTGAAGGCCAGAATCAAAAAGACACAGGATGGAAAATCGTGTATTGCAGCAGAATTTACAATAGCCAAGACATGGGAGCAACAAAAATGTCCATCATCAGATGAATGGACGAAAATAGGTAAATGTACACAATGCAATATTCGACAGAGAAAAGAATGAAACAATGCCGTTTGCAGCACCATAGAAGAGGCTAGAGATAATCACACAACTTGAAGTAAGTCAGAAAGTGAGAGACACATATCCTATGATATCACGTATAGGTGTTACCTAAAAATTGATATTAATGAACTTATTTCCACAGAGAAGGACACTCACGTATTCAGAACACAAACTTGCGGTTAACCAAGAGGAAAGGTGTGACGAATGTGTAACGGAGGATATTGGGTTTTAACAGACATATGCTAATACTTATAAAATATAGAATCACCAAACACATACCGAATACCAAGAGAGGTCTACACAACATTCTGTAATTACCTGTATGGAACAGGATCCAAACATGAAAAGATATATGTATCAATGAAACAGATTCTGTACACCTAGAACAAACACAACATTGCGATCAAATTTGCTCTGATCAAAATGAAAATTAAACTAAGAATACCAACAACAAATAAGTAGCCATAAGTTTTGGGGGGTTTGTCCTGGCACATTCCACTCTAATTTACAACCTACAAACAGGACTTCCAGGAAGGCTCTGTTGCCCTAGTAACCAGAGTTGGGAATATAGACATGCTGCCGCCTTGTGGCCATTTCCTGCAACAGCAGCTTTAAACCCAGTGCTAATGGTCACTTAATATTCACAATTACTACGGAGTTGTAAATGACACCTGCCCTCAAAAAATATCCTGGCGTAGGTAATGGCCACAGGAATTCAGAACACAGCAAATTTTTCAAGGAAACAATTTGAAGAGGTAAGTTTTTCTGTTTTACTTTAAAAAAAAAAAAAAAGAAAACGGACGTGGATTAAAAGCTCAATATCGGGAAGAATTAGACGCATGCAAATCCAAACTACAAAAAGGTGTCACCACCCAACACTCCAAATGCCATCAGTAAAAAGTCCACAAACAATAAATGCTGATGGGGTTTTAGAGAACAGTGTACCCTCTAGTTGCTGGTGGGATGTCAACTGGTAACAGCCAGTAGTGAGAACAGAATGGAGGTGCGTTTAAAGGTAAAAATTGAACTACCATATGATCTAGTAGGCCCACTGCTGGGCCTATCCCCTGAGAAGACCAGAATCCAAAAGACACAGGCTGGCAATCCTGCACTGCATCAATACTTAGCAGAGCCAAGAGTTGGAAGAAACCAAAATGTCCATCAACAGATGAATGCCCAAAGAAGAAGTGGTCCATGTACACAATGGAATATTCGGCATGGAAAAGAATGAAACACTGCTCTCTGCAGCACCATAGATGAGCCTAGAGATAATCACAGAACATGAGGTAAGTCGGAAAGCAGACGACAAATATCCTGTGATATCACTTCTAGGTGTTACCTAACAGCTGACACAAATGAACATATTTCCACAGAGAGAGACACTCACAGACTTGGAAAACAAACTATGGTTATGTAAAAGGAAAGCTGGGAGGAATGGATAAATGAAGATTAGGGTTACCATACGTATACAAATACATATTAAATTCATATATCAAAAAGACCAACCATATACCAAGGGAGGTCTACTGAACGCGCTGTAATAATTTATACGGGGGCTTCCCTGGTGCCACCGTGCTTAAGAATCCGCCTGCCAGTGCAGGGGACACGGGTTCGATCCCTGGTCCAGGAAGATCCCACATGCTGCAGAGCAACTAAGCCCGTGCACCACAACTACTGAACCTGCATTCTAGAGCCCACGAGCCACAACTACGGAGCCCACACACCACAACTACTGAAGCCCGCATGCCTAGAGACCGTGCTCCGCAACAAGAGAAGCCACTGCAGTGAGGAGCCCGTGCACCGCAATGGAGAGTAGCCCCCGCTCACTGCAACTAGAGAAAGCCCACATGCAGCAACGAAGATCCAACTCAGCCAAAAATAAATAATTAAATAAAACAAATTTATTTTAAAAATAATAGTACTTTACATGAAAAGAGTATCTGCACATGAATAGGTATATATAATGTTCATTTGAACCTGGTTGTGCACACCTAAAACAAACAGTATTCTAATCATTACCCCAATTTAAAAAATTAAAACCACGAACAACAATTAATGAGACATAAACTTACTGGGGTTATCCCTGGCACATTCCATTCTAATTTACAACCTAGGAACACGACTTTCAGGAAGGCTCTACTGCCCTAGTCACCAGATTTGGGAATGGAGCAATGCTGCCGCCTGGTGGCCGTTTCCCACAACAGCAGCTGTAAACACAGGGCTAACGGTCACTTAAGATTCACAGGAATTCTAGGGCTGTCAATGACACGTGTCCTCAAAAAATATCCTGGGTAGGTAATGGCCAAAAAAGTTCACAACACAGAGAATTTTTCAAGAAAACAATTGGAAGAGGTAAGTTTTACTCACTCTTTTATTTACCAAAAAAAAGAGGAACATGGATAAAAGCTCAATATCAGGCATTATTGGTTGGATGCAAATGCAAACTACAAAAAGATGTCGCCACCCAATATTCAAAATGCCGTCAGTCAAAAGTCTACAAACTATGAATGCTGACGGGTTTGTGGAGAAATGCATACCCACTATGCTGTTGGTTGGATGTAAACTGGTAACAGCTAATCATGAGAACAGAATGGAGCTGCATTTAAAAGGTAAAAATGGAGCTACCATATGATGCGGCCGATCCCCTAATGGGCCTATAACTTAAGAAGACCAGAATCGGAAAGACACAGACAGGCAAACGTGCACTGCAGCAATATTTAAAATAGCCTAGACATGCAAGCAAACAAAATGTCCATCAACAGATAAATGGACAAAGAAGAAGTAGTATATGTACCGAATGGAATATTAGCCTCGGAAGAAAATGAACAATGCCATTTTCATGACTACAGATGAGCCTAGAAATAATCATGGTACGTTAAGTAAGTCAAAAGGGAATGACAAATATCCCATGATATCATTTATAGATGTTATCCTAGGATTGCTACCAATGAACATATTTCCACAGAGAAAGACACTCACAGACTTATAAACAAACTAATGGTTAACCAAAATGAAAGGTGGGAGGCTCGATAAATTAGGATTATGGGGGTAACATACATATAATAATGTATGTTAACATACATATACTGATGTATGTTAAATGTCTATGAACATATAAACTATATGAATTATATAAGCACCAAGACATATAAAGTATATAATGACCAAACACCTACCAAATACCAAGGGAGGTCTACTCAACACTCTGTAATAACATACACGGTAACAGGATCCGAAGATGAACAGATATATGTATGAATAATTGACCAGATTCTGTACTGCCAGACAATCACAACACTCTAATCAAAATTACTCCGATAAGAAATATAAATTCAATTTAAAAAACAAACATAAGTAAGGAGACCTAAACTTCTGGGGGTTTGTCCGAGCACATTCCACTCTAATTTACAAACGAGAAACACGATGCCCAGGAAGACTCTGTTGCCCTAGTAACAAGAGTTGAGAATGTAATAATGCTGCCGCCTTGTGGCTGTTTCCCACAGCAGCAGCTTTCAACACAGTGCTAATGGTCACTTAATATTCACAAGGACTGCAGGGCTGTAAATATCACCTGCCCTCAAAAAATGCCCTGGGGTAGGGAATAGCCAAGAAAATTCAACACATGACAAATTTTTCAAGAAGTCAATATGAAGAGGGAAGTTGTACTCACTCTTTAAAAAGAAAAGAAAACAAGAAAGAAAAGGACATGCCTAAAGCGCAGTATAAGGAATTATTAGACGCACGCAAATCCAACCTCCAGAAAGGTTTCACCTCACACCAGTCAAATGACCGTCAGCAAAAAGTCTACAAACTCTAAATGCTGAAGGGGTTTTAGAGAACTGTGTACCTTCTAGCTGCTGGTGGGATGGAAAGTGGTAACAGCACTAATGAAAACAGAATGGTGGTGCTTTAAAAGGTAAAAACGGAGCTACCATATGATCCGGCAGGGCACCTTCTGGGCCTATAACCTAAGAGCACCAGAATCGGAAAGACAGAGGCAGGCAAATGTGCACTGCAGCAATATTTAAATAGCCAAGACATGGAAGCAAAAAAAGGTCCATGAACAGATGAATGGACAAAGAACAAGTGGTATATGCACAGAATGGAATATTAGCCACGAAAAAAATAAAACAATGCCATTTGCAGCACCACAGATGAGCCTAGAGATAATCACACAACGTGAAGTAAGCCCAAATGCGAAAGACAAATGTCCCATGATATCACTTATGTTATCTGAAAATGCATAAAAATGAACATATTTCCATAGAGAAAGACAATCTCAGATTGAGAAGACAAACTTATGGTTAAGCCAATGAAAAGGTGTGACGAATGCATAAATTCGGATATTGGGGTTAACAAACATATACTAATACATATAAAATATATCATCACCCAAGACCTATGGAATACCAAGAGTGGTCTACTCAACACTCTGTAATAACCTACATGGAAAAGGAAACAAAGATCTATATATATATATATATATATATATATATATATGTATAGGTGTAAATGAACAAGATTGTGTACACCTAGAACAAACGACATTTTAAAATCCAATTTGCTCTGATCAAAACTAAAAATTAAAGACACAAACAAGAATTAAGGAGGCTAAAACTGATGGGCGTTTGTCCTGGCCCATTCCACTCTAAGCTGCAACCTAAAAGCACAACTTGCAGGAAGGTTCTGTTTCCCTAGCAAGCAGAGTTGCTAACGCAGAAATGCTGCCACCCTAAGGCCATTTCCTCAAACAGCAGCTTTAAATCCACTGCTAATGGTCACTAATATTGACAAGGACTGCAGGGGTGTAAATGACACATGCCCTCAAAAAATGTCCTGGGGTACGGAATGGCCAAAATAATTCAAACACGGCAAATTTTTCAACAAGGCAATTTGAAGTTGTAAGTTTAACTCAATCTTAAAAAAAAATAAAAAGGATATTGATAAAAGCTGGACATCAGGAATTATTAGACGCATGCAAATCCAATCTACCCAAAGGTATCACCTCACACCAGTCAGAATGACCATCAGCAAAAAGTCTACAAACAGTAGATGTTGAAGAAGTTGTGGAGAATAGCATAACCTCTATGTCTAAGGGGGATGTAAACTGGTAACAGCCAATAAAAGGAACAGAATGGCAGTGCGTTTGAAGGTAAAAATTGAGTTACCATATGATCCGGAAGGCCCACTATTGGGCCTGTAACCTGTGAAGGCCAGAATCAAAAAGACACAGGATGGAAAATCGTGTATTGCAGCAGAATTTACAATAGCCAAGACATGGGAGCAACAAAAATGTCCATCATCAGATGAATGGACGAAAATAGGTAAATGTACACAATGCAATATTCGACAGAGAAAAGAATGAAACAATGCCGTTTGCAGCACCATAGAAGAGGCTAGAGATAATCACACAACTTGAAGTAAGTCAGAAAGTGAGAGACACATATCCTATGATATCACGTATAGGTGTTACCTAAAAATTGATATTAATGAACTTATTTCCACAGAGAAGGACACTCACGTATTCAGAACACAAACTTGCGGTTAACCAAGAGGAAAGGTGTGACGAATGTGTAACGGAGGGTATTGGGTTTTAACAGACATATGCTAATACTTATAAAATATAGAATCACCAAACACATACCGAATACCAAGAGAGGTCTACACAACATTCTGTAATTACCTGTATGGAACAGGATCCAAACATGAAAAGATATATGTATCAATGAAACAGATTCTGTACACCTAGAACAAACACAACATTGCGATCAAATTTGCTCTGATCAAAATGAAAATTAAACTAAGAATACCAACAACAAATAAGTAGCCATAAGTTTTGGGGGGTTTGTCCTGGCACATTCCACTCTAATTTACAACCTACAAACAGGACTTCCAGGAAGGCTCTGTTGCCCTAGTAACCAGAGTTGGGAATATAGACATGCTGCCGCCTTGTGGCCATTTCCTGCAACAGCAGCTTTAAACCCAGTGCTAATGGTCACTTAATATTCACAATTACTACGGAGTTGTAAATGACACCTGCCCTCAAAAAATATCCTGGCGTAGGTAATGGCCACAGGAATTCAGAACACAGCAAATTTTTCAAGGAAACAATTTGAAGAGGTAAGTTTTTCTGTTTTACTTTAAAAAAAAAAAAAAGAAAACGGACGTGGATTAAAAGCTCAATATCGGGAAGAATTAGACGCATGCAAATCCAAACTACAAAAAGGTGTCACCACCCAACACTCCAAATGCCATCAGTAAAAAGTCCACAAACAATAAATGCTGATGGGGTTTTAGAGAACAGTGTACCCTCTAGTTGCTGGTGGGATGTCAACTGGTAACAGCCAGTAGTGAGAACAGAATGGAGGTGCGTTTAAAGGTAAAAATTGAACTACCATATGATCTAGTAGGCCCACTGCTGGGCCTATCCCCTGAGAAGACCAGAATCCAAAAGACACAGGCTGGCAATCCTGCACTGCATCAATACTTAGCAGAGCCAAGAGTTGGAAGAAACCAAAATGTCCATCAACAGATGAATGCCCAAAGAAGAAGTGGTCCATGTACACAATGGAATATTCGGCATGGAAAAGAATGAAACACTGCTCTCTGCAGCACCATAGATGAGCCTAGAGATAATCACAGAACATGAGGTAAGTCGGAAAGCAGACGACAAATATCCTGTGATATCACTTCTAGGTGTTACCTAACAGCTGACACAAATGAACATATTTCCACAGAGAGAGACACTCACAGACTTGGAAAACAAACTATGGTTATGTAAAAGGAAAGCTGGGAGGAATGGATAAATGAAGATTAGGGTTACCATACGTATACAAATACATATTAAATTCATATATCAAAAAGACCAACCATATACCAAGGGAGGTCTACTGAACGCGCTGTAATAATTTATACGGGGGCTTCCCTGGTGCCACCGTGCTTAAGAATCCGCCTGCCAGTGCAGGGGACACGGGTTCGATCCCTGGTCCAGGAAGATCCCACATGCTGCAGAGCAACTAAGCCCGTGCACCACAACTACTGAACCTGCATTCTAGAGCCCACGAGCCACAACTACGGAGCCCACACACCACAACTACTGAAGCCCGCATGCCTAGAGACCGTGCTCCGCAACAAGAGAAGCCACTGCAGTGAGGAGCCCGTGCACCGCAATGGAGAGTAGCCCCCGCTCACTGCAACTAGAGAAAGCCCACATGCAGCAACGAAGATCCAACTCAGCCAAAAATAAATAATTAAATAAAACAAATTTATTTTAAAAATAATAGTACTTTACATGAAAAGAGTATCTGCACATGAATAGGTATATATAATGTTCATTTGAACCTGGTTGTGCACACCTAGAACAAACAGTATTCTAATCATTACCCCAATTTAAAAAATTAAAACCACGAACAACAATTAATGAGACATAAACTTACTGGGGTTATCCCTGGCACATTCCATTCTAATTTACAACCTAGGAACACGACTTTCAGGAAGGCTCTACTGCCCTAGTCACCAGATTTGGGAATGGAGCAATGCTGCCGCCTGGTGGCCGTTTCCCACAACAGCAGCTGTAAACACAGGGCTAACGGTCACTTAAGATTCACAGGAATTCTAGGGCTGTCAATGACACGTGTCCTCAAAAAATATCCTGGGTAGGTAATGGCCAAAAAAGTTCACAACACAGAGAATTTTTCAAGAAAACAATTGGAAGAGGTAAGTTTTACTCACTCTTTTATTTACCAAAAAAAAGAGGAACATGGATAAAAGCTCGATATCAGGCATTATTGGTTGGATGCAAATGCAAACTACAAAAAGATGTCGCCACCCAATATTCAAAATGCCGTCAGTCAAAAGTCTACAAACTATGAATGCTGACGGGTTTGTGGAGAAATGCATACCCACTGTGCTGTTGGTTGGATGTAAACTGGTAACAGCTAATCATGAGAACAGAATGGAGCTGCATTTAAAAGGTAAAAATGGAGCTACCATATGATGCGGCCGATCCCCTAATGGGCCTATAACTTAAGAAGACCAGAATCGGAAAGACACAGACAGGCAAACGTGCACTGCAGCAATATTTAAAATAGCCTAGACATGCAAGCAAACAAAATGTCCATCAACAGATAAATGGACAAAGAAGAAGTAGTATATGTACCGAATGGAATATTAGCCTCGGAAGAAAATGAACAATGCCATTTTCATGACTACAGATGAGCCTAGAAATAATCATGGTACGTTAAGTAAGTCAAAAGGGAATGACAAATATCCCATGATATCATTTATAGATGTTATCCTAGGATTGCTACCAATGAACATATTTCCACAGAGAAAGACACTCACAGACTTATAAACAAACTAATGGTTAACCAAAATGAAAGGTGGGAGGCTCGATAAATTAGGATTATGGGGGTAACATACATATAATAATGTATGTTAACATACATATACTGATGTATGTTAAATGTCTATAAACATATAAACTATATGAATTATATAAGCACCAAGACATATAAAGTATATAATGACCAAACACCTACCAAATACCAAGGGAGGTCTACTCAACACTCTGTAATAACATACACGGTAACAGGATCCGAAGATGAACAGATATATGTATGAATAATTGACCAGATTCTGTACTGCCAGACAATCACAACACTCTAATCAAAATTACTCCGATAAGAAATATAAATTCAATTTAAAAAACAAACATAAGTAAGGAGACCTAAACTTCTGGGGGTTTGTCCGAGCACATTCCACTCTAATTTACAAACGAGAAACACGATGCCCAGGAAGACTCTGTTGCCCTAGTAACAAGAGTTGAGAACGTAATAATGCTGCCGCCTTGTGGCTGTTTCCCACAGCAGCAGCTTTCAACACAGTGCTAATGGTCACTTAATATTCACAAGGACTGCAGGGCTGTAAATATCACCTGCCCTCAAAAAATGCCCTGGGGTAGGGAATAGCCAAGAAAATTCAACACATGACAAATTTTTCAAGAAGTCAATATGAAGAGGGAAGTTGTACTCACTCTTTAAAAAGAAAAGAAAACAAGAAAGAAAAGGACATGCCTAAAGCGCAGTATAAGGAATTATTAGACGCACGCAAATCCAACCTCCAAAAAGGTTTCACCTCACACCAGTCAAATGACCGTCAGCAAAAAGTCTACAAACTCTAAATGCTGAAGGGGTTTTAGAGAACTGTGTACCTTCTAGCTGCTGGTGGGATGGAAAGTGGTAACAGCACTAATGAAAACAGAATGGTGGTGCTTTAAAAGGTAAAAACGGAGCTACCATATGATCCGGCAGGGCACCTTCTGGGCCTATAACCTAAGAGCACCAGAATCGGAAAGACAGAGGCAGGCAAATGTGCACTGCAGCAATATTTAAATAGCCAAGACATGGAAGCAAAAAAAGGTCCATGAACAGATGAATGGACAAAGAACAAGTGGTATATGCACAGAATGGAATATTAGCCACGAAAAAAATAAAACAATGCCATTTGCAGCACCACAGATGAGCCTAGAGATAATCACACAACGTGAAGTAAGCCCAAATGCGAAAGACAAATGTCCCATGATATCACTTATGTTATCTGAAAATGCATAAAAATGAACATATTTCCATAGAGAAAGACAATCTCAGATTGAGAAGACAAACTTATGGTTAAGCCAATGAAAAGGTGTGACGAATGCATAAATTCGGATATTGGGGTTAACAAACATATACTAATACATATAAAATATATCATCACCCAAGACCTATGGAATACCAAGAGTGGTCTACTCAACACTCTGTAATAACCTACATGGAAAAGGAAACAAAGATCTATATATATATATATATATATATATATATATATATATATATGTATAGGTGTAAATGAACAAGATTGTGTACACCTAGAACAAACGACATTTTAAAATCCAATTTGCTCTGATCAAAACTAAAAATTAAAGACACAAACAAGAATTAAGGAGGCTAAAACTGATGGGCGTTTGTCCTGGCCCATTCCACTCTAAGCTGCAACCTAAAAGCACAACTTGCAGGAAGGTTCTGTTTCCCTAGCAAGCAGAGTTGCTAACGCAGAAATGCTGCCACCCTAAGGCCATTTCCTCAAACAGCAGCTTTAAATCCACTGCTAATGGTCACTAATATTGACAAGGACTGCAGGGGTGTAAATGACACATGCCCTCAAAAAATGTCCTGGGGTACGGAATGGCCAAAATAATTCAAACACGGCAAATTTTTCAACAAGGCAATTTGAAGTTGTAAGTTTAACTCAATCTTAAAAAAAAATAAAAAGGATATTGATAAAAGCTGGACATCAGGAATTATTAGACGCATGCAAATCCAATCTACCCAAAGGTATCACCTCACACCAGTCAGAATGACCATCAGCAAAAAGTCTACAAACAGTAGATGTTGAAGAAGTTGTGGAGAATAGCATAACCTCTATGTCTAAGGGGGATGTAAACTGGTAACAGCCAATAAAAGGAACAGAATGGCAGTGCGTTTGAAGGTAAAAATTGAGTTACCATATGATCCGGAAGGCCCACTATTGGGCCTGTAACCTGTGAAGGCCAGAATCAAAAAGACACAGGATGGAAAATCGTGTATTGCAGCAGAATTTACAATAGCCAAGACATGGGAGCAACAAAAATGTCCATCATCAGATGAATGGACGAAAATAGGTAAATGTACACAATGCAATATTCGACAGAGAAAAGAATGAAACAATGCCGTTTGCAGCACCATAGAAGAGGCTAGAGATAATCACACAACTTGAAGTAAGTCAGAAAGTGAGAGACACATATCCTATGATATCACGTATAGGTGTTACCTAAAAATTGATATTAATGAACTTATTTCCACAGAGAAGGACACTCACGTATTCAGAACACAAACTTGCGGTTAACCAAGAGGAAAGGTGTGACGAATGTGTAACGGAGGATATTGGGTTTTAACAGACATATGCTAATACTTATAAAATATAGAATCACCAAACACATACCGAATACCAAGAGAGGTCTACACAACATTCTGTAATTACCTGTATGGAACAGGATCCAAACATGAAAAGATATATGTATCAATGAAACAGATTCTGTACACCTAGAACAAACACAACATTGCGATCAAATTTGCTCTGATCAAAATGAAAATTAAACTAAGAATACCAACAACAAATAAGTAGCCATAAGTTTTGGGGGGTTTGTCCTGGCACATTCCACTCTAATTTACAACCTACAAACAGGACTTCCAGGAAGGCTCTGTTGCCCTAGTAACCAGAGTTGGGAATATAGACATGCTGCCGCCTTGTGGCCATTTCCTGCAACAGCAGCTTTAAACCCAGTGCTAATGGTCACTTAATATTCACAATTACTACGGAGTTGTAAATGACACCTGCCCTCAAAAAATATCCTGGCGTAGGTAATGGCCACAGGAATTCAGAACACAGCAAATTTTTCAAGGAAACAATTTGAAGAGGTAAGTTTTTCTGTTTTACTTTAAAAAAAAAAAAAAAAGAAAACGGACGTGGATTAAAAGCTCAATATCGGGAAGAATTAGACGCATGCAAATCCAAACTACAAAAAGGTGTCACCACCCAACACTCCAAATGCCATCAGTAAAAAGTCCACAAACAATAAATGCTGATGGGGTTTTAGAGAACAGTGTACCCTCTAGTTGCTGGTGGGATGTCAACTGGTAACAGCCAGTAGTGAGAACAGAATGGAGGTGCGTTTAAAGGTAAAAATTGAACTACCATATGATCTAGTAGGCCCACTGCTGGGCCTATCCCCTGAGAAGACCAGAATCCAAAAGACACAGGCTGGCAATCCTGCACTGCATCAATACTTAGCAGAGCCAAGAGTTGGAAGAAACCAAAATGTCCATCAACAGATGAATGCCCAAAGAAGAAGTGGTCCATGTACACAATGGAATATTCGGCATGGAAAAGAATGAAACACTGCTCTCTGCAGCACCATAGATGAGCCTAGAGATAATCACAGAACATGAGGTAAGTCGGAAAGCAGACGACAAATATCCTGTGATATCACTTCTAGGTGTTACCTAACAGCTGACACAAATGAACATATTTCCACAGAGAGAGACACTCACAGACTTGGAAAACAAACTATGGTTATGTAAAAGGAAAGCTGGGAGGAATGGATAAATGAAGATTAGGGTTACCATACGTATACAAATACATATTAAATTCATATATCAAAAAGACCAACCATATACCAAGGGAGGTCTACTGAACGCGCTGTAATAATTTATACGGGGGCTTCCCTGGTGCCACCGTGCTTAAGAATCCGCCTGCCAGTGCAGGGGACACGGGTTCGATCCCTGGTCCAGGAAGATCCCACATGCTGCAGAGCAACTAAGCCCGTGCACCACAACTACTGAACCTGCATTCTAGAGCCCACGAGCCACAACTACGGAGCCCACACACCACAACTACTGAAGCCCGCATGCCTAGAGACCGTGCTCCGCAACAAGAGAAGCCACTGCAGTGAGGAGCCCGTGCACCGCAATGGAGAGTAGCCCCCGCTCACTGCAACTAGAGAAAGCCCACATGCAGCAACGAAGATCCAACTCAGCCAAAAATAAATAATTAAATAAAACAAATTTATTTTAAAAATAATAGTACTTTACATGAAAAGAGTATCTGCACATGAATAGGTATATATAATGTTCATTTGAACCTGGTTGTGCACACCTAGAACAAACAGTATTCTAATCATTACCCCAATTTAAAAAATTAAAACCACGAACAACAATTAATGAGACATAAACTTACTGGGGTTATCCCTGGCACATTCCATTCTAATTTACAACCTAGGAACACGACTTTCAGGAAGGCTCTACTGCCCTAGTCACCAGATTTGGGAATGGAGCAATGCTGCCGCCTGGTGGCCGTTTCCCACAACAGCAGCTGTAAACACAGGGCTAACGGTCACTTAAGATTCACAGGAATTCTAGGGCTGTCAATGACACGTGTCCTCAAAAAATATCCTGGGTAGGTAATGGCCAAAAAAGTTCACAACACAGAGAATTTTTCAAGAAAACAATTGGAAGAGGTAAGTTTTACTCACTCTTTTATTTACCAAAAAAAAGAGGAACATGGATAAAAGCTCGATATCAGGCATTATTGGTTGGATGCAAATGCAAACTACAAAAAGATGTCGCCACCCAATATTCAAAATGCCGTCAGTCAAAAGTCTACAAACTATGAATGCTGACGGGTTTGTGGAGAAATGCATACCCACTATGCTGTTGGTTGGATGTAAACTGGTAACAGCTAATCATGAGAACAGAATGGAGCTGCATTTAAAAGGTAAAAATGGAGCTACCATATGATGCGGCCGATCCCCTAATGGGCCTATAACTTAAGAAGACCAGAATCGGAAAGACACAGACAGGCAAACGTGCACTGCAGCAATATTTAAAATAGCCTAGACATGCAAGCAAACAAAATGTCCATCAACAGATAAATGGACAAAGAAGAAGTAGTATATGTACCGAATGGAATATTAGCCTCGGAAGAAAATGAACAATGCCATTTTCATGACTACAGATGAGCCTAGAAATAATCATGGTACGTTAAGTAAGTCAAAAGGGAATGACAAATATCCCATGATATCATTTATAGATGTTATCCTAGGATTGCTACCAATGAACATATTTCCACAGAGAAAGACACTCACAGACTTATAAACAAACTAATGGTTAACCAAAATGAAAGGTGGGAGGCTCGATAAATTAGGATTATGGGGGTAACATACATATAATAATGTATGTTAACATACATATACTGATGTATGTTAAATGTCTATAAACATATAAACTATATGAATTATATAAGCACCAAGACATATAAAGTATATAATGACCAAACACCTACCAAATACCAAGGGAGGTCTACTCAACACTCTGTAATAACATACACGGTAACAGGATCCGAAGATGAACAGATATATGTATGAATAATTGACCAGATTCTGTACTGCCAGACAATCACAACACTCTAATCAAAATTACTCCGATAAGAAATATAAATTCAATTTAAAAAACAAACATAAGTAAGGAGACCTAAACTTCTGGGGGTTTGTCCGAGCACATTCCACTCTAATTTACAAACGAGAAACACGATGCCCAGGAAGACTCTGTTGCCCTAGTAACAAGAGTTGAGAACGTAATAATGCTGCCGCCTTGTGGCTGTTTCCCACAGCAGCAGCTTTCAACACAGTGCTAATGGTCACTTAATATTCACAAGGACTGCAGGGCTGTAAATATCACCTGCCCTCAAAAAATGCCCTGGGGTAGGGAATAGCCAAGAAAATTCAACACATGACAAATTTTTCAAGAAGTCAATATGAAGAGGGAAGTTGTACTCACTCTTTAAAAAGAAAAGAAAACAAGAAAGAAAAGGACATGCCTAAAGCGCAGTATAAGGAATTATTAGACGCACGCAAATCCAACCTCCAAAAAGGTTTCACCTCACACCAGTCAAATGACCGTCAGCAAAAAGTCTACAAACTCTAAATGCTGAAGGGGTTTTAGAGAACTGTGTACCTTCTAGCTGCTGGTGGGATGGAAAGTGGTAACAGCACTAATGAAAACAGAATGGTGGTGCTTTAAAAGGTAAAAACGGAGCTACCATATGATCCGGCAGGGCACCTTCTGGGCCTATAACCTAAGAGCACCAGAATCGGAAAGACAGAGGCAGGCAAATGTGCACTGCAGCAATATTTAAATAGCCAAGACATGGAAGCAAAAAAAGGTCCATGAACAGATGAATGGACAAAGAACAAGTGGTATATGCACAGAATGGAATATTAGCCACGAAAAAAATAAAACAATGCCATTTGCAGCACCACAGATGAGCCTAGAGATAATCACACAACGTGAAGTAAGCCCAAATGCGAAAGACAAATGTCCCATGATATCACTTATGTTATCTGAAAATGCATAAAAATGAACATATTTCCATAGAGAAAGACAATCTCAGATTGAGAAGACAAACTTATGGTTAAGCCAATGAAAAGGTGTGACGAATGCATAAATTCGGATATTGGGGTTAACAAACATATACTAATACATATAAAATATATCATCACCCAAGACCTATGGAATACCAAGAGTGGTCTACTCAACACTCTGTAATAACCTACATGGAAAAGGAAACAAAGATCTATATATATATATATATATATATATATATATGTATAGGTGTAAATGAACAAGATTGTGTACACCTAGAACAAACGACATTTTAAAATCCAATTTGCTCTGATCAAAACTAAAAATTAAAGACACAAACAAGAATTAAGGAGGCTAAAACTGATGGGCGTTTGTCCTGGCCCATTCCACTCTAAGCTGCAACCTAAAAGCACAACTTGCAGGAAGGTTCTGTTTCCCTAGCAAGCAGAGTTGCTAACGCAGAAATGCTGCCACCCTAAGGCCATTTCCTCAAACAGCAGCTTTAAATCCACTGCTAATGGTCACTAATATTGACAAGGACTGCAGGGGTGTAAATGACACATGCCCTCAAAAAATGTCCTGGGGTACGGAATGGCCAAAATAATTCAAACACGGCAAATTTTTCAACAAGGCAATTTGAAGTTGTAAGTTTAACTCAATCTTAAAAAAAAATAAAAAGGATATTGATAAAAGCTGGACATCAGGAATTATTAGACGCATGCAAATCCAATCTACCCAAAGGTATCACCTCACACCAGTCAGAATGACCATCAGCAAAAAGTCTACAAACAGTAGATGTTGAAGAAGTTGTGGAGAATAGCATAACCTCTATGTCTAAGGGGGATGTAAACTGGTAACAGCCAATAAAAGGAACAGAATGGCAGTGCGTTTGAAGGTAAAAATTGAGTTACCATATGATCCGGAAGGCCCACTATTGGGCCTGTAACCTGTGAAGGCCAGAATCAAAAAGACACAGGATGGAAAATCGTGTATTGCAGCAGAATTTACAATAGCCAAGACATGGGAGCAACAAAAATGTCCATCATCAGATGAATGGACGAAAATAGGTAAATGTACACAATGCAATATTCGACAGAGAAAAGAATGAAACAATGCCGTTTGCAGCACCATAGAAGAGGCTAGAGATAATCACACAACTTGAAGTAAGTCAGAAAGTGAGAGACACATATCCTATGATATCACGTATAGGTGTTACCTAAAAATTGATATTAATGAACTTATTTCCACAGAGAAGGACACTCACGTATTCAGAACACAAACTTGCGGTTAACCAAGAGGAAAGGTGTGACGAATGTGTAACGGAGGATATTGGGTTTTAACAGACATATGCTAATACTTATAAAATATAGAATCACCAAACACATACCGAATACCAAGAGAGGTCTACACAACATTCTGTAATTACCTGTATGGAACAGGATCCAAACATGAAAAGATATATGTATCAATGAAACAGATTCTGTACACCTAGAACAAACACAACATTGCGATCAAATTTGCTCTGATCAAAATGAAAATTAAACTAAGAATACCAACAACAAATAAGTAGCCATAAGTTTTGGGGGGTTTGTCCTGGCACATTCCACTCTAATTTACAACCTACAAACAGGACTTCCAGGAAGGCTCTGTTGCCCTAGTAACCAGAGTTGGGAATATAGACATGCTGCCGCCTTGTGGCCATTTCCTGCAACAGCAGCTTTAAACCCAGTGCTAATGGTCACTTAATATTCACAATTACTACGGAGTTGTAAATGACACCTGCCCTCAAAAAATATCCTGGCGTAGGTAATGGCCACAGGAATTCAGAACACAGCAAATTTTTCAAGGAAACAATTTGAAGAGGTAAGTTTTTCTGTTTTACTTTAAAAAAAAAAAAAAGAAAACGGACGTGGATTAAAAGCTCAATATCGGGAAGAATTAGACGCATGCAAATCCAAACTACAAAAAGGTGTCACCACCCAACACTCCAAATGCCATCAGTAAAAAGTCCACAAACAATAAATGCTGATGGGGTTTTAGAGAACAGTGTACCCTCTAGTTGCTGGTGGGATGTCAACTGGTAACAGCCAGTAGTGAGAACAGAATGGAGGTGCGTTTAAAGGTAAAAATTGAACTACCATATGATCTAGTAGGCCCACTGCTGGGCCTATCCCCTGAGAAGACCAGAATCCAAAAGACACAGGCTGGCAATCCTGCACTGCATCAATACTTAGCAGAGCCAAGAGTTGGAAGAAACCAAAATGTCCATCAACAGATGAATGCCCAAAGAAGAAGTGGTCCATGTACACAATGGAATATTCGGCATGGAAAAGAATGAAACACTGCTCTCTGCAGCACCATAGATGAGCCTAGAGATAATCACAGAACATGAGGTAAGTCGGAAAGCAGACGACAAATATCCTGTGATATCACTTCTAGGTGTTACCTAACAGCTGACACAAATGAACATATTTCCACAGAGACAGACACTCACAGACTTGGAAAACAAACTATGGTTATGTAAAAGGAAAGCTGGGAGGAATGGATAAATGAAGATTAGGGTTACCATACGTATACAAATACATATTAAATTCATATATCAAAAAGACCAACCATATACCAAGGGAGGTCTACTGAACGCGCTGTAATAATTTATACGGGGGCTTCCCTGGTGCCACCGTGCTTAAGAATCCGCCTGCCAGTGCAGGGGACACGGGTTCGATCCCTGGTCCAGGAAGATCCCACATGCTGCAGAGCAACTAAGCCCGTGCACCACAACTACTGAACCTGCATTCTAGAGCCCACGAGCCACAACTACGGAGCCCACACACCACAACTACTGAAGCCCGCATGCCTAGAGACCGTGCTCCGCAACAAGAGAAGCCACTGCAGTGAGGAGCCCGTGCACCGCAATGGAGAGTAGCCCCCGCTCACTGCAACTAGAGAAAGCCCACATGCAGCAACGAAGATCCAACTCAGCCAAAAATAAATAATTAAATAAAACAAATTTATTTTAAAAATAATAGTACTTTACATGAAAAGAGTATCTGCACATGAATAGGTATATATAATGTTCATTTGAACCTGGTTGTGCACACCTAGAACAAACAGTATTCTAATCATTACCCCAATTTAAAAAATTAAAACCACGAACAACAATTAATGAGACATAAACTTACTGGGGTTATCCCTGGCACATTCCATTCTAATTTACAACCTAGGAACACGACTTTCAGGAAGGCTCTACTGCCCTAGTCACCAGATTTGGGAATGGAGCAATGCTGCCGCCTGGTGGCCGTTTCCCACAACAGCAGCTGTAAACACAGGGCTAACGGTCACTTAAGATTCACAGGAATTCTAGGGCTGTCAATGACACGTGTCCTCAAAAAATATCCTGGGTAGGTAATGGCCAAAAAAGTTCACAACACAGAGAATTTTTCAAGAAAACAATTGGAAGAGGTAAGTTTTACTCACTCTTTTATTTACCAAAAAAAAGAGGAACATGGATAAAAGCTCGATATCAGGCATTATTGGTTGGATGCAAATGCAAACTACAAAAAGATGTCGCCACCCAATATTCAAAATGCCGTCAGTCAAAAGTCTACAAACTATGAATGCTGACGGGTTTGTGGAGAAATGCATACCCACTGTGCTGTTGGTTGGATGTAAACTGGTAACAGCTAATCATGAGAACAGAATGGAGCTGCATTTAAAAGGTAAAAATGGAGCTACCATATGATGCGGCCGATCCCCTAATGGGCCTATAACTTAAGAAGACCAGAATCGGAAAGACACAGACAGGCAAACGTGCACTGCAGCAATATTTAAAATAGCCTAGACATGCAAGCAAACAAAATGTCCATCAACAGATAAATGGACAAAGAAGAAGTAGTATATGTACCGAATGGAATATTAGCCTCGGAAGAAAATGAACAATGCCATTTTCATGACTACAGATGAGCCTAGAAATAATCATGGTACGTTAAGTAAGTCAAAAGGGAATGACAAATATCCCATGATATCATTTATAGATGTTATCCTAGGATTGCTACCAATGAACATATTTCCACAGAGAAAGACACTCACAGACTTATAAACAAACTAATGGTTAACCAAAATGAAAGGTGGGAGGCTCGATAAATTAGGATTATGGGGGTAACATACATATAATAATGTATGTTAACATACATATACTGATGTATGTTAAATGTCTATAAACATATAAACTATATGAATTATATAAGCACCAAGACATATAAAGTATATAATGACCAAACACCTACCAAATACCAAGGGAGGTCTACTCAACACTCTGTAATAACATACACGGTAACAGGATCCGAAGATGAACAGATATATGTATGAATAATTGACCAGATTCTGTACTGCCAGACAATCACAACACTCTAATCAAAATTACTCCGATAAGAAATATAAATTCAATTTAAAAAACAAACATAAGTAAGGAGACCTAAACTTCTGGGGGTTTGTCCGAGCACATTCCACTCTAATTTACAAACGAGAAACACGATGCCCAGGAAGACTCTGTTGCCCTAGTAACAAGAGTTGAGAACGTAATAATGCTGCCGCCTTGTGGCTGTTTCCCACAGCAGCAGCTTTCAACACAGTGCTAATGGTCACTTAATATTCACAAGGACTGCAGGGCTGTAAATATCACCTGCCCTCAAAAAATGCCCTGGGGTAGGGAATAGCCAAGAAAATTCAACACATGACAAATTTTTCAAGAAGTCAATATGAAGAGGGAAGTTGTACTCACTCTTTAAAAAGAAAAGAAAACAAGAAAGAAAAGGACATGCCTAAAGCGCAGTATAAGGAATTATTAGACGCACGCAAATCCAACCTCCAGAAAGGTTTCACCTCACACCAGTCAAATGACCGTCAGCAAAAAGTCTACAAACTCTAAATGCTGAAGGGGTTTTAGAGAACTGTGTACCTTCTAGCTGCTGGTGGGATGGAAAGTGGTAACAGCACTAATGAAAACAGAATGGTGGTGCTTTAAAAGGTAAAAACGGAGCTACCATATGATCCGGCAGGGCACCTTCTGGGCCTATAACCTAAGAGCACCAGAATCGGAAAGACAGAGGCAGGCAAATGTGCACTGCAGCAATATTTAAATAGCCAAGACATGGAAGCAAAAAAAGGTCCATGAACAGATGAATGGACAAAGAACAAGTGGTATATGCACAGAATGGAATATTAGCCACGAAAAAAATAAAACAATGCCATTTGCAGCACCACAGATGAGCCTAGAGATAATCACACAACGTGAAGTAAGCCCAAATGCGAAAGACAAATGTCCCATGATATCACTTATGTTATCTGAAAATGCATAAAAATGAACATATTTCCATAGAGAAAGACAATCTCAGATTGAGAAGACAAACTTATGGTTAAGCCAATGAAAAGGTGTGACGAATGCATAAATTCGGATATTGGGGTTAACAAACATATACTAATACATATAAAATATATCATCACCCAAGACCTATGGAATACCAAGAGTGGTCTACTCAACACTCTGTAATAACCTACATGGAAAAGGAAACAAAGATCTATATATATATATATATATATATATATATATATATATGTATAGGTGTAAATGAACAAGATTGTGTACACCTAGAACAAACGACATTTTAAAATCCAATTTGCTCTGATCAAAACTAAAAATTAAAGACACAAACAAGAATTAAGGAGGCTAAAACTGATGGGCGTTTGTCCTGGCCCATTCCACTCTAAGCTGCAACCTAAAAGCACAACTTGCAGGAAGGTTCTGTTTCCCTAGCAAGCAGAGTTGCTAACGCAGAAATGCTGCCACCCTAAGGCCATTTCCTCAAACAGCAGCTTTAAATCCACTGCTAATGGTCACTAATATTGACAAGGACTGCAGGGGTGTAAATGACACATGCCCTCAAAAAATGTCCTGGGGTACGGAATGGCCAAAATAATTCAAACACGGCAAATTTTTCAACAAGGCAATTTGAAGTTGTAAGTTTAACTCAATCTTAAAAAAAAATAAAAAGGATATTGATAAAAGCTGGACATCAGGAATTATTAGACGCATGCAAATCCAATCTACCCAAAGGTATCACCTCACACCAGTCAGAATGACCATCAGCAAAAAGTCTACAAACAGTAGATGTTGAAGAAGTTGTGGAGAATAGCATAACCTCTATGTCTAAGGGGGATGTAAACTGGTAACAGCCAATAAAAGGAACAGAATGGCAGTGCGTTTGAAGGTAAAAATTGAGTTACCATATGATCCGGAAGGCCCACTATTGGGCCTGTAACCTGTGAAGGCCAGAATCAAAAAGACACAGGATGGAAAATCGTGTATTGCAGCAGAATTTACAATAGCCAAGACATGGGAGCAACAAAAATGTCCATCATCAGATGAATGGACGAAAATAGGTAAATGTACACAATGCAATATTCGACAGAGAAAAGAATGAAACAATGCCGTTTGCAGCACCATAGAAGAGGCTAGAGATAATCACACAACTTGAAGTAAGTCAGAAAGTGAGAGACACATATCCTATGATATCACGTATAGGTGTTACCTAAAAATTGATATTAATGAACTTATTTCCACAGAGAAGGACACTCACGTATTCAGAACACAAACTTGCGGTTAACCAAGAGGAAAGGTGTGCCGAATGTGTAACGGAGGATATTGGGTTTTAACAGACATATGCTAATACTTATAAAATATAGAATCACCAAACACATACCGAATACCAAGAGAGGTCTACACAACATTCTGTAATTACCTGTATGGAACAGGATCCAAACATGAAAAGATATATGTATCAATGAAACAGATTCTGTACACCTAGAACAAACACAACATTGCGATCAAATTTGCTCTGATCAAAATGAAAATTAAACTAAGAATACCAACAACAAATAAGTAGCCATAAGTTTTGGGGGGTTTGTCCTGGCACATTCCACTCTAATTTACAACCTACAAACAGGACTTCCAGGAAGGCTCTGTTGCCCTAGTAACCAGAGTTGGGAATATAGACATGCTGCCGCCTTGTGGCCATTTCCTGCAACAGCAGCTTTAAACCCAGTGCTAATGGTCACTTAATATTCACAATTACTACGGAGTTGTAAATGACACCTGCCCTCAAAAAATATCCTGGCGTAGGTAATGGCCACAGGAATTCAGAACACAGCAAATTTTTCAAGGAAACAATTTGAAGAGGTAAGTTTTTCTGTTTTACTTTAAAAAAAAAAAAAAAGAAAACGGACGTGGATTAAAAGCTCAATATCGGGAAGAATTAGACGCATGCAAATCCAAACTACAAAAAGGTGTCACCACCCAACACTCCAAATGCCATCAGTAAAAAGTCCACAAACAATAAATGCTGATGGGGTTTTAGAGAACAGTGTACCCTCTAGTTGCTGGTGGGATGTCAACTGGTAACAGCCAGTAGTGAGAACAGAATGGAGGTGCGTTTAAAGGTAAAAATTGAACTACCATATGATCTAGTAGGCCCACTGCTGGGCCTATCCCCTGAGAAGACCAGAATCCAAAAGACACAGGCTGGCAATCCTGCACTGCATCAATACTTAGCAGAGCCAAGAGTTGGAAGAAACCAAAATGTCCATCAACAGATGAATGCCCAAAGAAGAAGTGGTCCATGTACACAATGGAATATTCGGCATGGAAAAGAATGAAACACTGCTCTCTGCAGCACCATAGATGAGCCTAGAGATAATCACAGAACATGAGGTAAGTCGGAAAGCAGACGACAAATATCCTGTGATATCACTTCTAGGTGTTACCTAACAGCTGACACAAATGAACATATTTCCACAGAGAGAGACACTCACAGACTTGGAAAACAAACTATGGTTATGTAAAAGGAAAGCTGGGAGGAATGGATAAATGAAGATTAGGGTTACCATACGTATACAAATACATATTAAATTCATATATCAAAAAGACCAACCATATACCAAGGGAGGTCTACTGAACGCGCTGTAATAATTTATACGGGGGCTTCCCTGGTGCCACCGTGCTTAAGAATCCGCCTGCCAGTGCAGGGGACACGGGTTCGATCCCTGGTCCAGGAAGATCCCACATGCTGCAGAGCAACTAAGCCCGTGCACCACAACTACTGAACCTGCATTCTAGAGCCCACGAGCCACAACTACGGAGCCCACACACCACAACTACTGAAGCCCGCATGCCTAGAGACCGTGCTCCGCAACAAGAGAAGCCACTGCAGTGAGGAGCCCGTGCACCGCAATGGAGAGTAGCCCCCGCTCACTGCAACTAGAGAAAGCCCACATGCAGCAACGAAGATCCAACTCAGCCAAAAATAAATAATTAAATAAAACAAATTTATTTTAAAAATAATAGTACTTTACATGAAAAGAGTATCTGCACATGAATAGGTATATATAATGTTCATTTGAACCTGGTTGTGCACACCTAGAACAAACAGTATTCTAATCATTACCCCAATTTAAAAAATTAAAACCACGAACAACAATTAATGAGACATAAACTTACTGGGGTTATCCCTGGCACATTCCATTCTAATTTACAACCTAGGAACACGACTTTCAGGAAGGCTCTACTGCCCTAGTCACCAGATTTGGGAATGGAGCAATGCTGCCGCCTGGTGGCCGTTTCCCACAACAGCAGCTGTAAACACAGGGCTAACGGTCACTTAAGATTCACAGGAATTCTAGGGCTGTCAATGACACGTGTCCTCAAAAAATATCCTGGGTAGGTAATGGCCAAAAAAGTTCACAACACAGAGAATTTTTCAAGAAAACAATTGGAAGAGGTAAGTTTTACTCACTCTTTTATTTACCAAAAAAAAGAGGAACATGGATAAAAGCTCGATATCAGGCATTATTGGTTGGATGCAAATGCAAACTACAAAAAGATGTCGCCACCCAATATTCAAAATGCCGTCAGTCAAAAGTCTACAAACTATGAATGCTGACGGGTTTGTGGAGAAATGCATACCCACTATGCTGTTGGTTGGATGTAAACTGGTAACAGCTAATCATGAGAACAGAATGGAGCTGCATTTAAAAGGTAAAAATGGAGCTACCATATGATGCGGCCGATCCCCTAATGGGCCTATAACTTAAGAAGACCAGAATCGGAAAGACACAGACAGGCAAACGTGCACTGCAGCAATATTTAAAATAGCCTAGACATGCAAGCAAACAAAATGTCCATCAACAGATAAATGGACAAAGAAGAAGTAGTATATGTACCGAATGGAATATTAGCCTCGGAAGAAAATGAACAATGCCATTTTCATGACTACAGATGAGCCTAGAAATAATCATGGTACGTTAAGTAAGTCAAAAGGGAATGACAAATATCCCATGATATCATTTATAGATGTTATCCTAGGATTGCTACCAATGAACATATTTCCACAGAGAAAGACACTCACAGACTTATAAACAAACTAATGGTTAACCAAAATGAAAGGTGGGAGGCTCGATAAATTAGGATTATGGGGGTAACATACATATAATAATGTATGTTAACATACATATACTGATGTATGTTAAATGTCTATAAACATATAAACTATATGAATTATATAAGCACCAAGACATATAAAGTATATAATGACCAAACACCTACCAAATACCAAGGGAGGTCTACTCAACACTCTGTAATAACATACACGGTAACAGGATCCGAAGATGAACAGATATATGTATGAATAATTGACCAGATTCTGTACTGCCAGACAATCACAACACTCTAATCAAAATTACTCCGATAAGAAATATAAATTCAATTTAAAAAACAAACATAAGTAAGGAGACCTAAACTTCTGGGGGTTTGTCCGAGCACATTCCACTCTAATTTACAAACGAGAAACACGATGCCCAGGAAGACTCTGTTGCCCTAGTAACAAGAGTTGAGAACGTAATAATGCTGCCGCCTTGTGGCTGTTTCCCACAGCAGCAGCTTTCAACACAGTGCTAATGGTCACTTAATATTCACAAGGACTGCAGGGCTGTAAATATCACCTGCCCTCAAAAAATGCCCTGGGGTAGGGAATAGCCAAGAAAATTCAACACATGACAAATTTTTCAAGAAGTCAATATGAAGAGGGAAGTTGTACTCACTCTTTAAAAAGAAAAGAAAACAAGAAAGAAAAGGACATGCCTAAAGCGCAGTATAAGGAATTATTAGACGCACGCAAATCCAACCTCCAAAAAGGTTTCACCTCACACCAGTCAAATGACCGTCAGCAAAAAGTCTACAAACTCTAAATGCTGAAGGGGTTTTAGAGAACTGTGTACCTTCTAGCTGCTGGTGGGATGGAAAGTGGTAACAGCACTAATGAAAACAGAATGGTGGTGCTTTAAAAGGTAAAAACGGAGCTACCATATGATCCGGCAGGGCACCTTCTGGGCCTATAACCTAAGAGCACCAGAATCGGAAAGACAGAGGCAGGCAAATGTGCACTGCAGCAATATTTAAATAGCCAAGACATGGAAGCAAAAAAAGGTCCATGAACAGATGAATGGACAAAGAACAAGTGGTATATGCACAGAATGGAATATTAGCCACGAAAAAAATAAAACAATGCCATTTGCAGCACCACAGATGAGCCTAGAGATAATCACACAACGTGAAGTAAGCCCAAATGCGAAAGACAAATGTCCCATGATATCACTTATGTTATCTGAAAATGCATAAAAATGAACATATTTCCATAGAGAAAGACAATCTCAGATTGAGAAGACAAACTTATGGTTAAGCCAATGAAAAGGTGTGACGAATGCATAAATTCGGATATTGGGGTTAACAAACATATACTAATACATATAAAATATATCATCACCCAAGACCTATGGAATACCAAGAGTGGTCTACTCAACACTCTGTAATAACCTACATGGAAAAGGAAACAAAGATCTATATATATATATATATATATGTATAGGTGTAAATGAACAAGATTGTGTACACCTAGAACAAACGACATTTTAAAATCCAATTTGCTCTGATCAAAACTAAAAATTAAAGACACAAACAAGAATTAAGGAGGCTAAAACTGATGGGCGTTTGTCCTGGCCCATTCCACTCTAAGCTGCAACCTAAAAGCACAACTTGCAGGAAGGTTCTGTTTCCCTAGCAAGCAGAGTTGCTAACGCAGAAATGCTGCCACCCTAAGGCCATTTCCTCAAACAGCAGCTTTAAATCCACTGCTAATGGTCACTAATATTGACAAGGACTGCAGGGGTGTAAATGACACATGCCCTCAAAAAATGTCCTGGGGTACGGAATGGCCAAAATAATTCAAACACGGCAAATTTTTCAACAAGGCAATTTGAAGTTGTAAGTTTAACTCAATCTTAAAAAAAAATAAAAAGGATATTGATAAAAGCTGGACTTCAGGAATTATTAGACGCATGCAAATCCAATCTACCCAAAGGTATCACCTCACACCAGTCAGAATGACCATCAGCAAAAAGTCTACAAACAGTAGATGTTGAAGAAGTTGTGGAGAATAGCATAACCTCTATGTCTAAGGGGGATGTAAACTGGTAACAGCCAATAAAAGGAACAGAATGGCAGTGCGTTTGAAGGTAAAAATTGAGTTACCATATGATCCGGAAGGCCCACTATTGGGCCTGTAACCTGTGAAGGCCAGAATCAAAAAGACACAGGATGGAAAATCGTGTATTGCAGCAGAATTTACAATAGCCAAGACATGGGAGCAACAAAAATGTCCATCGTCAGATGAATGGACGAAAATAGGTAAATGTACACAATGCAATATTCGACAGAGAAAAGAATGAAACAATGCCGTTTGCAGCACCATAGAAGAGGCTAGAGATAATCACACAACTTGAAGTAAGTCAGAAAGTGAGAGACACATATCCTATGATATCACGTATAGGTGTTACCTAAAAATTGATATTAATGAACTTATTTCCACAGAGAAGGACACTCACGTATTCAGAACACAAACTTGCGGTTAACCAAGAGGAAAGGTGTGACGAATGTGTAACGGAGGATATTGGGTTTTAACAGACATATGCTAATACTTATAAAATATAGAATCACCAAACACATACCGAATACCAAGAGAGGTCTACACAACATTCTGTAATTACCTGTATGGAACAGGATCCAAACATGAAAAGATATATGTATCAATGAAACAGATTCTGTACACCTAGAACAAACACAACATTGCGATCAAATTTGCTCTGATCAAAATGAAAATTAAACTAAGAATACCAACAACAAATAAGTAGCCATAAGTTTTGGGGGGTTTGTCCTGGCACATTCCACTCTAATTTACAACCTACAAACAGGACTTCCAGGAAGGCTCTGTTGCCCTAGTAACCAGAGTTGGGAATATAGACATGCTGCCGCCTTGTGGCCATTTCCTGCAACAGCAGCTTTAAACCCAGTGCTAATGGTCACTTAATATTCACAATTACTACGGAGTTGTAAATGACACCTGCCCTCAAAAAATATCCTGGCGTAGGTAATGGCCACAGGAATTCAGAACACAGCAAATTTTTCAAGGAAACAATTTGAAGAGGTAAGTTTTTCTGTTTTACTTTAAAAAAAAAAAAAAAGAAAACGGACGTGGATTAAAAGCTCAATATCGGGAAGAATTAGACGCATGCAAATCCAAACTACAAAAAGGTGTCACCACCCAACACTCCAAATGCCATCAGTAAAAAGTCCACAAACAATAAATGCTGATGGGGTTTTAGAGAACAGTGTACCCTCTAGTTGCTGGTGGGATGTCAACTGGTAACAGCCAGTAGTGAGAACAGAATGGAGGTGCGTTTAAAGGTAAAAATTGAACTACCATATGATCTAGTAGGCCCACTGCTGGGCCTATCCCCTGAGAAGACCAGAATCCAAAAGACACAGGCTGGCAATCCTGCACTGCATCAATACTTAGCAGAGCCAAGAGTTGGAAGAAACCAAAATGTCCATCAACAGATGAATGCCCAAAGAAGAAGTGGTCCATGTACACAATGGAATATTCGGCATGGAAAAGAATGAAACACTGCTCTCTGCAGCACCATAGATGAGCCTAGAGATAATCACAGAACATGAGGTAAGTCGGAAAGCAGACGACAAATATCCTGTGATATCACTTCTAGGTGTTACCTAACAGCTGACACAAATGAACATATTTCCACAGAGAGAGACACTCACAGACTTGGAAAACAAACTATGGTTATGTAAAAGGAAAGCTGGGAGGAATGGATAAATGAAGATTAGGGTTACCATACGTATACAAATACATATTAAATTCATATATCAAAAAGACCAACCATATACCAAGGGAGGTCTACTGAACGCGCTGTAATAATTTATACGGGGGCTTCCCTGGTGCCACCGTGCTTAAGAATCCGCCTGCCAGTGCAGGGGACACGGGTTCGATCCCTGGTCCAGGAAGATCCCACATGCTGCAGAGCAACTAAGCCCGTGCACCACAACTACTGAACCTGCATTCTAGAGCCCACGAGCCACAACTACGGAGCCCACACACCACAACTACTGAAGCCCGCATGCCTAGAGACCGTGCTCCGCAACAAGAGAAGCCACTGCAGTGAGGAGCCCGTGCACCGCAATGGAGAGTAGCCCCCGCTCACTGCAACTAGAGAAAGCCCACATGCAGCAACGAAGATCCAACTCAGCCAAAAATAAATAATTAAATAAAACAAATTTATTTTAAAAATAATAGTACTTTACATGAAAAGAGTATCTGCACATGAATAGGTATATATAATGTTCATTTGAACCTGGTTGTGCACACCTAGAACAAACAGTATTCTAATCATTACCCCAATTTAAAAAATTAAAACCACGAACAACAATTAATGAGACATAAACTTACTGGGGTTATCCCTGGCACATTCCATTCTAATTTACAACCTAGGAACACGACTTTCAGGAAGGCTCTACTGCCCTAGTCACCAGATTTGGGAATGGAGCAATGCTGCCGCCTGGTGGCCGTTTCCCACAACAGCAGCTGTAAACACAGGGCTAACGGTCACTTAAGATTCACAGGAATTCTAGGGCTGTCAATGACACGTGTCCTCAAAAAATATCCTGGGTAGGTAATGGCCAAAAAAGTTCACAACACAGAGAATTTTTCAAGAAAACAATTGGAAGAGGTAAGTTTTACTCACTCTTTTATTTACCAAAAAAAAGAGGAACATGGATAAAAGCTCGATATCAGGCATTATTGGTTGGATGCAAATGCAAACTACAAAAAGATGTCGCCACCCAATATTCAAAATGCCGTCAGTCAAAAGTCTACAAACTATGAATGCTGACGGGTTTGTGGAGAAATGCATACCCACTATGCTGTTGGTTGGATGTAAACTGGTAACAGCTAATCATGAGAACAGAATGGAGCTGCATTTAAAAGGTAAAAATGGAGCTACCATATGATGCGGCCGATCCCCTAATGGGCCTATAACTTAAGAAGACCAGAATCGGAAAGACACAGACAGGCAAACGTGCACTGCAGCAATATTTAAAATAGCCTAGACATGCAAGCAAACAAAATGTCCATCAACAGATAAATGGACAAAGAAGAAGTAGTATATGTACCGAATGGAATATTAGCCTCGGAAGAAAATGAACAATGCCATTTTCATGACTACAGATGAGCCTAGAAATAATCATGGTACGTTAAGTAAGTCAAAAGGGAATGACAAATATCCCATGATATCATTTATAGATGTTATCCTAGGATTGCTACCAATGAACATATTTCCACAGAGAAAGACACTCACAGACTTATAAACAAACTAATGGTTAACCAAAATGAAAGGTGGGAGGCTCGATAAATTAGGATTATGGGGGTAACATACATATAATAATGTATGTTAACATACATATACTGATGTATGTTAAATGTCTATAAACATATAAACTATATGAATTATATAAGCACCAAGACATATAAAGTATATAATGACCAAACACCTACCAAATACCAAGGGAGGTCTACTCAACACTCTGTAATAACATACACGGTAACAGGATCCGAAGATGAACAGATATATGTATGAATAATTGACCAGATTCTGTACTGCCAGACAATCACAACACTCTAATCAAAATTACTCCGATAAGAAATATAAATTCAATTTAAAAAACAAACATAAGTAAGGAGACCTAAACTTCTGGGGGTTTGTCCGAGCACATTCCACTCTAATTTACAAACGAGAAACACGATGCCCAGGAAGACTCTGTTGCCCTAGTAACAAGAGTTGAGAACGTAATAATGCTGCCGCCTTGTGGCTGTTTCCCACAGCAGCAGCTTTCAACACAGTGCTAATGGTCACTTAATATTCACAAGGACTGCAGGGCTGTAAATATCACCTGCCCTCAAAAAATGCCCTGGGGTAGGGAATAGCCAAGAAAATTCAACACATGACAAATTTTTCAAGAAGTCAATATGAAGAGGGAAGTTGTACTCACTCTTTAAAAAGAAAAGAAAACAAGAAAGAAAAGGACATGCCTAAAGCGCAGTATAAGGAATTATTAGACGCACGCAAATCCAACCTCCAAAAAGGTTTCACCTCACACCAGTCAAATGACCGTCAGCAAAAAGTCTACAAACTCTAAATGCTGAAGGGGTTTTAGAGAACTGTGTACCTTCTAGCTGCTGGTGGGATGGAAAGTGGTAACAGCACTAATGAAAACAGAATGGTGGTGCTTTAAAAGGTAAAAACGGAGCTACCATATGATCCGGCAGGGCACCTTCTGGGCCTATAACCTAAGAGCACCAGAATCGGAAAGACAGAGGCAGGCAAATGTGCACTGCAGCAATATTTAAATAGCCAAGACATGGAAGCAAAAAAAGGTCCATGAACAGATGAATGGACAAAGAACAAGTGGTATATGCACAGAATGGAATATTAGCCACGAAAAAAATAAAACAATGCCATTTGCAGCACCACAGATGAGCCTAGAGATAATCACACAACGTGAAGTAAGCCCAAATGCGAAAGACAAATGTCCCATGATATCACTTATGTTATCTGAAAATGCATAAAAATGAACATATTTCCATAGAGAAAGACAATCTCAGATTGAGAAGACAAACTTATGGTTAAGCCAATGAAAAGGTGTGACGAATGCATAAATTCGGATATTGGGGTTAACAAACATATACTAATACATATAAAATATATCATCACCCAAGACCTATGGAATACCAAGAGTGGTCTACTCAACACTCTGTAATAACCTACATGGAAAAGGAAACAAAGATCTATATATATATATATATATATGTATAGGTGTAAATGAACAAGATTGTGTACACCTAGAACAAACGACATTTTAAAATCCAATTTGCTCTGATCAAAACTAAAAATTAAAGACACAAACAAGAATTAAGGAGGCTAAAACTGATGGGCGTTTGTCCTGGCCCATTCCACTCTAAGCTGCAACCTAAAAGCACAACTTGCAGGAAGGTTCTGTTTCCCTAGCAAGCAGAGTTGCTAACGCAGAAATGCTGCCACCCTAAGGCCATTTCCTCAAACAGCAGCTTTAAATCCACTGCTAATGGTCACTAATATTGACAAGGACTGCAGGGGTGTAAATGACACATGCCCTCAAAAAATGTCCTGGGGTACGGAATGGCCAAAATAATTCAAACACGGCAAATTTTTCAACAAGGCAATTTGAAGTTGTAAGTTTAACTCAATCTTAAAAAAAAATAAAAAGGATATTGATAAAAGCTGGACTTCAGGAATTATTAGACGCATGCAAATCCAATCTACCCAAAGGTATCACCTCACACCAGTCAGAATGACCATCAGCAAAAAGTCTACAAACAGTAGATGTTGAAGAAGTTGTGGAGAATAGCATAACCTCTATGTCTAAGGGGGATGTAAACTGGTAACAGCCAATAAAAGGAACAGAATGGCAGTGCGTTTGAAGGTAAAAATTGAGTTACCATATGATCCGGAAGGCCCACTATTGGGCCTGTAACCTGTGAAGGCCAGAATCAAAAAGACACAGGATGGAAAATCGTGTATTGCAGCAGAATTTACAATAGCCAAGACATGGGAGCAACAAAAATGTCCATCGTCAGATGAATGGACGAAAATAGGTAAATGTACACAATGCAATATTCGACAGAGAAAAGAATGAAACAATGCCGTTTGCAGCACCATAGAAGAGGCTAGAGATAATCACACAACTTGAAGTAAGTCAGAAAGTGAGAGACACATATCCTATGATATCACGTATAGGTGTTACCTAAAAATTGATATTAATGAACTTATTTCCACAGAGAAGGACACTCACGTATTCAGAACACAAACTTGCGGTTAACCAAGAGGAAAGGTGTGACGAATGTGTAACGGAGGATATTGGGTTTTAACAGACATATGCTAATACTTATAAAATATAGAATCACCAAACACATACCGAATACCAAGAGAGGTCTACACAACATTCTGTAATTACCTGTATGGAACAGGATCCAAACATGAAAAGATATATGTATCAATGAAACAGATTCTGTACACCTAGAACAAACACAACATTGCGATCAAATTTGCTCTGATCAAAATGAAAATTAAACTAAGAATACCAACAACAAATAAGTAGCCATAAGTTTTGGGGGGTTTGTCCTGGCACATTCCACTCTAATTTACAACCTACAAACAGGACTTCCAGGAAGGCTCTGTTGCCCTAGTAACCAGAGTTGGGAATATAGACATGCTGCCGCCTTGTGGCCATTTCCTGCAACAGCAGCTTTAAACCCAGTGCTAATGGTCACTTAATATTCACAATTACTACGGAGTTGTAAATGACACCTGCCCTCAAAAAATATCCTGGCGTAGGTAATGGCCACAGGAATTCAGAACACAGCAAATTTTTCAAGGAAACAATTTGAAGAGGTAAGTTTTTCTGTTTTACTTTAAAAAAAAAAAAAAAGAAAACGGACGTGGATTAAAAGCTCAATATCGGGAAGAATTAGACGCATGCAAATCCAAACTACAAAAAGGTGTCACCACCCAACACTCCAAATGCCATCAGTAAAAAGTCCACAAACAATAAATGCTGATGGGGTTTTAGAGAACAGTGTACCCTCTAGTTGCTGGTGGGATGTCAACTGGTAACAGCCAGTAGTGAGAACAGAATGGAGGTGCGTTTAAAGGTAAAAATTGAACTACCATATGATCTAGTAGGCCCACTGCTGGGCCTATCCCCTGAGAAGACCAGAATCCAAAAGACACAGGCTGGCAATCCTGCACTGCATCAATACTTAGCAGAGCCAAGAGTTGGAAGAAACCAAAATGTCCATCAACAGATGAATGCCCAAAGAAGAAGTGGTCCATGTACACAATGGAATATTCGGCATGGAAAAGAATGAAACACTGCTCTCTGCAGCACCATAGATGAGCCTAGAGATAATCACAGAACATGAGGTAAGTCGGAAAGCAGACGACAAATATCCTGTGATATCACTTCTAGGTGTTACCTAACAGCTGACACAAATGAACATATTTCCACAGAGAGAGACACTCACAGACTTGGAAAACAAACTATGGTTATGTAAAAGGAAAGCTGGGAGGAATGGATAAATGAAGATTAGGGTTACCATACGTATACAAATACATATTAAATTCATATATCAAAAAGACCAACCATATACCAAGGGAGGTCTACTGAACGCGCTGTAATAATTTATACGGGGGCTTCCCTGGTGCCACCGTGCTTAAGAATCCGCCTGCCAGTGCAGGGGACACGGGTTCGATCCCTGGTCCAGGAAGATCCCACATGCTGCAGAGCAACTAAGCCCGTGCACCACAACTACTGAACCTGCATTCTAGAGCCCACGAGCCACAACTACGGAGCCCACACACCACAACTACTGAAGCCCGCATGCCTAGAGACCGTGCTCCGCAACAAGAGAAGCCACTGCAGTGAGGAGCCCGTGCACCGCAATGGAGAGTAGCCCCCGCTCACTGCAACTAGAGAAAGCCCACATGCAGCAACGAAGATCCAACTCAGCCAAAAATAAATAATTAAATAAAACAAATTTATTTTAAAAATAATAGTACTTTACATGAAAAGAGTATCTGCACATGAATAGGTATATATAATGTTCATTTGAACCTGGTTGTGCACACCTAGAACAAACAGTATTCTAATCATTACCCCAATTTAAAAAATTAAAACCACGAACAACAATTAATGAGACATAAACTTACTGGGGTTATCCCTGGCACATTCCATTCTAATTTACAACCTAGGAACACGACTTTCAGGAAGGCTCTACTGCCCTAGTCACCAGATTTGGGAATGGAGCAATGCTGCCGCCTGGTGGCCGTTTCCCACAACAGCAGCTGTAAACACAGGGCTAACGGTCACTTAAGATTCACAGGAATTCTAGGGCTGTCAATGACACGTGTCCTCAAAAAATATCCTGGGTAGGTAATGGCCAAAAAAGTTCACAACACAGAGAATTTTTCAAGAAAACAATTGGAAGAGGTAAGTTTTACTCACTCTTTTATTTACCAAAAAAAAGAGGAACATGGATAAAAGCTCGATATCAGGCATTATTGGTTGGATGCAAATGCAAACTACAAAAAGATGTCGCCACCCAATATTCAAAATGCCATCAGTCAAAAGTCTACAAACTATGAATGCTGACGGGTTTGTGGAGAAATGCATACCCACTATGCTGTTGGTTGGATGTAAACTGGTAACAGCTAATCATGAGAACAGAATGGAGCTGCATTTAAAAGGTAAAAATGGAGCTACCATATGATGCGGCCGATCCCCTAATGGGCCTATAACTTAAGAAGACCAGAATCGGAAAGACACAGACAGGCAAACGTGCACTGCAGCAATATTTAAAATAGCCTAGACATGCAAGCAAACAAAATGTCCATCAACAGATAAATGGACAAAGAAGAAGTAGTATATGTACCGAATGGAATATTAGCCTCGGAAGAAAATGAACAATGCCATTTTCATGACTACAGATGAGCCTAGAAATAATCATGGTACGTTAAGTAAGTCAAAAGGGAATGACAAATATCCCATGATATCATTTATAGATGTTATCCTAGGATTGCTACCAATGAACATATTTCCACAGAGAAAGACACTCACAGACTTATAAACAAACTAATGGTTAACCAAAATGAAAGGTGGGAGGCTCGATAAATTAGGATTATGGGGGTAACATACATATAATAATGTATGTTAACATACATATACTGATGTATGTTAAATGTCTATAAACATATAAACTATATGAATTATATAAGCACCAAGACATATAAAGTATATAATGACCAAACACCTACCAAATACCAAGGGAGGTCTACTCAACACTCTGTAATAACATACACGGTAACAGGATCCGAAGATGAACAGATATATGTATGAATAATTGACCAGATTCTGTACTGCCAGACAATCACAACACTCTAATCAAAATTACTCCGATAAGAAATATAAATTCAATTTAAAAAACAAACATAAGTAAGGAGACCTAAACTTCTGGGGGTTTGTCCGAGCACATTCCACTCTAATTTACAAACGAGAAACACGATGCCCAGGAAGACTCTGTTGCCCTAGTAACAAGAGTTGAGAACGTAATAATGCTGCCGCCTTGTGGCTGTTTCCCACAGCAGCAGCTTTCAACACAGTGCTAATGGTCACTTAATATTCACAAGGACTGCAGGGCTGTAAATATCACCTGCCCTCAAAAAATGCCCTGGGGTAGGGAATAGCCAAGAAAATTCAACACATGACAAATTTTTCAAGAAGTCAATATGAAGAGGGAAGTTGTACTCACTCTTTAAAAAGAAAAGAAAACAAGAAAGAAAAGGACATGCCTAAAGCGCAGTATAAGGAATTATTAGACGCACGCAAATCCAACCTCCAAAAAGGTTTCACCTCACACCAGTCAAATGACCGTCAGCAAAAAGTCTACAAACTCTAAATGCTGAAGGGGTTTTAGAGAACTGTGTACCTTCTAGCTGCTGGTGGGATGGAAAGTGGTAACAGCACTAATGAAAACAGAATGGTGGTGCTTTAAAAGGTAAAAACGGAGCTACCATATGATCCGGCAGGGCACCTTCTGGGCCTATAACCTAAGAGCACCAGAATCGGAAAGACAGAGGCAGGCAAATGTGCACTGCAGCAATATTTAAATAGCCAAGACATGGAAGCAAAAAAAGGTCCATGAACAGATGAATGGACAAAGAACAAGTGGTATATGCACAGAATGGAATATTAGCCACGAAAAAAATAAAACAATGCCATTTGCAGCACCACAGATGAGCCTAGAGATAATCACACAACGTGAAGTAAGCCCAAATGCGAAAGACAAATGTCCCATGATATCACTTATGTTATCTGAAAATGCATAAAAATGAACATATTTCCATAGAGAAAGACAATCTCAGATTGAGAAGACAAACTTATGGTTAAGCCAATGAAAAGGTGTGACGAATGCATAAATTCGGATATTGGGGTTAACAAACATATACTAATACATATAAAATATATCATCACCCAAGACCTATGGAATACCAAGAGTGGTCTACTCAACACTCTGTAATAACCTACATGGAAAAGGAAACAAAGATCTATATATATATATATATATATATATATATATATATGTATAGGTGTAAATGAACAAGATTGTGTACACCTAGAACAAACGACATTTTAAAATCCAATTTGCTCTGATCAAAACTAAAAATTAAAGACACAAACAAGAATTAAGGAGGCTAAAACTGATGGGCGTTTGTCCTGGCCCATTCCACTCTAAGCTGCAACCTAAAAGCACAACTTGCAGGAAGGTTCTGTTTCCCTAGCAAGCAGAGTTGCTAACGCAGAAATGCTGCCACCCTAAGGCCATTTCCTCAAACAGCAGCTTTAAATCCACTGCTAATGGTCACTAATATTGACAAGGACTGCAGGGGTGTAAATGACACATGCCCTCAAAAAATGTCCTGGGGTACGGAATGGCCAAAATAATTCAAACACGGCAAATTTTTCAACAAGGCAATTTGAAGTTGTAAGTTTAACTCAATCTTAAAAAAAAATAAAAAGGATATTGATAAAAGCTGGACATCAGGAATTATTAGACGCATGCAAATCCAATCTACCCAAAGGTATCACCTCACACCAGTCAGAATGACCATCAGCAAAAAGTCTACAAACAGTAGATGTTGAAGAAGTTGTGGAGAATAGCATAACCTCTATGTCTAAGGGGGATGTAAACTGGTAACAGCCAATAAAAGGAACAGAATGGCAGTGCGTTTGAAGGTAAAAATTGAGTTACCATATGATCCGGAAGGCCCACTATTGGGCCTGTAACCTGTGAAGGCCAGAATCAAAAAGACACAGGATGGAAAATCGTGTATTGCAGCAGAATTTACAATAGCCAAGACATGGGAGCAACAAAAATGTCCATCATCAGATGAATGGACGAAAATAGGTAAATGTACACAATGCAATATTCGACAGAGAAAAGAATGAAACAATGCCGTTTGCAGCACCATAGAAGAGGCTAGAGATAATCACACAACTTGAAGTAAGTCAGAAAGTGAGAGACACATATCCTATGATATCACGTATAGGTGTTACCTAAAAATTGATATTAATGAACTTATTTCCACAGAGAAGGACACTCACGTATTCAGAACACAAACTTGCGGTTAACCAAGAGGAAAGGTGTGACGAATGTGTAACGGAGGATATTGGGTTTTAACAGACATATGCTAATACTTATAAAATATAGAATCACCAAACACATACCAAATACCAAGAGAGGTCTACACAACATTCTGTAATTACCTGTATGGAACAGGATCCAAACATGAAAAGATATATGTATCAATGAAACAGATTCTGTACACCTAGAACAAACACAACATTGCGATCAAATTTGCTCTGATCAAAATGAAAATTAAACTAAGAATACCAACAACAAATAAGTAGCCATAAGTTTTGGGGGGTTTGTCCTGGCACATTCCACTCTAATTTACAACCTACAAACAGGACTTCCAGGAAGGCTCTGTTGCCCTAGTAACCAGAGTTGGGAATATAGACATGCTGCCGCCTTGTGGCCATTTCCTGCAACAGCAGCTTTAAACCCAGTGCTAATGGTCACTTAATATTCACAATTACTACGGAGTTGTAAATGACACCTGCCCTCAAAAAATATCCTGGCGTAGGTAATGGCCACAGGAATTCAGAACACAGCAAATTTTTCAAGGAAACAATTTGAAGAGGTAAGTTTTTCTGTTTTACTTTAAAAAAAAAAAAAAAAGAAAACGGACGTGGATTAAAAGCTCAATATCGGGAAGAATTAGACGCATGCAAATCCAAACTACAAAAAGGTGTCACCACCCAACACTCCAAATGCCATCAGTAAAAAGTCCACAAACAATAAATGCTGATGGGGTTTTAGAGAACAGTGTACCCTCTAGTTGCTGGTGGGATGTCAACTGGTAACAGCCAGTAGTGAGAACAGAATGGAGGTGCGTTTAAAGGTAAAAATTGAACTACCATATGATCTAGTAGGCCCACTGCTGGGCCTATCCCCTGAGAAGACCAGAATCCAAAAGACACAGGCTGGCAATCCTGCACTGCATCAATACTTAGCAGAGCCAAGAGTTGGAAGAAACCAAAATGTCCATCAACAGATGAATGCCCAAAGAAGAAGTGGTCCATGTACACAATGGAATATTCGGCATGGAAAAGAATGAAACACTGCTCTCTGCAGCACCATAGATGAGCCTAGAGATAATCACAGAACATGAGGTAAGTCGGAAAGCAGACGACAAATATCCTGTGATATCACTTCTAGGTGTTACCTAACAGCTGACACAAATGAACATATTTCCACAGAGAGAGACACTCACAGACTTGGAAAACAAACTATGGTTATGTAAAAGGAAAGCTGGGAGGAATGGATAAATGAAGATTAGGGTTACCATACGTATACAAATACATATTAAATTCATATATCAAAAAGACCAACCATATACCAAGGGAGGTCTACTGAACGCGCTGTAATAATTTATACGGGGGCTTCCCTGGTGCCACCGTGCTTAAGAATCCGCCTGCCAGTGCAGGGGACACGGGTTCGATCCCTGGTCCAGGAAGATCCCACATGCTGCAGAGCAACTAAGCCCGTGCACCACAACTACTGAACCTGCATTCTAGAGCCCACGAGCCACAACTACGGAGCCCACACACCACAACTACTGAAGCCCACATGCCTAGAGACCGTGCTCCGCAACAAGAGAAGCCACTGCAGTGAGGAGCCCGTGCACCGCAATGGAGAGTAGCCCCCGCTCACTGCAACTAGAGAAAGCCCACATGCAGCAACGAAGATCCAACTCAGCCAAAAATAAATAATTAAATAAAACAAATTTATTTTAAAAATAATAGTACTTTACATGAAAAGAGTATCTGCACATGAATAGGTATATATAATGTTCATTTGAACCTGGTTGTGCACACCTAGAACAAACAGTATTCTAATCATTACCCCAATTTAAAAAATTAAAACCACGAACAACAATTAATGAGACATAAACTTACTGGGGTTATCCCTGGCACATTCCATTCTAATTTACAACCTAGGAACACGACTTTCAGGAAGGCTCTACTGCCCTAGTCACCAGATTTGGGAATGGAGCAATGCTGCCGCCTGGTGGCCGTTTCCCACAACAGCAGCTGTAAACACAGGGCTAACGGTCACTTAAGATTCACAGGAATTCTAGGGCTGTCAATGACACGTGTCCTCAAAAAATATCCTGGGTAGGTAATGGCCAAAAAAGTTCACAACACAGAGAATTTTTCAAGAAAACAATTGGAAGAGGTAAGTTTTACTCACTCTTTTATTTACCAAAAAAAAGAGGAACATGGATAAAAGCTCGATATCAGGCATTATTGGTTGGATGCAAATGCAAACTACAAAAAGATGTCGCCACCCAATATTCAAAATGCCGTCAGTCAAAAGTCTACAAACTATGAATGCTGACGGGTTTGTGGAGAAATGCATACCCACTATGCTGTTGGTTGGATGTAAACTGGTAACAGCTAATCATGAGAACAGAATGGAGCTGCATTTAAAAGGTAAAAATGGAGCTACCATATGATGCGGCCGATCCCCTAATGGGCCTATAACTTAAGAAGACCAGAATCGGAAAGACACAGACAGGCAAACGTGCACTGCAGCAATATTTAAAATAGCCTAGACATGCAAGCAAACAAAATGTCCATCAACAGATAAATGGACAAAGAAGAAGTAGTATATGTACCGAATGGAATATTAGCCTCGGAAGAAAATGAACAATGCCATTTTCATGACTACAGATGAGCCTAGAAATAATCATGGTACGTTAAGTAAGTCAAAAGGGAATGACAAATATCCCATGATATCATTTATAGATGTTATCCTAGGATTGCTACCAATGAACATATTTCCACAGAGAAAGACACTCACAGACTTATAAACAAACTAATGGTTAACCAAAATGAAAGGTGGGAGGCTCGATAAATTAGGATTATGGGGGTAACATACATATAATAATGTATGTTAACATACATATACTGATGTATGTTAAATGTCTATAAACATATAAACTATATGAATTATATAAGCACCAAGACATATAAAGTATATAATGACCAAACACCTACCAAATACCAAGGGAGGTCTACTCAACACTCTGTAATAACATACACGGTAACAGGATCCGAAGATGAACAGATATATGTATGAATAATTGACCAGATTCTGTACTGCCAGACAATCACAACACTCTAATCAAAATTACTCCGATAAGAAATATAAATTCAATTTAAAAAACAAACATAAGTAAGGAGACCTAAACTTCTGGGGGTTTGTCCGAGCACATTCCACTCTAATTTACAAACGAGAAACACGATGCCCAGGAAGACTCTGTTGCCCTAGTAACAAGAGTTGAGAACGTAATAATGCTGCCGCCTTGTGGCTGTTTCCCACAGCAGCAGCTTTCAACACAGTGCTAATGGTCACTTAATATTCACAAGGACTGCAGGGCTGTAAATATCACCTGCCCTCAAAAAATGCCCTGGGGTAGGGAATAGCCAAGAAAATTCAACACATGACAAATTTTTCAAGAAGTCAATATGAAGAGGGAAGTTGTACTCACTCTTTAAAAAGAAAAGAAAACAAGAAAGAAAAGGACATGCCTAAAGCGCAGTATAAGGAATTATTAGACGCACGCAAATCCAACCTCCAAAAAGGTTTCACCTCACACCAGTCAAATGACCGTCAGCAAAAAGTCTACAAACTCTAAATGCTGAAGGGGTTTTAGAGAACTGTGTACCTTCTAGCTGCTGGTGGGATGGAAAGTGGTAACAGCACTAATGAAAACAGAATGGTGGTGCTTTAAAAGGTAAAAACGGAGCTACCATATGATCCGGCAGGGCACCTTCTGGGCCTATAACCTAAGAGCACCAGAATCGGAAAGACAGAGGCAGGCAAATGTGCACTGCAGCAATATTTAAATAGCCAAGACATGGAAGCAAAAAAAGGTCCATGAACAGATGAATGGACAAAGAACAAGTGGTATATGCACAGAATGGAATATTAGCCACGAAAAAAATAAAACAATGCCATTTGCAGCACCACAGATGAGCCTAGAGATAATCACACAACGTGAAGTAAGCCCAAATGCGAAAGACAAATGTCCCATGATATCACTTATGTTATCTGAAAATGCATAAAAATGAACATATTTCCATAGAGAAAGACAATCTCAGATTGAGAAGACAAATTTATGGTTAAGCCAATGAAAAGGTGTGACGAATGCATAAATTCGGATATTGGGGTTAACAAACATATACTAATACATATAAAATATATCATCACCCAAGACCTATGGAATACCAAGAGTGGTCTACTCAACACTCTGTAATAACCTACATGGAAAAGGAAACAAAGATCTATATATATATATATATATATATATATATATATATATGTATAGGTGTAAATGAACAAGATTGTGTACACCTAGAACAAACGACATTTTAAAATCCAATTTGCTCTGATCAAAACTAAAAATTAAAGACACAAACAAGAATTAAGGAGGCTAAAACTGATGGGCGTTTGTCCTGGCCCATTCCACTCTAAGCTGCAACCTAAAAGCACAACTTGCAGGAAGGTTCTGTTTCCCTAGCAAGCAGAGTTGCTAACGCAGAAATGCTGCCACCCTAAGGCCATTTCCTCAAACAGCAGCTTTAAATCCACTGCTAATGGTCACTAATATTGACAAGGACTGCAGGGGTGTAAATGACACATGCCCTCAAAAAATGTCCTGGGGTACGGAATGGCCAAAATAATTCAAACACGGCAAATTTTTCAACAAGGCAATTTGAAGTTGTAAGTTTAACTCAATCTTAAAAAAAAATAAAAAGGATATTGATAAAAGCTGGACATCAGGAATTATTAGACGCATGCAAATCCAATCTACCCAAAGGTATCACCTCACACCAGTCAGAATGACCATCAGCAAAAAGTCTACAAACAGTAGATGTTGAAGAAGTTGTGGAGAATAGCATAACCTCTATGTCTAAGGGGGATGTAAACTGGTAACAGCCAATAAAAGGAACAGAATGGCAGTGCGTTTGAAGGTAAAAATTGAGTTACCATATGATCCGGAAGGCCCACTATTGGGCCTGTAACCTGTGAAGGCCAGAATCAAAAAGACACAGGATGGAAAATCGTGTATTGCAGCAGAATTTACAATAGCCAAGACATGGGAGCAACAAAAATGTCCATCATCAGATGAATGGACGAAAATAGGTAAATGTACACAATGCAATATTCGACAGAGAAAAGAATGAAACAATGCCGTTTGCAGCACCATAGAAGAGGCTAGAGATAATCACACAACTTGAAGTAAGTCAGAAAGTGAGAGACACATATCCTATGATATCACGTATAGGTGTTACCTAAAAATTGATATTAATGAACTTATTTCCACAGAGAAGGACACTCACGTATTCAGAACACAAACTTGCGGTTAACCAAGAGGAAAGGTGTGACGAATGTGTAACGGAGGATATTGGGTTTTAGCAGACATATGCTAATACTTATAAAATATAGAATCACCAAACACATACCGAATACCAAGAGAGGTCTACACAACATTCTGTAATTACCTGTATGGAACAGGATCCAAACATGAAAAGATATATGTATCAATGAAACAGATTCTGTACACCTAGAACAAACACAACATTGCGATCAAATTTGCTCTGATCAAAATGAAAATTAAACTAAGAATACCAACAACAAATAAGTAGCCATAAGTTTTGGGGGGTTTGTCCTGGCACATTCCACTCTAATTTACAACCTACAAACAGGACTTCCAGGAAGGCTCTGTTGCCCTAGTAACCAGAGTTGGGAATATAGACATGCTGCCGCCTTGTGGCCATTTCCTGCAACAGCAGCTTTAAACCCAGTGCTAATGGTCACTTAATATTCACAATTACTACGGAGTTGTAAATGACACCTGCCCTCAAAAAATATCCTGGCGTAGGTAATGGCCACAGGAATTCAGAACACAGCAAATTTTTCAAGGAAACAATTTGAAGAGGTAAGTTTTTCTGTTTTACTTTAAAAAAAAAAAAAAAGAAAACGGACGTGGATTAAAAGCTCAATATCGGGAAGAATTAGACGCATGCAAATCCAAACTACAAAAAGGTGTCACCACCCAACACTCCAAATGCCATCAGTAAAAAGTCCACAAACAATAAATGCTGATGGGGTTTTAGAGAACAGTGTACCCTCTAGTTGCTGGTGGGATGTCAACTGGTAACAGCCAGTAGTGAGAACAGAATGGAGGTGCGTTTAAAGGTAAAAATTGAACTACCATATGATCTAGTAGGCCCACTGCTGGGCCTATCCCCTGAGAAGACCAGAATCCAAAAGACACAGGCTGGCAATCCTGCACTGCATCAATACTTAGCAGAGCCAAGAGTTGGAAGAAACCAAAATGTCCATCAACAGATGAATGCCCAAAGAAGAAGTGGTCCATGTACACAATGGAATATTCGGCATGGAAAAGAATGAAACACTGCTCTCTGCAGCACCATAGATGAGCCTAGAGATAATCACAGAACATGAGGTAAGTCGGAAAGCAGACGACAAATATCCTGTGATATCACTTCTAGGTGTTACCTAACAGCTGACACAAATGAACATATTTCCACAGAGAGAGACACTCACAGACTTGGAAAACAAACTATGGTTATGTAAAAGGAAAGCTGGGAGGAATGGATAAATGAAGATTAGGGTTACCATACGTATACAAATACATATTAAATTCATATATCAAAAAGACCAACCATATACCAAGGGAGGTCTACTGAACGCGCTGTAATAATTTATACGGGGGCTTCCCTGGTGCCACCGTGCTTAAGAATCCGCCTGCCAGTGCAGGGGACACGGGTTCGATCCCTGGTCCAGGAAGATCCCACATGCTGCAGAGCAACTAAGCCCGTGCACCACAACTACTGAACCTGCATTCTAGAGCCCACGAGCCACAACTACGGAGCCCACACACCACAACTACTGAAGCCCGCATGCCTAGAGACCGTGCTCCGCAACAAGAGAAGCCACTGCAGTGAGGAGCCCGTGCACCGCAATGGAGAGTAGCCCCCGCTCACTGCAACTAGAGAAAGCCCACATGCAGCAACGAAGATCCAACTCAGCCAAAAATAAATAATTAAATAAAACAAATTTATTTTAAAAATAATAGTACTTTACATGAAAAGAGTATCTGCACATGAATAGGTATATATAATGTTCATTTGAACCTGGTTGTGCACACCTAGAACAAACAGTATTCTAATCATTACCCCAATTTAAAAAATTAAAACCACGAACAACAATTAATGAGACATAAACTTACTGGGGTTATCCCTGGCACATTCCATTCTAATTTACAACCTAGGAACACGACTTTCAGGAAGGCTCTACTGCCCTAGTCACCAGATTTGGGAATGGAGCAATGCTGCCGCCTGGTGGCCGTTTCCCACAACAGCAGCTGTAAACACAGGGCTAACGGTCACTTAAGATTCACAGGAATTCTAGGGCTGTCAATGACACGTGTCCTCAAAAAATATCCTGGGTAGGTAATGGCCAAAAAAGTTCACAACACAGAGAATTTTTCAAGAAAACAATTGGAAGAGGTAAGTTTTACTCACTCTTTTATTTACCAAAAAAAAGAGGAACATGGATAAAAGCTCAATATCAGGCATTATTGGTTGGATGCAAATGCAAACTACAAAAAGATGTCGCCACCCAATATTCAAAATGCCGTCAGTCAAAAGTCTACAAACTATGAATGCTGACGGGTTTGTGGAGAAATGCATACCCACTATGCTGTTGGTTGGATGTAAACTGGTAACAGCTAATCATGAGAACAGAATGGAGCTGCATTTAAAAGGTAAAAATGGAGCTACCATATGATGCGGCCGATCCCCTAATGGGCCTATAACTTAAGAAGACCAGAATCGGAAAGACACAGACAGGCAAACGTGCACTGCAGCAATATTTAAAATAGCCTAGACATGCAAGCAAACAAAATGTCCATCAACAGATAAATGGACAAAGAAGAAGTAGTATATGTACCGAATG